>NC_091285.1:158754224-159418391 GCF_032444005.1 Ranitomeya imitator | reverse complement strand
GCACACAAGCCCAGAGGCCAATATTAATCTCCCACTTTTTTTTTTTTTCCAGGGAAAATTTATAAACCCAATAAAATAATAAAAAAATAGGCTTTCTATGGCCCACTATCTGAGAGAGAGAGAGATGGCACGCTTAGGACTGGCACACAAGCCCAAAGGCCAATATTAATCTCCCACTGATTGATTTATTGATTTTTTCAGGTAGAATTTAGAACCCAAATCAAGCAAAAAAATTAATAGGCTTTCTATGGCCCACTGAGTGAGAGATGGCACACACAGGAGTAAGGAGTGGCACACAAGCCCTGAGGCCAATATTTTTCTCCCACTGATTGATGTTGTGATTTTTTCTGGTAGATTTTGGAACCCAAATCAAGCAAAAAAATAAATAGGCTTTCTATGGCCCACTGAGTGAGAGATGACACAGACAGAGATGGCACTCTAGCAGAAATGTCAATCTTAATCTCCCACAAAAAAAAAAAAAAAAAAAAAAGGAACTGTCCTTCAATTACTATCTCCCTGCAGTAATCTCAGCCAGGTATGGCAGGCAGCAATAAGGAGTGGACTGATGCACAAATTAAATAAAAAGTGTGGACAAACAAACAAGATAGCTGTGCAGAAAGGAAGGAACAAGAGGATTTGTGCTTTGAAAAAAGCAGTTGGTTTGCACAGCGGCGTACACACAGCAATGCAGCTATCAGGGAGCCTTCTAGGGCAGCCCAATGAGCTACAGCGCTGAGGAAAAAAAAAAAAAAGGAGCTTCCACTGTCCCTGCACACCGAAGGTGGTGTTGGGCAGTGGAAATCGCTACAGCACAAGCGGTTTTGTGGTTAATGGACCCTGCCTAACGCTATCCCTGCTTCTGACGAAGCGGCAGCAACCTCTCCCTAAGCTCAGATCAGCAGCAGTAACATGGCGGTCGGCGGGAACTCCCCTTTATAGCCCCTGTGACGCCGCAGACAGCAAGCCAATCACTGCAATGCCCTTCTCTAAGATGGTGGGGACCAGGACCTATGTCATCACGCTGCCCACACTCTGCGTTTACCTTCATTGGCTGAGAAATGGCGCTTTTCGCGTCATTGAAACGCGACTTTGGCGCGAAAGTCGCGTACCGCATGGCCGACCACGCACAGGGGTCGGATCGGGTTTCATGAAGCTCGACTTCGCCAAAAGTCGGCGACTTTTGAAAATGTTCGACCCGTTTCGCTCAACCCTACCCCTAACCCTAATCCCAACCCTAATCACAACCATAAATGTAATCCTACCCTAACCCTAACTTCAGCCCCCAAACCTAACCCTAACTTTAGCCCCAACGCTAACTTTAGCCCCTACCCTAACTTTATCCCTAACCCTAACCCTAATGGGAAACTAGAAATAAACATTTTTTTATTTTATTATTTTTTTGGTGTGTTATTTTATTATTTTTCCCTAACTAAAGGGGTGATAAAGGAGGGTTTGATTTACTATTTATAGTGGGTTTTATAGTGGGTTTTTGTTTGGCAGCTGTCACACACTAAAATACTTTTTTTACGGCAAAAAATAGCTTTTGCATCACCACATTTTGAGAGCTAGAATCTTTCCATATTATGGCCCACAGAGTCATATGAGGTCTTTTTTTTTGTGGGATGAGTTGACGTTTTTATTGGTACCATTTTTGGGCACATGACATATTTTGATTGCTTTTTATTACGATTTTTGGTAGGCAGAATGAACAAAAACCAGCAATTCATGAATTTCTTTTGTGTGCGGCGTTTATACCATTCCTCGTGTGGTAAAATTGATAAATCAGTTCTATTCTTCAGGTTAGTACGATTACAGCGATACCTCATTTATACTTTTTTATGTTTTGGCGCTTTTATACAATAAAAACTATTTTATATAAAAAATAAATATTTTTGCATCGCTTTATTCTGAGGGCTATAATGGAGACAGATGGGGCAGGATGGGGATATCATATGGGTTACGATGGGACATCACATGGGGAGAATGAATACTCATGAAGGCAAAATGGGAGAACATATGGATGGAGCCAGGAATGAGACACAAGGGGGCCAGGATGGGGGATATTATTACCTTAGGGGCTAAGTAAGAGATATTATTACTGCAGTCATGTATTTTATTTTTTGAGGATACTGTTTTCAATGGGGTGGTCCTGTTACTGTGCAGAGCGACACTATGTCACCTTTTTTCTTCATCTAGTATAGTGTAGAATTTGGTAAAACATTAAGTACTATGCTGTGTAAGCAATGCTCTAGATAACTGTGTTATTTCCTGCAGAGATGCGCCCTGGCTTGAAGACATCATGGCTGTCTGTGCTAGATGAAGATGAAAAGTGAAGATGAAGGACTACACCTAGAGATGTCACTGGTGAGTCAGTTTATTACCTATACATTTATACAATACACTGTATACTTTATACAAAGGTCCTGTGTACAATGTCACCAGTGATCACTGTTTTTCTTCTACACTGACACTGTATACAGAGCACCAGTGTATAATGTCACTGGTGATCACTACCTGTACACTAACACTGTATATAGAGCTCCTGTGCATAATGTCACTGATCATTGTATTACACTTCATGCTAAGTGCAAATTGCCTGTGTATAATGGCACACATGTTAATATTAGTATTGTTTTTTTTATTAATGATCAGTATTGTAATATTTGGTCACTATGTGGTGGTAATATATGGTACGGCCATGGTGTAGCTGTATTTGTTTCTTGTATGTGGTATTATATGTCACTATGTGTTGGTAATATGTTGTCTGGTCATTGTGTGGTGGTATTTATTCCTTGTATGTAGTATTACTCGGTCACTGTGGTGGTTATATGTTGTCTGGTCATGGTGTGGTGGTATTTATTACTTGTAAGTAACCCCCGGATGAAGCAAGGAGGGTCGGAAGGAGGGGGCATGACCGGGGTAGGTAGCGAGTGATGATGTGATTGGGGATTTTGGGAAAAGGCAGAGAGAATGACAGGGAAGGAGGGAGGAAGTAAAGGATGAACAAAGGGGGGAAATGACATAGGGGAAGTGACCTAGGCACGGGAGAGAAGGAGGGGGTTCAGGGGGATAAAAAGGACGTAGGGAGGAGCCGTAACCCTCTTTCGCTCCCAGGATGGCCGGACAACAAGCCCCATCCACCCATCCCAGAGGAGGAGAAGAATGACTGGGTCACAGTAGCCGGATCAACTATTCGAATAATGATATGTAGGATACTTATACAAACGTGTTAATTTGGCAGTTACCTTTAAGCCCAGGGGTAGAGCAATCCAATGCCATGGTTCTCTTGAGGTTTCCCCCACAGGTGTTTTTTCCTCTCCTGACTTGCAGCAGATGGCTCTTCGTGAGCCTAAGGTTCTGTTACAATCACCATAATGATGATTTGAGCGTTGGTGGGTCCTCGAAGCAGGCAAAAAAGTTTGATATTGGGGGATTCTTGCATTGTGGGGACCCCCTACAGTGGATGTTTACCGGTTGTTGGTGGTCTGGTGAGACTTGGGTGATACCCAACGAGGCAAGTTGGGGTCACATTATCATGGAATACGAAGGGCCACCCTATGTTGGAGGTCGGGTGCGTGGTACCGATGGGTGGGTACCCGATGATGGAAGTTGGGTACAGGTTTAACGGTGTGGAGGCAACCTCTTCCCTCAATTCATGGTGCTTCCGAGCCTGGAGGAAAACGCAGCTGGAAGTAAAGCTGGGAGGGGAGAGGCAATGCCGACGGTTTAATCACCAGACCACGATCGGGTTAGCTTCGAGGGCCCCACCAAGAGTCTTTAATTATTATTATTATTATTATTATTATTATTATTATTATTCTTATTATTAATAATAATCAAAAATTGGCTGCTGTGGCCTTTTTCCAAAAGTACTGGTGTGGCGTGGTTATTCAAGGGAAAAGGGGGAAGGTCACAGAGAGTGAACCTTGCCAAGGTCATTTAGTATTATTCGGTCACTGTAGTGGTAATATGTGATCTGGTCATGGTGTGGTGGTATTTGTTCCTTGTATGTGCTATTATTTGGTCACTATATGGTGGTAGTATGTGGTCTAGTCATGGTGTGGCAGTATTTGTTTCTTGTATGTGGTATTATAGGTCATTATGTGGTCGTAATATGGTGTCTGATCATGGTGTAATGGCAGCTTAAAAAATGTTTTGGCCAAAACAAAAGCTGCTGATTATGTATGTGATCTGGTGATGGGAAATGTTAATGTGTGATTGGTGAGGACATGGTGCAGAAATTGAGTTTTTCCAAGATAGGATGGTGGGACTGTGGACAGGTCGAGGGGTGGAAGTGGCAAGGTTGGGGTGGAGCCTGGGCAGGGCCCCCAAATTCTTAGTGACAGCCCTGGCTATGAGCATTAGCAACAAGGTGTTGCTCATAGCAATCCTGTAATGACAACCAGAGGGATCTCCTGCAGATTTGGGGTTGTCATGACAACCCATCTGCGACCAGCGGTCATGTGACACGGTCAGAGTTTGTGATGCGCTTCTGGAGTGAGCATGTTAAATGACAGCGGCATTTAACATGTTAACAACCGTGGGTGGATCACGATCCAATCCACATCTGTTAGGGCAATATGTCACCTGATAAAATCAGCTGACATTTGTCAGAAAACTTGCGGGTTCAGCGCAGGAGCCTGCATGGAGTGCGGGTATATGACTTAAGACATACCTATAGGTCATGGAGGGGTTAAATTTCAAAAGAGCTGATAGCAGAAAATTGACCCCAAAATTGGTTACACAATGTCTGCTGAGTACAACAGTGCCCCATATGTGGTCAAAAACACTTTCATAAGGGAAGGAGCACCATATTGGAGTACAGATGGAATGATTTGCAAGTGTCGTGTCACTTTGGCAGAGACCCTGAAGTGTCAGAACAGTAGAACCCTAATACATGACCCCATTTTACAAACTACTCCTGTTAATGAAATCTAGGGGTACAGTGAGCATATTGATATCACATGTTTCACAAAATTGTATACCAATGAGCAATGAAGAAAACAAAAATTAAATTTTTACAACTATAATTTTGTTTTAGCCCCATATTTTACATTTTTCACAATGTGAAATAGTTAAAAATGACCACATAATTTGATACACAATTTTTTACGAATGTGGCAATACCCCATATGTGGCTGCACAGTACTGTTTAGTCACACAGCGAGACTCGGGAGTGAAGGAGCGCTATTTGACTCTTTGAGAACAAATTTTCATAGAATAGCTTTTGAACTCCAAATATAGAGCCCCTAAGTGCCAAAAGAGTAGCAATTCCCCTCAATTGACCGCGATTTGGAAATTACACGCCTCTGGGAATTAATCTACAGGTGTAGTGATTTTTCTAGGAATGTATGTTGCTAAGTGAAAATGCAAATATAATGTTGTAGTGCCCAGTATATTATGAGCAGCTCGTGCTTCTGGAGACAAGCATTCCATAAATTAAATAGGCTCTCCTCACTACAGTAATGCCAAACGTGGATTCTAAGTCCGGATTAGGCACAGTGCAGGACTCAGGAGGAGGGAGGCATTTGAATTTTGGAGCACAGATTTTGGTAGATTTCTTTGGTGGGAGCACAATGCTTTTCCAGAGCCTTTGTGTTGCCAATAATGTGGACACCCCCTATATTTCTGTTAACAGATGACAAATATGAGTATGGATTTGTTTTTTGTAGGTCGAGTAGAAGCTCTTATTGGTGGCATTTTGCAGTACAGAACATTTGGATCACATTTATCCTGTGCTCTATGTTGAGCACTTACATTGGGTTTCCATCTAAATCTAGCTAATATGTGATTCAGATGAAACCCCAAGGGATCCATTCCCTAATGAGGCAGCAGAGTTGCTGTGGATTCTATGCAGCGGTTTACGGCTTTTCAGAAGTGCACAAAACTGTGGCCGACCGTGCTTTTATCCAAGCCTAATAAGACAGACATGGCTGTATTATGGGCCAGGCAGAGTCCACATTGCCTCCATCTGCCTTATTACAGGGAATTTTCCAATGGGAGTTCAGTCTGAATCACATATTTCAGAGATTTATATGGGTACCCCGGAGGAATGCACTCATCATAGAGTGCAAGATAAATTTGAGTTGAGCCTTACTGCAATTTTTGGGAGGCAGACGAACAAATCAACAGCAGCTAAACAATTTTTTTTTTTTCATCGTTACTCGAGCTGTATAAGTGATTAGATAACTTTATTCTTTGGGTTGGCGCGATTACAATAACACTATTTTTTTTAATATTAATTATTGTTAATTTTATTAACAATTATTTAAAAAAAGTGTTTGCATTGCCATATTTTGATAGTTATAATGTTTCTATATGTCTGCTGACAGTCATGTGAGGGCTTGTTTTTTGCAGGATGACTCAACGTTTTTATTGTTACTATTTTTGAACACAACATTTTTTGATAGCTTTTTATCTTGGTTTTTTGGGAGGCAGATTGAACGAAAATGAACAACTCAGAGATTGTTTTTTGTTTTCTTGTTTTTCACCCTGTGGTAAAATTTGATAAGGAAGCTTTATTCTTCGGGTCAGTATGATTACAGAGATACTATATTTTATGTTTTAAGTTTTGATCCTTCTGCAGAATACAGAATAAAAACAATTTTATTGAAGAAATATTGTTTTTGCATCGCCATATTCTGAGAGCTGTAACTTTTTTTTATTTTTCTACCGAGGCAGCTGTATGACAGCTTTTTTGTGGGACAAGATGACGTTGTCAGTCATACCATTTTTATTTATATTCGTCTTTTTTTATAGTGTTTTATTACACTTTTTTCCAACAGTATGATGTAACACCATAGTTTGCGCCACATCTTCTATTTGTATTTTTTACGGCGTTCATTGTGAGGGTTAAATAGTGTGATAGTCTTATAGGTCAGGTCATTCTGGGTGCAGCATTTCCAAATATGTTTCCTTTTTTTTGTGCAGAAAAATATGTATTTATGGGTATAATTTTCTTTGTGTTATTTTATTTTTTATATTTTTACATAATTTTTTTTTTTACTTAATCCTGCTATTGTACTTTCACTTTTTAACTTTGATTGCTGATATAAAGCATTGCAATGCTAGTGCATTGCATTGCTTTATACCTGTCAGTGCTGCACTGACAGAAGCTTCTTATACCTTGCTCTGAGCTTAGTGACCTGGGGGTTCTCAAGCCAACGATTGGGCCCCTCGCGATGAAGTCATGATGGTTCCTATCTGAATGAGGGAGCCCCCTCCTTCCCCAGGCTTCTAAATGTTGTGATTGCTCTCTATCACAGCATTTAGGGTGTTAAACAGCCAGGGGCAGTGCTGGCAATTAGCATGTTTACACACAGTGACAGTTTTAACCCCTTAGCGACAGAGACAATTTTGTCCTTAAGACCAAGCCAATTTTTACAATTCTGACCACTGTCATTTTATGAGGTTATAGCTTTGGAACACTTCAACGTATTCCACTAATTCTGAGAGTGTTTTTTCATGACATGTTGTACTTCATGTTAGCACAATGTTTGCATTAGCACAATTTTGGAAACATATTTTTTGTTACGAAGTTATAAAGGTAAAAATTTGACCAGCGATTTCTCATTTTTCCAACAAAATTTACAAAATTTTACTTTTTTAGGGACCACCTCACATTTGAAGTGAGTTTGGGGGATCGATATGACAGAAAATGTCCAAAATTCTCACCATTCCAAAAGCTGCACCCCTCAAGGTGCTCAAAATCACATTCAAAAAGTTTATTAACCCTTCCGGTGCTTCATGAGGACCGAAAGCAATATGGAAGGAAAAAATTAACATTTTACTTTTTTCCAAAAAAATGTACTTTAGACCTAAACTTTTTTATTTTCACAAAGGTATCCAGAGAAAATGGACCACAAAATTTGTTGTATGCTGATATCCTGTTTGTGGGGGAAAACCACTGCTTGGGCGTATGGCAGGGCTCAGAAGGGAGGTAGCACTGTTTAACTTTTTTGAACGCAAAGTTTGCTGGAATCAAAGGCGGGCACCATGTCACATTAGGAAGACCCCCTGATGTACCTAAACAGTGGAAACCCACCAATTCTAACTCAAATCCTAACACAACACTACCCCTGACCCTAATCCCAACCCTAATCCCAACCCTAACCACAACACTAACCCCAACACTACCCTAATGCCAACACCCCAACCATAACCCCAACATAACCATATCCCCAGCACAACCCTAACCCCAACACCACAACTGTAAAACCAACACAACCCTAACCCTAGCCCCAACCCTAACCCTAGCACTAACCCTAACCCTAGAACAACCATAGCCCCATCCCAACCCTAGTCGCAGCACAACCCTAGCCCCATCTCTAACCCTAACTCTAACTCTAACCCTAGCCCCACCCTAACCCAACTCTAACAGAAAATTGAAAAAAATGCATTTTTAAAATTATATTATTTTTACCTACCTAAGTGGGTGATAAAGGGGGTTTGATTTACTATTTTTTGTATTTTGATCACAGTGATAGGGTCTATCACAGTTATTAATATGAACCAATAGGAAAAATCTAGTGTTGTTGCCTTGTGCCAGCTGGCAGATCACTGCAGGCGCTCTGTGCATGCGCCCACCATTTTCTTCTGGGAAGGTGACGTGGAGGGCCCGGGATGGAGTCGTGGGTCTGGGAAAGGTGAAGGTACCAGGAGGAGCTCGGGGGACCCCATTTCTCTCTCCTCTGGTATGCTAGATCATATCAGAGGAGAGAGAAATGAATGGGAAATCTGACTTTTTTTTGTGATTGCCGTTATTCAGTGAATAACGGCGATCACAAGACTTCAGATGGTAAAAACCGACCCGAATCATGTTCTCCAGGGTCCTTAAGGGGTTAAATCATGACGAACTTAGCATGTCAAGATGCGGAAACTGACACTCACTTATGACATGCTATTTTCGTAGGTGTTTATTTGCAAAATAATTGAATCTTGCTGAATCAGACAATTTGATTTTCTGGATTTGTATTCTCATTTTGACTCTCATAGTTGTGGTCTACTGATGATGTCAATTACAGGCCTCTCTCATCTTTTTAAGTGCGAGAATTTGCACAATTGGTGGCTGACTAAATACTTTTTATCCCCACTGTATGTAACCCCTTCACGACATATGACATACACTTACATCATATGTTGTGTCCCTGCCTTTGATGGGAGCTTGCATGCTGAGTCCGCATCTGTCCCCGCATAAGACGGCTAGATTCATCAGCCTTCATGTGACCTTGGCTGTTAACTTGTTACATCCCACTGTCAATCTCTGACAGCGACATTTAACATAGGCTGGCAGGAGGCGCCTCATTTCATGCCTCTATGTTATTTTTTTCCATTCTTTAGGCTTAGGGGTCGAGTTATTATTGTTTTTTTTTCTTTTTTCAAATGAAGACGATATGATGGCTAGTATTGAGGTCAAGTGCTTGCTACTCGAGTTTGCATTGGCTGCTACAGGTATGCATGGAGAATCATGGATCCCCACACTTTTTTTGTGTCTAACAGCCACAAAACATGTAGGGCAGGGACTCGAGTCTTGGGACTTGCCACTCGAGCACCCGCAATACTTGGTGCATACCCGAGCACCCGATGCAAACTGGAGTACTGAGCACTTGCACTCAACACTAATGGTGACGTATTCAATATGACGACCTAATGTTATCAAATTCTGTGTCATTCCTTTGGGTTCAAAATGCTCACTATACCCCTGAATAAAATCCTTGAGGGGTGTGGTTTCCAAAATGGTGTCCCTTGTGGAGTGTTTCCACTGTTTAGGCACATCAAGGACTTTGCAAACACGACATAGCTTCCGATCTGAATTCCAGACAATTTTGCGTTTGAAAAGTCAAACTGTGCTCCTTCCCTTCTGAGCCCTGCCGTGTTCCCAAACAGTAGATTTCCCCCCAAATTGCTCTGGAGAAATTGAACAACAAATTTTGTAGAACTAATTATTATTCCAAGATCTATTGATTAAAAATAACTTTTGTTTGTGGGAAAACCCCTTTAACCCTGAGCAGAATTGAAGAGCCATGCACATGAAGCTTTAAGGCTGCACATGGATTACACTGCCTTTGCACATTTCCCACCACTTAGTGCTCTATGTGGCACCATTTCTAAGCGATGTTTTCCTTTCCACATTTTGCACTGTTGATTACTTATTAATAATCGCCCCATTTTTAGCCTTTACCATAGTAAAAAACGTGGTGTACTTTACATATTTTTGAAGTGATGCATTTTTAGTATTAATCATTTTTTACACAAAATGCTCATAAATAATTATTACTATATCAAATCTACTAAATTACTGAAAAATTCCTTGAGGAAGTGTTGGGACTAGGAGGAGTCCAGCCTTACAAGTGTAGACCCTTTGCTCTTTGCTATCAGCTATATTTTGCTATAGGGAGTTGCCAAGTTAATGCTAGTAAATCGTTCCCTTCCTGCCTTTGTTTTCTGGTCATTGAAATAAGGATATTATCACTGAGTCCATAGATCATAGCACTGCTGACAGATCGCTGCCGAGAACAATCACACGGCACAATAGTCACAGCTGGAGGACAACGGCATAATCATTGTTGTGTTGTCCTACGAATAATGGCTGTCGCTGCTGAGATTTACCGAGCTGTGCTCTGCATAGACCAGTTCAGAATAGATATCTGCGTACAACATATCATATTTAAGATTTCTGAAGCACCTAGTAACATGACAAGGTTTCCTTGTAAGATGTTGCCCCCATAAAGAGGGTCGCCACTGAAATGCTTTTTAATATACACTTTACTTTTCTACACACTGTCATTGTTTAATCTTTGGAACATACTGTAGCACTTGTCACTTGATCTTGACCCATCATAGATTTGCCCTTTAGAGGCGTCACAAGTAATGCATCACTTAGAGAAGCAGAAGACAGGATTGCTATTCTGTAATGGTGCCAGATAATCTGTTGAATCTCTTCCGCGTATACTGTCATTATGTTAATAGGTGTGGGACTCTTCTAACCACTTATTTTGGGTTTTGCACTAAAAGTAGATTCTCTGTCATATTTTTGTAAGATCTACTTAACGGTGTGGCCAGATTTTGCTCTGATTTAATTCCTGTTGTTCCTCTGAACATTCCGGAGTTTTGATTTTTAAATCTGTCATATGGTTCTTGAGCTATAGGCCTATTAGTGCTAATTTGTATAGTTTTTACCAAAGAGGCGTGGCTCCCAGGGTAATAATGCAGCCTAAACACACACCCCTGAGAATCCATGCAGAAATGCCCCCTTAGTAAAGACCATAAAACTAAGCACTAAATAAAAAGGTCAATATATTCGGAATTGTATGAAGGATTTTAAAATAGCACATAGAATACTCCAGGTAACAGCGATAATAAATTAAGAGCAAAAAGCTCGGTGCTTTTGACCTGGTCACTCTTTTACCCCTTAAGGACGAGCCTTAGTTTTAAAATTTCACCAGCGCCACTTTGACGTAATAACTCTGGAAAGATTCAATGTATCCCAGTGATTTTTTTGCAATGTGCTAAGGAAGTAAGTAGAAGCGCAATATGGTTTTATTCACATAAAAATCAATTCATGCAATAAAGGTTCTGCTAACCTGATTAAGTTGTGATCACACATCTTCAGAAAAGCAAATAATCCCAGCTGAAGTAGGTCTATGGGTCCAGAAACTAATTTAGATAATGTAGAAGGGAAAAATGTGGAACATTCGCACTGCTAGTGAATGAAGGCAATTCAGATTCACATTCACATTAAAAGATTCTGCGAAAATGAAAAATTACTTTTTTTTCCATTAAAATGTTATTGAGCCCCAATTTTTTTAATTTTGAAAAGGGATAATAGGAGAAATGGACCACAAAATGTGTTACACAATGTCTCATGAGTATGGCAATGCCCCATATGTGGTTTTTAAGCACAGATCAAAGTTCAGAATGGAATGAGCACCATGTCGGAGTGTAGATTTGACTTGAATGGTTTGAGGGTGCCATGTCACATTGTCAGAGCCACTGAGGTTTCAGGAAGCAGGACCCCCCATAAGTGACCCCATTTTAAAAACGACACCTCTTAATGAAATCATCTAGGAGTGCAGTGAGCATATTTACACCACATGTGTTTCACAAAATATTATACCATTGAGCGATGAAGAAAACATTTTTTACCACTATAATGTTGTTTTAACCCCGGATTTCACATTTTAACATGGGAAAATAAGTAAAAATTACCACTTAATTTGCTGCATAATGTTTTATAAACGTGCAAATACCTCATATGTGGCTATGCGGAACTGATTGGGCATACAGAGAGACTTGGCAGAGATGGAGTGCTATTTGACTCTTGGAGAAGAAATTTTCTTAGAATAGTTTGTGCATTCCAAATACAGAACCCCTAAGTGCTTGAAGAGAACATTTCCCGCATCACCCCCAATTGAAACCAATTTGGAAACTACCCCTACAATTTGGGAATTCATTAACGTGTGCAGTGATGATTTTGCTAGTAATGAGTGAAAATACAAATATGTCATTGTAATGCTCAATACTTTGTAGCACCCAATACATTGTGCTTCTGAAAACCCATGGATTTATTTTTGTGGAAGCCACATCACTTTTAAAGAGTGTTTGTGCTACCAGTAATGTGGACACCCCCTATATTTCTGTTAACAGATGACGAACGTGAGAACTTGTTTTTTGTGGGTTGAGTAGAAGCTTTTATTGGTGGCATTTTGAGTTACAGAACATTTTAGATCGGTTCACATTTATACTGTGCACTACACTGAGCACTTACATCAGGGTTTCTATTGAAACCTAAAAAAAATACGTGATTCGGATGAAACCCCAGTGGGATCCATTCAGTAATGAAGTAGCAACCTTAGGCTTGGTTCACATTGCGCTATGGCTCTACGTTTAACGGACTACGTTACACCGTGGCAAAACGCGGTGTAACGTAGTCAGTTAACACCGCCATAGACTGCAATGTCGGACGCATCTCTAGCGCACGCCCACACTGGGCGTGCGCTAGCAATGTGCCGTCTTTTGAGTAACGGACCCGAGACGCGGGCTGCAGCGCTTCCGGGTCTGTCACTGCTAGCGCAGATGGAGCTAGCAGAAGCTCCATCTGCGCTAGCGCTGTGCAAGCGCCGGCCCTTGCATTAGTGCAGTCTGTTTAACGGATATGTTGAACGGACTGCACTAATGTAGTGTGAACCTAGCCTTACTCTGGACTGTGTGGCTTCTATTCAGCACTATCTAACTTTTAAGAGGAGCACAAAACTGGCCAAACGTGCTTTTATGCACACCTAAAAAGATGGACACTGCCGGATCATAGGCCAGGCAGAGCCCACAGTGTCTCCATCTGCCTCATGTCGGATATCTTCCGCCAGACTGTCCTTCTGAATCACATATTTCAGAGATTTACATGGAAACCCTGGTGTAAGCGTTTAGCGCAGAGAGCAGAATAAATGAACACCGAGCCTTAGAGTGAACTTTGGGTGGCAGAATAAGCAAATCTACAGCAGGATAAGAATTTATTTTTTATGCTGTATAAGTTATTAGACTACTTTATTCTTTTCTTCAGTGCAATTACAGCCATATCAGATGTATATAGTTTTTTTCATTTTTGGCTAATATAACACACTAGAAAATGCTCTTTATTGTAACAAAAACAAGTTTGCGCATCACCATATTTTGAGAACTATAATCTACAATATAATTGTCTAAGGGTCAATTCCATCTTTCTGTCTTTCTGTCTGTCCTTCTTTCTGTCACGGATATTCATTGGTTGCGGCCTCTGTCTGCCATGGTAATCCAAGTCCCTGAGTGGTTGCGGCAAAACAGCCACAACCAATCAGCGACGGTCACAGTCTGGAGGAAAATGGCCGCTCCTCTCTCTCACCGCAGTCAGTGCCCTGTGCACGCATACTTCCCTCCAGTCACCACTCACACAGGGTTAATGCTGGCGGTAACGGACCGCGTTATGCCGCAGGTAACGCACTCCGTAACAGCTGCTATTAACCCTGTGTGTCCCCAACTTTTTACTATTGATGCTGCCTATGCGACATCAATAGTAAACAAAATGTGATATTAAACATAATAAAAAAACAAAAAGCCTGCTATTCTCACCCTCCGTAGTCCGCCGAGCCGCTCGCACCGGCCGCCATCTTCCGTTCCCGGCGATGCATTGCGAAATTACCCAGAAGACTTAGCGGTCTTGTGAACAGAAGATGGCGGCAGCCGCGCACGTATCTATGGAGCTTCGGTGGATTCTAGGGGGTGAGTATATAACTATTTTTTATTTTAATTATTTTTTTAACAGGGATATGGTGCCCACACTGCTGTATACTACGTGGGCTGTATTAGATACCGCGTGGCTGCTATATACTACATAGGCAGTGTTATATACTGCGTGGGCTGTGCTATATATTACATGGCCACTGTTATATACTGCGTGGGCAGTGTTATATACTACGTGGCTGCTATATACTGCGTGGGCAGTGTTATATACTACGTGGCTGCTATATACTGCGTGGACTGTGCTATATATTACGTGGCCAGTGTTATATACTGCGTGGCCTGTGTTATATACTAAGTCGCCTGTGTTATATACTGCGTGGCTACTATATACTGTGTGGGCTGTGTTATATAGTATGTGGCTGTGTTGTATAACGCATCGGGTATTCTACAATATGTATGTATATAGCAGCCACATAGTATATAGCACAGGCCATGTAGTATTTGTCTGCTATATACTACATGGCTCCTATATACTACGTGGCCTGTGCTATATACTATGTGGCTGCTATATACATACATACAGTAAATACATATTCTTGATACCCAAAGCATTAGAATCGAGCCTCCATCTAGTCTTTCTATATTTCTGCTACAAGTCATGTGAGGGCTTTTTCTTTGCGGAACGAGTTTAAATTGGTACCATTTTCAGGCACATAACATTGTTTGATAATTTTTAATTTCTATTTTTGGGAGGCAAAATAGACAAACAACAGCTTTCAGGATTTGTTTTTTGAGGGTTTTTTTAATGTTATTTACCATGTGGTAAAAGCGATAAGATAACTTTATTTTCCAGGTCAGTACGATTACAGCGACATCACATTCATATAATTTTTTATGTTTTGTTACTTCTCCACAATGAAAACAATTTTAGTGAAAAAATATTGTTTTGCATTGCTTTATTCAGAATGATAACTTTTTTTCACTGATGGAGATGTATGGCAGCTTGTTTTTTTTTTTGCGGGACATGACGTTTTCAGCTATTCCCTTTTTATTTACATTGGCCTTATTGATCACATTTTATTCCACTTTTTTTCCAGTGGCATGATGAAAAAACATGTTTTTGGCACTATTTTTTTCTCTTTTTTACTGTGTTCTCTGTAGGGGTTAACTAGTGTGCCAGTTTTATAGATAAGGTCATTCTGGACATGATAAGAACAAATGTGTAGTTTTTTAGTTTATCTTTGTTTTACATATATACGTGTATTTATTGGTGTAATATTTTTTGTTCTTTATTTTGTTTTTTGTTTTTCTTAACAATTTTTTCAATCATCTACTTAACTTTTTTTTCTTAGTCTCTCTTAACTTTCATTAGTCTGATCACTGGTCTCAAGCACTGCAATGCACATCACTGCAAAGCATGAAACCTGTGTGATTACATAGGCAGATCGGCTATTATACCCTGCCTATGTCTGAATCTAACAGGCCACCATACTTTGCACACCAGAAGGTCACTGCTTGACATCGGGTGCCGTGACAACAATTGTCTCCCCGTGATTTCATCATGAGGGTGCTGATAAAGGTGAGAGAGGGAGCCCTTTCCCTATCACAACCTCTCAAATGTATTGATCTGGATGGTTAATAACCCAAGGGCGGTGGCTGACACCGCCTGCGCTCGACTGTCAGCTAAACCGATCTCCGTCGGTGATCGTGCAAGGAAGTGCTGATCTTTAAGCGCTTCCCACATATTCATTCTGTGTTCAGTCAGGCAATCGCAGCAATCAGAGCACGGAGACCAATTAAATGGTTCCCTTCCTTTCTGCCAGTGCCGCTCAGTCTCGATGAAAGACCTGACACCCGCACATGATGTGCTATGTCCGTCATTCACCATAAAGAGGTTAAATGGTTCTTTATTTTTTACAAAATGTTCCCCAAACAATTGCAGTTATATAAAATAAAGCAAGATAGTACTCTTTGGCTTCGGGCCCAGCGCCGACTTTCCATTACTGCTCCAGTCTGTGTTTTGGCCACAGTATTATCGTCACGCCTACAGTGCGTATCACAGCTGCAGCCAATCGTTGAGCTCAGCGGCTCTGCTGATGTTGATGGAACAAGTCCCAGAGCTCCGTGATGAGCTGTAGTGGTGATGCTTGCTATAGATGTCATAACTAGTGTTGAGCGATACCGTCCGATACTTGAAAGTATCGGTATCGGATAGTATCGGCCGATACCCGAAAAATATCGGATATCGCCGATACCGATATCCCATACCAATACAAGTCAATGGGACACCAAGTATCGGAAGGTATTCTAATGGTTCCCAGGGTCTGAAGGAGAGGAAACTCTCCTTCAGGCCCTGGGATCCATATTAAGGTGTAAAATAAAGAATTAAAATAAAAAATATTGATATATTCACCTCTCCGGCGGCCCCTGGACTTCACGCTGGTAACCGGCAGGCTTTTTTGTTTAAAATGAGCGCCTTTAGGACCTGCGAATGACGTCGCGGGTTCTGATTGGTCGCGTGCCGCCCATGTGACCACCACGCGACCAATCAGAAGCCGCGACGTCATTCGCAGGTCCTTAATTCCTAGAATTAGGAGTTTAGTGAATGAGAATGACGTCGCGGCTTCTAATTGGTCGCGTGGCGGTCACATGAGCGGCACGCGACCAATCAGAACCCGCGACGTCATTCGCAGGTCCTAAAGGCGCTCATTTTAAACAAAGAAGCCGGCCGGTTACCAGCGTGATGTCCAGGGGCCGCCGGAGAGGTGAGCATATCAATATTTTTTATTTTAATTCTTTATTTTACACATCCCTATGGATCCGATACCGATACCCGATACCACAAAAGTATCGGATCTCGGTATCGGAATTCCGATACCGCAAGTATCGGCCGATACCCGATACTTGCGGTATCGGAATGCTCAACACTAGTCATAACTGAACCAAAATACAGAGACTATACAATAGTCTGTACAAAATACAGTTTGGAGTAGTGATGGGACTTCGGGGTTTTTTTTGGGAATCGGCTCTTTCGGCTCGGCTCAGCAAGAAGAGCCGGCTCTTTCGGCTCTTGAATCGGCTCTTCAGTAATCTCACCAAAATAATGACACAAAACCTTCTAGTTAACAGATTAATATTGTTTATATTATTTTTCATTATAAGAACATCAAACAAATGCAAAAAATGTGCAAAACAGCAGTATAACTTAACAGTGAAACATTTTTAGAAGGTCATTAGGACAAATTGGCATTAAGAAACACTAAGTGCCTCAGTTTGGACGGGCTGATCCGGTTTCTTCTCTCTGTGATTATCTGCCCTGTTTTGGAGAAAATTCTCTCTGAAGGGACTGATGTTGCTACTGAACACAGGGCAGGATGCCAATAAAGGCTTCTTTCACACTAGCGTCGGGCTCGGCCCGTCGCAGTGCGTCGGGCCGAGGTTACCGACGCTAGCGTTGTCTCCGCCGCACAACAGGTGCAGCGGATGCTGCTTTTCAGCGCATCCGCTGCCCCATTGTGAGGTGCGGGGAGGTGGGGGCGGAGTTCTGGCCACGCATGCGCGGTCGGAAAGACGATCCGTCGGCTGCAAAAAACGTTACGTGGAACGTTTTTTGCGGCCGACGGTCCGCCACAACACGGCGCAACCGTCGCGCGACAGTTGCGACGTGTGGCAATCCATTGCGTAATGTTAGTCAATGGAGAAAAAACGCATCCTGCAAACACTTTTGCAGGATGCGTTTTTTCTGCAAAATGACGCATTGTGATGGATTGCAGTTAACGCTAGTGTGAAAGTAGCCAAAGATGTAAGAAGACAGTGCATGAGGACAAGTGAAACTTGAGCTGTGACTGGCTGCTCTGTGGTCACATGTTCTGCCTTCATTTACATCCTGCTTCTGTATTGGCCAGGTGAATGAGATAACACTGAGCGCTGCTGCCGACTCCTCTCCTACAGGACTTTCAGCAGCAGCTTTCCTCTCTCCCCCTCCAGCACAGTCTCTCCTGGCTCCTCTCCTCCCCCTCCACCACCAGGCTGAGGGAAGGGAGGAGAGCAGAGAGCCACTAGATAACAAGCGGCTCACTGATAGGTGTCGGCTCATATCGTTCACAGTGAAGAGCCGGCTCTTTGAGTCGGCTCATTCATGAACGTCACATCACTAGTTTGGAGGTCCACTGTTGCACTTGCCCTCCTTGAGTCTATCGTCGGAATCCCCAAAATACTCCGGTATCTGTGTTTTGGCTGCATCGGTGATATCATGACTACAGCATGCATCAACACTGTGGCCAATTGCTAAGTTCAGCGGCTTGTTCCAGCAACATCAGCATTGCTGCTGAGCTCAATAATTGACTGCATCTGTGACTAGGGATGAGTGGACCCATGGATGTTCACATTTGTTCGGTTTGGCTGAGCTGTACTTCAAGGTTTTGGTACGGCATCTGAACTTGTCCCCAAATCCAATAGAAGTCAAAGGAGACCCAAACTTTTGTTCTTTAAAATGTCTATAAAATGGTCATAGTATGGGCTAAAGGGCTGCAAAAGGAAGCAAAATGGGAGTATGAACAGGACAATTATCCTGTGAGCAAATGTCGATAGGGAAATTATTTAAAATATCAGAATAAAAAAGAAAAAATTATGATCTGGAACAAGGAAGCGGAGGTCCAAGTGGGGGAAGAGGTGGAGTAGATGGAGGTGGACATGTGGTGTAGTTCGAAGAGGCTGGGGAAGAACTACCCAATACTGTTTTTTTGTTGTTTAGGGAACTGACTTAAAAGAACATAGAATTAAAAAAAAGAACAAAAAACAATCTAGAGCCAGGAGGAGAAGATGGATGTGGCAGTGTAGGTGGAAGAGGCGGAGGAGGAGACAGCCCACATTGTTTTTGTGTTTTGTTTTTTTTGTTATTAGTTTTTTTATTTATGTATTTATTTTTATTTGTGGAGGCCCCAAAATTTTACAAATGGCAAATATAGTAAAACCATGGCTGGCTGCGGCTGGCATATTTATGTAGTCAGCCAAAGATATGGACGGATCCATTGTTGATTCGTTTTAATGATTAATAGCTTCCTCATGTTGGCTGTGGACAGGTGAATGCACCTGCCTGTGATCACACTTCCTGCAGTGCTAAACACATGCTCTGAAAGTACACTTGCCGCAGGGCAGGCCATAACCTCCAAGGCATAAGTGCCAGCACAGGCGATGCGTCTAATTTGGTGACCCAGAAGTTTAATGGGGCAGACCTATCAGTTAGTACGAGGAGACGTGTGTACACATACTATTCCACTATGTTATTGTAATGCTGATGGTTTGCCACATTTCAGCCATGTAAACCTACCTTCCAAGGTGGTGGCGGTGCCCCAGCTGCATTGTTGACTTCCTCCTCCTTTGCCTTGTTGCAACATTGAGCCCCCGCTGTCAGATGGGAATGACGCTGTCAATAGTTCCTCTACCAATGTGAGCTTGTAATCACGCATTTTGTGATCCCATTCCAGTGACGGAAGTAATGATGGTACTTGTAGCTGGGATCTGGCTGAGTGGCCACCCAGTAATCAGCAGTGGTAACACTCCAGTCAACTCGGTTGTGGTTGTACAGACACAGCAGAATGTATTTGCTCATGCGAGCCGGTCAGCCCAGAGGCAACGACAAGCTGTCTTCGGTGGGTCTTCTGTATCCCCCCATCCAAGTTCCAGGGATACCCATGAGCTGCTTTGATTGCCACCCAGCTGTAAACACGGTTCCTTCTCCTGCAAAACTGTCCCCTGGCTAGACAGTTGGGTACCTGGCCCCTGTTGGTACAGGAACCCACCCTCCGAGTTATGCGTGGACGGCCTGATAATGGTGTGAATGTTCTTTTTTCCTCCTGCTTCTCTTCCTTCTGTACCACTACCTCAACCAATGCCTGAAGTGTTTTTTTACAGAAGGCATGGAAGTGGTATAGTAATGCTCATGAAGGTGTCATCAATGCTGGCCATGTTCATAAAACAACACAACATGGCACACACGTCCTGCATGGAGGCCCACTCATTGGTGGTGAAGTGGTGTTGTTCTGCAGAGCAACTCAGCTGTGCGTGCTGCAGCTGAAACTCCACTATTGACTGCTGCTCACACAGTCTCTCCAATATATGCAAGGTGAAGTTACACCTTTTTGGTAGGTCACATATGAGGCAGTGAGTGGGAAGGCAGAAATGACGCTACTGCGCTGACAGCAGCGGGATGAGAACGCCGAAAACACGCACACACTGTGTTAGGGACTGGCGAAACGCACCAAGTATAGATGATATGAAACTAGGTGCGTTCGCAGTCCGAGGTCCACCGTGCAGGTATAAACCCTGCTGCTAGTAAGACGGACTATATGGCGGTACTAAAAGTATACACGCACGGGTTAACTTCACTCTGTGTGAAGGAAGCGATCCTGTTGCATCACAGGACCGCGGTACCGCACATAGAGAGCGAGCAAGAAGTCAGCGAACACAACCCCAAGTCAGGATTGAAGTCCGATTAGACCACTTGCTGGCACAACACCGCAACTGGATGTGTAAGGAAACTATTAAATAGTGTATAGAGGCACGAGAGTGCATGCGGTGCCGCACTGACGGACGCCACTAACCACCCAGGCTTGGGTAAGGAAAGCGCAGAGGAAGCGCACGGCGCCGTACTGGCAGACACAGCAACTGGACACTGTGATGTGTGTTACGTGCAGATGGCTAGTCGGGCGCTAGATAGCTACCATCATCCGCGAGCAGTCAACAACACTAGGGAGGGATACTTAGGAGCTTTCATCCATCGACATACATCCATCTACACACACACATTATAACAAGACAATACTAGCGCATGGCCGTGCGGTCATGCGCAGTTTATATAGTTGCAGCACAGGAAGCAGCTACAGAAGTTTTGCCCTTTCAGGACCTGCCAAGAGGACCAATGGGATGTGCTGCGGTGCCTGAGCATGTGACCCTCGATCTCCAACGGGAGATCTTGCCCTGGGCATGCTCAGTGTGTGCAAATAAGGACTTAGTCCCAGAGAAGCCCGCTCGCCGCAGATCAGTGCAGGGTACAACAGGTGAGCTAGAAAAGGCAGCAGTAACCCTCTGCACAGAATCAGTCCCAGCAAGACGCTGGGAGCGATGCCTCCGCTGAGCAGAGCCCACTGCGGCCGAAGCAGAATGGGAGACCGCAGCAGACACGGATCGAGATTCCCCCTGTGCAGCAGAGGAAACTCGACCCCTAACACACTGCCCCCACTTTCAGCAGCAGCTATGACATATGTGGGTAGATTTCAGAAAGCTCTGGACAACCAAATTCAGTACATGTGCCAGTTAAGGGATGTGTGTCAAATTGGCTAGACCTATAGACCTATAGTTGCTATAAGATTTCGCCTATTATCGCACACCACCAGACCTGGCTGGAGATTTACTGGCACCAACCACTCATCGGTCTGCTGTTTGATCGGCATTCACAGCTTCTGCGCAGTGTGATATTTGCCCCCAAATAGATGGGTTGCAGAATAGCATGCTGTCATTTCTCCCTGGCTGTGCTGAAGTTGGTGGTGCAAGTCTTACTGAGACCAGATGAGGAGGCATTGGTGGAAGCGGAGTAGGAGGAGAAGGAGCATGGACAGAGAAATCCTCGGTGGTGATAGGACATGCGCTCAAATGCCTTCTGCCTCTGTCCCAGCCACTACTACATTTACCCAGTGGGCAGTTATGGAGATGTAATATCCCTGGCCCCGTGCTTACTGGTCCACATATTAGTGGTTATATGGACCTTGCCACCAATTTCATTGCAGAATGTACACCTGATTTGTTTTGCAACATACAGTATGCGTGCAGGGCAGGGATGACCCACCTGGAAAAGTAGTTGAGGTTAAAAGCAACATACTGTGGGACAGCCACAGACATCAATTTTTGAAAACTGTCCATCTCCACCAGCCGAAATGGCCGCATTTCAAAGGCCAGGAATTTTGAAATTCTGTCATTCAGGGCCAGCATCGGACTGGAGCACCTTGGGCCCACCAGAGAAAATCTTTCTTGGGGCCCACTATGTAGCTACATAGAAATAAATACAGGACCACCAATTGTGTGGCAAAACACGGTAATATCAGGGTATACTATAAGGTAGTACACTTCTTAATTATGTAGCAGATGTTGGGTTAGTCCCCCTCATAGAATATAAAGTAGCCCCCCTCATAGAATATAAAGTAGCTAACTCTTAGAATATAAAATAGCCCCCTCATATAGTATAATGTAGCCCCCTCATAGAATATAATGCAGCCCCCCACAGAATATAATGTACCCCCCATAGAATATAATGCAACCAGCCTCATAGAGTATAATACAGCCCCAGAATATAATGTAGCTCCCTCAGAGTATAATGCAACCCCTCCATAGAATATAATGCAGCCCTCCTCATATAGTATAATGCAGCCCCCCACAGAATATAATGTAGCCCCCTCAGAGTATCATGCTGCCCCCCTCTTAGAGTATAATGCTGCCCTCCTCATAAGGTATAATGCAGCTCCCCATAGGGCAGGGGTGTCAAACTGCATTCCTCGAGGGCCTCAAACCATGCGTGTTTTCAAGATTTCCTTAGCATTGCACAAGGTGCTGGAATCATTCTCTGCAGGTGATTAAATTATCACCTGTGCAATGCAAGGAAATCCTGAAAACATGACCTGTTTGCAGCCCTCGAGGAATGCAGTTTGACACCCCTGCCATAGGGTATAATGCAGCCCTCCCTCATAGAGTATAATGCAGCCCCCTCATAGGGTATAATGCAGCTCCCCATAGGGTATAATGTAGCTTCCCTATAGGGAATAATGCTGCCCCCTCATAGGGTGCAATGCAGCTCCCCCATATGGTATAATGGTGCCCCCATAGGGTATAATGTAGCTCCCCCATAGGAAATAATGCTGCCCCCCTTATAGGGTATAATGTAGCTCCCCATAGGCAATACTGCTGCTCCATAGGGAATAATGCAGCTCCCCCATAGGGTATAATGCAGTCCTTCCTCATAGGGTATAATGCAGCCCACTCATAGGGTATAATGCAGCTCCCCATAGGGTATAATGCAGCTTCCCTATAGGGAATAATGCAGCCCCCATCGGGTATAATGCAGCTTCCCCCTAGGGAAAAATGCTGCCTGCCTTATAGGGTACAATGCAGCTCCCCCTATAGGGAATAAGTCTACCCCCTCATAGGGTACAATGCATATCCCCCATAGGGTATAATGATGCCCCCCTCATAGGGTATAATGTAGCTCCCCCATAGGGAATACAACTGCCCCCTCATAGGGTATAATGTACTTCCCCCATAGGGAATATTGCTGCCCCCTGTTATGACCTGGTGATCAGGACAATAATGGACCTGGTGGTTAAGAGCACACAGAATGACCTGATAGTTACTGATAATAAAGGACGAGCTCTGGGACGTGGGAACTTTGCTGACCGCAATCCCTAATCCTATCAAACACACTAGAAATAGCCGTGCATTGCGCCTAACGCTCCCTATGCAACTCGGCACAGCCTAGGGAACTAGCTAGCCCTGAAGATAGAAAAATAAAGCCTACCTTGCCTCAGAGAAAAAGGAAAAAGCAGCCCCCCACATATAATGACTGTGAGTAAAGATGAAAATACAAACACAGAGATGAAATAGATTTAGCAAAGTGAGGCCCGACTTACTGAACAGACCGAGGATAGGAAAGGTTTCTTTGCGGTCAGCACAAAAACCTACAAAAAGACCACACAGAGGGCGCAAAAAAGACCCTCCGCACCGACTCACGGTACGGAGGCGCTCCCTCTGCGTCCCAGAGCTTCCAGCAAGCAAGACAACAATAAAAATAGCAAGCTGGACAGAAAAATAGCAAACCAAAGAAATATAAGCAGGAACTTAGCTTCTGCTGGGAAGACAGGTCACAAGAACGATCCAGGAGAGAACTAGACCAATACTGGAACATTGACAGGTGGCATGGAGCAAAGATCTAAGTGGAGTTAAATAGAGCAGCCAGCTAACGAATTAACCTCGTCACCTGTGGAAGGAAACTCAGAAACACCCACCAGAGGAAGTCCATGGACAGAACTAGCCGAAGTACCATTCATGACCACAGGAGGGAGCCCGACAACAGAATTCACAACAGCCCCCCTCATAGGGAATATTACCGCTCCCCTATAGGGTATAATGCTGCCCCCCGCAGGGTATAATGTATCTTCCCCATAGGGAATAATGTTGCACCCCTCATAGGGTAAAATGTAGCTCCCCCAATAGGGAATAATGCGGCCCCCCTCATAGGGAATAATGCTGCCCCCTCATAGGGTATAATGCTGCCCCCTCATATGGTATAATGCTGCCCCCATAGGGAATAATGCTGCCCCTCATAGGGAATAATGCTGCCCCCTCATAGGGTATAATACTGCCCCCAATGGGAATAATTCTGCCCCCTCATAGGGAATAATGCTGCCCCTCATAGGGAATTATGCTGCCCCCTCATGGGGTATAATACTGCCCCCATAGGGAATAATGCTGCCCCCTCATAGGGAATAATGCTGCCTCCCTCATAGGGTATAATGCTGCCCCCTCATAGAAAATAATGATGCCCCTTCATAGGGTATAATGCTGCCCCCTCATAGGGTAAAATGTAGCTCCCCCAATAGGGTATAATGCTGCCCCCTCATAGGGTATAATGCTGCCCCCATAGGGAATAATGCTGCCCTCCTCATAGGGAATAATACTGCCTGTTGTGAATTCAGCTTTTGGGATCCCTCCGGTGGTTGTAGAGGGTAATGCAGTTGTGCCTGGACTGCAGGAGTGGACAGGTGTATCTACTAATTGCAAAACTGACTGGGGTATATAGCTTTGCAGGATCCTTTAGTCAGTGCCAGTTGTCCATTGTTCTGGAAGGATTCACTTCCCTGCTGGTCTCTCCAGTTTGCTGTGCTTTTCTACTAAGATAAGTCCTGGCTTTGTTTTTGCTGTCCACCTTATGTGGACCTTATAGTTCTGTGCATTTTCTTGTTTTTGTCTTGTCCAGCTTAGTCTGTGAAGGATTTTTTGCAGCCTAGCTATTTCTCTGGAGATGCAGATATACCCCTCATGTCTTTAGTCAGATGTGGTGATCCGTATTTTCTGCAGTGGATATTTTCTAGTGTTTTTATACTGACCGCATAGTACTCTGTTCTATTCTTTCTTTTTAGCTAGTATGGCCTCCTATGCTAAAATCTGATTTCATATCTGCGTATGTTATTTCCCTCTCCTCTCACAGTCAATATTTGTGGGGGGCTATCTATCCTTTGGGGATTTTCTCTGAGGCAAGATAGGTTTCCTGTTTCTGTCTTTAGGGATAGTTAGATCTTAGGCTGTGTTGAGGGGTCTAGGGAGTGTTAGGTACCCCCCATGGCTACTTCTAGTTGCGCTGCTAGGTTCAGGGTTTGCGGTCAGTACAGGGACCACCTTCTCCAGAGTCCGTCTCATGCTGCTCCTAGGCCATCAGATCATAACAGCTGCCCCCTCATCGTGTATAATGCTGCCCCCATAGGGAAAAATGCTGCCCCCTCATAGGGAATAATGCTGCCCCCTCATAGGGTATAATGCTGCCCCATAGGTAATAATGCTGCCCCCTCATAGGGAATAATGCTGCCCCCTATCATAGGGTATAATGCTGCCAGCATAGGGAATAATGCTGCCCACCTCATAGGGAATAATGCTGCCCCCTCAC
Organism: Ranitomeya imitator; assembly: GCF_032444005.1. NCBI lineage: Eukaryota > Metazoa > Chordata > Amphibia > Anura > Dendrobatidae > Ranitomeya > Ranitomeya imitator. The sequence goes on along the minus strand of NC_091285.1, from coordinate 159,392,476 downwards.
AGGGTATAATGCTGCCCCCATAGGGAATAATGCTGACCCCTCATAGGGAATAATGCTGCCACTTCCTAGGGTATAATGCTGCCCCCCTCATAGGGTATAATGCTGCCCCCTCATAGGGAATAATGCTGCCCCCATAGGGTAAAATGTAGCTCCCCCAATAGGGAATAATGCTGCCCCCTCATAGGGAATAATGCTGCCCCATCATAGAGTATAATGCTGCCCCCCTCATCGTGTATAATGCTACCCCCATAGGGAATAATGCTGCCCCCATAGGGAATAATGCTGCCCACCTCATAGGAAATAATGCTGCCCCATCATAGGATATAATGCCCCAATACGGAATAATGCTGCCCACCTCATAGGTTATAATGCTGCCCCCCTCATAGGGTATAATGCTGTCCCAATAGGGAATAATGCTGCCCCCCTCATAGGGAATAATGCTGCCCCCTTCATAGGGTATAATGCTGCCCACGTAGGGAATAATTCTGCCCCCCTCATAGGGAATAATGCTGCCCCTTCATAGGGTATAATGCTGACCCCCTCATAGGGTATAATGCTGCCCCCTCATAGGGAATAATGTTGCCCCCATAGGGTATAATGTAGCTCCCAATATGGTAAAATGCTGCACCCCCATAGGGAGTAATGTTGCCCCAGACTCATTGATATATATATATATATATATATATATATATATATATATATATAAACCACAATACTCACCTCTCCTCCTCGCTCCCACACTGATTCCGGCAGTGGCTCTGCTCCGATGTCAGGAGCTGTGCTGCCGTTGGCCTCCCACACTGCCAGTACGCGATGAAGTGACATCATCGCACACCCACTGTGTGTCAGAGGCGACAGGAATGATGGGAGAGGGAGCGTCATCTGACGCTCTCTCCTCCATTAATGCACACTGGTGACGGGTCCCCTTGGCTTATGGCCCCATAGCGGCTGTGTGAACTGGGGGGCCCCTGAGGGAAAGGAGGTGGGTGCCCTGGTCTACGGGCCCTGATAGCGGGCAGTGTTAGCTGCAGCATGTGGCAAACGCTGCCCGCTATTATAGTAAAATGAATTCACTCATCTTCACACCCATGGGGGCATGGGGAAGCGTGAATATTAATTTCACAGCGGAAACAGGTTTAGACTTCCGGTCACCCGCTGCTGTTCTGCTGTCACCAGGGGCCCCAAAGCAGCTGCGTGGTGTGCCGCTATTGGCGACACCCCACTGGCTGGGGACCCCTGGAGCTGCGGGGGCCCTAGACACCTGCTGGCCCTGTATGCCAGCAGGTGTCAGGGCCTGGACCCATTGGAGAATCCTCCAGTTCTCCGGTGGCCCAGTCTGACCCTGTTCAGGACATGACTTTTAGGTGGGTAGAGCCATCATGGCCATATCCACATTCCCCGTTTGATGTTCTCCTCATTTTTTTAAGCATTTTTATGCCCATTACTCCCACAAACATGGGTGTAGAGTAGAAAAATTTGTTTTTAGGCACGCTACTCCCATGAATACTGATGCAGAGTAGATAAAGTTGTTTTTACACACACAATACGCCCACAGACACGGATGCAGAGTACAAACAGAGAAGATTTTTAGCAGAAAACCTAAAACTGTCCCTCACTCCAGCTGTGTCCAGTCCCTACGATAAGCAGAGCAGAATGACAGCAGCACCCGTGCTCCAGCATTTATACAGGCCGGGTCATAGGGTGTGCTGGTCATTCACAGCCATGCTAATACTTGACATGGCTGTGGCTGTGATGCCTTCAGAAGTGCCCACAGGGTAGAAGTTTGTTTGGCTGCACTGCAGCCTTTCAACAAACTTTATTCGGGATCCAAACAGTAAACCAGACTTCGGGTAAAAAGTCTGTGTTTGGAGTTCGGTACCGGACACTAGGTGTCTGTTACAAAGACTGAACTTTATAGTTCGGGTTCACTCTAATCGTGTTGTCATGCTGTAGCCACAACACTGAAACTAGAGCAATGGCACAAATCCGAAGATAGTTCTTACCTTCCTTGGGTCTGTTATTGGCTCTCCTCCAGTCACTGTGTTTTGGTTCAGTTGTGACAACACAAATACGTTGGGCATCACCACTGCAGCCACATAAGAAAACTAATTTAAAGAAAATAAATTCAAAGCTTTTAAAATGGTGGGTTGTGGCTTATTGCTGATACTTGAAATCTTACTTTCCATGGTTCATCTCATGCCTGATTTCAGCTTTGCTAGTTATGTAGGACAGACATACAAGATAGACAATTGTGCCCATTTTGATGCCCAGTTGTCATCTTTTTTGTCCGAAATGCACATGACTATGGATGTGGAAATGAATCCTATTAATTAAATAAAACATTCACTTTTGCTCAAAATTCCATCTAAATGCAAGTCACTACAGTGAACAGGAAAAATACAGATATTGAAATCGAAATAAATCTTTAAATTCCAGTATCCCGTGCAGTAACTGGGTTACTTTGCTATTTTAGTTTACATAATGATACAATCTACATACATGAAAGCTTATACTACACGTACTTAAAATGTTTGTGTTTTTAAAATGTAGAATGCATTCTTCATTTTTTGTGGATCGAGAATAAGCATAAAGGTCAATAAAGGGTGTTTGAAATGCAAATATAGGTATAGGTGAATTGCATGCATTGAACCAAAAATAAATACACGGATTTCAGCTCTGAAGCCAATAGTATTGTGAATAGCCTTCTTGGCTACTATCTATGCTGTAAGATAAATAATTCAAGGTAGTTGTAATATTTATGTTCATTTTATATAGAAATTAGAGAAAGTTTTGCATCTATTACGAATCCTGACTACATTTTAACCCCTTCACTCCCAAGCATGTTTTCATCTTCATGACCAGGCCATATTTTACAAATCTGACCAGTGTCACTTTATGTGATAATAACTCTGGAATGCTCCAACAGACCCCAGTGATTCTGAAAAAGTTTTCTCGTGACTAGTGTTGAGCATTCCGATACCGCAAGTATCGGGTATCGGCCGATATTTGCAGTATCGGAATTCCGATACCGAGTTCCGATATTTTTGTGATATCGGGAATCGGTATCGGGATTTAGATTAATGTGTAAAATAAAGAATAAAAATAAAAAATATTGATATATTTACCCTTGGACGGGCCCTGGATGTCACCGCTGCAATCGCCATGTTTTCCTTCCTATGAATGAGCTTGTTAAGTACCTTCGATGACGTCGCGGCTTGTGATTGGTCGCTGAGCGGTCATGTGACCGCTCACACGACCAATCACAAGCCGCGACGTCATCGAAGGTTATTAACGCGCTCATTCTTAGGAATGAGCGCGTAAATAACCTTCGACCAATCACAAGCCGCGACGTCATCGAAGGTCATTAAAGCGCTCATTCTTAGGAAGAAAAGCATGGCGATTGCAGCGGTGACAACCAGGGCCTGTCCGAGGGTAAGTATATCAATATTTTTTATTTTTATTCTTTATTTTACACATTAATATGGATCCCAGGGCCTGAAGGAGAGTTTCCTATCCTTCAGACCCTGGGAACCATTACGGATACCTTCCGATATTTGTGTCCCATTGATTTGTATTGGTATCGGATATTGGTATCGGCGATATCCGATATTTTTCGGATATCGGCCGATACCATCCGATACCGATACTTTCAAATATCGGACGGTATCGCTCAACACTACTCGTGACATATTGTACTTCATGGTAGTGGTAACATTTCTTTGATTTGACTTGCGTTTATTTGAGAAAAAATGTGAAATTTAGAGAAAATTTGGAACATTTAGCAATTTTCAAACTTTCAATTTTTATGCCTTTAAATCAGAGAGCTATGTAACACAAAATAGTTAATAAATAATATTTCCTACATGTCTACTTCACCTCAGCACACTTTTTGAAACATATTTTTTTTCTTAGGAAGTTATAAAGGTTAAAAGTTGACCATAAATTTCTAGCTTTTCCAATAAAATTTACTAAGCCATTTTTCTTAGGGACCACATCACATCACATTTGAGGGGCCTATATGACAAAAAATACCCCAAAATGACACCATTCTAAAAACTGTACCCCTCAAAGTATGCAAAGCCACATTCAAAAAGTTTATTAATAGTGATGAGCGAGTATACTCGTTGCTCGGGTTTTCCTGAGCACGCACGGGTTGTCTCCAAGTATTTGTAAGTGCTCGGTGATTTAGTTTTCCTTGCCTCAGCTGCATGATTTACAGCTGATAGACAGCTTGAATACATGTGGGAATTCCCTAGCAACCAGGCAACCCCCACATGTATTCAGACCGGCTAGCAGCCGTAAATCATGCAGCTGAGTCAATAAAAACTAATTCTCCGGGCAGTTACAAATACTCGGAGACCACCCGAGCATGCTCGGGAAAACCCGAGCAACGAGTATATTTGCTCATCACTAGGGTTGAGCGAAACGGGTCGTTCATTTTCAAAAGTCGCCGACTTTTGGCAAAGTCGGGTTTCATGAAACCCGATCCGACCCCTGTGCGGGGTCGGCCATGCGGTACGCGACTTTCGCGCCAAAGTCGCGTTTCAATGACGCAAAAAGCGCCATTTCTCAGCCAATGAAGGTAAACGCAGAGTGTGGGCAGCGTGATGACATAGGTCCTGGTCCCCACCATCTTAGAGAAGGGCATTGCAGTGATTGGCTTGCTGTCTGCGGCGTCACAGGGGCTATAAAGGGGCGTTCCCGCCGACCGCCATGTTACTGCTGCTGATCTGAGCTTAGGGAGAGGTTGCTGCCGCTTCGTCAGAAGCAGGGATAGCGTTAGGCAGGGTCCATTAACCACCAAACCGCTTGTGCTGTAGCGATTTCCACTGCCCAACACCACCTTCGGTGTGCAGGGACAGTGGAAGCTACATTTTTTTTTTTTTCCCCCTCAGCGCTGTAGCTCATTGGGCTGCCCTAGAAGGCTCCCTGATAGCTGCATTGCTGTGTGTACGCCGCTGTGCAAACCAACTGCTTTTTTCAAAGCACAAATCCCCTTGTTCCTTCCTTTCTGCACAGCTATCTTTATGGTTTGTACACACTTTTTATTTAATTTGTGCATCAGTCCACTCCTTATTGCTGCCTGCCATACCTGGCTGAGATTACTGCAGGGAGATAGTAATTGAAGGACACTCCCTGTTTTTTTTTTTTTTTTTTGTGGGAGATTAAGATTGACATTTCTGCTAGAGTGCCATCCCTGTCTGTGTCATCTCTCACTCAGTGGGCCATAGAAAGCCTATTTATTTTTTTGCTTGATTTGGGTTATAAAATCTACCTGAAAAAATCACTACATCAATCAGTGGGAGAAAAATATTGGCCTCAGGGCTTGTGTGCCACTCCTTACTCCTGTGTGCATCATCACTCACTCAGTGGGCCATAGAAAGCCTATTTATTTTTTTGCTTGATTTTGGTTCTAAAATCTACCTGAAAAAATCACTACATCAATCAGTGGGAGAAAAATATTGGCCTCAGGGCTTGTGTGCCACTCCTGACTCCTGTGTGCATCATCACTCACTCAGTGGGCCATAGAAAGCCCTTTTTTTTTTTTTTTTTGCTTTATTTGGGTTCTAAATTCTACCTGAAAAAATCAATAAATCAATCAGTGGGAGATTAATATTGGCCTTTGGGCTTGTGTGCCAGTCCTAAGCGTGCCATCTCTCTCTCTCAGATAGTGGGCCATAGAAAGCCTATTTATTTATTTTTTTTTTTATTGGGTTTATAAATTTTCCCTGGAAAAAAAAAAAGTGGGAGATTAATATTGGCCTCTGGGCTTGTGTGCCAGTCCTGAGCGTGCCATCTCTCTCACAAATAGTGGGCCATAGAAAGCCTATTTATTTATTTTTTTTTGGTTTTATAAATTCTCCCTTACAAAAAAAAAGGGAGATTAATATTGGTCTTTGGGCTTGTGTGCCAGTCCTAAGCGTGCCATCTCTCTCTGTCTCTCAGATAGTGGGCCATAGAAAGCCTATTTATTATTTTTTTTATTGGGTTTATAAATTTTCCCTGGAACAAAAAAAAAAAAGTGGGAGATAAATATTGGCCTCTGGGCTTGTGTGCCACTCCTGACTCCTGTGTGCGTCATCTCTCACTCAGTGGGCCATAGAAAGCCTTTTTTTGTTTTATTTGTTTTCTAAATTCTCCCTGAAAAAATCATTTTATTTTCTTTGGTTTCTAAATTCTTCCTGAAAAAATCATTTTATTCTATTTTTTTTTTCCTAAAGTCTTCCTGAAAAAAAAAACAAAAAAAAACAAAACAGTGGGAGATTAATATTGCCCTTTCTGCTTGTGTGCCAGTCTTGACTCCTGGGTGTGCCATCTCTCTCTCTCTCTCTCCAATTGTGGGCCATAGAAAGCCTATTATTTTTTTAGCTTGATTTGGGTTCCAAAATCTACCTGAAAAAATCACTACATCAATCAGTGGGAGATAAATATTGGCCTCTGGGCTTGTGTGCCACTCCTGACTCCTGTGTGCGTCATCTCTCACTCAGTGGGCCATAGAAAGCCTTTTTTTGTTTTATTTGTTTTCTAAATTCTCCCTGAAAAAATCATTTTATTTTATTTGGTTTCTAAATTCTTCCTGAAGAAATCATTTTATTCTATTTTTTTTTCCTAAAGTCTCCCTGAAAAAAAAAAAAAAAAAAACAAATCAGTGGGAGATTAATATTGCCCTTTCTGCTTGTGTGCCAGTCTTGAATCCTGGGTGTGCCATCTCTCTCTCTCTCTCCAATTGTGGGCCATAGAAAGCCTATTATTTTTTTAGCTTGATTTGGGTTCCAAAATCTACCTGAAAAAATCACTACATCAATCAGTGGGAGATAAATATTGGCCTCTGGGCTTGTGTGCCACTCCTGACTCCTGTGTGCGTCATCTCTCACTCAGTGGGCCATAGAAAGCCTTTTTTTGTTTTATTTGATTTCTAAATTCTCCCTGAAAAAAATCATTTTATTTTCTTTGGTTTCTAAATTCTTCCTGAAAAAATCATTTTATTCTATTTTTTTTTTTTCCTAAAGTCTCCCTGAAAAAAAAAAAAAAAATCAAATCAGTGGGAGATTAATATTTACATTTGTGCTTCAGTGACAGTCCTGCGTGTGTGGCATCTCTCTCATTTGTTGCCACCAACAACAGAGTGTGTAACATTGTGCCTGATTTTCGTTGTGGTCTCACTCACCTGTAAAGGGGTAGCTAAATCATACTGAAGTTATAGCTCACCGTGTAATTTGTGTGACAGCAACAAATACCGTTAGTTTGTTTACGTTTTTAAAACAATGACGAAGTATGGTGGAAGAGGTCGTGGCCGGGGGCGTTCATTGTCAGCTGGTAATGAGGGTAGTGGTAGTGGTGGAGCATCAGCTGGTCGTGGGAAAAAAAATATTGCACCTAAGTCTGGAGCTGTGGAGCCAGGTTCGTCGTCTGGCTACACAAGGCCTCGAACGCTCCCTTTTCTGGGAGTAGGAAAACCGCTTTCAAAGCCGGAGCAGCAAGAGCAAGTTTTGGCTTATCTTGCTGACTCAGCCTCTAGCTCTTTTGCCTCCTCTCGTGAAACTGGTAAATGTCAAAGCAGCGCGTCGTTAGTGGATGTTCACGGTCAGGGACAAGTCGCTTCCTTGTCCTCTTCAGCAAAAACAACAACAGAGAAGAATGCAGCAGGCGACACAACGGGTTACTCCATGGAGCTCTTTACACATACCGTCCCTGGCTTAGAAAGTGAAGCAGTTAACAGTCCATGCCCATTACAAGTTGAATCTGACATGGAGTGCACTGATGCACAGCCACAGCCAGACTACTATGCTGGTCCTTTGACTCAGACCACAACATTGCCCTCGCAGGGTGCTGATCAAGAATCAGACCCTGATGAGACTATGTTGCCCCATCACGAACGCTATACCACCGACCGACACGGTGACACAGACGAAGTTGCACACGAGCTACAAGAAGAGGTAATAGATGACCCAGTTCTTGACCCCGATTGGCAGCCATTGGGGGAACAGGGTGCAGGCGGCAGCAGTTCTGAAGCGGAGGAGGAGGGGCCGCAGCAGGCATCAGCATCGCAACAGGTTCCATCTGCCGGGCCCATATCTTGCCCAAAACGCGTGGCAAAGCTAAAACCTGTTGGAGGACAGCGTGGCCATCCGGTTAAAGCTCAGTCTGCAATGCCTGAAAAGGTATCCGATGCTAGAAAGAGTGCAGTCTGGCATTTTTTTAAACAACATCCAATTGATCAGCGCAAAGTCATCTGTCAAAAATGTTCAACTACCTTAAGCAGAGGACAGAATCTGAAAAGTCTCAATACAAGTTGCATGCATAGACATTTAACCACCATGCATTTGCAAGCCTGGACTAACTACCAAACGTCCCTTAAGGTTGTAGCACCCTCGGCCAATGAAGCTAGTCAGCAACGCAACATCCCTTCCGGCAGTGTAGGGCCACCATTTTCCGCACCACCTGCAGTATCTGTGCAGGTTTCTTTGCCAGGCCAAAGCCGTCAGGGTCAGGGAATCACCAGTTTCGTAGTAGGAAACACTGCATCTAGGGCACCGGTGGCAACAATACCATCTCCCACCGTCTCTCAGTCTGCCATGTCCACCGGCACCCCCGCTAGTTCCACGATCTCCAGCTCTCCAGTCCAGCTCACCCTACATGAGACTATGGTTAGAAAAAGGAAGTACTTAGCCTCGCATCCGCGTACACAGGGTTTGAACGCACACATAGCTAGACTAATCTCGTTAGAGATGATGCCCTACCGGTTAGTTGAAAGCGAAGCTTTCAAAGCCCTGATGGACTACGCTGTACCACGCTACGAGCTACCCAGTCGACACTTTTTTTCCAGAAAAGCCATTCCAGCCCTCCACCAGCATGTTAAAGAGCGCATCGTCCATGCACTCAGGCAATCTGTGAGCACAAAGGTGCACCTGACAACAGATGCATGGACCAGTAGGCATGGCCAGGGACGTTACGTGTCCATCACGGCACACTGGGTAAATGTGGTGGATGCAGGGTCCACAGGGGACAGCAAGTTTGGGACAGTTCTGCCTAGCCCACGGTCTAGGAAACAATTGGCTGTAGCCGTTCGCACCCCCTCCTCCTCCTCTTCGTCCTCCTGCAGAAGCGAGAGCTCGTCCACAGACCGCAGTCGCACAACCACTCCATCCGCAGCTGCCACTGTTGCACACCAGGTCTCCCATTATGGGGCAGCTACTGGCAAACGTCAGCAGGCTGTATTGGCTATGAAGTGTTTGGGCGACAACAGACACACCGTGGAAGTTCTGTCCGAGTTCTTGCAGAAAGAAACGCAGTCGTGGCTGGGCACTGTAGATCTTGAGGCAGGCAAGGTAGTGAGTGATAACGGAAGGAATTTCATGGCTGCCATCTCCCTTTCCCAACTGAAACACATTCCTTGCCTGGCTCACACCTTAAACCTGGTGGTGCAGTGCTTCCTGAAAAGTTATCCGGGGTTATCCGACCTGCTCCTCAAAGTGCGTGGACTTTGCTCACATATCCGCCGTTCGCCCGTACACTCCAGCCGTATGCAGACCTATCAGCGTTCTTTGAACCTTCCCCAGCATCGCCTAATCATAGACGTTGCAACAAGGTGGAACTCAACACTGCACATGCTTCAGAGACTGTGTGAACAGAGGCGGGCTGTTATGTTTTTGTGGGAGGATACACATACACGGGCAGGCAGTAGGATGGCAGACATGGAGTTGTCAGGTGTGCAGTGGTCGAAGATTCAAGACATGTGTCAAGTCCTTCAGTGTTTTGAGGAATGCACACGGCTGGTTAGTGCAGACAACGCCATAATAAGCATGAGCATCCCCCTAATGCGTCTGCTGATGCAAAGTTTGACGCACATAAAGGATCAGGCGTCTGCAGCTGAGGAAGAGGAAAGACTTGATGACAGTCAGCCATTGTCTGGCCAGGGCAGTGTACAGGACGAGGTAGCGGGCGAAGAGGAGGAGGAGGACGAGGAGGATGATGGGGATGATTATATTTTTAATGAGGAAGCTTTTCCGGGGCCACTGGAAATTGGTGGCGCGGCAAGGCCGGGTTCTGGTTTTTTGAGGGACACAAGTGACGTGGATTTGCCTGAAACTGCCCCTCAACCAAGCACAACCGCAGATTTGAGAACTGGAACTTTGGCCCACATGGCGGATTATGCCTTACGTATCCTCAAAAGGGACACACGCATAACTAAAATGATGAATGATGACGATTACTGGTTGGCCTGCCTCCTTGATCCTCGCTATAAAGGCAAATTGCAAAATATAATGCCACATGAGAACTTGGAACTAATATTAGCAACCAAACAATCAACTCTTGTTGACCGTTTGCTTCTGGCATTCCCTGCACACAGCGCCCGTGATCGTTCTCACACGAGCTGCAGGGGCCAGCAGACCAGAGGAGTTAGAGGGGCAGAAATCAGAAGTGGCGTTGGCCAGAGGGGTTTTCTGACCAGGTTGTGGAGTGATTTTGCTATGACCGCAGACAGGACAGGTACTGCAGCATCAATTCAAAGTGACAGGAGACAACATTTGTCCAGTATGGTTACAAACTATTTTTCATCCCTTATCGATGTTCTCCCTTAACCGTCATTCCCATTTGATTACTGGGCATCAAAATTAGACACCTGGCCAGAATTGGCAGAATATGCATTGCAGGAGCTTGCTTGCCCGGCAGCTAGTGTCCTATCAGAAAGAGTATTCAGTGCTGCAGGTTCAATACTAACAGAAAAAAGGACTCGTCTGGCTACCCAAAATGTAGATGATCTAACCTTCATTAAAATGAACCACAACTGGATTTCGAAATCTTTTGCCCCACCTTGCCCGGCTGACACCTAGATTTCCTATGAAAAGGTCTTGCCTGTGGACTATTCTGAATGCCTTTTCCAATCTCGTAATTTTCAGCACCTGATTGTCCAGCATACGACATGTTTACACCTCACTAAATGGCCAAACTCCCCACACGGGGCCGTGGTATCGACACTTGGCGACAGCACCCGTGAGAGTGCTGTTTGTCTGAAGAGGTGGGTGAGCCCGCTTTTGGTCGACGGCACTGCCACTGGGTCCCTCCTAGAACAATAAAGTGTCTCTGGCGGTGGTGGTGCGCACCCAACGTCAGACACACCGTTGTAATATGAGGGGCCCTGGGCCTGTACCGCCGGCCACAAGACAGTTTCCCCCCACACCAGCTCAAACAGTGCTCTACCACTTGCAAAATTATCTCACAGCTCCACCAATGTTTAGTCTATGCGCTGTCATCCTTCAATGCCTGCCACTGACAATACCATTGTATTGACATTTTTGTTATGTTAGGCCTTCGATGCCTGTCTGTGGTCACTCCTTCCACTAGGCCTCCACTGACCACACCACTGCTGCCCGTGTACCCCTGGAACCAATTTAAAATTGCCTACAGCCATGTGTTATTATTTTAGGCCTTCGATGCCTGTCTGCGGTCCATTCTTTCAACTACTACTACACTGACCAGGGCACTGCTGCCCGTGTACCCCTGGAACCAATTTAAAATTGCCTACAGCCATGTGTTATTATTTTAGGCCTTCGATGCCTGTCTGCGGTCACTCCTTCCACTAGGCCTCCACTGACCACACCACTGCTGCCCGTGTACCCCTGGAACCAATTTAAAATTGCCTACAGCCAGCCCAATTTTTTTATTTTAGGCCTTCGATGCCTGTCTGCGGTCCATTCTTTCAACTACTACTACACTGACCAGGTCACTGCTGCCCGTGTACCCCTGGAACCAATTTAAAATTGCCTACAGCCATGTGTTATTATTTTAGGCCTTCGATGCCTGTCTGCGGTCACTCCTTCCACTAGGCCTCCACTGACCACACCACTGCTGCCCGTGTACCCCTGGAACCAATTTAAAATTGCCTACAGCCATGTGTTATTATTTTAGGCCTTCGATGCCTGTCTGCGGTCACTCCTTCCACTAGGCCTCCACTGACCACACCACTGCTGCCCGTGTACCCCTGGAACCAATTTAAAATTGCCTACAGCCAGCCCAATTTTTTTATTTTAGGCCTTCGATGCCTGTCTGCGGTCCATTCTTTCAACTACTACTACACTGACCAGGGCACTGCTGCCCGTGTACCCCTGGAACCAATTTAAAATTGCCTACAGCCATGTGTTATTATTTTAGGCCTTCGATGCCTGTCTGTGGTCACTCCTTCCACTAGGCCTCCACTGACCACACCACTGCTGCCCGTGTACCCCTGGAACCAATTTAAAATTGCCTACAGCCATGTGTTATTATTTTAGGCCTTCGATGCCTGTCTGCGGTCACTCCTTCCACTAGGCCTCCACTGACCACACCACTGCTGCCCGTGTACCCCTGGAACCAATTTAAAATTGCCTACAGCCAGCCCAATTTTTTTATTTTAGGCCTTCGATGCCTGTCTGCGGTCCATTCTTTCAACTACTACTACACTGACCAGGGCACTGCTGCCCGTGTACCCCTGGAACCAATTTAAAATTGCCTACAGCCATGTGTTATTATTTTAGGCCTTCGATGCCTGTCTGTGGTCACTCCTTCCACTAGGCCTCCACTGACCACACCACTGCTGCCCGTGTACCCCTGGAACCAATTTAAAATTGCCTACAGCCATGTGTTATTATTTTAGGCCTTCGATGCCTGTCTGCGGTCACTCCTTCCACTAGGCCTCCACTGACCACACCACTGCTGCCCGTGTACCCCTGGAACCAACATCAGAAAATATAAAAATAAGTATTTTGCTTATAAAAAAGAAAATACTGGAGAGATATCAAATGCAGACATTTTAACATTAAAAACAAACACATACAACAAAAATCTGGTACAGTACTAAAAATGGCCACCAGCTACAATAACTTTCTCCTGCAAGTAGTTAACTGAAAGTTTTTTTCAATTTAAAACACAGATATGGCATCCACCGAGTGTTGTCCTGTCGCGTCTTCTTTATATTATTGCCAAGAAGATGCAAAACAATGAAAATAATAAAATCATTATTTACCAAAAAAATAGAGTAAGTCAAAACCACATTGCAAATAAACATTCATTACAAATAAAGAAGCAGGGCGCGTCCGAGGGTGAGTATATACCTAATAAGAATATAATCACCCTCGGATGCGCCCTGCTTCTTTCCGACAGCCTTCCTTCCTAAGAATCAGCCCTTCCGTGGTGTAGAGAGAGGGTTTGTTACACTCCAAGGTGTTCCCCAGGTTGCCTTTCCTGAGCTTCGATCTTCCGGCTCTCGTTTAGTAGTTGTTGGAAACTACGCTGCATTGGGCCTACAAATTGGGTATGGGGTGTAGAGAGATGGTGTGTTCCACTCCAAGGTGTTCCCCAGGTTGCCTTTCCTGAGCTTCGATCTTCCGGCTCTCGTTTAGTAGTTGTTGGAAACTACGCTGCATTAGGCCTACAAATTGGGTATGGGGTGTAGAGAGATGGTGTGTTCCACTGTAGAGAGATGGTGTGTTCCACTCCAAGGTGTTCCCCAGGTTTCCTCGCCAATGCTTCGATCATCATGCTCTCGTTTAGTAGTTGTTGGAAACTACGCTGCATTAGGCCTACAAATTGGGTATGGGGTGTAGAGAGATGGTGTGTTCCACTCCAAGGTGTTTTCCAGGTTGCCTTTCCTGAGCTTCGATCTTCCGGCTCTCGTTTAGTAGTTCTTGGAAACTACACTGCATTAGGCCTACAAATTGGGTATGGGGTGTAGAGAGATGGTGTGTTCCACTCCAAGGTGTTCTCCAGGTTGCCTTTCCTGAGCTTCGATCTTCCGGCTCTCGTTTAGTTTTTCTTGGAAACTACACTGCATTAGGCCTACAAATTGGGTATGGGGTGTAGAGAGATGGTGTGTTCCACTCCAAGGTGTTCTCCAGGTTGCCTTTCCTGAACTTCTATCTTCAGGCTCTCATTAAATTGTGGTTAAACGGAACAACTGCATTTGGCGTACTAGTTGGTTTGGGGCCTACTATCGGTGTCTGCCACTCCTTGCTGTTCTCCTGGTTTCCTGTCCTGAAATTCCGTTTTCAGGCGCTCGTTAAGTAGTTGTTAATGTTAGACTGCATTTTGCCTACTAGTTGGGTTGGGGCCTACTATCGGTGTCTGCCACTCCTTGCTGTTCTCCTCCACTGAACAAAGCTGTGCCGCCTGTTTACTACGGTTGCCAATTTTGAACTGCATTTCGACTACTTACTGATTTGGGCCTACTCTCTGTGTCAGCCTCTCATTCCAGTTGTCCTACACTGCAATGCCCCCTGGTTATTCCTGTGTTACCAATTTTGAACTGCATTTAGCCAACTTTATTCTTTGGGCCTATATCTGTGTTTCCTCCTCATCCTGCCCATTGCCCAGCCAGTGATAGATGAGTCTGCTGGTACATTGACCCATAACGCAACATTCCCCGTGCACGCTACACAACAACATTGTGACCCTGCTGAAAGTCAGGTTGCTCTTCCCGCATACCATACCACCTTACACGGGGACAAAGAGGAAGGTGCAGATGAAAGTGCAGGTTCCTTCATCAGGTGGGGGGGAGGAATACTAGTTGGCGACGTCACTGGCACAGGGCCTCTCATAGTACGCAAAAGTGTTGCTGCCGGTGGGAGGCGCCCCCGCCGTGCAAACACACCGCTGTACTTTGAGGGGCCCTGTGCCAGTGCCAATGCCAACGAGTGGGCCCCCCCTGCTTGCTCAGGTTCACAGCACTTGCAAAGTTGAAATACTTACCTCTCCCTGCTCCACTGCCGTGACGTGGTCCAGATTTCCTGGGCCCACTAATTACTTGAACCAGCCCTACCCACCACAACTTTAGCCAAATGACCCCCAATTTCAAATGCCTTCCAATTATTATAAGGTAAATTACGCTTGACAAGCTTCATTAAGAAGAATGGATGGTTTTGACATTAAAATGGGCACTCTAGGTGTTTTCCTGGCCCCCACTCACTGCCGACTATGCTGCCCCATTGACTTGCATTGGGTTTCGTGTTTCGGTCGATCCCGACTTTACGTCATAATCGGCCGATTTCACTCGACCCGACTTTTGAGATAGTCGGGTTTCGCGAAACCCGGCTCGACTCTAAAAAGGTCAAGGTCGCTCAACTCTACTCATCACTAGTTATGAACCCTTCAGATGCTTCACAGGAATGAATGGAATGTGGGAGAACAAAAATAACATTTAACTTTTTTCACAAAATTTTTTACTTTAGACCCACATTTTTTAATTTTCACAAGAGTAGCAGGTGAAAATGGACCACAAAATTTGTTTCTCCAAAACACTTTCTCCTGAGTACGCTGATACCCCATATGTGGAAGAAAACTACTGTTTGGGCACACGGCAGGGCTCGGGAGGAAAGCAGAACCATTTGACTTTTGGAGCTCAAAATAGTCTGGAGGGAATCGTTAGCTGACGTCATGTTGCTTTTGGAGAGCTCCTGATGGGTATAAACAGTGGAAATCACCAACAAGTGACCCTCATTTTGGAAACTAGATCCCTCAAGGAATGTATCTAGATGTGCGGTAAGCAAGTTGACCTTGAACCACCAAGTACTTCACAGAAGTTTAAAACGTAGAGCCATGAAAATCAGCAAAAAAGAAATTTTTAACCCCAAAAAGAGAAAATAGAACCCAAAATGTGTTGTGTAATTTCTCCTGAGTATGCAGATATTCCATATGTGGGGAAAAACTGTTTGGGCACACGGCAGAGTTCAGAAAGGAAGGAGTAATGTTTTGGAACGCAGACTTTCATGGAATTGTCTGTGGGTGTCACGTTGCGTTTGGAAAGCACCTGATGAGCCTAAACAGTGGAAACCCCCATCTCACGTGACCGCATTTTGGAAACTAGACTCCTCAAGGAATTTATCTAGACGTGTGGTGAGCACCTTGAACCCCCGGGTGCTTCACAGATGTTTACAGCCCTGATCTGTGAAAATGTAAAAATGTATATTTTTCCCACAAAAATGTTGTTTTAGCCCCAATTTTCATTTTTACAAGGATAGCAGGAAAAAATAGACCATAAAAGTGGTTGTTCAATTTCTTCTGAATGCATTGATACATCATATGTGGTTGAAAACTACTTTTAAGGTACAGTGCAAAGCTCAGAAGAGAACAACCACCATATTTGAGTTCAGATTTTACTGGAATGGTTTGAAGTTGCCATGTCACATTGGCAGAGATCCCAAAGTGCCAGAAAAGTTGAAACCCCTCATAAGTGACCTCATCTTACCATCTACACCACTCAATGAATTCATCTAGGGGCCCAGTGATCATGTTGGCACAACCTGTACCTCATAAAATTTCATATCATTGGGCGGTAAAGAAAGGATAATTACATTTTTACCACAAAAATGTTTTAGCACCAAAGTTTTAATTTTCTTATGGGCTAGTAGGAGAAAATGGACCTCAGTTTGTTGTAAAAATTTCTCGTGAGCGCGCCAATTTCCTACATGTAATTGGAAAATACTTTTTAGGCACAGTGCAAAGCTCAGATGGGAAGGAGAGCCATACTATAGTGCAGAGAGTAAGCCACTGGGAGAGCCCCTGAGGTGCCATAATAGCAGAACCTCATTTTACAAACTACACCTCTCAATGAATTCATATAGGGGTGCAGTGATCATATTAACACCTTTGGGTGTGTCACAGAATTTTTTTACCATTAGGCAGTGAAAAAAAAATTGCATTTTTGCCACCAAAATTTTGGTGTTGCCCCAGATCTTACATTTCCACATGGGAAAATGGGTAAAAATGGCACCAAAATTTGTCCCGCAATTTCTTCTGAATATAGATATAGCCCATATGTGGCTGTACAGTGCTGCTTAGCCATATAGCGAAACTCGGGAGGGATGGAGTGCTATTTGCCTCCTGGAGTTCAGATTTTCCTAGAATCGTTTGCGGTCTCTAAAAACAGAGCCTTTAAATGCTGGAAGATCAGAAACTCGGGAACACATGGGCTACTTGCACAGTGAACAAGTCTGTATGATCATGTTCACACACCACCAAGAAACCTGAAGACACAAAAGAGAATAGTAAAACCAAAAACACTCAGTTTGAAAAAATGTTGCAGTAATCCGCAAGTGCTAGTAAAAGATGTAAAAAACAGGGTATTTGGTTGATACGTTTTTTGCAAAAAATGTATACTAAGCTGCTCTACCAATCTTCACGGTATACCCTTATCAGAGCAGTCCTAACTAATGTATGCAATCCCTATCTGATGTATTTAAAAACCTGATCATCTGTATATAACCTGTGTGAACAGGGTTCAGAGAGGAAAAATCCATGTGTGCATACAGGGTAGAACAGCTTTTGTGCAGATAGCCCAAGAGGAGTGGTGGAACTCCCCAGTCTTGTAGACACAAGAGAACAATTATGGAAACAGGAACACATGGGCTACTTGCACAGTGAACAAGTCTGTATGATCATGTTCACACACCACCAAGAAACCTGAAGACACAAAAGAGAATAGTAAAACCAAAAACACTCAGTTTGAAAAAATGTTGCAGTAATCCGCAAGTGCTAGTAAAAGATGTAAAAAACAGGGTATTTGGTTGATACGTTTTTTGCAAAAAATGTATACTAAGCTGCTCTACCAATCTTCACGGTATACCCTTATCAGAGCAGTCCTAACTAATGTATGCAATCCCTATCTGATGTATTTAAAAACCTGATCATCTGTATATAACCTGTGTGAACAGGGTTCAGAGAGGAAAAATCCATGTGTGCATACAGGGTAGAACAGCTTTTGTGCAGATAGCCCAAGAGGAGTGCTGGAACTCCCCAGTCTTGTAGACACAAGAGAACAATTATGGAAACAGGAACACATGGGCTACTTGCACAGTGAACAAGTCTGTATGATCATGTTCACACACCACCAAGAAACCTGAAGACACAAAAGAGAATAGTAAAACCAAAAACACTCAGTTTGAAAAAATGTTGCAGTAATCCGCAAGTGCTAGTAAAAGATGTAAAAAACAGGGTATTTGGTTGATACGTTTTTTGCAAAAAATGTATACTAAGCTGCTCTACCAATCTTCACGGTATACCCTTATCAGAGCAGTCCTAACTAATGTATGCAATCCCTATCTGATGTATTTAAAAACCTGATCATCTGTATATAACCTGTGTGAACAGGGTTCAGAGAGGAAAAATCCATGTGTGCATACAGGGTAGAACAGCTTTTGTGCAGATAGCCCAAGAGGAGTGCTGGAACTCCCCAGTCTTGTAGACACAAGAGAACAATTATGGAAACAGGAACACATGGGCTACTTGCACAGTGAACAAGTCTGTATGATCATGTTCACACACCACCAAGAAACCTGAAGACACAAAAGAGAATAGTAAAACCAAAAACACTCAGTTTGAAAAAATGTTGCAGTAATCCGCAAGTGCTAGTAAATGATGTAAAAAACAGGGTATTTGGTTGATACGTTTTTTGCAAAAAATGTATACTAAGCTGCTCTACCAATCTTCACGGTATACCCTTATCAGAGCAGTCCTAACTAATGTATGCAATCCCTATCTGATGTATTTAAAAACCTGATCATCTGTATATAACCTGTGTGAACAGGGTTCAGAGAGGAAAAATCCATGTGTGCATACAGGGTAGAACAGCTTTTGTGCAGATAGCCCAAGAGGAGTGCTGGAACTCCCCAGTCTTGTAGACACAAGAGAACAATTATGGAAACAGGAACACATGGGCTACTTGCACAGTGAACAAGTCTGTATGATCATGTTCACACACCACCAAGAAACCTGAAGACACAAAAGAGAATAGTAAAACCAAAAACACTCAGTTTGAAAAAATGTTGCAGTAATCCGCAAGTGCTAGTAAAAGATGTAAAAAACAGGGTATTTGGTTGATACGTTTGGTTGATACCCTGTTTTTTACATCTTTTACTAGCACTTGCGGATTACTGCAACATTTTTTCAAACTGAGAGTTTTTGGTTTTACTATTCTCTTTTGTGTCTTCAAGATCAGAAACTCTCCTCAATTGACCTATTATGGAAATTATACTCCTTTGGGAATTTATCTACAGATGTAGTGACGATTTTGACTCCATGGGTGTTTCCCAGAAACAAGCAGCAATGGATGTTGCTGAGTGAAAATTGCAAACTGCCATTGTAGTGCCCAGTACATTACATTGACCAGTATGTTGTAGTACCCAGTACATTATGCCCATCTTGTGTTTCTGGAGACACGCACCCGTAATTAGGTGGGCTCTCCTTGCTACAAAGATGTCAAATATATGGATAATAAATGTGGTTTAGGCACATCGGGGGCTCGGAAGGGAGGGGGGCATTTGGACTTGTGAATGCAGAATTTGTTGGATTTCTTTTGAGGTGGCAAGGAGCCATAGCGTTTTTCCAGAGCCTTTGTACTACCAGTAACATGGAAGCCCCCTATATTTCCATTATCAGTTCCCAAATTTGAGTGGGGACTTGCTGTTTTGCAGATTGAGTTGAAGTTTTTATTAGTAACATTTTACATAACATTTGGGATTACATTTATCCGGCGCTCTACGCCGTGCACTTACTTTGGGGTTTCCATATAAATCTCCAACTGACATGATTCAGATGAAATCTCCCAAGGATCTATTTGCTATAATGAGGCAACAAACTTACTCTGGACTCCATCTGGTCTCTGTTTAGCGTTGTTCTTCTTTTCAGAGGTGCACAAAACTGTGGCTGACAGCACTTTAATGCACGCCTAAAAAGAAAGACACAGCCGGACTATAGGGCAGACAACGTCCATAGTGCCTCCATCTGCCTCATTATATGGAATCTTCCACCAAAGGGCTCCATCTGAATTGCACATTTCAGAGATTTACATGGAAACCTCAGTGTAAGTGCTTAGCTCAGAGCGCAGGATAAATGTGAACCGTGTCTTACTGCTATCATTGGGAGCAAGAATGAACAAATTAACAGCAAGTGAAAAATTGGTTTAATTTCTTTTTTATGCTGTTCTTATGCTGTGCGGTATGAGTGATTAGACAACTTTATTCTTCCGGTCGGTGAGAATACAGTGATACCAGATTTAGATTGGGTTTTTTAGGTTTGGCTGCTATCATGGCGTAAAAAACAGTTTTTCTGCAAAAACTAGATTTGCATCGCCATATTGAGAGCTATCATTTTTTCATATTTTGGCCAGCAGAGTCATGTGAGGACTTGTTTTTGTGGGACAAGTTCAAGCTCACAAAGTTTTTTGATCGTTTTCTAGTCTAATTTTTGGGAGGCAGAAAAAAGAAAAAAAAAACAATACAGTATTTTTTTTTTTTTTTTTTATAAAGCAGCTTTATTGTTCGGGTCATTACGATTACAGTGATATCCCATTATATCTTTTGTTTATGTTTTGGCACTTTTAGACAATAAAAACTATTTTATTGAAAAAATTATTATTTTTGCATCACTTTATTCTGAGAACTAAAACTTTTTATTTTTTGGCTGATGGAGATGTGTGGCATATTGTTTTTTGCAGGATAAGATGATGTTTCCAGCAATACCATTTTTATTTACATTTGTGTTTTTGATAGCATTTTATTCCATTTTGTGTTCGGCGGTATGATGATAAAGCATCATTTTTTGCCTCAATTTTTATTTATTTTTTTAATGCGTTTACAAAAGGGGTTAACTAGTGGGACAGTTTCCTATGGCCGGGTCGTATGCAGTGATACCAAAAGTGAGAAATTTTTGTTTCTTTTTCTTTTTTCATAATATTTATTTATGGGCACATATACAGTATATATATACACTGCTTAAAAAAATAAAGGGAACACTAAAATCCCACATCCTAGATATCACTGAATGAAATATTCCAGTTGTAAATCCTTATTCATTACATAGCAGAATGTGTTGACAACAGTAAAACCTTAAAAATAATCAACGTAAATCACAACTAATATACCACGGAGGTCTGGAGTTGGAATGATGCTCAAAATCAAAGTGGAAAATGAAGATACAGACTGATCCAACTTCAGTGGAAATGCCTCAAGACAAGGAAATGATGCTCAGTAGTGTGTGTGGCCTCCACATGTCTGTATAATCTCCCTACAATGCCTGGGCATGCTCCTGATGAGGCAGCGGATAGTCTCCTGAGGGATCTCCTCCCAGACTTGGACTAAAGCAACCGCCAACTCCTGGACAGTCTGTGGTGCACGAGACGTTGGTGGATGGTGCGAGACATGATGTCCCAGATGTGTTCAATCGGATTCAGGTCTGGGGAATGGGCAGGCCAGTCCATAGCTTCAATGCCTTCATCTTGCAGGAACTGCTGACACACTCCAGCCACATGAGGTCTGGCATTGTCCTGCTTTAGGAGGAACCCACGGCCAACCGCACCAGTATATGGTCTCACAAGGGGTCTGGGGATCTCATCTCGATACTTAATGGCAGTCAGGCTACCTCTGGCGAGCATATAGAGGGCTATGAGGCCCTCCAAAGAAATGCCACCCCACACCATTACTGACCCACTGTCAAACCGGTCATGCTGAAGGATGTTGCAGGCAGCAGATCGCTCTCCACGGTGTCTCCAGACTCTGTCACGTCTGTCACATGTACTCAGTGTAAACCTGCTTTCATCTGTGAAGAGCAGAGGGTGCCAGTGGCGAATTGGCCAATCCTGGTATCCTGTGGCAAATGCCAAGTGTCCTGCATGGTTTTGGGCTGTAAGCACAACTCCCATCTATGGACTTTGGGCACTCAGACCATCCTCATGGAGTCAATGTCTAACCGTTTGTGCAGACATATGCACATTTGTGGCCTCCTGGAGGTAATTTTGCAGGGCTCTGGCAGTGCTCCTCCTGGTCCTCCTTGCACAAAGGCTGAGCTGGCGGTCCTGCTGCTGGGTTGTTGCCCTTCCAGGGCCCCCTCCACATCTCCTGGTGTACTGGCATGACTCCTGATAGCACCACCAGCCTCTGGACACTTCGCTGACAGACACAGCAGACCTTCTTGCCACAGCTCGCATTGATGTGCCATCCTGAATGAGCCTCATGTGTGGGTTGTCCGTCTCATGCTATCACAAGTGTGAAAGCACAGCCAACATTCAAAAGTGACGCTAACATCAGCCAGAAAGCATTGGTACGGAGATGTGGTCTGTGATCCCCACCTGCAGAACCACTCCTTTATTGAGTGTGTCTTGATAATTGGCAATAATTTCAATCTGTTGTCTATTGCATTTGCACAACAGCATGTGAAATTGATTAAAATCAACACGTGTCCAATAATACCTAGGGCAGTTCATCAAAATGTATCAACATGTCCCACGTCAATAAATGTATGAGACAAAGAAGAGATCCCAACCATATATAAAAAATAAATCAATTTTTATTAATCCAATCCAAAAGACAATAGACAACAATGATAGTAATAATAAAAGCAAATAGCTTTGACAGCAAATACATGACTGGTGAAGGATTTTTTGATATTTGATGATTGATTATCAGTTGTGACTAGGCATAATAGTTTGAGGAAATATAATTTTCTTAGCAACGTCTTCATATTTAACATTCATGTCAAATTTGATAATATTATCTACCACCAATTTGTGGATATAAGAAACGTTTACATTTATTCCTATTGTGTGTGGGAGGGGGGTTTTCTGGCATCCCCTAGCCGGCATTTTGCTTTTATTATTACTATCTTTTATTGTTGTCTATTGTCTTTTGGATTGGATTAATAAAAATTGATTTATTTTTATATATGGTTATGATCTCTTCTTTGTCTCATACATTTATTGATGTGGGACATGTTGATGTGAAATTGATTGTCAAACAGTGTTGCTTCCTAAGTGGACAGTTTGATTTCACAGACGTTTGATTTACTTGGAGTTATATTCTGTTGTTTAAGTGTTCCCTTTATTTTTTGAGCAGTGTAATATATATATATATATATATATATATATAATATAATTTTTTTTGTTTTTAATTACTATTTTGTGATTTTTTTGAAAAAATATTTTTACAACTTTTTTCACTTTTTTTTTTTTTTACTTAGTCCCACTATTGGACGTTCTGCAGTCTGCTCATAGTTAAAAGGTTTATCAATTGCTATACCTTAAAACTGTCAGTGCCGCAGACTCAATTTAGTTAGATCATGTACTGCGCAAGATCTAACTAACTTGCTAGTGCCTGGTAACCTGGATGTCGTCATGATGACATCGGGTCACCATGGCAACGATGGGGACCCCACAATGACATTACAGGGTAGCCGATCCATACTTGCGACATCTAGGGGGTTAAAGTGCAGGGAGCTGTGCGGGCACTACTCCTGGTGCTGAGAACTGGGTGTCAGCTGTCAGAATCAGTACCAGGCGACCTGGACATATTGATACATCTAATGTCGTAAAGGGGTTTAAGTAAGCTTTTCTCTTAAATGCCACAGTGTTTCAGAGTCAAATATGACTGGATGGGATCATTTACAAGTCACGCAAGGAGGGGTATTCACCCCCTCTGACTCGGCCTCTCCAGCTGCGCTCTCCTATGGCGGATTCCACCTCTCTCACACCCCTCGCCCCAGCAACAAACGCGGTGGAGGAGTTGGCTTGCTCCTGTCCGACACCTGCTCCTTTACTCCAATCCCGCTACCACCCTCCGCTACTCTTCCCTCGTTTGAGGTGCACTCTGTCCGCATCTATACCCCCTCCAACCTCCAGCTGGCTGTCATCTACCGCCCCCCAGAACTAGCCATCTCCACCTTTCTCGACCACTTCACCACCTGGCTACTTCATTTCCTCTCTGTTGACATCCCCACTATCATCATGGGTGATTTCAATGTCCCCATTGACACTTTCACCTCAGCTACCTCTAAACTTTTATCACTGACTGCCTCCATTGGCCTCACTCAATGGTCCTCTGAAGCCACTCACAAAGATGGCCACACGCTGAACCTCATCTTCACCCGCCTCTGCTCCCTTACTAACCTCACTAACACACCCCTCCCCCTGTCTGACCACAACCTACTGACATTCTCGTCCCTCTCCTCTCCTAGTGTGCAACCCCCACTCCACAAACTCACTCACCCTCGCCGAAATCTCAAACATCTCAACTTACAATCACTCTCTGAGTCCCTTCTCCCTCTCACAGACATAGCTTCCCTTCATGACACAGATGCTGCTGCCACTTTTTATAACACCACAATAACAACAACACTCGATTCGGCCGCCCCACTCATGCATAGTAAAACTCGTACAATTAACAGGCAGCCCTGGCTGACCAGCCTGACCAAAGAATTGAGACGGGCTTCCAGGATTGCTGAGCGGAGATGGAAGCGATCCCACTCTGCCGACCACTTCACTGCATACAAGCAGTCCCTCGCCAGCTTCAAGTCTGCGCTCACTGCCGCAAAACAAACTTACTTCTCATCCCTCATATCCTCCCTGTCCCACAACCCTAAACAGCTTTTCAACACTTTCAATTCTCTACTCCGTCCCCCCGCACCTCCTCCTTCCCCCCTCATTTCTGCTGATGACTTCGCCTCTTTCTTTAAACAGAAGATCGATACGATCAGAGAAAGCTTTGGCCCACAGCGCCCACTGCCCCTCTTAGCTGCTCAACCCTGCTCCTCCAAAACCAGCTTCTCCACCATGACAGAAGATCAGCTCTCCACCCTCCTGTCAAGATCACACCTCACCACCTGCACGCTTGACCCGCTCCCATCCCACCTCATCCCTAACCTTTCCACGGTCTTCATCCCAACCCTAACGCACCTCTTCAACCTCTCACTCACAACAGGTGTCTTTCCCTCATCCTTCAAGCATGCCAAGATCACACCCATCCTCAAAAAGCCCTCCCTCGACCCATCCTCTGTGTCTAGCTATCGCCCGATATCTCTTCTCCCTTATGCCTCCAAATTGCTGGAGCAACACGTCCATCTTGAACTGTCCTCCCACTTCTCCTCCTGCTCCCTCTTTGATCGGTTACAATCAGGCTTCCGTTCCCATCACTCAACTGAAACTGCCCTAACTAAAGTCACCAATGACCTACTAACTGCCAGGAGCAAGCGACACTACTCTGTCCTCCTTCTCCTGGACTTGTCTTCTGCCTTTGACACTGTAGACCACTCCCTTTTGCTACAAATCCTCTCATCCCTTGGCATCACAGACTTGGCCCTTTCCTGGATCTCGTCATATCTGACAGACCGAACATTCAGTGTCTCCCTCCCCCACACCACCTCCTCACTTCGCCCCTTGTCAGTCGGTGTTCCTCAAGGCTCTGTTCTAGGACCCCTACTCTTCTCCATCTACACTTTCGGCCTGGGACAGCTCATAGAATCCCACGGTATGCAGTACCATCTCTACGCTGACGACACGCAGATCTACCTCTCCGGACCTGACCTCTCCTCCTTGCTTACCAAAATCCCGCACTGTCTGTCTGCCATTTCAGCCTTCTTTTCTGCTCGCTTTCTACAACTGAACATGGACAAAACAGAATTCATCATCTTTCCCCCATCTCACTCTACCCCTCCACCAGACCTATCCATCAATGTCAATGGCTGCTCACTATCCCCAGTCCCACACGCCCGGTGCCTCGGGGTGATCCTCGACTCTGCCCTCTCTTTCAAGCCACATATCCAAGCCCTTGCCTCCTCCTGTCGTCTCAAACTCAAAAATATTTCCCGGATCCGTGCTTTCCTTGACCGCAACACTGCAAAAACGCTAGTGCATGCCCTTATCATCTCCCGCCTCGACTACTGCAACCTCCTACTCTCTGGACTCCCCTCTAGCACTCTGGCACCACTCCAATCCATCCTACACTCTGCTGCCCGACTAATCCACCTGTCCCCCCGCTATTCCCCAGCCTCTCCCCTGTGTCAAGCCCTTCACTGGCTTCCTATCGCCCAGAGACTCCAGTTCAAAACCCTCACACTGACATACAAAGCCATCCACAACCTGTCTCCTCCATACATCTGTGACATGGTCTCCCGGTACCTACCTACACGCGACCTCCGGTCCTCCCAAGACCTCCTTCTCTACTCCCCTCTCATCTCTTCTTCCCATAACCGCATCCAAGACTTCTCCCGTGCTTCCCCCATACTCTGGAACTCTCTACCCCAACACATCAGACTTGCGCCTACCATAGAAACCTTCAAAAAGAACCTGAAGACTCATCTCTTCCGACAAGCCTACAGCCTGCAGTGATCCTCAACCTACTGAACAGCCGCACAGCCAGCTCTTCCCTCTCCTAGTGTATCCTCACCCACCCCCTGCAGACTGTGAGCCCTCGCGGGCAGGGTCCTCCCTCCTTATGTACTCGTGTGCCTTGTTATCTGCTCATGTTTAATGTATTTGTCTATATTTGCCCCGTATTCACATGTAAAGCGCCATGGAATAAATGGCGCTATAAAAATGTATAATAATAATAATAATAATACTTATTACCCATGTTCCGCCTTGAAGATTATGTAAATTATTGTACTGTGAGCTGTGATATATAACGTGAATTATGATTTACCGTATATACTCGAGTATAAGCCGAGATTTTCAGCCCAAATTTTTGGTCTGAAAGTGCCCCTTTCGGCTTATACTCGAGTCACGGTCGGCGGTGGGGTCGGCAGGTGAGGGGGAGAGAGGGCTGAGGCATACTTACCTGCTTCCGGGGCTCCTGGCGCTGTCCCTGCAGTCCCACGGTCTTCGGGTGCCGCAGCTCTTCCCCTGTTCAGCGGTCACGTGGGACCGCTCATTAGAGAAATGAATATGGACTCCACTCCCATAGGGGAGGAGCCGCATATTCATTTCTCTAATGAGCGGTAACGGTGACCGCTGATAGAGGAAGAGGCTGCGGTACCGAAGACCAGCTGTCTGGAGAAGGAGCCGGACGCCGGGAGCAGGTGAGTATTACATATTCACCTGTCCGCGTTCCACATGCCGGGCGCCACTCCATCTTCCCGTCCTCTGGCTCTGACTGTGCAGGTCAGAGGGCGCGATGACGTACTAGTGTGCGCCGCCCTCTGCCTGAACGGTCAGTGCGGAGAGACGCCGAGATGGGACGCTGAGGAGCTGCAAGCAAGAGAGGCGAGTATGGCATTTTTTTTTTTATTGCAGCAGCCGCAGCATTATATATACCGGTAGCACAGCTTTCTATTGCACATCTATGGGGCAATAATGAACGGTGCAGAGCACTATATGGCACAGCTTTCTATGGGGCAATAATGAAAGGTCCAGAGCACTATATGGCAGAGCTTTCTATGGCACATCTATGGGACCATAATGAACGGTGCAGAGCTTTCTATGGCACATCTATGGGGCAATAATGAACGGTGCAGAGCACTATATGGCAGGTATTCTAGAATATGCATGTCCCCGTAGTATATGGACAATGACGATTCCAGAATTCGCGGCAGACTGTGCCCGTCGCTGATTGGTCGAGGCAACCTTTATGACATTATCATCGCCATGCTGTGCCCGTCGCTGATTGGTCGAGGCCTGGGGGCCTCGACCAATCAGAGACACGGGATTTCCAGGACAGACAGACAGACAGACAGACAGACAGACGGAAAAACCCTTAGACAATTATATATATAGATGATGATATTGTGTGTAACTTGACAGTAAGTATAGTGAGTGTCAATGTTTGGAACTAGCTCAGAGTGGGAGGGGATAAGTTGATGGGAATGGGACAGTTTCCTGGTAGTTAGGCAGATAGTGCTTGGAATGTGTAGCAGTGCAGCATTGTTGAGTGTCCGAAGTGAGTGGAGACCAAGAGGAAAGAAATAGCAATATCCAGAGCAGAAGTGACTGGGAGACAGAGTGAATTATCGGAGATGGTTCCTGGGAGAGGACGTCTATCAGTAAGGCCCAGAGTTTATAACTTCAACAGGTAACAGGCCTAGGCAGAACTAAACATGCGAAAAGAACAGGATGATCCAGGGAGGGTGGGAGGAGGCATTCCAGAGCGTCTGCATTAGAGAAGATAAGTAACTGCTACACTGGCACCATAACAGTGAGGAGGAGAGGTAAGTATTGTGTGTGTGACTGTCTGTCTGCATTATAATGTGTGTGTGTGTGCTGCACGATATTACTGTGTGTGGGAGGACTGCACTATACTGTGAGTGTGGGGGGGCTGCATTATACTGTGTAGGGGGCTACATTATACTGTGTGTGGGGGGCTGCACTATACTGTGTGTAGGGCTTCATTATACTCTGGGGGGCTCCTTTATACTCTGGGGGCTGCATTATACTGTATGAGGGGGCTGCAGTATACTCTGAGGGGGCTGTGTTATACTCTACCAAGGACCATGGGGAGTGCATGTTACTATATACACTATATGGGACCTTTGTTATACTGTATCGAGGACTATCTGTACCAATCATTCTTCCTCAGAAGGAATACGAGTAGATGCACCTGGTCAGTAAACGATGTGGGGTTCGAAGTTGCATACTTGTGCAGCAGCCAGCTGTTACAGCATAGTGGATGTGATTTCATGAAATCCCATGCTCACTATGCATGCACAGACGCCCGCTGCTCACCCGTGGAGACGGACATGCGGCGTTTCTTTCCAGACCGCAGCATGTCAACCTATTTTTGTTTGTCTTTGCAAGATAAATTTCACCCGTAAAATGTTATTGGACGCAGTGAATCTGCACAGTTCAATGAACATATGCAGATTCACCTGCTTTCAATAGCCAGTAGCGCTTTGACCCAGTGGACATGCGCTGAGTTCAAAGCACTGCCAATTACTGAGTGTGTGAAGCTACCTTAAAGAGGCCAGGAAACAAGCATCAAAAGACTTCAATATTGTCGATTACGCTCGTTTAGCGGCCTGAACTTAGTGCTTGTAAATACAACAGAAATATTTCTGCATGATGGTGCAATATGTTAGCATTTGGGGCCCCACTTTAAACTTTTGCCCTGGGCCTCACTTTGTCTAAAACTAGCCCTGCCTAAGGGGAAAGAAGATGTGAAACGACAGGTTGTATAAAGGTTTCTTGCTAAGCAGAACCTGAGTGTAGAGCACAGTTGTGGAGAAGTGGTAAGGAACAGTGAAGGCAGAACACATGTAAAGAGAGTAAAGATGAATTAGTTGAAAATGTGTGGAAAGTGCTTTGTGTTGCGAAGGAAACGCTCTTAATATTGTGTACCCCTATTTCCTATATATATTCCCTACCAAGTTTCTGTTCAGTAAAAAGTTCATTTTTGAATGGTGGTCTTTCTGATTGTACTGTAAAACATCTGGTCCTGGCAAACCAGCAAGATCGGTTACATGCGGCCTGCACGGGCATAGTGCCATCACAGCAACAAGTGTGTAACACTCCCTTTCGGGGAGGGCGACATCATGCGTGGAGGCAAAGGGGATTCTCTTTACCAAGTAAGCACACACATGCAACACATTCTGAATCCAGACCAGGAGGGGGAGCTCAGGACCCTGATTCAGGGGAGCTTCCCTCAAATATGGACATATGTTCTGGTCTGGAAGAGGAGTTAGGGAGTCTGGGAGAGACAGTGGACAGAGACAGTTAGTCTCCATGAGGGAGAGATAGAAGAAGGAAGTCTGGAACTGAGTGCAGACAGAGAGGCCTGGCAGCCATGTGGGAGCTGCTGCCTCTGGAAGGAGTGAGAGAATCTGAAGGGTTGTTGTATGTGGTGGAGCTTCAGAGGAAAGGAGCAGAAGAGAGAGAAAAGGCTCAGAGGGGAACAGCGGAAGGACACCCTCAGAGCCAGAGCACAGTAGCCGGGAACCGGGAGCCCGAGGCTTTTGTGGGACTCTAAGACGCAGAGTAGAACCGGAGGGCCGAGAGCTGTATGTAATTGGCCCACACCACGCCTGAGACGCAACAGCACCTGAGGAGCCAGGGGCATGATAGAGTCCCTGTAAAAAGGCTCAAGCTGCACGTCATGCAGGTACCTGTCTCAGGACATGGGGAATAGAGGACTCTGCAGAAAGCTTCAGGCAGCAGTGAGTTCATATACAGCAGGCGCTAGTTGGAAAGGCTCACAGACCTCGACTGGAAAAAGGGAATCTCCCGTTGCCACTGAGCCGGCCGGACCACCATCACCTGTGCCTGGTACCCTGGACTGTGACCTGCTAACTACAGTAAACCAGGTAAAGACTTACAACTTGTGTCCTTTACTCATTTTACCGGCCTACACCATCATCGCCATACACTTCAGGACCTCTTGGGACCCCGCTTCACCTGTGGGAAGCGTTACCATCATTGCTGTGACAACATCCCGAGAGGACCCCTTTAATGCAGCGTCGGTCGCACTATTGACCGAGCACCACAGGTGGCGTCACGACAGACTTTACCATAATTCACCTTAAAAGACCTTTCCCCTTTAATTGGACGGCCAGGGCCACGGACCGGGTCGAAGCAACCGTGACATCCCCTTTAAGACCGGGCCCGGTACCGAGTAGCCCACTGCCCTGTAGGGGGCGCTCCAAGTCTACACATCCACCTTTATGTAATCAGTTGTGGCTCAAGAGAGGAGTTTCTCGCTCACGGCTACCGCCCAGTGCCACATTACAGTCACATAGGGTGAATGCAGACATTTCATTTTAGACCAGACAACCCCTTTAAGCTCTTAATGAATCTGCAGGTGTTAGGTTATTACTGTAATGTTATCATAAGTGTCTAAGGCTACGTTTCCACAATAAGCTTTTGGTGAGTTTTTGATGTTGCAGATTTTGTGCAGCATTTCTGCACCCATTAAGTAGAATAAGTTATTTGCATTTTTAAAAAAATGCTCATTGTCAAGAGCTCCACATCGAGGAAACATAGTCTAATATATCACACCAGCTAAGAACATGGAGTTCCACTGTAGCCTTTCTTCTCCAAATGTATTTTTGTATACCATATGTAATGTCCCATTGGAATAAAGTTGCTATTTTTCCCCGACGTCCTTATTTCACACTTCCTCCTGCAATCATCCTTGAGTGATAGAAAAAATATCTATCAATCATGAGTTACTGACACAAAGCTGACTCCTGCTGTTGTTCGAGGCAATAATATCTTATTGAAAGACACACCTTCTCATTTAAAGATTTTTCTGTATTTTCATGACTATCAAAATTGTTCATTCACACTGAAGACATCAAAACTATGAATTAACACGAGGAATTATATGCTTAACAAAAAAGTGTGAAACAACTGAAATTATGTATTATATTCTAGGTTCTTCAAAGTAGCCACCTTTTGCTTTGATGACTGCTTTGCACACTCTTGGCATTCTCTTGATGAGTGTGAATGTACAATTTACATAGTCATGAAAATACAGAAAAATCTTTAAATGATAAGGTGTGTCCAAACTTTTGGTCTGTGCTGTACATGCAGCCCGATTCAGAAGACCATTGACTTACTTCATGTCAGACTGCAAAGCCTTGTTTCTGCATGCATGGTGTGAGAGCTGAAATTTGGTTGATTGACTACATCTATTGTGATGGCATGTGAATTGGCTAGGGCACATTTTTCCTTTCCTACAGATATGGAGATATGTGCTCCTCGTAATGACCCGGTCTTCACAGGTGATTTAAAAAAAATGCATTCAGAATAAGGTTTCCAATTAATAGGGTATAAAGATTAGTGATGAACGCAAGTGCTCGTTACTTGAGTTTGCCAATCGTGATCAAGTGAGATGTGTTTGTCCCCACTGCTGCATGTTTTGCGGTTGTTAGACAGACCACAAAACAAGAAGGGATTGCTCGCCTTTGTCAGGCAATCCCCGCAAAACCTGCCACCTCAGAGACGCGAACATCTCACTTGAGCACCTGTGCTACTCTGTGCATACTCGAGCACCCTAGGCAAACTCGAGTAACGAGCACTTGTACTCATCACTAATAACAATAAAAGATCAAGGCTAAATTCATACATCCATGTGACACGTCCTAGTCCTGTCTGTTTTTTTCTCAGATATCACGCTGACTCATAGAGTCTTATTCATCCATTCACACATCAGTTTTAAAACTGGTCAGTGTCTCCAGTCCATGAGCAGGTTCTATTCTAATCCGAATATTGGCCGAATCTCA
Organism: Ranitomeya imitator; assembly: GCF_032444005.1. Taxonomy (NCBI): domain Eukaryota; kingdom Metazoa; phylum Chordata; class Amphibia; order Anura; family Dendrobatidae; genus Ranitomeya; species Ranitomeya imitator. The sequence continues at coordinate 159,360,532 of NC_091285.1, read as the reverse complement.
TCTCTTGCAAGTCAGATTTGGTCATTACGATGAAACTAGGAAGACATACTTTGTACTTCAGAGTTCTTTCACAGTTTTTTTCAGATATTAACTGATACATTGTTAAGAATCAATCGATAAAAAAAAAGTTCAGAGATTCTCTACCAACGTCAGTGACAAAAAAATAGGTGTGAATCAAAATTGAGGCTACTAGGGTGTCCTCTAAGACGAAGATCAGTCCGTTTCTCTCAGGTGATAAAACTCACATGAAAGTGTGCCAGTAGTCAGAAAGAAATACCTGTGCATGGAGACCCAATGGTGAAAGAAGTCAGTCTTGCCCTCTCCAAAGGATGCAGTATTTAAAGAAGTATTCTCATGAAGATTTTTTTTAACTAAATCTGTGTATATATGTATGTAATTATCACTATTATTATTATTTATTTATAAAGCACCATTGATTCCATGGTGCTGTACATGAGGAGGGGTTACATCAAAATACAAATATCACCTACAATAAACAAATTAACAATGACAGATTGGTACAGAGGGAAGAGGACCCTGCCCTTGCGGGCTTACATTCTACAGGATTATGGAGAAGGAGACAGTAGGTCGAGGGTTGCAGTAGCTCCGATGGTATTGAGGTGGCCGCGTGGTCATTACAGGTTGTAAGCTTTTTTGAAGAGATGGGTTTTCAGGTTCCGTCTGAAGGATCCAAATGTCATGGATAACTGGACGTGTTGGGGCACAGAATTCCATAGGTTGGGGGATATTCATGAGAAATCTTGGAGGAGATTGGGTGAGGAGCAAATAAGCGTGGAGGAGGGAAGAAGTTCTTGGGAGGACCGGAGATTACGTGAGAGAAGATATTGGGAGATTAGTTCTTAAACATACAAAGGAGAAAGATTATGGATGGCTTTGTAGGTCAGTGTTAGCAGTTTAAACTGGATATGCTGGGAAATTGGGAACCTGTGAAGCGATTTGCAAAGAGGAGAAGCGGGAGTGTAGAGAGGAGAGAGATTAATTAGTCAGGCAGCATAACTAAGGATGGACTGGAGGGGTTATGAGAGTGTTAGAAGGTAGGCAACAGAGGATGATGTTGCAGTAGTTGAGGCGGGAGATGATTAGGGATGCACAATCACTTTGGTAGAGTAAGGGTTGAGGAAAGGACGATCCTGGATATTTTTTGAACTGGAGGCGACAGGAGGTGGCGAGAGCTTGGATGTGTGGTTTGAAGGACAAAGGGTTACTCTGAGGCAGCGGATTTCCAGGACAGGGGAAAGTGTGATTTCATTTATTGTAATAGATAGATCAGGAAGGGAAGATATGCGAGATGGAGGAAAGATAATTAGTTCACATTTGTCCACATTGAGCTTGAGGAAGCAAGAATAGAAGAAGGAGGATATGGATGATAGACACTCTGGGATTCTGGACAGCAGAGAGGTGACATCTGGACCAGAGAGGTAGATCTGAGTGTAATCAGCATATAGATGGTACTGGAAGCCATAGGAATTTATGAGTTGTCCCAGCCCAAGGGTATAGATTGAGAAAAGGGGTCCTAGGATGGAGCCTTGAGTGACACCAACAAAGAGAGGGCAAGATGAGGAGGTAGTGTGGGAGTAGGAAATGCTAAATGTGTGGATGGTAAGGTATGAAGGGATCCATGATAGGGCAAGGTCTTTGACACCAAAGGAAGAGAGGATCTAAAGTAGGAGGCAGTGGTCAACTCTGTCGAAGGACAGGTCTAGAAGGAGGAGTATAGAGAATTGTCTTATAGCTTTGGCTGTAAGTTAAGTAAGTTGTTAGTAGGTTTGGTGAGGGCAGTCTCAGTGGAATGGTGGGGACAGAAGCCAGATTGTAGGTTGTAGAAGAGCGAGTTAGATGCAAAGTGAGAGAAAAGTTCAGTATGGATGTGCTGCTCATTGAGTTTAGAAGCAAATGGGAGCAAAGATACAGTTATATGAAAACGTTTGGGCACCCCTATTTATCTTAAGCTTAATGCTTTATAAAAATTGTTTTTTTTTTTGCAACAGCTATTTCAGTTTCATATATCTAATAACTGTTGGACACAGTAATGTTTCTGCCTTGAAATGAGGTTTATTGTACTAACAGAAAATGTGCAATCTGCATTCAAACAAAATTTGACAGGTGCATAAGTATGGGCACCCCACCAGAAAAGTGACATTAATATTTAATAGATCCTCCTTTTGCAAAAATAACAGCCTCTAGTCGCTTCCTGTAGCATTTAATGAGTTCCTGGATCCTGGATGAAGGTATTTTTGACCATTCCTCTTTACAAAACAATTCCAGTTCAGTTAAGTTTGATGGTCGCCGAGCATGGACAGCCCTCTTCAAATGATCCCACAGATGTTCAATGATATTCAGGTCTGGGGACTGGGATGGCCATTCCAGAACAGTGTAATTGTTCCTCTGCATGAATGCCTGAGTAGATTTGGAGCGGTGTTTTGGATCATTGTCTTGCTGAAAGATCCATCCCCTGCGTAACTTCAACTTTGTCACCGATTCATGAACATTATTGTCAAGAATCTGCTGATACTGAGAGGAATCCATGCGTCCCTCAACTTTAACAAGATTCCCGGTGCCGGCATTGGCCACACAACCCCAAAGCATGATGGAACCTCCACCAAACTTTACTGTGGGTAGCAAGTGTGGCTTTTTGTATGACCAAACAACTCAATCTTAGTTTCATCAGTCCACAGGACCTTCTTCCAAAAAGAAATTGGCTTCTCCAAATGTGCTTTTGCATACCTCAGCCGACTCTGTTTGTGGCGTGCTCTCAGAAACGGCTTCTTTCGCATCACTCTCCCATACAGCTTCTCCTTGTGCAAAGTGCGTTGTATAGTTGACCGATGCACAGTGACACCATCTGCAGCAAGTTGATGCTGCAGCTCTCTGGAGGTGGTCTGAGGATTGTCCTTGACTGATCTCACCATTCTTCTTCTCTGCCTTTCTGATGTTTTTCTTGACCTGCCACTTCTTGCCTTAACAAGAACTGTACCTGTGTTCTTCCATTTCCTTACTATGTTCCTCACAGTGGAAATTGACAGGTTAAATCTCTGAGACAGCTTTTTGCATCCTTACCCTGAACAACTATGTTGAATAATCTTTGTTTTCAGATCATTAGACAGTTGTTTTGAGGAGCCCATGATGCCACTCTTCAGAGGAGATTCAAACAGGAGAACAACTTGCAAGTGGCCACTTTAAGTAGCTTTTCTCATGATTGCATACACCTGGCTATGAAGTTCAAAGCTCAATGAGGTTTGAAAACCCAAAAAAAGTGCTTTAGTAAGTCAGTAAAAAGTAGGTAGGAGTATTTAAAACAAGAAAATGATAAGGGTGCCCATACTTATGCACCTGTCAAATTTTGTTTGAATGCAGATTGCACATTTTCTGTTAGTACAATAAACATCATTTCAAGGCAAAAACATTACTGTGTCCAACAGTTATTAGATATATGAAACTGAAATAGCTGTTGCAAAAAAAATGTTTTTATAAAGCATTATGTAACGAATGGAAACTGAGGTACAGATGTAGAAGTTCACATTCGTATTTATTAAGGTTTGATGTGGAACCACTAGACCACAGTCTGGGGGGCTTTGAAGGGGGCGTTACTGTGTGAGCCCCAGACACCCGTAGTAAGTCCCTTCGAACAAGGACAGAATGGAATGCCTGGAGGACATGGGTGCTACCTTCAGTTAGACCCCGTACTCGTGGCGGCTGTCCCAGCGGAACAGACGGACCAGCAAGTTTAACGGGTATTGCAGAGTTGACTGGAGGATACCGGGTGTAGAAGCTGGTGCCGGTGGTACTGGCGTGGTCTGGAAGTGAGGCTGGCGGACTGGCAGGACTAGACGGGTCCAGAGTAGATACTGCGGATGCAGTCCAGATTAGCCGGGTAACTGGTAGCAGAAGATCTGTGGAAACAGACAGAATAAGCGGAGTTCCTTGCAGATACTTCAGAAACAGAAGCGCAGAATAACAGGAACCGGAAGTTAGCAACAGTAGACACTTGTTGCTCCGGTGCCCTCCCAATGGTGGAAGGGCTAGAAATAATAGACAAACACATGCCATTGGTTAGAGGCAACATTTGGAAAATGCACAGTGTCTCTTTAAGAGACCGGGAGCGAGCACGCGTGCGACCTAAGAACCCTGCCAGGGAACCTGCTGGCTGCACGCCAGGAAGCAGGAGAGGAAGGAGTGGTAGGGGCTGCGTCCAGACAGCGTGAAGTCGGCACAGAGCGAGAGTCCTGACGGAGACCCCCTGGAGGTACAGTAAACAGACCGGGTGTAACACATTAAGCTTAAGATTAATAGGGGTGCCCAAACTTTTTCATATAACTCTATGGGGCGATAGCTGGACATAGCGCTCGGGTCAAAGGATGGCATTTTGAGTATAAGTGTGATTGTGGCATGTTTGAAAGCAGAAGGGAAGGTACCAGAAGTTAGTGATAGGTTGAAGAGATGGGTTAAGGATGGGATAAGTGTGGTGGTGAGGTTGGGGAGGAGGTGGGATGGGGTCAAGTGCCCAAGTAGTGAGGTGTGATTTGGAGGGAAGATGAGCAAGCTCTCCTTCAGTGATTTTGGAGAGGGAAGTGATGGGGTTAGGGCATTGGTCTGGTATACAATGGGATTGTGGTGGTCGGACAACAAAGACTTGCCTTGTTTGATCTTTCTTATTTTTGAAGTGTGTGGCAAAGTCCTCGGCAGAGATTAGGAACATCAGATGGGGCAGTGGTGGCGGAGGGAGGAGGAAGTTAAAAGTGTTGAACAACTGTTTGGGGTTGTGGGATAAGGAAGATTCGAGGGATGTAAAGTAGGCCTGTTTAGCAGAAGTGAGAGCTGATTTGAATGCAAGTGTTGCTTGTTTGAATGTGGTAAACCATCTTGCTAATGTGTTTTCTTCCAATGCTACTCTGTGATTCTGGATACTTGCCGAAGCTTTTTAGTGAAGTTATTGTGCCAGGGTTGTCTATTGATTTGTCGCACTCTACTATGCATGACAGGGAATAGTAAAACCAAAAACACTCAGTTTGAAAAAATGTTGCAGTAATCCGCAAGTGCTAGTAAAAGATGTAAAAAACAGGGTATTTGGTTGATACGTTTTTTGCAAAAAATGTATACTAAGCTGCTCTACCAATCTTCACGGTATACCCTTATCAGAGCAGTCCTAACTAATGTATGCAATCCCTATCTGATGTATTTAAAAACCTGATCATCTGTATATAACCTGTGTGAACAGGGTTCAGAGAGGAAAAATCCATGTGTGCATACAGGGTAGAACAGCTTTTGTGCAGATAGCCCAAGAGGAGTGGTGGAACTCCCCAGTCTTGTAGACACAAGAGAACAATTATGGAAACAGGAACACATGGGCTACTTGCACAGTGAACAAGTCTGTATGATCATGTTCACACACCACCAAGAAACCTGAAGACACAAAAGAGAATAGTAAAACCAAAAACACTCAGTTTGAAAAAATGTTGCAGTAATCCGCAAGTGCTAGTAAAAGATGTAAAAAACAGGGTATTTGGTTGATACGTTTTTTGCAAAAAATGTATACTAAGCTGCTCTACCAATCTTCACGGTATACCCTTATCAGAGCAGTCCTAACTAATGTATGCAATCCCTATCTGATGTATTTAAAAACCTGATCATCTGTATATAACCTGTGTGAACAGGGTTCAGAGAGGAAAAATCCATGTGTGCATACAGGGTAGAACAGCTTTTGTGCAGATAGCCCAAGAGGAGTGGTGGAACTCCCCAGTCTTGTAGACACAAGAGAACAATTATGGAAACAGGAACACATGGGCTACTTGCACAGTGAACAAGTCTGTATGATCATGTTCACACACCACCAAGAAACCTGAAGACACAAAAGCACTTGCGGATTACTGCAACATTTTTTCAAACTGAGTGTTTTTGGTTTTACTATTCTCTTTTGTGTCTTCAGGTTTCTTGGTGGTGTGTGAACATGATCATACAGACTTGTTCACTGTGCAAGTAGCCCATGTGTTCCTGTTTCCATAATTGTTCTCTTGTGTCTACAAGACTGGGGAGTTCCACCACTCCTCTTGGGCTATCTGCACAAAAGCTGTTCTACCCTGTATGCACACATGGATTTTTCCTCTCTGAACCCTGTTCACACAGGTTATATACAGATGATCAGGTTTTTAAATACATCAGATAGGGATTGCATACATTAGTTAGGACTGCTCTGATAAGGGTATACCGTGAAGATTGGTAGAGCAGCTTAGTATACATTTTTTGCAAAAAACGTATCAACCAAATACCCTGTTTTTTACATCTCTTACTAGCACTTGCGGATTACTGCAACATTTTTTCAAACTGAGTGTTTTTGGTTTTACTATTCTCTTTTGTGTCTTCAGGTTTCTTGGTGGTGTGTGAACATGATCATACAGACTTGTTCACTGTGCAAGTAGCCCATGTGTTCCTGTTTCCATAATTGTTCTCTTGTGTCTACAAGACTGGGGAGTTCCACCACTCCTCTTGGGCTATCTGCACAAAAGCTGTTCTACCCTGTATGCACACATGGATTTTTCCTCTCTGAACCCTGTTCACACAGGTTATATACAGATGATCAGGTTTTTAAATACATCAGATAGGGATTGCATACATTAGTTAGGACTGCTCTGATAAGGGTGTACCGTGAAGATTGGTAGAGCAGCTTAGTATACATTTTTTGCAAAAAACGTATCAACCAAATACCCTGTTTTTTACATCTTTTACTAGCACTTGCGGATTACTGCAACATTTTTTCAAACTGAGTGTTTTTGGTTTTACTATTCTCTTTTGTGTCTTCAGGTTTCTTGGTGGTGTGTGAACATGATCATACAGACTTGTTCACTGTGCAAGTAGCCCATGTGTTCCTGTTTCCATAATTGTTCTCTTGTGTCTACAAGACTGGGGAGTTCCACCACTCCTCTTGGGCTATCTGCACAAAAGCTGTTCTACCCTGTATGCACACATGGATTTTTCCTCTCTGAACCCTGTTCACACAGGTTATATACAGATGATCAGGTTTTTAAATACATCAGATAGGGATTGCATACATTAGTTAGGACTGCTCTGATAAGGGTATACCGTGAAGATTGGTAGAGCAGCTTAGTATACATTTTTTGCAAAAAACGTATCAACCAAATACCCTGTTTTTTACATCTCTTACTAGCACTTGCGGATTACTGCAACATTTTTTCAAACTGAGTGTTTTTGGTTTTACTATTCTCTTTTGTGTCTTCAGGTTTCTTGGTGGTGTGTGAACATGATCATACAGACTTGTTCACTGTGCAAGTAGCCCATGTGTTCCTGTTTCCATAATTGTTCTCTTGTGTCTACAAGACTGGGGAGTTCCACCACTCCTCTTGGGGTATCTGCACAAAAGCTGTTCTACCCTGTATGCACACATGGATTTTTCCTCTCTGAACCCTGTTCACACAGGTTATATACAGATGATCAGGTTTTTAAATACATCAGATAGGGATTGCATACATTAGTTAGGACTGCTCTGATAAGGGTGTACCGTGAAGATTGGTAGAGCAGCTTAGTATACATTTTTTGCAAAAAACGTATCAACCAAATACCCTGTTTTTTACATCTTTTACTAGCACTTGCGGATTACTGCAACATTTTTTCAAACTGAGTGTTTTTGGTTTTACTATTCTCTTTTGTGTCTTCAGGTTTCTTGGTGGTGTGTGAACATGATCATACAGACTTGTTCACTGTGCAAGTAGCCCATGTGTTCCTGTTTCCATAATTGTTCTCTTGTGTCTACAAGACTGGGGAGTTCCACCACTCCTCTTGGGCTATCTGCACAAAAGCTGTTCTACCCTGTATGCACACATGGATTTTTCCTCTCTGAACCCTGTTCACACAGGTTATATACAGATGATCAGGTTTTTAAATACATCAGATAGGGATTGCATACATTAGTTAGGACTGCTCTGATAAGGGTATACCGTGAAGATTGGTAGAGCAGCTTAGTATACATTTTTTGCAAAAAACGTATCAACCAAATACCCTGTTTTTTACATCTTTTACTAGCACTTGCGGATTACTGCAACATTTTTTCAAACTGAGTGTTTTTGGTTTTACTATTCTCTTTTGTGTCTTCAGGTTTCTTGGTGGTGTGTGAACATGATCATACAGACTTGTTCACTGTGCAAGTAGCCCATGTGTTCCTGTTTCCATAATTGTTCTCTTGTGTCTACAAGACTGGGGAGTTCCATCACTCCTCTTGGGCTATCTGCACAAAAGCTGTTCTACCCTGTATGCACACATGGATTTTTCCTCTCTGAACCCTGTTCACACAGGTTATATACAGATGATCAGGTTTTTAAATACATCAGATAGGGATTGCATACATTAGTTAGGACTGCTCTGATAAGGGTATACCGTGAAGATTGGTAGAGCAGCTTAGTATACATTTTTTGCAAAAAACGTATCAACCAAATACCCTGTTTTTTACATCTGTTACTAGCACTTGCGGATTACTGCAACATTTTTTCAAACTGAGTGTTTTTGGTTTTACTATTCTCTTTTGTGTCTTCAGGTTTCTTGGTGGTGTGTGAACATGATCATACAGACTTGTTCACTGTGCAAGTAGCCCATGTGTTCCTGTTTCCATAATTGTTCTCTTGTGTCTACAAGACTGGGGAGTTCCACCACTCCTCTTGGGCTATCTGCACAAAAGCTGTTCTACCCTGTATGCACACATGGATTTTTCCTCTCTGAACCCTGTTCACACAGGTTATATACAGATGATCAGGTTTTTAAATACATCAGATAGGGATTGCATACATTAGTTAGGACTGCTCTGATAAGGGTATACCGTGAAGATTGGTAGAGCAGCTTAGTATACATTTTTTGCAAAAAACGTATCAACCAAATACCCTGTTTTTTACATCTTTTACTAGCACTTGCGGATTACTGCAACATTTTTTCAAACTGAGTGTTTTTGGTTTTACTATTCTCTTTTGTGTCTTCAGGTTTCTTGGTGGTGTGTGAACATGATCATACAGACTTGTTCACTGTGCAAGTAGCCCATGTGTTCCTGTTTCCATAATTGTTCTCTTGTGTCTACAAGACTGGGGAGTTCCACCACTCCTCTTGGGCTATCTGCACAAAAGCTGTTCTACCCTGTATGCACACATGGATTTTTCCTCTCTGAACCCTGTTCACACAGGTTATATACAGATGATCAGGTTTTTAAATACATCAGATAGGGATTGCATACATTAGTTAGGACTGCTCTGATAAGGGTATACCGTGAAGATTGGTAGAGCAGCTTAGTATACATTTTTTGCAAAACACGTATCAACCAAATACCCTGTTTTTTACATCTTTTACTAGCACTTGCGGATTACTGCAACATTTTTTCAAACTGAGTGTTTTTAGTTTTACTATTCTCTTTTGTGTCTTCAGTAGTGTTGAGCATTCCGATACCGCAAGTATCGGGTATCGGCCGATATTTGCGGTATCGGAATTCCGATACTGAATTCCGATACTTCCCGCGTATCGGATACCGGAATCGGAAGTTCCCAGAATTCAAATTGAACGCAGCAGCCAATGAGGAATGAATGAAAGTGTGGGCACATCCTGTTTAGCATGGTGGGCATGTAAGTACTGGCAAGGCTTGGATTGGCTGCTGAAATGATGTCACTCTGCACTATAAAAAAGCGCTGCCGCCATTTTGCGCTCACTCTGCTGTGATTTCAGTTAGGGACAGGACGCTGTGTTCTAACTGAGGGCCAGTTGAGCTAGCTAATTGCTTTATTTTCCTTTCCAAAGGCTAATTTAGCAAAACGCTGTGTGTTCTTCACTGTTCACCTTGCTCTTGCCTTGCAGCGCTGTTTTAACAGCGTTCTGCAAGGTCTCTGTGTGTGTGTGTGTGCAGCTCACTCTGTAGTCTGTGTGCAGCCATATACCCGGTTGTATTCAGCTCAGGGGGGGTTCACACTGCCTCACACAGTTGTTCTTTTTTGCTCTTAGTGCAGCCTGCTGCACATTTTTTCTCAAATTTCCTATTAGTGTTTTTCCACCAGTCTCCAGCTCTATTGTGGAAAAACACTACATAGGATAACCTAGAGGGGGGTTTTTGGGCCTTGCAGCGCCGTTTACGGCTGTCTGCACGGTCTCCGTGTGAGCCCAGCTCGCCCTGTAGTCTGTGTGCAGCCATAGCCGGTTGGATTCAGCTCAGGGTTCGTTACTGGCTCATACCTTGAGAAAAATTTTCCTTTTTTTCAAATAGTGCAGCCTGTTTAAAATTTGAAAAAAAAAATTCCTATTAGTGTCTTTCCACTCGTATCCAGCTAAATAGTGGAAAAACACTATATAGGATAACCTAGAGGAGGGTTTTTTGGCCTTGCAGCGCCGTTTACGGCTGTCTGCACGGTCTCCGTGTGAGCCCAGCTCGCCCTGTAGTCTGTGTGCAGCCATAGCCGGTTGGATTCAGCTCAGGGTTCGTTACTGGCTCATACCTTGAGAAAAATTTTCCTTTTTTTCAAATAGTGCAGCCTGTTTAAAATTTGAAAAAAAAAATTCCTATTAGTGTCTTTCCACTCGTATCCAGCTAAATAGTGGAAAAACACTATATAGGATAACCTAGAGGAGGGTTTTTTGGCCTTGCAGCGCCGTTTACGGCTGTCTGCACGGTCTCCGTGTGAGCCCAGCTCGCCCTGTAGTCTGTGTGCAGCCATAGCCGGTTGGATTCAGCTCAGGGTTCGTTACTGGCTCATACCTTGAGAAAAATTTTCCTTTTTTTCAAATAGTGCAGCCTGTTTAAAATTTGAAAAAAAAAATTCCTATTAGTGTCTTTCCACTCGTATCCAGCTAAATAGTGGAAAAACACTATATAGGATAACCTAGAGGAGGGTTTTTTGGCCTTGCAGCGCCGTTTACGGCTGTCTGCACGGTCTCCGTGTGAGCCCAGCTCGCCCTGTAGTCTGTGTGCAGCCATAGCCGGTTGGATTCAGCTCAGGGTGCGTTACTGCCTCATACCTTGAAAAACAATTTCCTTTTTTTCAAATAGTGCAGCCAGTTTAAAATTTGAAAAAAAAAATTCCTATTAGTGTCTTTCCACTTGTATCCAGCTAAATAGTGGAAAAACACTATATAGGATAACCTAGAGGAGGGTTTCTTGGCCTTGCAGCGCCGTTTACGGCTGTCTGCACGGTCTCCGTGTGATTTAAACTAGCTCTGTAGCCCGATCTGCACCAAAAAAAAGGTTAAGTTCACCAAACACAACTTACACTTGTGTAGGCCACATTTGAAAAATAATAAAGTTTAGTCCACAATTTACAACATTAGTGTTTCTTACACCTGTTAGGAGGAGCATTACAGGAATAAGCACACTAAGGCCTTAGTACTTTTCTGCTTATCTTTATCTGTCAACCAAGATGAAGAGGGCAGGGAGTAAGGCACGTGGGCGTGGGCGCGGAGCAGGGAGAGGAGCAGGGAGAGGACGTGGTGATTCTGTGCCTGCTGCGGGCGCCGGTGACTCGTCGTCACTCAGTTTCAGCAGGGAACAGTCCTTCATGCGCAGCTTTGTCGGAGAGCGCCGTGCACCGCTGCTGCGTGAAGACCAAATTGAAGCCGTTGTCGGGTGGATGGCAGCTAACGCCTCGGCATCGACTTTAGTTAGTGCCACATCCTCTCAGGCACAGAGCACTGGAGAGCAGCCATCTGTCTCTTCACCACCTGCCAAATTGGCCAGGCAGTCAGAGAGCCCAGGACAGGAGCCGTCTCTACTTCTGTTCTCTGAATCTCTTGGCTTGGAAACAGGGGGCCAGCCAAGCAGCATTGGAGAAATGGAAGAAGAGGCAGTGTGCAGTGATGCCCAACACCTTTTTCTCTCTGACTCTGAAGAGGCAGGTGGGCCAGTGCCTCCGGTGACCACAGCGCAGTACGCATCTGATGATGAAACTCAGGTGCCGCTTTCTCGTGCGTACTGTGCTGCTGAGACTACCCAGGAGGAGCAGTTGGTGGCAGAGGGTAGTGGAGATGATGAGGTCCTTGACCCATCGTGGCGTGAGGAACAGGAAGGTGGTGGGAGCAGCTCAGAGGAAGAGCTTCCTCTTACGGGCCAAAGAGGGAGAGGGAGGGGGAAGACTGCGGAGCCTGTAGCCTCCACTTTGGCACCCGTTAGGAGCCTGTCTCTTTCCAAAGCCAAAAAGGGCGCTCCCAAGACTTGCAGTGCCTGGTCCTTTTTTGACACAGTTGCAGATGACATTTGTTTTGTCAAATGCAAGCTGTGTCATCATAAAGTAAAAAGAGGGAAAAATGTCAGCAACCTCAATACCACAAATATGTGGAAACATGTGCGGACCAGGCACGCGGTGGAGTTACAGAAACACACTGAAGATGTAGGCCAACCAACAGCGGCAGCTACCACCTCTTCAGCTCGTGTTGCCTCTTCCTCCAGCTCACGCACAGCTGGTTTGGCTTCCTCCCAGAGACCTTGTGTAATTCCACCCACAGCACCACCTTCCCAGTCATCCTCACACTCCCAGTCTACTCTACAGCCATCGGTAGTACAGGCATGGGAGAAAAGGCGGGCATTCTCGGCCAACCACCCCCGAGCACAGGCTCTGAATGCAGGCATTGCCAAACTGTTGTCCCTGGAAATGCTCTCGTTCAGGCTGGTGGAGACTGACAGCTTCCGTGACTTGATGGCATTGGCAGTCCCACAGTACAAGGTGCCCAGCCGCTTTTACTTCAGCAGGCAGGCTGTCCCTGCCCTGCACAGGCATGTTGAGGCAAACATAAAACATGCGCTACTGAACGCCGTCAGTAGCAAGGTCCACCTCACCACCGATGCGTGGACCAGTCAGCATGGACAGGGGCGATATGTTTCCCTCACTGCCCATTGGGTTAATGTTGTTGAGCCAGGTACAGATCGTGCGAGTGGCGCAGGACGTGTCCTGCCCACTCCAAGGATTGCAGGAATCCAGTCTGTACGCATCGACTCCTCCTCTTACACCAGTTCCTCTGATTCCTCTCTGCAGGATCCGTCACAGTCCACCCCCACATGGACCCGTGAACGTTTACCTATGACCGACATGAGCACAGCCGTGGCCAAACGTCAGCAGGCCGTCTTGAAACTAGTTTCATTGGGGCATCGAAGCCACACAGCGCAGGAGCTCTGGAATGCCATAAAGCAGGAGAGCGATGTGTGGTTACTGCCAGCGAATCTCCAGCCAGGCATGGTAGTGTGTGACAATGGCCGAAATCTGGTGGCAGCTTTGGCCCTTGGCAACCTCACTCACATCCCATGTCTGGCACATGTGCTCAATTTGGTTGTGCAGAGTTTTCTGAGGGACTATCCGGATCTTGATGCCCTGCTGCACAAGGTCCGCCTAGAGTGTGCTCACTTGCGGCGTTCCAGCTTGGCCAGATCCCGCATTGCTGCTCTGCAGCGCCGATTCCGCCTTCCGGAACACCGCATCATATGTGACCTACCTACCCGGTGGAATTCCACGTTACATATGTTGGAGCGGTTGTGTGAGCAGCAGCAAGCAGTTATGGAGTACCAGCTGCATCAGGCGCAAAGAAGTCGCAGTCAGCGCCGATCAGACTTCACAACCACAGAGTGGGCCACTATGAAGGACGTCTGCCAGGTTTTGCGTCCTTTTGATTATTCCACGCGGATGGCAAGTGCAGATGATGCACTAGTCAGCATGACTGTCCCCCTTATCTGCCTGCTTCAGCAAACTTTGCAAGGGTTAAGGGATGATGTGGTGGAAGAGGTGGAGGATGAGGAGTCACCTTTTCCATCAGCTTCTGGAGAGTCAGCGCCACGTGGTTCCTCACAAAGGGGTACGCAGGGGCCAATTTGTGAGGAGGATGAGGAGGAGTCAATGGAGGAGGAAGAGCTCCGTCCAGAGGAGGGAGCGACACAATTGTCCAGTGGTCAGTGTGTACAGCGAGGGTGGGGTGATGACGAGCGGGCAGAGATCATGTCTCAAGCAGGGGACAGCGTTTCTGGGCCGGTTGGCACTCTGCAGCACATGGTGGATTTCATGCTGCAGTGCCTGAGAAACGACCGCCGCATCGACCACATTCTCAACATGCCAGATTATTGGGTGTTCACCCTCCTCGATCCTCGCTACCGGGACAACGTCCAAAACCTCATCCCTGCGTTGACCCGGGAGCGTAAATTGCGGGAGTACCACGACACACTGGTGAATTCCATCATCTTCTCCTGTCCAACTGAGAGGAGTGCTGCTAGTGCTTTACAAAGCAGCTCAGTGCGTCGAGGCAGTGGGGGAGGCTCTGCCCAAAGAGGGAGCAGAAGCAGTGCCTCTGCCCAAGGCAAGCCCAGTATGGCACAACTCTGGCACACTTTTGTGTGCCCGCCCCAAATGTCTACACCATCACCGGCGGCTCCAGTCAGCAGGAGGCAACGGTTCCGTCAGATGGTGACAGACTACATGGCTTGCCCTCTTACTGTACTCCCAGACGGCTCTTCCCCGTTCAAGTTTTGGGTCTCTAAGCTGGATACATGGCCAGAGCTAAGCCAGTATGCATTGGAGGTGCTGGCTTGCCCTGCGGCTAGTGTCTTATCGGAACGTGTCTTTAGTGCCGCAGGTGGTGTACTAACAGACCGTCGCATGCGACTATCCTCCGATAACGTTGACCGGCTTACTTTCCTGAAAATGAACCAGGCCTGGATCTCGCAGGAATTTGCCACTCCTCTGCCTGATTAAGTAATTGGGTGTCATCCAGGTCTCCTGCTGTGTTCATCTTTCTACCACCTGAACTGCTATTCCTGGGCTCCAACACCGCCAGTTGCGGCTCAGAAGTGCAGGCTGCACAGTAAAAACATACGACCCAGTGTTATTGGGTTTCAGTAACGTCAGCTGATCCCCAGCTGTGTAGCCGGCAATGTGTCCTGCGACCGCCACGCTGGCACAACAACCTAAATGTAAGGGAACCTGTCCCCCCCCCCCCCCCCCGTCGTTTGTTACTGAAAGAGCCATCTTGTGCAGCAGTAATGCTGCACAAGGAAAAGGTAGCTCTTTTTTTTTAGCTCTTTGCACACGCAGAACTTAACACTTATAAAATGTGTTCACTGATACCGTTATACCGTCCCGGAGCTGGGACTTTCCTTCGTAATGTGACGCAGCACAGCCGTCATTCCTACCCCCTTGGTGCCATGCGCTGCCTCCTCAGCGTTGTTTTAAGCTGTCACGGAGCCTGCGCTGTTCTGTTATCCCTTGGGCATGCCCTATTTGCGCTGCCTGTCTTCTGACATAATTTGGTGTCAGGCTGGCTGCGCCTGTGCGGCCGCGGTGCCCGAGATCCCGCCTCGCAGTGTCTTCTGATTGAGTCACACTGCGGGCCTGGGATCCATGGGCATGCGCAGTGCATATCTTCCCCTCGGGCTCTCGCTCATTTCCCTCCGCCTTCTTTAGACTGTGTGCCGTCAGCTGATCCCTAGCATGCCACGGCCGTGACACCGCACAGTCTGAAGAAGAGGGAAGGAGGGGAGTGAGAGTCGAGGTTATGCACTGTGCATGCCCATGGTTCCAAGGCCCGCAGTGGGATTACGTTAGATGAGACTGCGAGGTGGGATCTGGAGCAGCGTGGACGCACAGGCACTGACAGCCTGACACCAAATTATGTCAGAAGACAGGCAGCGCTAATTGGGCATGGCCAAGGGCTAACAGAACAGCGCAGGCTCCGTGGCAGCTTAAAACAACGCTGAGGAGGCAGCGCACGGCATCAAGGGGATAGGAATGACAGCTGTGCTGTGTCCCATTACGAAGGAAATTCGCACCTCCGGAACGGTTTAACGGTATAAAGGGACACATTTTTAGTGTTTACTTCGGTGTTTGCAAGGAGCATAATTAAAAGAGCAACCTTTTCCTTTTGCATCCTTAGTGCTGCACAACATGGCTCTTTCAGCTACAAACGTCTTGGGGGGGGGGGTTAAAGGTTTCCTTTCAACTTGCTCCAATCAGGCTTCGGCCTACACTCTGTTCCTCTGCTCCTCCTGCTGTCCCTGGGCTCTAACACCGCCAGTTGGTGCCTGGAAGTGCTGTGTGCACAGTCAACAGTCGCTCCTCTGTTATTGGGGTTCAGTAACGTCAGCTGATCCCCAGCTGTGTGTGCGGCAATACCTCCAATCTGCTCCTCCTGCTGTCCCTGGGCTCTAACACCGCCAGTTGGTGCCTGGAAGTGCTGTGTGCACAGTCAACAGTCGCTCCTCTGTTATTGGGGTTCAGTAACGTCAGCTGATCCCCAGCTGTGTATCCGGCAACGTGTCATGCGACCGCCACGCTGGCACAACTAAAATGTAAGGGGACCTGTCCCCCCCCCCCCCTAGGCGTTTGTTACTGAAAGAGCCACCATGTGCAGCACTAATACTGCACAAGGGAAAGGTCGCTCTTGAAATTATGCTCCTTGCAAACGCTGAACTACACACTCATGTAATGTGTCCCCTCACACCGTCCAACCGTCCCGGAGGTGGGACTTTCCTTTGTAATGTGACACAGCACAGCCGTCATTGCTACCCCCTTGGCACCGTGCGCTGCCTCCTTAGCGTTGTTTGATTCCGTCATGGACCCTGCGCTGTTATGTTATCCCTTGGCCATGCACAGTTTGCGCTGCCCGTCCTCTGACATCATTTGTTGTCGTCCTGGCTGCGCCTGTGCGTCCACGCTGCCCGAAATCACACCTCGCAGTGTCGTCTAATGTGATCCCACAGTGGGCCTGGTATCCATGGCCATGCGCAGTGCATATACTAGCCTCTCACTCCCCTTCTTCACGCTTCTTCAGACTAGGCGGCGTCAGCTGATCCCTAATAGCATGCCACGGCCGTGACGCCGCACAGTCTGAAGAAGCAGGAAGGAGGTGAGTGAGAGGCGATGATATGCACTGCGCATGCCCATGGATCCCTGGCCCGCAGTGGGACTACATTAGATGACACTGCAAGGTTGGATCTCGGGCAGCTTGGACGCACAGGCACTGCCAGCCTGACACCTACATGATGTCAGAAGACGGGCACCGCTAACTGTGCATGGCCAAGGGATAACATTACAGTGCGGGCTCCGTGACAGAACCAAACAACGTTGAGGAGGTGGTGCCCGGCACCAAGGGGGTTGGAATGACGGCTGTGCTGTGTCACATTACAAAGGAAAGTCCCACTTCCGGGATGGTTTGACGGTGTGAGGGGACACATTATATGAGTGTGTACTTCAGCGTTTGCAAGGAGCATAATTTTCGGAGCCACCATTTTCCATGTGCAGTATTACTGCTGTACAAGATGGCTCTTTCAGCAACAAATGCCTGGGGGGGGGGGTTAAAGGTTCCCTTTCAACTTGCTCCACTGCAGGCTTCGGCCTACACTCTGCTCCTCTTTGATTCCCTGGGTTTCAACACTGTCAGTTGCCACCTGGAAGTGTTGTCTACACAGAAAAAAACACTAGGTGATGTGTCAGTGGGGTTCAGCACCGCCAGCTGTTCCCCTGCTGTGTAGTCGGCAACGTGTCCAGCACAAGCCACGCTGGCACAACAGAACAAAAGCTGCCACCAGTGCAGGCTTCGGCCTACACTCTGCTCCTCTCCTCCTCCTGCTGACCCTGGGCTCAAACACCGCTAGTTTTTGCCCGGAAGTGCTAGCTGCACAGAGAAAAACACCAGCCAATGTGTTAGTGGGGTTCAGCAACGCCAGCTGTTCCCCTGCTGTGTAGCCGGCAACGTGACCTGCAAACGCCATGCAGGCACAGGAACTGAAATTAAAAGGGAACCTGGCCCCACCCCCCCAGGTGTTTCTATGTATAACAGCCACCTAGTACAGCAGTACTGCTGCATTTGTACAAGGTGGCTGACTTTTTCTCCTTGCCCACGTGGAACTCAACACGTACAAAATGTGTCTCATTGAGACCATTCCACTGTCCCTGAGGTGTGACTTTCCTTAGTAATGATACGCAGCACCCCCCTTGGTAGCGTTTCCCGTCTTTTGTCATCATGGTTAGCTGGCTGCGCCTGTGCATCCGCCCTGCTAGAAACAACGCCCCTCGTTGTCATATTTATTTTGTCAGCGAGGGTGTGGTTTATGGGCACGAGCAGTGCATATGTTCGCCTGTCTTAACTCATCTCCTTCCGCCTTCTTCAGACTGTGCGGCCTCCTGGCCGTGGTAGGCGATAAGGGATCAGCTGAGGCCGCCCAGTCTGGAGCAGGTGTAAGGACATGTGTAAGCGGCAAACCTATTTACTGCACAAGGCCACGAATCCCAGCCACGCAGTGTGATTTTTTGAAAACACACTGTGGGTCTGGGATTCATGTCCATCGCTAACCGCAACGGCCGACATGAAATGAGGTCAGAAGACAGGAAGCGCTCACAGCGCATGGCCAAGGGATCACAATAGCGCAGACTCCTGTACAGCAAATAACAACGCTCAGGAATCTGCGCCCAGTACCTAGGTGCAAATTTTGACACCTGTGCTGCGTCTCGTTAAAAAGACAAGTCACGCCTCCACAACTGTTTGACAGTATAATGGGCTAAATAGTGTACGTGTTTTAGTCAGCGTGTGCAAGGAGCAAAACAAATAGAGCAACCTTTTACTTGTGCAGCATTAATGCTGCACAAGGTGTGGCTCTTGTACCTTGCAACACCTGAGGGGGGGGTTAAAGGTAACCTTTGAAATTGGTTCAACTAGGCTTCGGCCTACACTCTGCTCCTCTACTCCTCCTGCTGACCCTGGGCTCAAACACCGCTAGTTTTTGCCCGGAAATGCTAGCTGCACAGAGAAAAACACCAGCCAATGTGTTAGTGGGGTTCAGCACCGCCAGCTGTTCCCCTGCTGTGTAGTCGGCAACGTGTCCAGCACAAGCCACGCTGGCACAACTGACCAAAAGCTGCCACCAGTGCAGGCTTCGGCCTACACTTTGCTCCTCTCCTCCTCCTGCTGACCCTGGGCTCAAACAACGCCAGTTTCTGCCCGGACATGCTAGCTGCACAGAGAAAAACACCAGCCAATGTGTTAGTGGGGTTCAGCACCGCCTGCTGTTCCCCCGCTGTGTAGCCGGCATCGTGTCCAGCACAAGCCACGCTGGCACAACCGACCAAAAGCTGCCACCAGTGCAGGCTTCGGCCTACACTTTGCTCCTCTCCTCCTCCTCCTGCTGACCCTGGGCTCTAACACCGCTAGTTTTTGCCCGGACATGCAATCTGCACAGAGAAAAACACCAGTCAATGTGTCAGTGGGGTTCAGCAACGCCAGCTGTTCCCCTGCTGTGTAGCTTGCAACGTGACCTGCAAACGCCACGCAGGCACATGAACTGAAATTGAAGGGAGCCTGCCCCCCACCCACAGGTGTTTCTATGTATATCAGCCACCTTGTACAGCAGTACTGCTGCATTTGTACAAGGTGGCTGACTTTTTCTCCTTGCCCACGTGGAACTCAACACGTACAAAATGTGTCTCATTACAGACCATTACAATGTCCCTGAGGTGTGACTTTCCTTTGTAATGACACGCAGCACCACCCTTGTTAGCGCTGCCCGTCTTTTGACATCATTGGTTAGCTGGCTGCGCCTGTGCATCTCCCCTGCTCGAAACAACGGCCCTCGGTGTCTTATTTTTTTGGACAGCGAGGGTGTGATTGATGGGCATGTGCAGTGCATATGTTTGCCTGTGTTCACTCATCTCCTTCCGCCTTCTTCAGACTGTGCGGCCTCCTGGCCGTGGTAGGCGATAAGGGATCAGCTGAGGCCGCCCAGTCTGGAGCAGGTGTAAGGACATGTGTAAGCGGCAAACCTATTTACTGCACAAGGCCACGAATCCCAGCCACGCAGTGTGATTTTTTGAAAACACACTGTGGGTCTGGGATTCATGTCCATCGCTAACCGCAACGGCCGACATGAAATGAGGTCAGAAGACAGGAAGCGCTCACAGCGCATGGCCAAGGGATCACAATAGCGCAGACTCCTGTACAGCAAATAACAACGCTCAGGAATCTGCGCCCAGTACCTAGGTGCAAATTTTGACACCTGTGCTGCGTCTCGTTAAAAAGACAAGTCACGCCTCCACAACTGTTTGACAGTATAATGGGCTAAATAGTGTACGTGTTTTAGTCAGCGTGTGCAAGGAGCAAAACAAATAGAGCAACCTTTCACTTGTGCAGCATTAATGCTGCACAAGGTGTGGCTCTTGTACCTTGCAACACCTGAGGGGGGGGGTTAAAGGTAACCTTTGAAATTGGTTCAACTAGGCTTCGGCCTACACTCTGCTCCTCTACTCCTCCTGCTGACCCTGGGCTCAAACACCGCTAGTTTTTGCCAGGAAATGCTAGCTGCACAGAGAAAAACACCAGCCAATGTGTTAGTGGGGTTCAGCACCGCCAGCTGTTCCCCTGCTGTGTAGTCGGCAACGTGTCCAGCACAAGCCACGCTGGCACAACAGAACAAAAGCTGCCACCAGTGCAGGCTTCGGCCTACACTTTGCTCCTCTCCTCCTCCTGCTGACCCTGGGCTCTAACAACGCCAGTTTCTGCCCGGACATGCTAGCTGCACAGAGAAAAACACCAGCCAATGTGTTAGTGGGGTTCAGCACCGCCTGCTGTTCCCCCGCTGTGTAGCCGGCATCGTGTCCAGCACAAGCCACGCTGGCACAACCGACCAAAAGCTGCCACCAGTGCAGGCTTCGGCCTACACTTTGCTCCTCTCCTCCTCCTCCTGCTGACCCTGGGCTCTAACACTGCTAGTTTTTGCCCGGACATGCAATCTGCACAGAGAAAAACACCAGTCAATGTGTCAGTGGGGTTCAGCAACGCCAGCTGTTCCCCTGCTGTGTAGCTTGCAACGTGACCTGCAAACGCCACGCAGGCACATGAACTGAAATTGAAGGGAGCCTGCCCCCCACCCACAGGTGTTTCTATGTATATCAGCCACCTTGTACAGCAGTACTGCTGCATTTGTACAAGGTGGCTGACTTTTTCTCCTTGCCCACGTGGAACTCAACACGTACAAAATGTGTCTCATTACAGACCATTACAATGTCCCTGAGGTGTGACTTTCCTTTTTAATGACACGCAGCACCCCCATTGTTAGCGCTGCCCGTCTCCTGACATCATTGGTTGGCTGGCTGTGCCTGTGCGTCCCCCCTGCCCGACACAACGCCCCCCGTTGTCTCATATATTTTGACTGCGAGGGTGTGATTGATGGGCACGAGCAGTGCATATGTTCCCCTGTTTTCACTCCCCTCCTTCCGCCTTCTTCTGACTGTGCGGCCTCATGGCCGCGGCATGCGATAAGGGATCAGCTGAGGCCGCCCAGTCTGAAGCAGGTGTAAGGACATGTGTGAGCGGCGAACATATTTACTGCACAAGGCCACGAATCCCAGCACCGCAGTGTGACTTTAGGAAAAGCCACTGTGGGTCTGGGATTTATGGCCATCGTTAACCGCACCGGCCAACATGAAATGAGGTCATGAGACGGCCTGCACTAACAGGGTATTGCCAAGGGATAACACAAGAGCGCAGTTTCCTGTACTGCAAATAACAACGGTAAGGAATCTGCGCACAGCACCTAGGTGTAAATTTGTACACCTGTGCTGCGTCTCCTTAAAAAGACTAGTAGTCACGCCTCCACTACTGTTTGACAGTATAATGGGCTAAATAGTGTACGTGTTTAATTCAGCGTGTGCAAGGAGCAAAATTAAATAGAGCAACCTTTGACTTGTGCATCATTAATGCTGTTCAAGGTGTGGCTCTTGTACCTTGCAACACCTGAGGGGGGGGGTTAAAGGTAACCTTTGAAATTGGTTCAACTAGGCTTCGGCCTACACTCTGCTCCTCTACTCCTCCTGCTGACCCTGGGCTCAAACACCGCTAGTTTTTGCCCGGAACGGCTAGCTGCACAGAGAAAAACACCAGCCAATGTGTTAGTGGGGTTCAGCAACGCCAGCTGTTCCCCTGCTGTGTAGTCGGCAACGTGTCCAGCACAAGCCACGCTGGCACAACTGACCAAAAGCTGCCACCAGTGCAGGCTTCGGCCTACACTTTGCTCCTCTCCTCCTCCTGCTGACCCTGGGCTCAAACAACGCCAGTTTCTGCCCGGACATGCTAGCTGCACAGAGATAAACACCAGCCAATGTGTTAGTGGGGTTCAGCACCGCCAGCTGTTCCCCTGCTGTGTAGCTGGCAACGTGTCCTGCAAACGCCACGCAGGCACATGAACTGAAATTGAAGGGAGCCTGCCCCCCACCCCCCCAGGTGTTTCTATGTATAACAGCCACCTTGTACAGCAGTACTGCTGCATTTGTACAAGGTGGCTGACTTTTTCTCCTTGCACACGTGGAACTCAACAAGTACAAAATGTGTCTCATTACAGACCATTACAATGTCCCTGAGGTGTGACTTTCCTTTTTAATGACACGCAGCACCCCCATTGTTAGCGCTGCCCGTCTCCTGACATCATTGGTTGGCTGGCTGTGCCTGTGCGTCCCCCTGCCCGACACAACGCCCCCCGTTGTCTCATATATTTTGACTGCGAGGGTGTGATTGATGGGCACGAGCAGTGCATATGTTCCCCTGTCTTCACTCCCCTCCTTCCGCCTTCTTCTGACTGTGCGGCCTCATGGCCGCGGCATGCGATAAGGGATCAGCTGAGGCCGCCCAGTCTGAAGCAGGTGTAAGGACATGTGTGAGCGGCGAACATATTTACTGCACAAGGCCACGAATCCCAGCACCGCAGTGTGACTTTATGAAAAGCCACTGTGGGTCTGGGATTTATGGCCATCGTTAACCGCAGCGGCCAACATGAAATGAGGTCATGAGACGGCCTGCACTAACAGGGTATTGCCAAGGGATAACACAAGAGCGCAGTTTCCTGTACTGCAAATAACAACGGTAAGGAATCTGCGCACAGCACCTAGGTGTAAATTTGTACACCTGTGCTGCGTCACCTTAAAAAGACTAGTAGTCACGCCTCCACTACTGTTTGACAGTATAATGGGCTAAATAGTGTACGTGTTTAATTCAGCGTGTGCAAGGAGCAAAATTAAATAGAGCAACCTTTGACTTGTGCATCATTAATGCTGTTCAAGGTGTGGCTCTTGTACCTTGCAACACCTGAGGGGGGGGGTTAAAGGTAACCTTTGAAATTGGTTCAACTAGGCTTCGGCCTACACTCTGCTCCTCTACTCCTCCTGCTGACCCTGGGCTCAAACACCGCTAGTTTTTGCCCGGAAATGCTAGCTGCACAGAGAAAAACACCAGCCAATGTGTTAGTGGGGTTCAGCACCGCCAGCTGTTCCCCCGCTGTGTAGCCGGCATCGTGTCCAGCACAAGCCACGCTGGCACAACCGACCAAAAGCTGCCACCAGTGCAGGCTTCGGCCTACACTTTGCTCCTCTCCTCCTCCTCCTGCTGACCCTGGGCTCTAACACCGCTAGTTTTTGCCCGGACATGCAATCTGCACAGAGAAAAACACCAGTCAATGTGTCAGTGGGGTTCAGCAACGCCAGCTGTTCCCCTGCTGTGTAGCTTGCAACGTGACCTGCAAACGCCACGCAGGCACATGAACTGAAATTGAAGGGAGCCTGCCCCCCACCCACAGGTGTTTCTATGTATAACAGCCACCTTGTACAGCAGTACTGCTGCATTTGTACAAGGTGGCTGACTTTTTCTCCTTGCCCACGTGGAACTCAACACGTAGAAAATGTTTCTCATTAGAGACCATTACAATGTCCCTGAGGTGTGACTTTCCTTTGTAATGACACGCAGCACCACCCTTGTTAGCGCTGCCCGTCTTTTGACATCATTGGTTAGCTGGCTGCGCCTGTGCATCTCCCCTGCTCGAAACAACGCCCCTCGGTGTCTTATTTTTTTGGACAGCGAGGGTGTGATTGATGGGCATGTGCAGTGCATATGTTTGCCTGTGTTCACTCATCTCCTTCCGCCTTCTTCAGACTGGGTGTCCTCATGGCCTCGGCAGGCGATAAGGGATCAGATGAGGCCGTCCAGTCTGAAGCAGGTGTAAGGACATGTGTGAGCGGCAAACATATTTACTGCACCAGGGCACGAATCCCAGCACCGCAGTGTGATTTTTTAAAAACACACTGTGGGTCTGGGATTCATGTCCATCGCTAACCGCAACGGCCAACATGAAATGAGGTCATAAGACAGGAAGCGCTCACAGCGCATGGCCAAAGGATCACAAGAGCGCAGACTCCTGTACAGCAACTAACAACGCTCAGGAAGCTGCGCCCATGCAAAAAGGTGTTGTTTTCGACACCTGTGCTGCTTTTCTTTAAAAAGACAAGTCACGCCTCCACTACTGTTAAACAGTATAATGGGCTAAATAGTCTACGTGTTGCATTCAGCTTGTGCAAGTAGACAAATTAATAGAGCAACCTTTTACTTGTGCAGCATTAATGCTGCAGAAGGAGTGGCTCTTGTTCTTTGTAACACCTGAGGGGGGGTTAAAGGTAACCTTTGAAATTGGTTCAACTAGGCTTCGGCCTACACTCTGCTCCTCTCCTCCTCCTGCTGACCCTGGGCTCTAACAACGCTAGTTTTTGCCCGGAAATGCTAGCTGCACAGAGAAAAACACCAGCCAATGTGTTAGTGGGGTTCAGCACCGCCAGCTGTTCCCCTGCTGTGCAGCTTGCAACGTGACCTGCAAACGCCACGCAGGCACATGAACTGAAATTGAAGGGAGCCTGGCCCCCACCCCCAGGTGTTTCTATGTATAACAGCCACCTTGTACAGCAGTACTGCTGCATTTGTACAAGGTGGCTGATGTTTTCTCCTTGCCCACGTGGAACTCAACACGTACAAAATGTGTCTCTTTGAGACCATTCCACTGTCCCTGAGGTGTGACTTTCCTTTCTAATGATACGCAGCACCCCCCTTGGTAGCGCTTCCCGTCTTCTGACATCATTGGTTGGCTACTTGCGCCTGTTCGTCCGCCCTGCCTGAATAAAATGCTCCTCGTTGTCTTAATTATTTTGACTGCGAGGGTGTGATTGATGGGCACGAGCAGTGCATATCTTCGCCTGTCTTAACTCATCTCCTTCAGCCTTCTTCAGACTGTGCAGCCTCATGGCCGCGGCATGCGAGAAGGGATCAGCAGAGGCCGCCCAGTCTGAAGCAGGTGTAAGGACGTGTGTGAGCGGCCAAAATATTTACTGCTCAAGGCCACGAATCCCAGCACCGCAGTGTGGCTTTATGAAAAGACACTGTGGGTCTGGGATTTATGGCCATCGTTAACCGCACCGGCCAACATGAAATGATGTCATAAGATGGGCAGCGCTAACAGGGCATTGCCAAGGGATAACACAAGAGCGCAGACTCCTGTACAGCAAATAACAACGCTCAGGAAGCTGCTCCAAGCACCAAGGCGTTATTTTGGACACCTGTGCTGCGTCTCATCAAAAAACCAAGTCACGCATCCACTACAGTTTGACTGTAGAATGGGGTAAATTGTGTATGTCTTTCATTCAGCGTGTGCAAGTAGACAAATTAATAGAGCAACCTTTCACTTGTGCAGCATTAATACTGCACAAGGTGTGTCTCTTGTACTTTGTAACACCTGAGGGGGGGGTTAAAGGTTTCCTTTGAAATTGGTTCAACTAAGCTTCGGCCTACACTCTGCTCCTCTCCTCCTCCTCCTGCTTCAACACGGGCTCTAACATCGCTAGTTTTTGCCCGCAAGTGCTAGCTGCACAGAGAAAAACACACGCCATTGTGTTAGTGGGGTTCAGCAACGCCAGCTGTTCCCCCAGTGTGTAGCCGGCAAAGTGTCCTGCAAACGCAACGCAGACACAAAGCTGCCTCCAGTGCAGGCTTCGGCCTACACTCATCTCCCCCTGCTTACCCTTTGCTCCAACACCGCTAGTTGGGGCTCTAGGAAGACAATCTTTAATAGGCAAGGCAACGCATCCGTGTTCCAGCACCGCCAGCTGGTTCTCGGCAGTGTTCTTGTCACAGGTACTCCCTCGTGCCAAGCCTGGTTTCAGCACCGTCAGCTGTTTCCGGGTTGTGTCAACTTCACTGAGACGCCTATGCTTGCCCCGTCGTGGTGCGGTCGAGTTAGCCAACTCCAGGGTGCCTCCAGTTTAGGAGCTTCCTATGTGGGCTGCGTGAACTGGTAGTCAAGGCTGGTTCTGTAGTGCCAGTAGGCCCAGCTCCCCCTGTAGGACTGTTGGGGTTCGGTAACTGCGGCTGCCTCGCGGCCTAGCTGTTCTCTCCTCTCCTGTGGGCCTTGGGGTCCACCACCTGGTTCCAGCACCGTCAGCTGGTTCCGGGCCGAGCCTTTGGCTTAGGTGCCTCCTCCTGGGTATCCGAGTTCCGCCAACGCCAGGCGGTCCTTGGTAGTGCTTTTAAGCGCGGGCACCTACAGCTTAGTAACCGGGTTCCAGCACCGTCAGCTGGTCCTCGGTCGTGCCATTGGCTCTTGCACACTGGGGCAACGCATCCGGGTTCCAGCACCGCCAGCTGGTTCTCGGCAGTGTTTTTGTCACAGGTACTCCCTCGTGCCAAGCCTGGTTTCAGCACCGTCAGCTGTTTCCGGGTTGTGTCAAGCTCACTGAGACACCTATGCTTGCCTCGTCGTGGTGCGGTCGGGTTAGCCAACTCCAGGGTGCCTCCAGTTTAGGAGCTTCCTATGTGGGCTGCGTGAACTGGTAGTCAAGGCTGGTTCTGTAGTGCCAGTAGGCCCAGCTCCCCCTGTAGGACTGTTGGGGTTCGGTAACTGCGGCTGCCTCGCGGCCTAGCTGTTCTCTCCTCTCCTGTGGACCTTCGGGTCCACCACCTGGTTCCAGCACCGTCAGCTGGTTCCGGGCCGAGCCTTTGGCTTAGGTGCCTCCTCCTGGGTATCCGAGTTCCGCCAACGCCAGGCGGTCCTTGGTAGTGCTTTTAAGCGCGGGCACCTACAGCTTAGTAACCGGGTTCCAGCACCGTCAGCTGGTCCTCGGTCGTGCCATTGGCTCTTGCACACTGGGGCAACGCATCCGGGTTCCAGCACCGCCAGCTGGTTCTCGGCAGTGTTTTTGTCACAGGTACTCCCTCGTGCCAAGCCTGGTTTCAGCACCGTCAGCTGTTTCCGGGTTGTGTCAAGCTCACTGAGACACCTATGCTTGCCTCGTCGTGGTGCGGTCGGGTTAGCCAACTCCAGGGTGCCTCCAGTTTAGGAGCTTCCTATGTGGGCTGCGTGAACTGGTAGTCAAGGCTGGTTCTGTAGTGCCAGTAGGCCCAGCTCCCCCTGTAGGACTGTTGGGGTTCGGTAACTGCGGCTGCCTCGCGGCCTAGCTGTTCTCTCCTCTCCTGTGGACCTTCGGGTCCACCACCTGGTTCCAGCACCGTCAGCTGGTTCCGGGCCGAGCCTTTGGCTTAGGTGCCTCCTCCTGGGTATCCGAGTTCCGCCAACGCCAGGCGGTCCTTGGTAGTGCTTTTAAGCGCGGGCACCTACAGCTTAGTAACCGGGTTCCAGCACCGTCAGCTGGTCCTCGGTCGTGCCATTGGCTCTTGCACACTGGGGCAACGCATCCGGGTTCCAGCACCGCCAGCTGGTTCTCGGCAGTGTTTTTGTCACAGGTACTCCCTCGTGCCAAGCCTGGTTTCAGCACCGTCAGCTGTTTCCGGGTTGTGTCAAGCTCACTGAGACACCTATGCTTGCCTCGTCGTGGTGCGGTCGGGTTAGCCAACTCCAGGGTGCCTCCAGTTTAGGAGCTTCCTATGTGGGCTGCGTGAACTGGTAGTCAAGGCTGGTTCTGTAGTGCCAGTAGGCCCAGCTCCCCCTGTAGGACTGTTGGGGTTCGGTAACTGCGGCTGCCTCGCGGCCTAGCTGTTCTCTCCTCTCCTGTGGACCTTCGGGTCCACCACCTGGTTCCAGCACCGTCAGCTGGTTCCGGGCCGAGCCTTTGGCTTAGGTGCCTCCTCCTGGGTATCCGAGTTCCGCCAACGCCAGGCGGTCCTTGGTAGTGCTTTTAAGCGCGGGCACCTACAGCTTAGTAACCGGGTTCCAGCACCGTCAGCTGGTCCTCGGTCGTGCCATTGGCTCTTGCACACTGGGGCAACGCATCCGGGTTCCAGCACCGCCAGCTGGTTCTCGGCAGTGTTTTTGTCACAGGTACTCCCTCGTGCCAAGCCTGGTTTCAGCACCGTCAGCTGTTTCCGGGTTGTGTCAAGCTCACTGAGACACCTATGCTTGCCTCGTCGTGGTGCGGTCGGGTTAGCCAACTCCAGGGTGCCTCCAGTTTAGGAGCTTCCTATGTGGGCTGCGTGAACTGGTAGTCAAGGCTGGTTCTGTAGTGCCAGTAGGCCCAGCTCCCCCTGTAGGACTGTTGGGGTTCGGTAACTGCGGCTGCCTCGCGGCCTAGCTGTTCTCTCCTCTCCTGTGGACCTTCGGGTCCACCACCTGGTTCCAGCACCGTCAGCTGGTTCCGGGCCGAGCCTTTGGCTTAGGTGCCTCCTCCTGGGTATCCGAGTTCCGCCAACGCCAGGCGGTCCTTGGTAGTGCTTTTAAGCGCGGGCACCTACAGCTTAGTAACCGGGTTCCAGCACCGTCAGCTGGTCCTCGGTCGTGCCATTGGCTCTTGCACACTGGGGCAACGCATCCGGGTTCCAGCACCGCCAGCTGGTTCTCGGCAGTGTTTTTGTCACAGGTACTCCCTCGTGCCAAGCCTGGTTTCAGCACCGTCAGCTGTTTCCGGGTTGTGTCAAGCTCACTGAGACACCTATGCTTGCCTCGTCGTGGTGCGGTCGGGTTAGCCAACTCCAGGGTGCCTCCAGTTTAGGAGCTTCCTATGTGGGCTGCGTGAACTGGTAGTCAAGGCTGGTTCTGTAGTGCCAGTAGGCCCAGCTCCCCCTGTAGGACTGTTGGGGTTCGGTAACTGCGGCTGCCTCGCGGCCTAGCTGTTCTCTCCTCTCCTGTGGACCTTCGGGTCCACCACCTGGTTCCAGCACCGTCAGCTGGTTCCGGGCCGAGCCTTTGGCTTAGGTGCCTCCTCCTGGGTATCCGAGTTCCGCCAACGCCAGGCGGTCCTTGGTAGTGCTTTTAAGCGCGGGCACCTACAGCTTAGTAACCGGGTTCCAGCACCGTCAGCTGGTCCTCGGTCGTGCCATTGGCTCTTGCACACTGGGGCAACGCATCCGGGTTCCAGCACCGCCAGCTGGTTCTCGGCAGTGTTTTTGTCACAGGTACTCCCTCGTGCCAAGCCTGGTTTCAGCACCGTCAGCTGTTTCCGGGTTGTGTCAAGCTCACTGAGACACCTATGCTTGCCTCGTCGTGGTGCGGTCGGGTTAGCCAACTCCAGGGTGCCTCCAGTTTAGGAGCTTCCTATGTGGGCTGCGTGAACTGGTAGTCAAGGCTGGTTCTGTAGTGCCAGTAGGCCCAGCTCCCCCTGTAGGACTGTTGGGGTTCGGTAACTGCGGCTGCCTCGCGGCCTAGCTGTTCTCTCCTCTCCTGTGGACCTTCGGGTCCACCACCTGGTTCCAGCACCGTCAGCTGGTTCCGGGCCGAGCCTTTGGCTTAGGTGCC
Source organism: Ranitomeya imitator (assembly GCF_032444005.1). NCBI lineage: Eukaryota > Metazoa > Chordata > Amphibia > Anura > Dendrobatidae > Ranitomeya > Ranitomeya imitator. The sequence continues at coordinate 159,331,035 of NC_091285.1, read as the reverse complement.
TCCTCCTGGGTATCCGAGTTCCGCCAACGCCAGGCGGTCCTTGGTAGTGCTTTTAAGCGCGGGCACCTACAGCTTAGTAACCGGGTTCCAGCACCGTCAGCTGGTCCTCGGTCGTGCCATTGGCTCTTGCACACTGGGGCAACGCATCCGGGTTCCAGCACCGCCAGCTGGTTCTCGGCAGTGTTTTTGTCACAGGTACTCCCTCGTGCCAAGCCTGGTTTCAGCACCGTCAGCTGTTTCCGGGTTGTGTCAAGCTCACTGAGACACCTATGCTTGCCTCGTCGTGGTGCGGTCGGGTTAGCCAACTCCAGGGTGCCTCCAGTTTAGGAGCTTCCTATGTGGGCTGCGTGAACTGGTAGTCAAGGCTGGTTCTGTAGTGCCAGTAGGCCCAGCTCCCCCTGTAGGACTGTTGGGGTTCGGTAACTGCGGCTGCCTCGCGGCCTAGCTGTTCTCTCCTCTCCTGTGGGCCTTGGGGTCCACCACCTGGTTCCAGCACCGTCAGCTGGTTCCGGGCCGAGCCTTTGGCTTAGGTGCCTCCTCCTGGGTATCCGAGTTCCGCCAACGCCGGGCGGTCCTTGGTAGTGCTTTTAAGCGCGGGCACCTACAGCTTAGTAACCGGGTTCCAGCACCGTCAGCTGGTCCTCGGTCGTGCCATTGGCTCTTGCACACTGGGGCAACGCATCCGGGTTCCAGCACCGCCAGCTGGTTCTCGGCAGTGTTTTTGTCACAGGTACTCCCTCGTGCCAAGCCTGGTTTCAGCACCGTCAGCTGTTTCCGGGTTGTGTCAAGCTCACTGAGACACCTATGCTTGCCTCGTCGTGGTGCGGTCGGGTTAGCCAACTCCAGGGTGCCTCCAGTTTAGGAGCTTCCTATGTGGGCTGCGTGAACTGGTAGTCAAGGCTGGTTCTGTAGTGCCAGTAGGCCCAGCTCCCCCTGTAGGACTGTTGGGGTTCGGTAACTGCGGCTGCCTCGCGGCCTAGCTGTTCTCTCCTCTCCTGTGGACCTTCGGGTCCACCACCTGGTTCCAGCACCGTCAGCTGGTTCCGGGCCGAGCCTTTGGCTTAGGTGCCTCCTCCTGGGTATCCGAGTTCCGCCAACGCCAGGCGGTCCTTGGTAGTGCTTTTAAGCGCGGGCACCTACAGCTTAGTAACCGGGTTCCAGCACCGTCAGCTGGTCCTCGGTCGTGCCATTGGCTCTTGCACACTGGGGCAACGCATCCGGGTTCCAGCACCGCCAGCTGGTTCTCGGCAGTGTTTTTGTCACAGGTACTCCCTCGTGCCAAGCCTGGTTTCAGCACCGTCAGCTGTTTCCGGGTTGTGTCAAGCTCACTGAGACACCTATGCTTGCCTCGTCGTGGTGCGGTCGGGTTAGCCAACTCCAGGGTGCCTCCAGTTTAGGAGCTTCCTATGTGGGCTGCGTGAACTGGTAGTCAAGGCTGGTTCTGTAGTGCCAGTAGGCCCAGCTCCCCCTGTAGGACTGTTGGGGTTCGGTAACTGCGGCTGCCTCGCGGCCTAGCTGTTCTCTCCTCTCCTGTGGGCCTTGGGGTCCACCACCTGGTTCCAGCACCGTCAGCTGGTTCCGGGCCGAGCCTTTGGCTTAGGTGCCTCCTCCTGGGTATCCGAGTTCCGCCAACGCCAGGCGGTCCTTGGTAGTGCTTTTAAGCGCGGGCACCTACAGCTTAGTAACCGGGTTCCAGCACCGTCAGCTGGTCCTCGGTCGTGCCATTGGCTCTTGCACACTGGGGCAACGCATCCGGGTTCCAGCACCGCCAGCTGGTTCTCGGCAGTGTTCTTGTCACAGGTACTCCCTCGTGCCAAGCCTGGTTTCAGCACCGTCAGCTGTTTCCGGGTTTTGTCAACTTCACTGAGACGCCTATGCTTGCCCCGTCGTGGTGCGGTCGAGTTAGCCAACTCCAGGGTGCCTCCAGTTTAGGAGCTTCCTATGTGGGCTGCGTGAACTGGTAGTCAAGGCTGGTTATGTAGTGCCAGTAGGCCCAGCTCCCCCTGTAGGACTGTTGGGGTTCGGTAACTGCGGCTGCCTCGCGGCCTAGCTGTTCTCTCCTCTCCTGTGGGCCTTCGGGTCCACCACCTGGTTCCAGCACCGTCAGCTGGTTCTCGGCAGTGTCTTTTGCTCTTGTACCTTCTGCTCCCCATCCTGGTTCCAGTACCGTCAGCTGGTTCCGGGCAGAGCCTTTGGCTTAGGTGCCTCCTTCTGGGTATCCAAGTTCCACCAACGTCAGGTGGTCCTTGGTAGTGCTTTCAGGCACGGGTACCTCCTGCTTAGTAACCGGGTTCCAGTAACGTCAGCTGGTCCTCGGTAGTTCCATTGGCTCTTGGACCTTCGGCTACCCATCCGGGTTCCAGTACCGTCAGCTGGTTCTCGGCAGTGTCTTTTGCTCTTGTACCTTCTGCTCCCCATCCTGGTTCCAGTAACGTCAGCTGGTTCCGGGCAGAGCCTTTGGCTTAGGTGCCTCCTTCTGGGTATCCGAGTTCCGTCAACGTCAGGCGGTCCTTGGTAGTGCTTTTTAGCACGGGTACCTCCTGCTTAGTAACCGGGTTCCAGTAACGTCAGCTGGTCCTCGGTAGTTCCATAGGCTCTTGAACCTTCGGGTAGCCATCCGAGTTCCAGTTCCATCAGCTGGTTCTTGGCATTTTCTCAGCCTTCTTGTACCTTCTGCTACATTTCCAAGTTGAAGACCCTAACGTCGACGACCCGGAAGACCACCACGATGACGACGACACGGAAGACCACCCCGATGACGACGACGACGACGGCGGAGACGACGACGGCGGAGATGACGACACTGGAGACGACGACCCTGGAGACGACAACATGGAAGACCGAGAAGCAGAAGAACAAGAGGCTGCAGAACAAAGAGCAGAAGAACATTAAGCATAAGACTTAATATCAGAGCAAAAGATATTATCTAAATTATATGCAGAAGAAGACTAAGCAGTGTATGGGGGTGAGTCCGTTCCTCCTCGTGGTGCCCCTGGATAAAGCCTGATGCTGCAGGCCAAACTGAACGCGGACAAATGTAACTTTTGTGACTGGCAGAACGGAAGGTGTAATCTTCAAACTTTTATAGATAACAACTACGGGAATGCCTGTCACAAATGAGAATATGATGAAGAAGTAGAATAGGAAGAATAATAACAGTGGAATAAAAAGAATATGTAGAATAAGAAGAATAATAATAGTTGAATAAAATGAATATGAAGAATGTAATAAAAAAAAAAAAATAGGTAGAAGATGAAGAAGAAGATGAATAAGGTGAAGAAGTTGATGTCAAAGATGCTGATGATGATGAAGATGAAAGTGTGGGAAAAGAAAAAAAAAAAGAAAAAAAAGAAGGGGAAGGGCGTGGAATAGTGAAACATCAATATCTGACAAAATAAAAAAAAAATTTACATAGTCAATATCTTTGTCACTCCGAACGTCTTAAAAAAAAACAAAAAACATGCTATTCTATTTGATTGGGATAAACCTCTATGACTTTAATGTCTCCGCCACCTCCCCAAATACATCCGGCATTATTCTTAGTTGTTTTCCTTCATGTAGAATGAACCTACAAGGAAAGAAAGGGTTTATTTTAATTCCGATATTTTGGTCCCATTGACTTGCATTGGGATCGGGTATCGGTATCGGCGATATCCGATATTTTTTGAATATCGGCCGATCCAAACCGATACCGATACTTTCCGATATCGGAAGGTATCGCTCAACACTAGTCTTCAGGTTTCTTGGTGGTGTGTGAACATGATCATACAGACTTGTTCACTGTGCAAGTAGCCCATGTGTTCCTGTTTCCATAATTATGCATGACAGGGGCGACCGAGTTGATGGCTGATGCAAGAGTGGCACTGTAGAAACTAGTGGCAGTGTCTGTGTCATGGAGTGAAGATATGGAGGACAGCGGTAGAATAGAGTCAGAGAGTGTGCGAATGTCTAGATGTATGAGGTGTCTGTGGGGGTGCGCAAGTTGGTGGACATGGGTGACAGGTGAGGAGGAGAGTCATGAGAGCGTGAGTAGATGTTGGTCAGATAGAGGGAGAGGGGAGGTTGTGAAGTTAGGTGGGGAGCAGAGATGGGTGAAGACTAAGTCTAATGTATGTCCATCTGTGTGGGTGGCTGAGGAGGACAACTGAGTAAGTCCAAAAGATGAAGTGAGAGACAGGAGTTTGGAGGCTGCCGACTGGTGGCTTTCAATGGGGATGTTGAAGTCAACCATGATAATGGTGGGAATGTCAGCAGAGAGAAAGTGAAGAAGCCAGGTAGAGAACTGGTCAATAAAGGAAGTGGTCAGGCCTGGAGATCGGTATACGACAGCCACTTGGAGGTTGCAGGTAGATTAGATGTGGACAGAGTGGACTTCAAAAAGGGGAGGAAAAGGGAGGGAAGAGGTGGGATTGGGTTAAAGGTACAGTTGGAAGAAAGGAGAAGGCCCACTCCTCCACCATGTCTGTTGCAAGGTCTAGGAGTGTGGGCAAAGTGGAGGCCACCGTAGCAACGCAGCAGGGGAGGCTGTGTCGGAGGGTGTCAGCCATGTTTCAGTGAGGCCCAGGAAGGAAATATTACAAGAGGTAAAGATGTTGTGATTCACATGGAGTTTATTGCAGACGGAGTGGGCATTCCTGAGTGATCCAGAGAGAGGGAGCAGGGTGGTGGGCGTCAGGGGCACACATTTGAAGTGGGCAAGATTTTGAGTGTTTATATTGGGTTGGGAGCGATAGGAGGGGGAAATAATGGGAGGTATGAGCTGTGGGGGTCCTGGATTGGGTGATATGTCGCCAGCAGTGAGGCGAAGCAGAGAGAGGGAGAGCAGGTGGGAGAAGGATAGTGGGCAGCTTACGGTATTTTATGTTTCAGTAGGAGAGATGTGATGTTGAGGAGGAGGTCTGCGGAGGAGGTCAGGTGGGGAGGCAAGAGGGAAGGAGAGATTATTATTTGATTAGAGGCTGTTGGGGTATTTGGATAGCGAAGGAGAGTGAGGAGTAATGGAACCAAAACTGCTATGGTGTATATCAGCATGGTGAGAGTTAGAGTTGAGCGACCTTGACCTTTTTAGAGTCGAGCCGGGTTTCGCGAAACCCGACTATCTCAAAAGTCGGGTCGAGTGAAATCGGCCGATTATGACGTAAAGTCGGGATCGACCGAAACACGAAACCCAATGCAAAACAATGGGGCAGCATAGTCGGCAGTGAGTGGGGGCCAGGAAAACACCTAGAGTGCCCATTTTAATGTCAAAACCATCCATTCTTCTTAATGAAGCTTGTCAAGCGTAATTTACCTTATAATAATTGGAAGGCATTTGAAATTGGGGGTCATTTGGCTAAAGTTGTGGTGGGTGGGGCTGGTTCAAGTAATTAGTGGGCCCAGGAAATCTGGACCACGTCACGGCAGTGGAGCAGGGAGAGGTAAGTATTTCAACTTTGCAAGTGCTGTGAACCTGAGCAAGCAGGGGGGGCCCACTCGTTGGCATTGGCACTGGCACAGGGCCCCTCAAAGTACAGCGGTGTGTTTGCACGGCGGGGGCGCCTCCCACCGGCAGCAACACTTTTGCGTACTATGAGAGGCCTTGTGCCAGTGACGTCGCCAACTAGTATTCCTCCCCCCACCTGATGAAGGAACCTGCACTTTCATCTGCACCTTCCTCTTTGTCCCCGTGTAAGGTGGTATGGTATGCGGGAAGAGCAACCTGACTTTCAGCAGGGTCACAATGTTGTTGTGTAGCGTGCACGGGGAATGTTGCGTTATGGGTCAATGTACCAGCAGACTCATCTATCACTGGCTGGGCAATGGGCAGGATGAGGAGGAAACACAGATATAGGCCCAAAGAATAAAGTTGGCTAAATGCAGTTCAAAATTGGTAACACAGGAATAACCAGGGGGCATTGTAGTGGAGGACAACTGGAATGAGAGGCTGACACAGAGAGTAGGCCCAAATCAGTAAGTAGTCGAAATGCAGTTCAAAATTGGCAACCGTAGTAAACAGGCGGCACAGCTTTGTTCAGTGGAGGAGAACAGCAAGGAGTGGCAGACACCGATAGTAGGCCCCAACCCAACTAGTAGGCCAAATGCAGTCTAACATTAACAACTACTTAACGAGCGCCTGAAAACGGAATTTCAGGACAGGAAACCAGGAGAACAGCAAGGAGTGGCAGACACCGATAGTAGGCCCCAAACCAACTAGTACGCCAAATGCAGTTGTTCCGTTTAACCACAATTTAATGAGAGCCTGAAGATAGAAGTTCAGGAAAGGCAACCTGGAGAACACCTTGGAGTGGAACACACCATTTCTCTACACCCCATACCCAATTTGTAGGCCTAATGCAGTGTAGTTTCCAAGAACTACTAAACGAGAGCCGGAAGATCGAAGCTCAGGAAAGGCAACCTGGAGAACACCTTGGAGTGGAACACACCATCTCTCTACACCCCATACCCAATATGTAGGCCTAATGCAGTGTAGTTTCCAAGAACTACTAAACGAGAGCCGGAAGATCGAAGCTCAGGAAAGGCAACCTGGAGAACACCTTGGAGTGGAACACACCATCTCTCTACACCCCATACCCAATTTGTAGGCCTAATGCAGCGTAGTTTCCAACAACTACTAAACGAGAGCATGAAGATTGAAGCATTGGCGAGGAAACCTGGGGAACACCTTGGAGTGGAACACACCATCTCTCTACACCCCATACCCAATTTGTAGGCCTAATGCAGCGTAGTTTCCAACAATTACTAAACGAGAGCCGGAAGATCGAAGCTCAGGAAAGGCAACCTGGAGAACACCTTGGAGTGGAACACACCATCTCTCTACACCCCATACCCAATTTGTAGGCCTAATGCAGTGTAGTTTCCAAGAACTACTAAACGAGAGCCGGAAGATCGAAGCTCAGGAAAGGCAACCTGGAGAACACCTTGGAGTGGAACACACCATCTCTCTACACCCCATACCCAATTTGTAGGCCTAATGCAGTGTAGTTTCCAAGAACTACTAAACGAGAGCCGGAAGATCGAAGCTCAGGAAAGGCAACCTGGAGAACACCTTGGAGTGGAACACACCATCTCTCTACACCCCATACCCAATTTGTAGGCCTAATGCAGTGTAGTTTCCAACAACTACTAAACGAGAGCCGGAAGATCGAAGCTCAGGAAAGGCAACCTGGAGAACACCTTGGAGTGGAACACACCATCTCTCTACACCCCATACCCAATTTGTAGGCCTAATGCAGTGTAGTTTCCAAGAGCTACTAAACGAGAGCCGGAAGATCGAAGCTCAGGAAAGGCAACCTGGAGAACACCTTGGAGTGGAACACACCATCTCTCTACACCCCATACCCAATTTGTAGGCCTAATGCAGCATAGTTTCCAACAACTACTAAACGAGAGCATGAAGATCGAAGCATTGGCGAGGAAACCTGGGGAACACCTTGGAGTGGAACACACCATCTCTCTACACCCCATACCCAATTTGTAGGCCTAATGCAGCGTAGTTTCCAACAACTACTAAACGAGAGCCGGAAGATCGAAGCTCAGGAAAGGCAACCTGGAGAACACCTTGGAGTGGAACACACCATCTCTCTACACCCCATACCCAATTTGTAGGCCTAATGCAGCGTAGTTTCCAAGAACTACTAAACGAGAGCCGGAAGATCGAAGCTCAGGAAAGGCAACCTGGAGAACACCTTGGAGTGGAACACACCATCTCTCTACACCCCATACCCAATTTGTAGGCCTAATGCAGTGTAGTTTCCAACAACTACTAAATGAGAGCCGGAAAATCGAAGCTCAGGAAAGGCAACCTGGAGAACACCTTGGAGTGGAACACACCATCTCTCTACACCCCATACCCAATTTGTAGGCCTAATGCAGTGTAGTTTCCAACAACTACTAAACGAGAGCCGGAAGATCGAAGCTCAGGAAAGGCAACCTGGGGAACACCTTGGAGTGGAACACACCATCTCTCTCCACCCGATACCCATTTTGTAGGCCTAATGCAGTGTAGTTTTCTACAACTACTAAACGAGAGTCGGAAGACCGAAGCAATGGCAAGGAAACCTGGGGAACACCTTGGAGTGTAACACACCATCTCTCTCCACCCCATACCCAATTTGTAGGCCTAATGCAGCAAACTTTCCGACAACTACTAAACGAGAGCATGAAGATCGAAGCTCAGGAAAGGCAACCTGGGGAACACCTTGGAGTGTAACAAACCCTCTCTCTACACCACGGAAGGGCTGATTCTTAGGAAGGAAGGCTGTCGGAAAGAAGCAGGGCGCGTCCGAGGGTGATTATATTCTTATTAGGTATATACTCACCCTCGGACGCGCCCTGCTTCTTTATTTGTAATGAATGTTTATTTGCAATGTGGTTTTGACTTACTCTATTTTTTTGGTAAATAATGATTTTATTATTTTCATTGTTTTGCATCTTCTTGGCAATAATATAAAGAAGACGCGACAGGACAACACTCGGTGGATGCCATATCTGTGTTTTAAATTGAAAAAAACTTTCAGTTAACTACTTGCAGGAGAAAGTTATTGTAGCTGGTGGCCATTTTTAGTACTGTACCAGATTTTTGTTGTATGTGTTTGTTTTTAATGTTAAAATGTCTGCATTTGATATCTCTCCAGTATTTTCTTTTTTATAAGCAAAATACTTATTTTTATATTTTCTGATGTTGGTTCCAGGGGTACACGGGCAGCAGTGGTGTGGTCAGTGGAGGCCTAGTGGAAGGAGTGACCGCAGACAGGCATCGAAGGCCTAAAATAATAACACATGGCTGTAGGCAATTTTAAATTGGTTCCAGGGGTACACGGGCAGCAGTGGTGTGGTCAGTGGAGGCCTAGTGGAAGGAGTGACCGCAGACAGGCATCGAAGGCCTAAAGTAAAAAAATTGGGCTGGCTGTAGGCAATTTTAAATTGGTTCCAGGGGTACACGGGCAGCAGTGGTGTGGTCAGTGGAGGCCTAGTGGAAGGAGTGACCGCAGACAGGCATCGAAGGCCTAAATTAATAACACATGGCTGTAGGCAATTTTAAATTGGTTCCAGGGGTACACGGGCAGCAGTGGCCTGGTCAGTGTAGTAGTAGTAGAAAGAATGGACCGCAGACAGGCATCGAAGGCCTAAAATAAAAAAATTGGGCTGGCTGTAGGCAATTTTAAATTGGTTCCAGGGGTACATGGGCAGCAGTGGTGTGGTCAGTGGAGGCATATTGTAAGGAGTGACCGCAGACAGGCATCGAAGGCCTAAAATAATAACACATGGCTGTAGGCAATTTTAAATTGGTTCCAGGGGTACACGGGCAGCAGTGGCCTGGTCAGTGTAGTAGTAGTAGAAAGAATGGACCGCAGACAGGCATCGAAGGCCTAAAATAAAAAAATTGGGCTGGCTGTAGGCAATTTTAAATTGGTTCCAGGGGTACACGGGCAGCAGTGGTGTGGTCAGTGGAGGCATAGTGGAAGGAGTGACCGCAGACAGGCTTCGAAGGCCTAACATAACAAAAATGTCAGTGGCAGGCATTGAAGGATGTCAGCGCATAGACTAAACATTGGTGGAGCTGTGAGATAATTTTGCAAGTGGTAGAGCACTGTTTGAGCTGGGGGGGGGGGGAACTGTCTTGTGGCCGGCGGTACAGGCCCAGGGCCCCTCATATTACAACGGTGTGTCTGACGTTGGGTGCGCACCACCACCGCCAGAGACACTTTATTGTACTAGGAGGGACCCAGTGGCAGTGCCGTCGACCAAAAGCGGGCACACCCACCTCTTCAGACAAACAGCACTCTCACGGGTGCTGTCGCCAAGTGTCGATACCACGGCCCCGTGTGGGGAGTTTGGCCATTTAGTGAGGTGTAAACATGTCGTATGCTGGACAATCAGGTGCAGAAAATTACGAGATTGGAAAAGGCATTCAGAATAGTCCACAGGCAAGACCTTTTCATAGGAAAGCTAGGTGTCGGCCGGGCAAGGTGGGGCAAAAGATTTCGAAATCCAGTTGTGGTTCATTTTAATGAAGGTTAGATCATCTACATTTTGGGTAGCCAGACGAGTCCTTTTTTCTGTTAGTATTGAACCTGCAGCACTGAATACTCTTTCTGATAGGACACTAGCTGCCGGGCAAGCAAGCTCCTGCAATGCATATTCTGCCAATTCTGGCCAGGTGTCTAATTTTGATGCCCAGTAATCAAATGGGAATGACGGTTGAGGGAGAACATCGATAAGGGATGAAAAATAGTTTGTAACCATACTGGACAAATGTTGTCTCCTGTCACTTTGAATTGATGCTGCAGTACCTGTCCTGTCTGCGGTCATAGCAAAATCACTCCACAACCTGGTCAGAAAACCCCTCTGGCCAACGCCACTTCTGATTTCTGCCCCTCTAACTCCTCTGGTCTGCTGGCCCCTGCAGCTCGTGTGAGAACGATCACGGGCGCTGTGTGCAGGGATTGCCAGAAGCAAACGGTCAACAAGAGTTGATTGTTTGGTTGCTAATATTAGTTCCAAGTTCTCATGTGGCATTATATTTTGCAATTTGCCTGTATAGCGAGGATCAAGGAGGCAGGCCAACCAGTAATCGTCATCGTTCATCATTTTAGTTATGCGTGTGTCCCTTTTGAGGATACGTAAGGCATAATCCGCCATGTGGGCCAACGTTCCAGTTCTCAAATCTGCGGTTGTGCTTGGTTGAGGGGCTGTTTCAGGCAAATCCACGTCACTTGTGTCCCTCCAAAAACCAGAACTCGGCCTTGCCGCACCACCAATTTCCAGTGGCCCCGGAAAAGCTTCCTCATTAAAAATATAATCATCCCCATCATCCTCCTCGTCCTCCTCCTCCTCTTCGCCCGCTACCTCGTCCTGTACACTGCCCTGGCCAGACAATGGCTGACTGTCATCAAGGCTTTCCTCTTCCTCAGCTGCAGACGCCTGATCCTTTATGTGCGTCAAACTTTGCATCAGCAGACGCATTAGGGGGATGCTCATGCTTATTATGGCGTTGTCTGCACTAACCAACCGTGTGCATTCCTCAAAACACTGAAGGACTTGACACATGTCTTGAATCTTCGACCACTGCACACCTGACAACTCCATGTCTGCCATCCTACTGCCTGCCCGTGTATGTGTATCCTCCCACAAAAACATAACAGCCCGCCCGCCTCTGTTCGCACAGTCTCTGAAGCATGTGCAGTGTTGAGTTCCACCTTGTTGCAACGTCTATGATTAGGCGATGCTGGGGAAGGTTCAAAGAACGCAGATAGGTCTGCATACGGCTGGAGTGTACGGGCGAACGGCGGATATGTGAGCAAAGTCCACGCACTTTGAGGAGCAGGTCGGATAACCCCGGATAACTTTTCAGGAAGCACTGCACCACCAAGTTTAAGGTGTGAGCCAGGCAAGGAATGTGTTTCAGTTGGGAAAGGGAGATGGCAGCCATGAAATTCCTTCCGTTATCACTCACTACCTTGCCTGCCTCAAGATCTACAGTGCCCAGCCACGACTGCGTTTCTTTCTGCAAGAACTCGGACAGAACTTCCGCGGTGTGTCTGTTGTCGCCCAAACACTTCATAGCCAATACAGCCTGCTGACGTTTGCCAGTAGCTGCCCCATAATGGGAGACCTGGTGTGCAACAGTGGCAGCTGCGGATGGAGTGGTTGTGCGACTGCGGTCTGTGGACGAGCTCTCGCTTCTGCAGGAGGACGAAGAGGAGGAGGAGGGGGTGCGAACGGCTACAGCCAACTGTTTCCTAGACCGTGGGCTAGGCAGAACTGTCCCAAACTTGCTGTCCCCTGTGGACCCTGCATCCACAACATTCACCCAGTGTGCCGTGATGGACACGTAACGTCCCTGGCCATGCCTACTGGTCCATGCATCTGTTGTCAGGTGCACCTTTGTGCTCACAGATTGCCTGAGTGCATGGACGATGTGCTCTTTAACATGCTGGTGGAGGGCTGGGATGGCTTTTCTGGAAAAAAAGTGTCGACTGGGTAGCTCGTAGCGTGGTACAGCGTAGTCCATCAGGGCTTTGAAAGCTTCGCTTTCAACTAACCGGTAGGGCATCCTCTCTAACGAGATTAGTCTAGCTATGTGGGCGTTCAAACCCTGTGTACGCGGATGCGAGGCTAAGTACTTCCTTTTTCTAACCATAGTCTCATGTAGGGTGAGCTGGACTGGAGAGCTGGAGATCGTGGAACTAGCGGGGGTGCCGATGGACATGGCAGACTGAGAGACGGTGGGAGATGGTATTGTTGCCGCCGGTGCCCTAGATGCAGTGTTTCCTACTACGAAACTGGTGATACCCTGACTGCTTTGGCCTGGCAAAGAAACCTGCACAGATACTGCAGGTGGTGCGGAAAATGGTGGCCCTACACTGCCGGAAGGGATGTTGCGTTGCTGACTAGCTTCATTGGCCGAGGGTGCTACAACCTTAAGGGACGTTTGGTAGTTAGTCCAGGCTTGCAAATGCATGGTGGTTAAATGTCTATGCATGCAACTTGTATTGAGACTTTTCAGATTCTGTCCTCTGCTTAAGGTAGTTGAACATTTTTGACAGATGACTTTGCGCTGATCAATTGGATGTTGTTTAAAAAAATGCCAGACTGCACTCTTTCTAGCATCGGATACCTTTTCAGGCATTGCAGACTGAGCTTTAACCGGATGGCCACGCTGTCCTCCAACAGGTTTTGGCTTTGCCACGCGTTTTGGGCAAGATACGGGCCCGGCAGATGGAACCTGTTGCGATGTTGATGCCTGCTGCGGCCCCTCCTCCTCCGCTTCAGAACTGCTGCCGCCTGCACCCTGTTCCCCCAATGGCTGCCAATCGGGGTCAAGAACTGGGTCATCTATTACCTCTTCTTGTAGCTCGTGTGCAACTTCGTCTGTGTCACCGTGTCGGTCGGTGGTATAGCGTTCGTGATGGGGCAACATAGTCTCATCAGGGTCTGATTCTTGATCATTTTCCTGCGAGGGCAATGTTGTGGTCTGAGTCAAAGGACCAGCATAGTAGTCTGGCTGTGGCTGTGCATCAGTGCACTCCATGTCAGATTCAACTTGTAATGGGCATGGACTGTTAACTGCTTCACTTTCTAAGCCAGGGACGGTTTGTGTAAAGAGCTCCATGGAGTAACCCGTTGTGTCGCCTGCTGCATTCTTCTCTGTTGTTGTTTTTGCTGAAGAGGACAAGGAAGCGACTTGTCCCTGACCGTGAACATCCACTAACGACGCGCTGCTTTGACATTTACCAGTTTCACGAGAGGAGGCAAAAGAGCTAGAGGCTGAGTCAGCAAGATAAGCCAAAACTTGCTCTTGCTGCTCCGGCTTTAAAAGCGGTTTTCCTACTCCCAGAAAAGGGAGCGTTCGAGGCCTTGTGTAGCCAGACGACGAACCTGGCTCCACAGCTCCAGACTTAGGTGCAATATTTTTTTTCCCACGACCAGCTGATGCTCCACCACTACCACTACCCTCATTACCAGCTGACAATGAACGCCCCCGGCCACGACCTCTTCCACCAGACTTCCTCATTGTTTTAAAAACGTAAACAAACTAACGGTATTTGTTGCTGTCACACAAATTACACGGTGAGCTATAACTTCAGTATGATTTAGCTACCCCTTTACAGGTGAGTGAGACCACAACGAAAATCAGGCACAATGTTACACACTCTGTTGTTGGTGGCAACAAATGAGAGAGATGCCACACACGCAGGACTGTCACTGAAGCACAAATGTAAATATTAATCTCCCACTGATTTGATTTTTTTTTTTTTTCAGGGAGACTTTAGGAAAAAAAAATAATAGAATAAAATGATTTTTTCAGAAAGAATTTAGAAACCAAATAAAATAAAATGATTTCTTCAGGGAGAATTTAGAAAACAAATAAAACAAAAAAAGGCTTTCTATGGCCCACTGAGTGAGAGATGATGCACACAGGAGTCAGGAGTGGCACACAAGCCCAGAGGCCAATATTTATCTCCCACTGATTGATGTAGTGATTTTTTCAGGTAGATTTTGGAACCCAAATCAAGCTAAAAAAATAATAGGCTTTCTATGGCCCACAATTGGAGAGAGAGAGAGAGATGGCACACCCAGGAGTCAAGACTGGCACACAAGCAGAAAGGGCAATATTAACCCCTTCCCGACCTTTGACGCATACGCTGCGTCATGAAAGTCGGTGCCATTCCGACCCATGACGCAGCATATGCGTCATGGAAAGATCGCGTCCCTGCAGGCCGGGTGAAAGGGTTAACTCCCATTTCACCCGATCTGCAGGGACAGGGGGAGTGGTAGTTTAGCCCAGGGGGGGTGGCTTCACCCCCTCGTGGCTACGATCGCTCTGATTGGCTGTTGAAAGTGAAACTGCCAATCAGAGCGATTTGTAATATTTCACCTAAAAAACTGGTGAAATATTACAATCCAGCCATGGCCGATGCTGCAATATCATCGGCCATGGCTGGAAACACTTATGTGCACCCACCCCACTCCTCCGATCGCCCCCACAGCCCCCCGATCTGTGGTCCGCTCCCCTCCGTCCTGTGCTCCGCTCCCCCGTCCTCCTGTCCGCTTCCCCGTGCACCAATCACACCCCCCGCGCTCCAATCAAACCCCCCCGCACTCCGATCCCCCCCCCGCACACAGCGACCCCCCCGTGCTCCGATCCACCCCCCCCGCACAGCGATCCCTCACCCCGTGCTCCAATCCTTCCCCGTGCTCCAATCCTCCCTCCCGTGTTCCGATCCACCCCCCCCATGATCCGATCCACCCCCCGTGCTCCGACGCCCCCCCCCGTGCCCTGATCTCCCCCCCCTTATACTTACCTGGCCGCTCGAGGTCCGTCCGTCTTCTTTCCTGGGCGCCGCCATCTTCCAAAATGGCGGGCGCATGTGCAGTGCGCCCGCCGAATCTGCCGGCCGGCAGATTCGTTCCAGAGTGAATTTTGATCACTGAGATATAACCTATCTCAGTGATCAAAATAAAAAAAATAGTAAATGACCCCCCCCCCCCTTTGTCACCCCCATAGATAGGATCAATAAAAAAAATAAAGAATTTTTTTTTTTCACTAAGGTTGGGGTAAGAACTAGGGTTAGGGTTAGGGGTAGGGTTAGGGGTAGGGTTAGGGGTAGGGTTAGGGGTAGGGTTAGGGTTAGGGCTAGGGTTAGGGTTAGGGTTAGGGCTAGGGTTAGGGTTAGGGGTAGGGTTAGGGGTAGGGTTAGGGCTAGGGTTAGGGTTTCGGTATGTGCACACGTATTCTGGTCCTATGCGGATTTTTCCGCAGCGGATTTGAAAAATCCACAGTGCTAAACCGCTGCCGATTTATCGTGGATTTACCGCGGTTTTTCTGCGCATTTCACTGCGGTTTTACAACTGCGATTTTCTATTGGAGCAGTTGTAAAACCGCTGCGGAATCCGCAGAAAGAAGTGACATGCTGCGGAATGTAAACCGCTGCGTTTCCGTGCAGTTTTTCCGCAGCATGTGTACAGCGATTTTTGGTTCCCATAGGTTCACATTGAACTGTAAACTCATGGGAAACTGCTGCGGATCCGCAGCGTTTTCCGCAGCGTGTGCACATACCTTTAGAATTAGGCTATGTGCACACGGTGCGGATTGGCCGCTGCGGATCCGCAGCAGTGTTCCATCAGGTTTACAGTACCATGTAAACATATGGAAAACCAAATCCGCTGTGCCCATGGTGCAGAAAATACCGCGCGGGAACGCTGCGTTGTATTTTCCGCAGCATGCCAATTCTTTGTGCGGATTCCACAGCGTTTTACACCTGTTCCTCAATAGGAATCCACAGGTGAAATCCGCACAAAAAACACTGGAAATCCACAGTAAATCCACAGGTAAAACGCAGTGCCTTTTACCCGCGGATTTTTCAAAAATGATGCTGAAAAATCTCATACGAATCCGCAACGTTGGCACATAGCCTTAGAGTTGGGTTGGAATTAGGGTTGTGGTTAGGGTTAGGGGTGTGTTGGGGTTAGGGTTGTGGTTAGGGGTGTGTTGGGGTTAGGGTTGTGATTAGGGTTACGGCTACAGTTGGGATAAGGGTTAGGGGTGTGTTGGAGGTAGAATTGAGGGGTTTCCACTGTTTAGGCACTTCAGGGGGTCTCCAAACGCAACATGGCGCCACCATTGATTCCAGCCAATCTTGTATTCAAAAATTCAAATGGTGCTCCCTCACTTCCGAACCCCGACGTGTGCCCAAACAGTGGTTTACCCCCACATATGGGGTACCAGCATACTCAGGACAAACTGCGCAACAATTACTGGGGTCCAATTTCTCCTGTTACCCTTGAGAAAATAAAAAATTGCTTGCTAAAACATCATTTTTGAGGAAAGAAAAATGATTTTTTATTTTCACGGCTCTGCGTTGTAAACGTCTGTGAAGCACTTGGGGGTTCAAAGTGCTCACCACATATCTAGATAAGTTCCTTGGGGGGTCTAGTTTCCAAAATGGGGTCACTTGTGGGGGGTTTCTACTGTTTAGGCACACCAGGGGCTCTGCAAACGCAACGTGACGCCCGCAGACCATTCCATCAAAGTCTGCATTTCAAAAGTCACTACTTCCCTTCTGAGCCCCCACGTGTGCCCAAACAGTGGTTTACCCCCACACATGGGGCATCAGCGTACTCAGGAGAAACTGGACAACAACTTTTGTGGTCCAATTTCTCCTGTAACCCTTGGGAAAATAAAAAATTCTGGGCTAAAAAATTATTTTTGAGGAAAGAAAACGTATTTATTATTTTCACGGCTCTGCGTTATAAACTTCTGTAAAGCACTTGGGGGTTGAAAGTGCTCACCACACATCTATATAAGTTCCTTTGGGGGTCTAGTTTCCAAAATGGGGTCACTTGTGGGGGGTTTCTACTGTTTAGGCACACCAGGGGCTCTGCAAACGCAATGTGACGCCCGCAGACCATTCCATCAAAGTCTGCATTTCAAAAGTCACTACTTCCCTTCTGAGCCCCCACGTGTGCCCAAACAGTGGTTTACCCCCACACATGGGGTATCAGCGTACTCAGGAGAAACTGGACAACAACTTTTGTGGTCCAATTTCTCCTGTAACCCTTGGGAAAATAAAAAATTCTGGGCTAAAAAATTATTTTTGAGGAAAGAAAACGTATTTATTATTTTCACTGCTCTGTGTTATGAACTTCTGTGAAGCACTTGGGGGTTCAAAGTGCTCACCTCACATCTAGATAAGTTCCTTTCGGGGTCTAGTTTCCAAAATGGGGTCACTTGTGGGGGGTTTCTACTGTTTAGCCACATCAGGGGCTCTGCAAACGCAACGTGACGCCCACAGAGCATTCCATCAAAGTCTGCATTTCAAAACGTCACTACTTCACTTCCGAGCCCCAGCATGTGCCTAAACAGTGGTTTACCCCCACATATTGGGTATCAGCGTACTCAGGAGAAACTGGACAACAACTTTTGGGGTCAAATTTCTCCTGTTACCCTTGGGAAAATAAAAAATTGCGGGCTAAAATTCATTTTTGAGAAAATAATTTTTTTTTTTTATTTTCATGGCTCTGCGTTATAAACTTCTGTGAAGCACTTGAGGGTTCAAAGTGCTCACTACACATCTAGATTAGTTCCTTTGGGGGTCTAGTTTCCAAAATGGGGTAATTTGTGGGGGATCTCCAATGTTTAGGCACACAGGGGCTCTCCAAACGCGACATGGTGTCCGCTAATGATTGGAGATAATTTTCCATTTAAAAAGCCAAATGGCGTGCCTTCCCTTCTGAGCCCTGCCGTGCGCCCAAACAGTGGTTTGCCCCCACATATGGGGTATCTGCATACTCAGGACAAACTGGACAACAACATTTGTGGTCCAATTTCTCCTATTACCATTGGCAAAATAGGAAATTCCAGGCTAAAAAATCATTTTTGAGAAAATAAAAATTATTTTTTATTTTCATGGCTCTGCATTATAAACTTCTGTGAAGCACCTGGGGGTTTAAAGTGCTCAGTATGCATCTAGATAAGTTCCTTGGGGGGTCTAGTTTCCAAAATGGGGTCACTTGTGGGGGAGCTCCATTGCATAGGCACACAGGGGCTCTCCAAATGCGACATGGTGTCCGCTAACAATTGGAGCTAATTTTCCATTCAAAAAGTTAAAAGGCGCGCCTTCCCTTCCGAGCCCTGCCGTGTGCCCAAACAGTGGTTTACCCCCACATATGAGGTATCGGCGTACTCGGGAGAAATTGCTCAACAAATTTTAGGATCCATTTTATCCTATTGCCCATGTGAAAATGAAAAAATTGAGGCGAAAATAAATTTTTTGTGAAAAAAAAGTACTTTTTCATTTTTACGGATCAATTTGTGAAGCACCTGAGGGTTTAAAGTGCTCACTAGGCATCTAGATAAGTTCCTTGGGGGGTCCAGTTTCCAAAATGGGGTCACTTGTGGGGGAGCTCCAATGTTTAAGCACACAGGGTCTCTCCAAACGCGACATGGTGTCCGCTAACGATGGAGATAATTTTTCATTCAAAAAGTCAAATGGCGCTCCTTCCCTTCCGAGCCTTACCATGTGCCCAAACAGTGGTTTACCCCCACATGTGAAGTATCGGTGTACTCAGGAGAAATTGCCAAACAAATTATAGGATCCATTTTATCCTGTTGTCCATGTGAAAATGAAAAAATTGAGGCTAAAAGAATTTTTTTGTGAAAAAAAAGTACTTTTTCATTTTTACGGATCAATTTGTGAAGCACTTGGGGGTTTAAAGGGCTCACTATGCATCTAGATAAGTTCCTTGGGGCGTCCAGTTTCCAAAATGGGGTCACTTGTGGGGGAGCTCCAATTTTTAGGCACACGGGGGCTCTCCAAATGTGACATGGTGTCCGCTAAAGAGTGCAGCCAATTTTTAATTCAAAAAGTCAAATGGCGCTCCTTCCCTTCCAAGCCCTGCCGTGCGCCCAAACAGTGGTTTACCCCCACATATGAGGTATCAGCGTACTCAGGACAAATTGGACAACAACTTTCGTGGTTCAGTTTCTCCTTTTACCATTGGGAAAATAAAAAAATTGTTGCTGAAAAATCATTTTTGTGACTAAAAAGTTAAATGTTCATTTTTTCCTTCCATGTTGCTTCTGCTGCTGTGAAGCACCTGAAGGGTTAATAAACTTCTTGAATGTGGTTTTGTGCACCTTGAGGGGTGCAGTTTTTAGAATGGTGTCACTTTTGGGTATTTTCAGCCATATAGACCCCTCAAACTGACTTCAAATGTGAGGTGGTCCCTAAAAAAAATGGTTTTGTAAATTTCGTTGTAAAAATGAGAAATCGCTGGTCAAATTTTAACCCTTATAACTTCCTAGCAAAAAAAAATTTTGTTTCCAAGATTGTGCTGATGTAAAGTAGACGTGTGGGAAATGTTATTTATTAACTATTTTGTGTCACATAACTCTCTGGTTTAACAGAATAAAAATTCAAAATGTGAAAATTGCGAAATTTTCAAAATTTTTGCCAAATTTCCGTTTTTATCACAAATAAACACAGAATGTATTGACCTAAATTTACCACTAACATGAAGCCCAATATGTCACGAAAAAACAATCTCAGAACCGCTAGGATCCATTGAAGCGTTCCTGAGTTATTACCTCATGAAGGGACACTGGTCAGAATTGCAAAAAACGGCAAGGTCTTTAAGGTCAAAATAGGCTGGGTCATGAAGGGGTTAATCTCCCACTGATTTGTTTTTTGTTTTTGTTTCAGGGAGACTTTAGGAAAAAAAATAATAGAATAAAATGATTTTTTCAGGAAGAATTTAGAAACCAAATAAAATAAAATGATTTTTTCAGGGAGAATTTAGAAAACAAATAAAACAAAAAAAGGCTTTCTATGGCCCACTGAGTGAGAGATGACGCACACAGGAGTCAGGAGTGGCACACAAGTCCAGAGGCCAATATTTATCTCCCACTGATTGATGTAGTGATTTTTTCAGGTAGATTTTGGAACCCAAATCAAGCTAAAAAAATAATAGGCTTTCTATGGCCCACAATTGGAGAGAGAGAGAGAGATGGCACACCCAGGAGTCAAGACTGGCACACAAGCAGAAAGGGCAATATTAATCTCCCACTGTTTTTTTTTTTTTCAGGGAGACTTTAGGAAAAAAAAATAATAGAATAAAATGATTTTTTCAGGAAGAATTTAGAAACCAAATAAAATAAAATGATTTTTTCAGGGAGAATTTAGAAAACAAATAAAACAAAAAAAGGCTTTCTATGGCCCACTGAGTGAGAGATGACGCACACAGGAGTCAGGAGTGGCACACAAGCCCAGAGGCCAATATTTATCTCCCACTTTTTTTTTTTTGTTCCAGGGAAAATTTATAAACCCAATAAAAAAAATAATAAATAGGCTTTCTATGGCCCACTATCTGAGAGAGAGAGAGAGAGATGGCACGCTTAGGACTGGCACACAAGCCCAAAGGCCAATATTAATCTCCCTTTTTTTTTTCAGGGAGAATTTATAAAACCAAAAAAAAAAAAAAAAAATAGGCTTTCTATTGCCCACTATTTGTGAGAGAGATGGCACGCTCAGGACTGGCACACAAGCCCAGAGGCCAATATTAATCTCCCACTTTTTTTTTTTTTTCCAGGGAAAATTTATAAACCCAATAAAAAAAATAATAAATAGGCTTTCTATGGCCCACTATCTGAGAGAGAGAGATGGCACGCTTAGGACTGGCACACAAGCCCAAAGGCCAATATTAATCTCCCACTGATTGATTTATTGATTTTTTCAGGTAGAATTTAGAACCCAAATAAAGCAAAAAAAAAAAAAAATGGGCTTTCTATGGCCCACTGAGTGAGTGATGATGCACACAGGAGTCAGGAGTGGCACACAAGCCCTGAGGCCAATATTTTTCTCCCACTGATTGATGTAGTGAGTTTTTCAGGTACATTTTAGAACCCAAGTCAAGCAAAAAAATAAATAGGCTTTCTATGGCCCACTATTTGTGAGAGAGATGGCACGCTCAGGACTGGCACACAAGCCCAGAGACCAATATTAATCTCCCACTTTTTTTTTTTTGTTCCAGGGAAAATTTATAAACCCAATAAAAAAAATAATAAATAGGCTTTCTATGGCCCACTATCTGAGAGAGAGAGATGGCACGCTTAGGACTGGCACACAAGCCCAATGGCCAATATTAATCTCCCACTGATTGATTTATTGATTTTTTCAGGTAGAATTTAGAACCCAAATAAAGCAAAAAAAAAAAAAAAAAGGGCTTTCTATGGCCCACTGAGTGAGTGATGATGCACACAGGAGTCAGGAGTGGCACACAAGCCCTGAGGCCAATATTTTTCTCCCACTGATTGATGTAGTGATTTTTTCAGGTAGATTTTAGAACCAAAATCAAGCAAAAAAATAAATAGGCTTTCTATGGCCCACTGACTGAGAGATGGCACACACAGGAGTCAAGAGTGGCACACAAGCCCTGAGGCCAATATTTTTCTCCCACTGATTGATGTAGTGATTTTTTCAGGTAGATTTTATAACCCAAAGCAAGCAAAAAAATAAATAGGCTTTCTATGGCCCACTGAGTGAGAGATGGCACACACAGGGATGACACTCTAGCAGAAATGTCAATCTTAATCTCCCACAAAAAAAAAAAAAAAAAAAAAAAAACAGGGAGTGTCCTTCAATTACTATCTCCCTGCAGTAATCTCAGCCAGGTATGGCAGGCAGCAATAAGGAGTGGACTGATGCACAAATTAAATAGAAAGTGTGTACAAACCAAAAAGATAGCTGTGCAGAAAGGAAGGAACAAGAGGATTTGTGCTTTGAAAAAAGCAGTTGGTTTGCACAGCGGCGTACACACAGCAATGCAGCTATCAGGGAGCCTTCTAGGGCAGCCCAATGAGCTACAGCGCTGAGGGGAAAAAAAAAAAAATGTAGCTTCCACTGTCCCTGCACACCAAAGGTGGTGTTGGGCAGTGGAAATCGCTACAGCACAAGCGGTTTGGTGGTTAATAGCCCCTGCCTAACGCTATCCCTGCTTCTGACGAAGCGGCAGCAACCTCTCCCTAAGCTCAGATCAGCAGCAGTAACATGGCGGTCGGCGGGAACGCCCCTTTATAGCCCCTGTGACGCCGCAGACAGCAAGCCAATCACTGCCTGCCCTTCTCTAAGATGGTGGGGACCAGGACCTATGTCATCACGCTGCCCACACTCTGCGTTTACCTTCATTGGCTGAGAAATGGCGCTTTTCGCGTCATTGAAACGCGACTTTGGCGCGAAAGTCGCGTACCGCATGGCCGACCCCGCACAGGGGTCGGATCGGGTTTCATGAAACCCGACTTTGCCAAAAGTCGGCGACTTTTGAAAATGAACGACCCGTTTCGCTCAACCCTAGTGAGAGTAAGTGTGGAGGAAGAGAAATAAATTTAGTACATTTTAAAAAAAGTGGTTAGTCTTAACTTCTGTTCACTTCTGGTTCATTTCTGGGATATTTATGCATACTTAAAGAATGTAATGTAGTGTATATGAATTTATATACTCATCTACTACCACCTTCTCTTGGATCTAGCACCGTTCTGCCACTCTTCTAAGTGAAGCCACCGGTCTTCAGACTCTGAGTGGCAATGTGCTCTGCATGACCTGGAAATGGCTTTTACTATGTAAGCCTATGTAGTGTCAGAATGAAGCTTCATAGGCTTTCATTATAAAAGAGATTTCCAGATCATTCATAGAGTGAGCTGAATAGTATGAAGAGCGGTACCTTCAGAAGAAGAGGAGAATGATGCTAAATCCAGGAGAAGGTAACGGTAGGTGATTATATTATCATGTAGACAGATTTATTAAAAAAAAATCTTCATGGGAGTGCTTCTTTGAGTCAATATTCTGGCACACAGCTATAGGGCTTCAGTACACACCCAAACCTCAATAATTTGCCACATTAGCAAAAATCAAAATAATTAGGCGATGTATAAACAATTTTCAGTTTTCAAGGATAATTTTATGTTGGATAGATCAATATTCTGTTCTCATACTGAAGACCATTTCAGCATTATCCTGGAGTTACAAACAAGAAGTCTACATCCTAGGTCATTTTTATCAAAACATGTTTTCAGTTGAACACAGAAATGTACAAAGCACTGTGCATACAGTTGTAGCTAAAAGTATTGACACCCCTGCAATTCTGTCAGATAATATTCAGTTTCTTCCTGAAAATGATTGCAATTACAAATTCTTTGGTATTATTATCTTCATTTAATGAAGTAAAAAGCAAAACATTGATCATTTCACACAAAACTTCAAAAACGGGCCAGTCAAAAGTATTGGCACCCACAGCCTAATACTTGGTTGCACAACCTTTAGCCAAAATAACTGTGACCAACCGCTTCCGGTAACCTTCAATGAGTTTCTTACAATGCTCTGCTGGAATTTTAGACCATTGTTCTTTGGCAAACTGCTCCAGGTCCCTGATATTTGAAGGGTGCCTTCTCCAAACTGCCATTTTTAGATCTCTCCACAGGTGTTCTATGGGATTCAGGTCTGGACTCCTTGCTGGCCACCTTAGAAGTCTCCAGTGCTTTCTCTCAAACCATTTTCTAGTGCTTTTTAAAGTGTGTTTTTGGTCATTGTCCTGCTGGAAGACCCATGACCTCTGAGGGAGACCCAGCTTTCTCACACTGGGCCCTACATTATGCTGAAAAATTTGTTGGTAGTCTTCAGACTTCATAATGCCATGCACACGGTCAAGCAGTCCAGTGCCAGAGGCAGCAAAGCAACCCCAAAACATCAGGGATCCTCCGCCATGTTTGACTGTAGGGACTGTGTTCTTTTCTTTGAATGCCTCTTTTTTTCTCCTGTAAACTCTATGTTGATGCCTTTGCCCAAAAAGCTCTACTTTTGTCTCATCTGACCAGAGAACATTCTTCCAAAATGTATTAAGCTTTTTCAGGTAAGTTTTGGCAAACTCCAGCCTGGCTTTTTTATGTCTCGGGGTAAGAAGTGGGGACTTCCTGGGTCTCCCTCCATACAGTCCCTTTTCATTCAGATGCCGATGGATAGTACTTGTTGACACTGTTGTAACCTTGGAGTGCAGGGCAGCTTGAACTTGTTTGGATGTTAGTCGAGGTTCTTTATCCAAGATCTGCACATCTTGCGTTGAAATCTCATGTCAATTTTTCTTTTCCGTCCACATCTAGGGAGGTTAGCCACAGTGCCATGGGCTGTAAACTTCTTGATGACACTGCACACGGTAGACACAGGAACATTCAGGTCTTTGGAGATGGACTAGTAGCCTTGAGATTGCTCATGCTTCCTCACAATTTGGTTTCTCAAGTCCTCAGACAGTTCTTTGGTCTTCTTTCTTTCCTCCATGATCAATGTGGTACACACAAGGACACAGGACAGAGGTTGAGTCAACTTTAATCCATGTCAACTGGCTGCAAGTGTGATTTAGTTATTGCCAACACCTGTTAGGTGCCACAGGCAAGTTACAGGTGCTGTTAATTACACAAATTAGAGAAGCATCGCATGATTTTTCGAACAGTGCCAATACTGTCCACCCCCTTTTTTGTTTGGTGTGGAATTATATCCAATTTGGCTTTAGGACAATTCTTTTTGTGTTTTTTTTTATTTAAGACAAATTAAATGAAGATAATAATAACAAAGAATTTGTGTTTACAATAATTTTCAGGAAGAAACTGAGTATTATCTGACAGAATTGCAGGGGTGTCAATACTTTTGGCCACGACTGTATATACAGTAGCAACTAGGGTTGAGCGAAACGGGTCGTTCATTTTCAAAAGTCGCCGACTTTTGGCAAAGTCGGGTTTCATGAAACCCGATCCGACCCCTGTGCGGGGTCGGCCATGCGGTACGCGACTTTCGCGCCAAAGGCCCGTTTCAATGACGCGAAAAGCGCCATTTCTCAGCCAATGAAGGTAAACGCAGAGTGTGGGCAGCGTGATGACATAGGTCCTGGTCCCCACCATCTTAGAGAAGGGCATTGCAGTGATTGGCTTGCTGTCTGCGGCGTCACAGGGGCTATAAAGGGGAGTTCCCGCCGACCGCCATGTTACTGCTGCTGATCTGAGCTTAGGGAGAGGTTGCTGCCGCTTCGTCAGAAGCAGGGATAGCGTTAAGCAGGGTCCATTAACCACCAAACTGCTTGTGCTGTAGCGATTTCCACTGCCCAACACCACCTTCGGTGTGCAGGGACAGTGGAAGCTACATTTTTTTTTTTTCCCCCTCAGCGCTGTAGCTCATTGGGCTGCCCTAGAAGGCTCCCTGATAGCTGCATTGCTGTGTGTACGCCGCTGTGCAAACCAACTGCTTTTTTCAAAGCACAAATCCTCTTGTTCCTTCCTTTCTGCACAGCTATCTTTTTGGTTTGTACACTCTTTTTATTTAATTTGTGCATCAGTCCACTCCTTATTGCTGCCTGCCATACCTGGCTGAGATTACTGCAGGGAGATAGTAATTGAAGGACACTCCCTGTTTTTTTTTTTTTTTTTGTGGGAGATTAAGATTGACATTTCTGCTAGAGTGCCATCCCTGTCTGTGTCATCTCTCACTCAGTGGGCCATAGAAAGCCTATTTATTTTTTTGCTTGATTTGGGTTATAAAATCTACCTGAAAAAATCACTACATCAATCAGTGGGAGAAAAATATTGGCCTCAGGGCTTGTGTGCCACTCTTGACTCCTGTGTGCATCATCACTCACTCAGTGGGCCATAGAAAGCCTATTTATTTTTTTGCTTGATTTTGGTTCTAAAATCTACCTGAAAAAATCACTACATCAATCAGTGGGAGAAAAATATTGGCCTCAGGGCTTGTGTGCCACTCCTGACTCCTGTGTGCATCATCACTCACTCAGTGGGCCATAGAAAGGCCATTTTTTTTTTTTTTTGCTTTATTTGGGTTCTAAATTCTACCTGAAAAAATCAATAAATCAATCAGTGGGAGATTAATATTGGCCTTTGGGCTTGTGTGCCAGTCCTAAGCGTGCCATCTCTCTCTCTCAGATAGTGGGCCATAGAAAGCCTATTTATTTATTTTTTTTTTATTGGGTTTATAAATTTTCCCTGGAAAAAAAAAAAAAAGTGGGAGATTAATATTGGCCTCTGGGCTTGTGTGCCAGTCCTGAGCGTGCCATCTCTCTCACAAATAGTGGGCCATAGAAAGCCCACTATTTATTTTTTTTTGGTTTTATAAATTCTCCCTTAAAAAAAAAAGGCAGATTAATATTGGCCTTTGGGCTTGTGTGCCAGTCCTAAGCGTGCCATCTCTCTCTGTCTCTCAGATAGTGGGCCATAGAAAGCCTATTTATTATTTTTTTTATTGGGTTTATAAATTTTCCCTGGAACAAAAAAAAAAAAAGTGGGAGATAAATATTGGCCTCTGGGCTTGTGTGCGTCATCTCTCACTCAGTGGGCCATAGAAAGCCTTTTTTTTGTTTTATTTGTTTTCTAAATTCTCCCTGAAAAAATCATTTTATTTTATTTGGTTTCTAAATTCTTCCTGAAAAAATCATTTTATTCTATTTTTTTTTTCCTAAAGTCTCCCTGAAAAAAAAAAAAAACAAATCAGTTGGAGATTAATATTGCCCTTTCTGCTTGTGTGCCAGTCTTGACTCCTGGGTGTGCCATCTCTCTCTCTCTCTCCAATTGTGGGCCATAGAAAGCCTATTATTTTTTTAGCTTGATTTGGGTTCCAAAATCTACCTGAAAAAATCACTACATCAATCAGTGGGAGATAAATATTGGCCTCTGGGCTTGTGTGCCACTCCTGACTCCTGTGTGCGTCATCTCTCACTCAGTGGGCCATAGAAAGCCTTTTTTTGTTTTATTTGTTTTCTAAATTCTCCCTGAAAAAATCATTTTATTTTATTTGGTTTCTAAATTCTTCCTGAAAAAATCATTTTATTCTATTTTTTTTTTCCTAAAGTCTCCCTGAAAAAAACAAAAAAAACAAATCAGTGGGAGATTAATATTGCCCTTTCTGCTTGTGTGCCAGTCTTGACTCCTGGGTGTGCCATCTCTCTCTCTCTCTCCAATTGTGGGCCATAGAAAGCCTATTATTTTTTTTAGCTTGATTTGGGTTCCAAAATCTACCTGAAAAAATCACTACATCAATCAGTGGGAGATAAATATTGGCCTCTGGGCTTGTGTGCCACTCCTGACTCCTGTGTGCGTCATCTCTCACTCAGTGGGCCATAGAAAGCCTTTTTTTGTTTTATTTGTTTTCTAAATTCTCCCTGAAAAAATCATTTTATTTTATTTGGTTTCTAAATTCTTCCTGAAAAAATCATTTTATTCTATTTTTTTTTTTCCTAAAGTCTCCCTGAAAAAAAAAAAAAAAAACCAAATCAGTGGGAGATTAATATTGCCCTTTCTGCTTGTGTGCCAGTCTTGACTCCTGGGTGTGCCATCTCTCTCTCTCTCTCCAATTGTGGGCCATAGAAAGCCTATTATTTTTTTTAGCTTGATTTGGGTTCCAAAATCTACCTGAAAAAATCACTACATCAATCAGTGGGAGATAAATATTGGCCTCTGGGCTTGTGTGCCACTCCTGACTCCTGTGTGCGTCATCTCTCACTCAGTGGGCCATAGAAAGCCTTTTTTTGTTTTATTTGTTTTCTAAATTCTCCCTGAAAAAATCATTTTATTTTATTTGGTTTCTAAATTCTTCCTGAAAAAATCATTTTATTCTATTTTTTTTTTCCTAAAGTCTCCCTGAAAAAAAAAAAAAAAAACAAATCAGTGGGAGATTAATATTGCCCTTTCTGCTTGTGTGCCAGTCTTGACTCCTGGGTGTGCCATCTCTCTCTCGCTCTCTCTCCAATTGTGGGCCATAGAAAGCCTATTATTTTTTTTAGCTTGATTTGGGTTCCAAAATCTACCTGAAAAAATCACTACATCAATCAGTGGGAGATAAATATTGGCCTCTGGGCTTGTGTGCCACTCCTGACTCCTGTGTGCGTCATCTCTCACTCAGTGGGCCATAGAAAGCCTTTTTTTGTTTTATTTGTTTTCTAAATTCTCCCTGAAAAAATCATTTTATTTTATTTGGTTTCTAAATTCTTCCTGAAAAAATCATTTTATTCTATTTTTTTTTTTCCTAAAGTCTCCCTGAAAAAAAAAAAAAAAAAACAAATCAGTGGGAGATTAATATTGCCCTTTCTGCTTGTGTGCCAGTCTTGACTCCTGGGTGTGCCATCTCTCTCTCTCTCTCCAATTGTGGGCCATAGAAAGCCTATTATTTTTTTAGCTTCATTTGGGTTCCAAAATCTACCTGAAAAAATCACTACATCAATCAGTGGGAGATAAATATTGGCCTCTGGGCTTGTGTGCCACTCCTGACTCCTGTGTGCGTCATCTCTCACTCAGTGGGCCATAGAAAGCCTTTTTTTGTTTTATTTGTTTTCTAAATTCTCCCTGAAAAAATCATTTTATTTTATTTGGTTTCTAAATTCTTCCTGAAAAAATCATTTTATTCTATTTTTTTTTTCCTAAAGTCTCCCTGAAAAAAAAAAAAAAAAAACAAATCAGTGGGAGATTAATATTGCCCTTTCTGCTTGTGTGCCAGTCTTGACTCCTGGGTGTGCCATCTCTCTCTCTCTCTCCAATTGTGGGCCATAGAAAGCCTATTATTTTTTTTAGCTTGATTTGGGTTCCAAAATCTACCTGAAAAAATCACTACATCAATCAGTGGGAGATAAATATTGGCCTCTGGGCTTGTGTGCCACTCCTGACTCCTGTGTGCGTCATCTCTCACTCAGTGGGCCATAGAAAGCCTTTTTTTGTTTTATTTGTTTTCTAAATTCTCCCTGAAAAAATCATTTTATTTTATTTGGTTTCTAAATTCTTCCTGAAAAAATCATTTTATTCTATTTTTTTTTTCCTAAAGTCTCCCTGAAAAAAAAAAAAAAAAACCAAATCAGTGGGAGATTAATATTGCCCTTTCTGCTTGTGTGCCAGTCTTGACTCCTGGGTGTGCCATCTCTCTCTCTCTCTCCAATTGTGGGCCATAGAAAGCCTATTATTTTTTTAGCTTGATTTGGGTTCCAAAATCTACCTGAAAAAATCACTACATCAATCAGTGGGAGATAAATATTGGCCTCTGGGCTTGTGTGCCACTCCTGACTCCTGTGTGCGTCATCTCTCACTCAGTGGGCCATAGAAAGCCTTTTTTTTGTTTTATTTGTTTTCTAAATTCTCCCTGAAAAAATCATTTTATTTTATTTGGTTTCTAAATTCTTCCTGAAAAAATCATTTTATTCTATTTTTTTTTTCCTAAAGTCTCCCTGAAAAAAAACAAAAAAAAAACAAATCAGTGGGAGATTAATATTGCCCTTTCTGCTTGTGTGCCAGTCTTGACTCCTGGGTGTGCCATCTCTCTCTCTCTCTCTCTCCAATTGTGGGCCATAGAAAGCCTATTATTTTTTTTAGCTTGATTTGGGTTCCAAAATCTACCTGAAAAAATCACTACATCAATCAGTGGGAGATAAATATTGGCCTCTGGGCTTGTGTGCCACTCCTGACTCCTGTGTGCGTCATCTCTCACTCAGTGGGCCATAGAAAGCCTTTTTTTGTTTTATTTGTTTTCTAAATTCTCCCTGAAAAAATCATTTTATTTTCTTTGGTTTCTAAATTCTTCCTGAAAAAATCATTTTATTCTATTTTTTTTTTTCCTAAAGTCTCCCTGAAAAAAAAAAAAAAAATCAAATCAGTGGGAGATTAATATTTACATTTGTGCTTCAGTGACAGTCCTGCGTGTGTGGCATCTCTCTCATTTGTTGCCACCAACAACAGAGTGTGTAACATTGTGCCTGATTTTCGTTGTGGTCTCACTCACCTGTAAAGGGGTAGCTAAATCATACTGAAGTTATAGCTCACCGCGTAATTTGTGTGACAGCAACAAATACCGTTAGTTTGTTTACGTTTTTAAAACAATGAGGAAGTATGGTGGAAGAGGTCGTGGCCGGGGGCGTTCATTGTCAGCTGGTAATGAGGGTAGTGGTAGTGGTGGAGCATCAGCTGGTCGTGGGAAAAAAATACTGCACCTAAGTCTGGAGCTGTGGAGCCAGGTTCGTCGTCAGGCTACACAAGGCCTCGAACGCTCCCTTTTCTGGGAGTAGGAAAACCGCTTTTAAAGCCGGAGCAGCAAGAGCAAGTTTTGGCTTATCTTGCTGACTCAGCCTCTAGCTCTTTTGCCTCCTCTCGTGAAACTGGTAAATGTCAAAGCAGCGCGTCGTTAGTGGATGTTCACGGTCAGGGACAAGTCGCTTCCTTGTCCTCTTCAGCAAAAACAACAACAGAGAAGAATGCAGCAGGCGACACAACGGGTTACTCCATGGAGCTCTTTACACATACCGTCCCTGGCTTAGAAAGTGAAGCAGTTAACAGTCCATGCCCATTACAAGTTGAATCTGACATGGAGTGCACTGATGCACAGCCACAGCCAGACTACTATGCTGGTCCTTTGACTCAGACCACAACATTGCCCTCGCAGGGTGCTGATCAAGAATCAGACCCTGATGAGACTATGTTGCCCCATCACGAACGCTATACCACCGACCGACACGGTGACACAGACGAAGTTGCACACGAGCTACAAGAAGAGGTAATAGATGACCCAGTTCTTGACCCCGATTGGCAGCCATTGGGGGAACAGGGTGCAGGCGGCAGCAGTTCTGAAGTGGAGGAGGAGGGGCCGCAGCAGGCATCAACATCGCAACAGGTTCCATCTGCCGGGCCCGTATCTTGCCCAAAATGCGTGGCAAAGCTAAAACCTGTTGGAGGACAGCGTGGCCATCCGGTTAAAGCTCAGTCTGCAATGCCTGAAAAGGTATCCGATGCTAGAAAGAGTGCAGTCTGGCATTTTTTTAAACAACATCCAATTGATCAGCGCAAAGTCATCTGTCAAAAATGTTCAACTACCTTAAGCAGAGGACAGAATCTGAAAAGTCTCAATACAAGTTGCATGCATAGACATTTAACCACCATGCATTTGCAAGCCTGGACTAACTACCAAACGTCCCTTAAGGTTGTAGCACCCTCGGCCAATGAAGCTAGTCAGCAACGCAACATCCCTTCCGGCAGTGTAGGGCCACCATTTTCCGCACCACCTGCAGTATCTGTGCAGGTTTCTTTGCCAGGCCAAAGCCGTCAGGGTCAGGGAATCACCAGTTTCGTAGTAGGAAACACTGCATCTAGGGCACCGGTGGCAACAATACCATCTCCCACCGTCTCTCAGTCTGCCATGTCCACTGGCACCCCCGCTAGTTCCACGATCTCCAGCTCTCCAGTCCAGCTCACCCTACATGAGACTATGGTTAGAAAAAGGAAGTACTTAGCCTCGCATCCGCGTACACAGGGTTTGAACGCACACATAGCTAGACTAATCTCGTTAGAGATGATGCCCTACCGGTTAGTTGAAAGCGAAGCTTTCAAAGCCCTGATGGACTACGCTGTACCACGCTACGAGCTACCCAGTCGACACTTTTTTTCCAGAAAAGCCATCCCAGCCCTCCACCAGCATGTTAAAGAGCGCATCGTCCATGCACTCAGGCAATCTGTGAGCACAAAGGTGCACCTGACAACAGATGCATGGACCAGTAGGTATGGCCAGGGACGTTACGTGTCCATCCCGGCACACTGTGTAAATGTGGTGGATGCAGGGTCCACAGGGGACAGCAAGTTTGGGACAGTTCTGCCTAGCCCACGGTCTAGGAAACAATTGGCTGTAGCCGTTCGCACCCCCTCCTCCTCCTCTTCGTCCTCCTGCAGAAGCGAGAGCTCGTCCACAGACCGCAGTCGCACAACCACTCCATCCGCAGCTGCCACTGTTGCACACCAGGTCTCCCATTATGGGGCAGCTACTGGCAAACGTCAGCAGGCTGTATTGGCTATGAAGTGTTTGGGCGACAACAGACACACCGCGGAAGTTCTGTCCGAGTTCTTGCAGAAAGAAACGCAGTCGTGGCTGGGCACTGTAGATCTTGAGGCAGGCAAGGTAGTGAGTGATAACGGAAGGAATTTCATGGCTGCCATCTCCCTTTCCCAACTGAAACACATTCCTTGCCTGGCTCACACCTTAAACCTGGTGGTGCAGTGCTTCCTGAAAAGTTATCCGGGGTTATCCGACCTGCTCCTCAAAGTGCGTGGACTTTGCTCACATATCCGCCGTTCGTCCGTACACTCCAGCCGTATGCAGACCTATCAGCGTTCTTTGAACCTTCCCCAGCATCGCCTAATCATAGACGTTGCAACAAGGTGGAACTCAACACTGCACATGCTTCAGAGACTGTGTGAACAGAGGCGGGCTGTTATGTTTTTGTGGGAGGACACACATACACGGGCAGGCAGTAGGATGGCAGACATGGAGTTGTCAGGTGTGCAGTGGTCGAAGATTCAAGACATGTGTCAAGTCCTTCAGTATTTTGAGGAATGCACACGGCTGGTTAGAGCAGACAACGCCATAATAAGCATGAGCATCCCCCTAATGCGTCTGCTGATGCAAAGTTTGACGCACATAAAGGATCAGGCGTCTGCAGCTGAGGAAGAGGAAAGCCTTGATGACAGTCAGCCATTGTCTGGCCAGGGCAGTGTACAGGACGAGGTAGCGGGCGAAGAGGAGGAGGAGGACGAGGAGGATGATGGGGATGATTATATTTTTAATGAGGAAGCTTTTCCGGGGCCACTGGAAATTGGTGGCGCGGCAAGGCCGGGTTCTGGTTTTTTGAGGGACACAAGTGACGTGGATTTGCCTGAAACTGCCCCTCAACCAAGCACAACCGCAGATTTGAGAACTGGAACTTTGGCCCACATGGCGGATTATGCCTTACGTATCCTCAAAAGGGACACACGCATAACTAAAATGATGAATGATGACGATTACTGGTTGGCCTGCCTCCTTGATCCTCGCTATAAAGGCAAATTGCAAAATATAATGCCACATGAGAACTTGGAACTAATATTAGCAACCAAACAATCAACTCTTGTTGACCGTTTGCTTCTGGCATTCCCTGCACACAGCGCCCGTGATCGTTCTCACACGAGCTGCAGGGGCCAGCAGACCAGAGGAGTTAGAGGGGCAGAAATCAGAAGTGGCGTTGGCCAGAGGGGTTTTCTGACCAGGTTGTGGAGTGATTTTGCTATGACCGCAGACAGGACAGGTACTGCAGCATCAATTCAAAGTGACAGGAGACAACATTTGTCCAGTATGGTTACAAACTATTTTTCATCCCTTATCGATGTTCTCCCTCAACCGTCATTCCCATTTGATTACTGGGCATCAAAATTAGACACCTGGCCAGAATTGGCAGAATATGCATTGCAGGAGCTTGCTTGCCCGGCAGCTAGTGTCCTATCAGAAAGAGTATTCAGTGCTGCAGGTTCAATACTAACAGAAAAAAGGACTCGTCTGGCTACCCAAAATGTAGATGATCTAACCTTCATTAAAATGAACCACAACTGGATTTCGAAATCTTTTGCCCCACCTTGCCCGGCCGACACCTAGCTTTCCTATGAAAAGGTCTTGCCTGTGGACTATTCTGAATGCCTTTTCCAATCTCGTAATTTTCTGCACCTGATTGTCCAGCATACGACATGTTTACACCTCACTAAATGGCCAAACTCCCCACACGGGGCCGTGGTATCGACACTTGGCGACAGCACCCGTGAGAGTGCAGTTTGTCTGAAGAGGTGGGTGAGCCCGCTTTTGGTCGACGGCACTGCCACTGGGTCCCTCCTAGTACAATAAAGTGTCTCTGGCGGTGGTGGTGCGCACCCAACGTCAGACACACCGTTGTAATATGAGGGGCCCTGGGCCTGTAACGCCGGCCACAAGACAGTTTCCCCCCACCCCAGCTCAAACAGTGCTCTACCACTTGCAAAATTATCTCACAGCTCCACCAATGTTTAGTCTATGCGCTGACATCCTTCAATGCCTGCCACTGACAATACCATTGTATTGACATTTTTGTTATGTTAGGCCTTCGATGCCTGTCTGTGGTCACTCCTTCCACTAGGCCTCCACTGACCACACCACTGCTGCCCGTGTACCCCTGTAACCAATTTAAAATTGCCTACAGCCATGTGTTATTATTTTAGGCCTTCGATGCCTGTCTGCGGTGACTCCTTCCACTAGGCCTCCACTGACCACACCACTGCTGTCCGTGTACCCCTGGAACCAATTTAAAATTGCCTACAGCCATGTGTTATTATTTTAGGCCTTTGATGCCTGTCTGCGGTCACTCCTTCCACTAGGCCTCCACTGACCACACCACTGCTGCCCGTGTACCCCTGTAACCAATTTAAAATTGCCTACAGCCATGTGTTATTATTTTAGGCCTTCGATGCCTGTCTGCGGTGACTCCTTCCACTAGGCCTCCACTGACCACACCACTGCTGCCCGTGTACCCCTGGAACCAATTTAAAATTGCCTACAGCCATGTGTTATTATTTTAGGCCTTCGATGCCTGTCTGCGGTCACTCCTTCCACTAGGCCTCCACTGACCACACCACTGCTGCCCGTGTACCCCTGGAACCAATTTAAAATTGCCTACAGCCATGTGTTATTATTTTAGGCCTTCGATGCCTGTCTGCGGTTACTCCTTCCACTAGGCCTCCACTGACCACACCACTGCTGCCCGTGTACCCCTGGAACCAATTTAAAATTGCCTACAGCCATGTGTTATTATTTTAGGCCTTCGATGCCTGTCTGCGGTCACTCCTTCCACTAGGCCTCCATTGACCACACCACTGCTGCCCGTGTACCCCTGGAACCAATTTAAAATTGCCTACAGCCATGTGTTATTATTTTAGGCCTTCGATGTCTGTCTGCGGTTACTCCTTCCACTAGGCCTCCACTGACCACACCACTGCTGCCCGTGTACCCCTGTAACCAATTTAAAATTGCCTACAGCCATGTGTTATTATTTTAGGCCTTCGATGCCTGTCTGCGGTGACTCATTCCACTAGGCCTCCACTGACCACACCACTGCTGCCCGTGTACCCCTGGAACCAATTTAAAATTGCCTACAGCCATGTGTTATTATTTTAGGCCTTCGATGCCTGTCAGCGGTCACTCCTTCCACTAGGCCTCCACTGACCACACCACTGCTGCCCGTGTACCCCTGGAACCAATTTAAAATTGCCTACAGCCATGTGTTATTATTTTAGGCCTTCGATGCCTGTCTGCGGTCACTCCTTCCACTAGGCCTCCACTGACCACACCACTGCTGCCCGTGTACCCCTGGAACCAATTTAAAATTGCCTACAGCCATGTGTTATTATTTTAGGCCTTCGATGCCTGTCTGTGGTCACTCCTTCCACTAGGCCTCCACTGACCACACCACTGCTGCCCGTGTACCCCTGGAACCAATTTAAAATTGCCTACAGCCATGTGTTATTATTTTAGGCCTTCGATGCCTGTCTGCGGTCACTCCTTCCACTAGGCCTCCACTGACCACACCACTGCTGCCCGTGTACCCCTGTAACCAATTTAAAATTGCCTACAGCCATGTGTTATTATTTTAGGCCTTCGATGCCTGTCTGCGGTCACTCCTTCCACTAGACCTCCACTGACCACACCACTGCTGCCCGTGTACCCCTGGAACCAACATCAGAAAATATAAAAATAAGTATTTTGCTTATAAAAAAGAAAATACTGGAGAGATATCAAATGCAGACATTTTAACATTAAAAACAAACACATACAACAAAAATCTGGTACAGTACTAAAAATGGCCACCAGCTACAATAACTTTCTCCTGCAAGTAGTTAACTGAAAGGTTTTTTCAATTTTAAACACAGATATGGCATCCACCGAGTGTTGTCCTGTCGCGTCTTCTTTATATTATTGCCAAGAAGATGCAAAACAATGAAAATAATAAAATCATTATTTACCAAAAAAATAGAGTAAGTCAAAACCACATTGCAAATAAACATTCATTACAAATAAAGAAGCAGGGCGCGTCCGAAGGTGAGTATATACCTAATAAGAATATAATCACCCTCGGACGCGCCCTGCTTCTTTCCGACAGCCTTCCTTCCTAAGAATCAGCCCTTCCGTGGTGTAGAGAGAGGGTTTGTTACACTCCAAGGTGTTCCCCAGGTTGCCTTTCCTGAGCTTCGATCTTCCCGCTCTCGTTTAGTAGTTGTTGGAAACTACGCTGCATTGGGCCTACAAATTGGGTATGGGGTGTAGAGAGATGGTGTGTTCCACTCCAAGGTGTTCCCCAGGTTGCCTTTCCTGAGCTTCGATCTTCCGGCTCTCGTTTAGTAGTTGTTGGAAACTACGCTGCATTAGGCCTACAAATTGGGTATGGGGTGTAGAGAGATGGTGTGTTCCACTGTAGAAAGATGGTGTGTTCCACTCCAAGGTGTTCCCCAGGTTTCCTCTCCATTGCTTCGATCTTCCGGCTCTCGTTTAGTAGTTGTTGGAAACTACGCTGCATTAGGCCTACAAATTGGGTATGGGGTGTAAAGAGATGGTGTGTTACACTCCAAGGTGTTCCCCAGGTTTCCTCTCCATTGCTTCGATCTTCCGGCTCTCGTTTAGTAGTTGTTGGAAACTACGCTGCATTGGGCCTACAAATTGGGTATGCGGTGTAGAGAGATGGTGTGTTCCACTCCAAGGTGTTCTCCAGGTTGCCTTTCCTGAGCTTCGATCTTCCGGCTCTCGTTTAGTAGTTGTTGGAAACTACGCTGCATTAGGCCTACAAATTGGGTATGGGGTGTAGAGAGATGGTGTATTACACTCCAAGGTGTTCCCCAGGTTTCCTCTCCATTGCTTCGATCTTCCGGCTCTCGTTTAGTAGTTGTTGGAAACTACGCTGCATTAGGCCTACAAATTGGGTATGGGGTGTAGAGAGATGGTGTGTTCCACTGTAGAGAGATGGTGTGTTCCACTCCAAGGTGTTCCCCAGGTTTCCTCGCCAATGCTTCGATCATCATGCTCTCGTTTAGTAGTTGTTGGAAACTACGCTGCATTAGGCCTACAAATTGGGTATGGGGTGTAGAGAGATGGTGTGTTCCACTCCAAGGTGTTCTCCAGGTTGCCTTTCCTGAACTTCTATCTTCAGGCTCTCATTAAATTGTGGTTAAACGGAACAACTGCATTTGGCGTACTAGTTGGTTTGGGGCCTACTATCGGTGTCTGCCGCTCCTTGCTGTTCTCCTGGTTTCCTGTCCTGAAATTCCGTTTTCAGGCGCTCGTTAAGTAGTTGTTAATGTTAGACTGCATTTGGCCTACTAGTTGGGTTGGGGCCTACTATCGGTGTCTGCCACTCCTTGCTGTTCTCCTCCACTGAACAAAGCTGTGCCGCCTGTTTACTACTGTTGCCAATTTTGAACTGCATTTCGACTACTTACTGATTTGGGCCTACTCTCTGTGTCAGCCTCTCATTCCAGTTGTCCTCCACTGCAATGCCCCCTGATTAGTCCTGTGTTACCAATTTTGAACTGCATTTAGCCCACTTTATTCTTTGGGCCTATATCTGTGTTTCCTCCTCATCCTGCCCATTGCCCAGCCAGTGATAGATGAGTCTGCTGGTACATTGACCCATAACGCAACATTTCCCGTGCATGCTACACTGCAAGATTGTGACCCTGCTGAAAGTCAGGTCCCCCTTCCCGCATACCATACCACCTTACACGGGGACAAACAGGAAGGTGCAGATGAAAGTGCAGGTTCCTTCATCAGGTGGGGGGAGGAATACTAGTTGGCGACGTCACTGGCACAGGGCCTCTCATGGTATGCAAAAGTGTTGCTGCCGGTGGGAGGCGCCCCCGCCGTGCAAACACACCGCTGTACTTTGAGGGGCCCTGTGCCAGTGCCAATGCCAACGAGTGGGCCCCCCCTGCTTGCTCAGGTTCACAGCACTTGCAAAGTTGAAATACTTACCTCTCCCTGCTCCACTGCCGTGACGTGGTCCAGATTTCCTGGGCCCACTAATTACTTGAACCAGCCCTACCCACCACAACTTTAGCCAAATGACCCCCAATTTCAAATGCCTTCCAATTATTATAAGGTAAATTACGCTTGACAAGCTTCATTAAGAAGAATGGATGGTTTTGACATTAAAATGGGCACTCTAGGTGTTTTCCTGGCCCCCACTCACTGCCGACTATGCTGCCCCATTGACTTGCATTGGGTTTCGTGTTTCGGTCGATCCCGACTTTACGTCATAATCGGGCGATTTCACTCGACCCGACTTTTGAGATAGTCGGGTTTCGCGAAACCCGGCTTGACTCTAAAAAGGTCAAGGTCGCTCAACTCTAGTAGCAACAAGAACATAATAACATAATAGATTGAGCTAAATTATTGGAAATTTTTCAAATATAATAGCTACAGTGATTTTTTTGTTTTTATCGCCATGCATAAACTTTCTGGAATAAATGTTCTTCATACCTTCACATAAATCAATTGAGACCTGAATGGATAACAGCGTGTGTCTCTGTATAAGTTACACATATTTAATGACTTTTATATAACTTTTCTCCAAGGCTGTATACTCCATTGAAATTAATAGAAAAAGAAGAAACATTTGAATTTTCTCGGGGTAGATATGTGACCTTTCATGTGAGCATTGCTATAAGGGGACATGTGACTAAGTACTATGATTGAAAAATATACAATATTGACAGAGAAGCTTGAAAAGTTCTATTATTGCAGCTCTGCTACATTCACTTCCGTGAAATAATACAGGAATCTGACAAAATTCCAATTCACTAAATCGCATGGATTTTACTGGGAAGATTGATTACCAGTAAAGTTATTCTCTGCTAATTTAATGTCCCTTATTCTGCTCTGAGATCTCATCAGGCCCCAATACAAAAAGAAAATATTTTCCCTATTGCTCAGTGACATCTGAGACCTTGTTAAAACTGGAAGTCCTGGCCTGCAGTGAATAGGCCAAGCTACGATGGCAGAAAAAAGAGTTTCTGAGGACAAAATGGCGACCAGCAAGATATGCAATCTTCTCTTCGCTGTCGAATCTTCAACCTGTTCACACTAAACCTGGATTTTTGGCAGTGAGCTGGCCT
This sequence comes from Ranitomeya imitator, assembly GCF_032444005.1. Classification (NCBI taxonomy): domain Eukaryota; kingdom Metazoa; phylum Chordata; class Amphibia; order Anura; family Dendrobatidae; genus Ranitomeya; species Ranitomeya imitator. The sequence continues at coordinate 159,292,031 of NC_091285.1, read as the reverse complement.
CAGGGGTCACTGTATATTGCACATCTGTGATATCACAATATGCAACGCAAAGTGAGTTCCGAGGTCAGGTAGCGGACGGGAGTCCAGGCATAGAGTTATCAGACCACAAGATGAGGATTGCGATGTGAAAGGAGGTGGCTTCTGAGGACCATACGGCAGTGAGTGGTGAACATGTTGCTTTTTATTATTTGTTTTATTTTTAAACTTTTGCAAATTTACTATTCTTCTTCAACAAAATTGTAACAAAATTGTAACCAGTCGGTTACCATATTGCTCAATCCATGAGAATAAAAATCATATTCTCAAAAATGTAATTATCAAACAAAAATCAATTCCATTCAAATACATACATGTCATATTCCCACACCTGTTTCTTGCACAGGTGAGTTTGAAAGAGCATCACATGCTTGAAACAAAATTGTTTACCCACATTTTTGGAAAGGTGCCAACAATTTTGTCTTGCCCATTTTGCGGGTTTTGTGTAAAATTTTGTCCAGTTTGCCTTTTGTTCTCCATTTTTTTAGTGTTGCTCAAATACACACAAAAGAAATAAAGAGGTGTATAACAAAACTTGTACTTGCAATAATTTTCTGAGGGAAATATTTCATTTTCTGAAACTTTCAAGAATGCCAAAAATTTCAGCCATGACTGTATACTTAGGTAGATACAGCACCCAGATATCTCTATAGAAACTAAATGCATGCAGCCATTACTCCACTTTAACAGCAATTTCAGAATTCAATTATCAGGATTGTTGGGGAAATTTGTAGGCAATGGCTACGTTCACATTAGCGTTGCGCCGCTGTTGCGTCGGCGATGCAGCGGCGACGCAGCGGCGACGCGCCCCTATGTTTAACATAGGGGACGCGTGCGTTTTTTGGGTGGTGTTTTTCGCCACGTGCGTCGTTTCCGACGCTAGCGTCGGACGCAAGAAAATGCAACAAGTTGCATTTTCTGTGCGTCCGATTTTCGTCAAAAACGACGCACGCGTCGCAAAACGCGCGCGTTTTTGCGCGCGTTTGCGCGCGTTTTAACATGCGTCGCGCGTTGCGTCGCCGACGCAGGGCGGCGCAACGCTAATGTGAACGTAGCCTAAGTCAGCACTTTATACTCTTAGTCATGATCTTCAAACCATTCCTTAAAATTTTGCAGTGTGATAGTAGAAAACATTTTACTGCTGGAAGAGGCCACTGCCATCAGGTCATACCATTGCCATGAAAAGTTTTACAACATTGCTTGAATAGGTGGTATTTCAAAGCATACCAGTGTGAATTCCAGGACCAAAGCTTCATTCAACCATCTTTCCATAGTATATCTTAGTGCTTTTTATTCTTTTGCAATGCTACACCAACTCATCCTTCAATCCATATGACATAAATCAAAAGTTATTCATTAGACTAGTTCACCTTCCATTACTGTATGGTCAAGTTCTGATACACTGCCTATTTTAGATGTTTTTGGTGGTGGACAACATTCAGCATGGGCACTAAGATCAAACCATGAAAAAGGAAAACATCTGGAGAGGAGCAAACCAAGAAGGGGGAGCAAAGACAATTGGAACCATCAGCATTTGGGGAAGAAAAAGCTATAACTCAGCAGATAGGGTAACTGACCACGGAGCAACAAATCAGAGGATTGAATCCCCAAACTGAGCCATGACAGTACCCCTCCCTTCTATGAGGGGACACTGTACAAAAGCTCTCAAAAGCCCCTACTGTTCTGATGTTGCTAATTTGGTAAGTCGTATGAAGATCCCCCTAATCAACCCAGGAGTTATCTTCAGAAGTATTTTAAATTTTAATAATTTTATAGGAACCTACACATTTAGGTGCAAACATCCTAGGTGGGACCTTTAAGCTTAGATTTTGGTAGCTCACCAGCTACCAAAAGACCCCTTTTGACCTCCTTTAGACCTTAATTAAATCGGGAACAAAATATCTCCTCTGGCACAAAGAAGTGAAACCCTAAAAAGTTCCAAAACACAGTGAAAGATCCAGCAGCAAGAAAGAGATGAGCTTCGGTTATTTAGAGCAAACTCAGCAAGGAATTTTTACTCAACCTAGTCTTCCTGATTAAAGGAAACGAAACATCTCAAATGCTGCTCTAGCTCTTGGATCATCCTTTCTTTTTGCCCACTAGTCTTGGAATGATAACCTGGGGAAAAAGGCAGCTCGATACCCAATCTGGCACAAAAACTACTACAAAAGCTGACCAGAAATTGAGCCCCTCTATCAGAAATAATGTTTTTGGCAACGCTATGCTATTTAACAATATGTGAAATTCATGAAGTTGCTAAGCTCTTAGCAGTTTGCAACTTATAAAGTTGGACCAAATGAATCATTGTGCTAAAACGGTCCAACGCACACACACACGCACACACACACACACACACACACACACACACACATTAACACACACACAACTGTGCCACTGCCAGAGTTAGGCAAATCGGTGACGGTCCATGGACAAGTGAGTCGAGGGTGTGGAACAGAATATCGTTAGGAAAGAGATATTCTGCTGGAGCGTCAGAAGAGGTTTTAGCCCTGGCACGGTCTCTGCAGCCACGGACACACTCTTTAACCCCTTTCCGCTGCGGCCCTTTTTCGTTTTTGCATTTTAATTTTTCGCTCCCCTCCTTCCCAGAGCAATAACTTTTTTACTATTCCGTCAATATGGTCATGTGAGGGCTTAGTTTTTGCGGGACGAGTTGTACTTTTGAACGACACTATTGGTTTTACCATGTCTTGTACTAGAAAATGGGAAAAAAATTTCAAGTGTGGTGAAATTGCAAAAAAAAGTGCAATTTCACACTTGTTTTTTGGTTGGCTTTTTTGCTAGGTTCACTAAATGCTAAAACTGACCTGATATTATGATTCTCTAGGTCATTGTGAGTTCACAGACACCTAACATGTCTAGGTTATTTTTTATCTAAGTAGTGAAAAAAATTCAAAACTTAGGTAAAAAAAGAAAAAAAAAGCACCATTTTCCGATACCCATAGCGTCTCCATTTTTTGTTATCTAGGGTGGGGTGAGGGCTTATTTTTTGCGTGCTGAGCTGACGTTGCGGCAACCAAAAAAACATAATTCTGGTGTTTCAAATTTTTTCTCGCTACGCTGTTTAGCGATCAGGATAATGCTTTTTTTTTTCTTAATATATCTGGCGATTCTGAGTGCGGCGATACCAAATATGTGTAGGTTTGATTTTTTTTTTATTGTTTTATTTTGGATGGGGCGAAAGGGGGGTGATTTAAACTTTTATATTTTTTTATTTTTTTTATATTTTTAAAAACTTTTTTTTTTAAACTTTTGCCATGCTTTAATAGCCTCCACGGGAGGCTAGAAGCTGGCATAGCCTGATCGGCACTGCTACTTAGCAGCGATCATCAGATCGCTGCTATGTAGCTGAATTGCAGGCTTGCTATGAACGCCGACCACGGGGTGGCGCTAACAGCAGCCCAGCATCAGTAACCATAGAGGTCTCAATTACCTCTATGGTTACCATTCTGACACATCGCCGACCCCCATCATGTGACGGGTGCGCTAATTTCCGGTCACGTGGCCGGAAGCGGTAGTTAAATGCCGCTGTCAGTGTTTGACAGCGGCATTTAGCAGGTTAATAGGTGCGGGTGAATCGCGATTTCACCTGCCGCTATTGCGCGCACGTGTCAGCTGTACAAAACAGCTGACATGTCGCAACTTTTATGTGGGCTCACCGCCGGAGCTCACATCAAAGGGGGAGACACGACATGCGCAGTATTTGTGCGGCGCCTGTCGTGAAGCAGTTAATATCCCTACAAGCATTCTGCCAACAACATGACCTAGAAAGTGATATCCTTAGTGGCAGAAGAACTCGGATGCCCAGCTAAAACAGAATCATGCCTTTCATTAAGAAGATCTATGTGTAAAGAGGACGGTACATAAAGTTTGCTTATAAGTAAACCCTATAGGATGGTTCTGCTCCCCACAGGTGGAGTGGGGCCCCAGGGCTACTGGTACAGTTGATAAGGGATCCCAACGATGGGGTGCAGGACTGAGGTGTGGGAAATGACTGGAGGACACAAAGATTGCAGTTTCCTTTACCTTTACTTGTTAGTTGGAGGTGCAGTCTGGGGCACAGGTAACAGGTGATGATGGGGTCTGGGCAGCCTGGAAGCAACTTAGGATCCACCTAGCCAGGTGGGTTTGGAGGTCTTCCTTCTGCGCTATTCTCTTAGTTCCTTGCTGCTTTAAGCTCTGCTCAAGTTCCTTAACTGCATGTTGCTTCTAACCTGTATGACAGACAGTGTGAGCCTATTATGGGCACTGCCTTTTCACTGGCAGCCCGGTCTCTTGGTCTGCTATGGTGCCTCCAGGTGTTTGGTGTGGCGAGGGAGCCTGCAGTCCCCTGTCCAGACTCGGCTGTTGGGGCGTACAGCACCCACACAGCCAAGGACTCTGGCGTCCTCTTTGTCAGTGCTCTGTTTTGGGGTGAGCTTGGTCACAGCTCCACTCCCCAGGTTCTCCTTGACTTGCCTCCTCTCACTCTCACAGACTAGACTCTCTAACTCCGCCTCCAGGCCAGAACTTATAGGGAAGCTCCCCTGAAACTGGGTGTTAGAGCTCCCCCTTCTGGTCTGGAGTCAGGAAGGTGTTGGATGCTGGTATTACCTGGTAAGGGGACCCCTTCTTTGCTTCCAGGCATGACATCACCCCATGTGATGAAGGCAATTCCACTGTGGCAACCGGACTCCTGGGGTGCCACACATCAACTACCAAGAATTCTGTCTAGATTTGCGTCCGTATAAGAAACAACCCTTAAAAATATATTTATTTCATAATTTAAAATTGATTAATAACTAAAAATTTGTTAACGAACACCAAAGAAAGAGAAGGCTGGGAATTGGTGGGCAAAGGGGTTGTTAAGGCCAAATTCCTAGTTTGACCCTAGTCGGACCTTAACCCCTTCATGACCCAGCCTATTTTGACCTTAAAGACCTTGCCGTTTTTTCAATTCTGACCAGTGTCCCTTTATGAGGTAATAACTCAGGAACGCTTCAACGGATCCTAGCGGTTCTGAGATTGTTTTTTCGTGACATATTGGGCTTCATGGTAGTGGTATATTTAGGTCAATAAATTCTGCGTTTATTTGTGATAAAAATGGAAATTTGGCGAAAATTTTTAAAATTTTGCAATTTTCACATTTTGAATTTTTATTCTGTTAAACCAGAGAGTTATGTGACACAAAATAGTTAATAAATAACATTTCCCACATGTATACTTTACATCAGCACAATTTTTGAAACAAAATTTTTTTTTGCTAGGAAGTTATAAGGGTTTAACTTTGACCAGCGATTTCTCATTTTTACAACGAAATTTACAAAACCATTTTTTTAGGGACCACCTCACATTTGAAGTCAGTTTGAGGGGTCTATATGGCTGAAAATACCCAAAAGTGACACTAAAAAATGCACCCCTCAAGGTACTCAAAACCACATTCAAGAAGTTTATTAACCCTTCAGGTACTTCACAGCAGCAGAAGCAACATGGAAGGAAAAAATGAACATTTAACTTTTTAGTCACAAAAATTATTTTTAGCAACAATTTTTTTATTTTCCCAATGGTAAAAGGAGAAACTGAACCACGAAAGTTGTTGTCCAATTAGTCCTGAGTATGCTGATACCTCATATGTGGGGGTAAACCACTGTTTGGGCGCACGGCAGGGCTTGGAAGGGAAGGAGCGCCATTTGACTTTTTGAATGAAAAATTGTCTCCACTCTTTAGCGGACACCATGTCACGTTTGGAGAGCCCCCATGTGCCTAAAAATTGGAGCTCCCCCACAAGTGATTTTGGAAACTAGACGCCCCAAGGAACTTATCTAGATGCCTAATGAGCACTTTAAACACTCAGGTGCTTCACAAATTGATCCGTAAAAATGAAAAAGTACTTTTTTTTCACAAAAAAATTATTTTCGCCTCAATTTTTTCATTATCAAATGGACAATAGGATAAAATGGATCATAAAACTTGTTGGCCAATTTCTCCCGAGTACGCCGATACCTCATATGTGGAGGTAAACCACTGTTTGGGCACTCGGCAGGGCTCGGAAGGGAAGGCGCGCCATTTGACTTTTTGAATGGAAAATTAGCTCCAATTGTTAGCGGACACCATGTCGCGTTTGGAGAGCCCCTGTGTGCCTAAACATTGAAGCTCCCCCACAAGTGACCCCATTTTGGAAACTAGACCCCCCAAGGAACTTATCTAGATGCATAATGAGCACTTGAAACCCTCAGGTGCTTCACAGAAGTTTATAACGCAGAGCCATGAAAATAAAAAATAATTTTTCTTTCCTCAAAAATGATTTTTTAGCCTGGAATTTCCTATTTTGCCAAGGGTAATAGAAGAAATTGGACCCCAAATGTTGTTGTTCAGTTTCTCCTGAGTACGCTGATACCCCATGTGTGGAGGTAAACCACTGTTTGGGCACACGTCGGGGCTCAGAATGGAAGTAGTGACTTTTGAAATGCAGACTTTGATGGAATGGTCTGCGGGTGTCACGTTGCGTTTGCAGAGCCCCTGGTGTGCCTAAACAGTAGAAACTCCCCACAAGTGACCCCATTTTAGAAACTAGACCCCCCAAGGAACTTATCTAGATATGTGGTGAGCACTTTGAACCCCCAAGTGCTTCATAGACGTTTACAACGTAGAGCCGTGAAAATAATAAATCATTTTTCTTTCCTCAAAAATGATGTTTTAGCAAGCATTTTTTTATTTTCACAAGGGTAACAGGAGAAATTGGACCCCAGTAATTGTTGCGCAGTTTATCCTGAGTATGCTGGTACCCCATATGTGGGGGTAAACCACTGTTTGGGCACACGTCAGGGCTCGGAATTGAGGGATCACCATTTGACTATTTGAATACGAGATTGGCTGGAATCAATGGTGGCGCCATGTTGCGTTTGGAGACCCCTGATGTGCCTAAACAGTGGTAACCCCTCAATTCTACCTCAAACACTAACCCCCCCACACCCCTATCCCTAATCCCAACTGTAGCCATAACCCTTATCACAACCCTAACCCCAACACACCCCTAACCTTAACCACAACCCTAATTCCAACCCTAACCCTAAGGCTATGTGCCCACGTTGCGGATTCGTGTGAGATTTTTCAGCATCATTTTTGAAAAATCCGCGGGTAAAAGGCACTGCGTTTTTCCTGCGGATTTACCGCGGATTTCCATCGTTTTTTGTGCGGATTTCACCTGTGGATTCCTATTGAGGAACAGGTGTAAAACACTGCGGAATCCGCACAAAGAATTGACATGCTGCAGAAAATACAACGCAGCGTTTCCGCGCGGTATTTTCCGCACCATGGGCACAGGGAATTAATTTAGTTTTCCATAGGTTTACATGGAGCTGTAAACCTGATGGAACACTGCTGCGAATCCGCAGCGGCCAATCCGCTGCGGATCCGCAGCCAAATCTGCACCGTGTGCACATAGCCTAATTCTAAAGGTATGTGCACACACTGCGGAAAACGCTGCGGATCCGCAGCAGTTTCCCATGAGTTTACAGTTCAATGTAAACCTATGGGAAACAAAAATCGCTGTAGACATGCTGCGGAAAAACTGCACGGAAACGCAGCGGTTTACATTCTGCAGCATGTCACTTCTTTCTGCGGATTCCCCAGCGGTTTTATAACTGCACCAATAGAAAATCGCAGTTGTAAAACCGCAGTGAAATGCGCAGAAAAACCACGGTAAATCCGCCATAAATCCGCAGCGGTTTAGCACTGCGGATTTATCAAATCCGCAGCGGAAAAATCCGCAGAGGAACAGAATACGTGTGCACATACCGAAACCCTAACCCTAACCCTAACCCTAACCCTAACCCTAGCCCTAACCCTAGCCCTAGTCCTAACCCTAACCCTAGCCCTAGCCCTAACCCTAGCCCTAACCCTAACCCTATTCTAACCTTAGTGGAAAAAAAAATTCTTTATTGTTTATTGTCCCTACCTATGGGGGTAACAAAGGGAAGGGGGGTTATTTATTATTTTTTTTATTTTGATCACTGTGATAGATTATATCTCAGTGATCAAAATGCACTTTGGAACGAATCTGCCGACTGGCAGATTCGGTGGGCGCACTGCGCATGCGCCCGCCATTTTGGAAGATGTCGGCGCCTAGGGAGAAGACGGACGGACCCCGGCAGGATCGGTAAGTATGATGGGGGGGATCGGAGCATGGGGTGGGGGATCGGAGCGCGGGGGGGGTGGAACGGAGCACGGGGGGTGGAACGGAGCACGGGGGGGTGGATCGGAGCACGGGGGTGGATGATGCACGGGGAGGTTGGATCGGAGCACTGGGGGGTGATTGGAGCACGGGGGGAGCAGACAAGAGCACGGGGGGAGCGGAGCACAGGACAGAGGGGAGCCGGAGCAGTGTACCGGACAGATCGGAGGGCTGGGGGGGCGATCGGTGGGGTGGGGGCACATTAGTGTTTCCAGCTATGGCCGATGATATTGCAGCATCGGCCATGGCTGGATTGTAATATTTCACCAGTTTTAATAGGTGAAATATTACAAATCGCTCTGATTGGCAGTTTCACTTTCAACAGCCAATCAGAGCAATCGTAGCCACGGGGGGGGGGAAGCCACCCCCCCTGGGCTAAACTACCACTCCCCCTGTCCCTGCAGATCGGGTGAAATGGGAGTTAACCCTTTCACCAGATCTGCAGGGACGCGATCTTTCCATGATGCCACATAGGCGTCATGGGTCGGATTGGCACCGACTTTCATGACGCCTACGTGGCGTCAAAGGTCGGGAAGGGGTTAATGAACTGTACTCTTCCTAGCAGTGGAGGTTGGCACCCTAGTGTTCAATATGGCACCACCACTCGGCGTCAACTATCCCTTATGAGCCTGAATTGCACTATCCACTGCACAAGCCCAAAAAAACGCACACCATGCACACACATATAAAAAAGATTGATCTAGCTGAGTAATATAACCCTAGGTAGTGTTTTGGGAAAATAATTCAGCCAAAGAGCTTAATATTCAAATGGAGATAAAAATACTTGACAGAATTCCTTTGAAAAATAATAAGTATTGGCTATACCTAAGATACAACAATCTAGGTTAAGGTATATATATTTTCTCAAAATAATCACCCATTTTGCACAGCACCTGTTAGCTCCACCCTAGAATAAAACTGATCTTGGTTATGATATAGAAACAACCACATTGATCACAAATGACAGTATTAGAAAAAATGCATACTATAGATTTTGTAACTTAGCTATAGCCAATAGTTATTATTTTTCAAAGGAATTCTGTCAAGTATTTTTAGCTCCATTTGAATGTTAAGCTCTTTGGCTGAATTATTTCCCCAAAACACTACCTAAGGTTATATTACTCAGCTAGATCAATCTTTTTTATATGTGTGTGCATGGTGTGTTTTTTTTGGGCTTGGGAAGTAGATAGGGCAATTTAGGGTCATAAGGGATAGTTGATGCAGAGTGGGGGCGCCACATCGAACACTAGGGTTCCATCCTCCACTGCTAGAAAGGGTACAGTTCATTAGGATCCGACTAGGGTCAAACTAGGAATTTGGCACCTTAACAACTCCCTTCCTGCATAGTTAATACCTTTGCCCACCATTACCCAGCCTTCTCTTTCTTTGGTGTTGGTTAACAAATTTTTAGTTACTAATCCATTTTAAATTATGAAATAAAGATATTTTTAAGGGTTGTTTCTCTTATGGTTAACAATTAAGTATACCCTATATATATTTTTTTTCTTGTTTTTTGGGGGGGCCTCGCACTGTCCGTTGAACTGGGACCCTAACTATCCCTATCTCAGGGGTAATCTTGATGGTAGAGAGGCCCGAGTTTATGACCTCACTTTGCTCCTGTTAATCCCTGGTTTGCCCCCTACCACACCCCTTGGAGGCTGGGAGAGAAATTTAATATGAAGAAGACACATAAGACAAAACATGGATAACAGAAACCCTCTATCATACAAAAGCACCAACCAGTAATAGGAAAGAGGATGGGGACAGGGAGTAATACACTAAACAGGAAACAGGGACTAGCAGATAAACACGCACGTACAGCAGAACACCTCTCCAACGACTTGTCTCCAAAACACTTAGCTTTTGCACACTGCACAGGAAGATGAATCTCCAATAGAAACAACAAACTCCTATTCAGCACAGCATCTCATACGAGCAAGGAAGAAGAGCTTTCACTGGCAAGACAGAGAGCGTCTGGACAGGTTTTATAGGAATAGTTTATGACCAAATCACAATCAGCTAAAAGGGAGCTGCATGTTTCTGACCAGCATTGAAAACCTATCTGGGAGGGCCACCTTAGGATTCGGTTCAGCCTGACTGCCTACCAGACCAACAGACAACTGCTGAGAGAGCCTAGATTTCAGGTCTGACACTTCAAGTGACAGGCCCTGCAATTGTTTGACAAGGTATATTATACTAGCGGAAAAGGGAGTCTAGACACTGCAGATTTTTATAAAAAGTATAGAAATTTTATTAACATATAAATACAGACAATACCAAACAAAGATAACCAAAAAAATACAACAAATAATGGTATAAATGTGACCTCCGCAGCACCCCTCCCTTTGAGAAAGCGATAGTGCGAAACGCGCGTCAGGGGTGCTGCGGAGGTCACACAGATACTCTGATTCACCATGGGTAAGTTATGCGTGATTTGCAGTGAAATGTAGAGTTTAAGAGGATATGGCATGACATGTGTTCTGATACGCTGGCCTCTCCTTAATATACTCCCCCATTGTGGGAACATGATGCACTAATCATACGCATGAGACCTTTCACCCAGATCACACTATAGGTGTGTGCCCTTCTTGTCAGTGTACTGGTTGATTCCCTCTCTTCCCCACATGTTGGGATTATTTTATACTATTATTTATTGTATGTTTTTGGTTATCTTTGTTTGCTATTGTCTGTATTTATATGTTAATAAAATTTCTATACTTTTTATAAAAATCTGCAGTGTCTAGACTCCCTTTTCCGCTAGTATAATATGCATCCTTCTGGGAGTGATGCCTTTATATGAATAGATTCACATTGGGAGAGCTTTTCTCTAACACGAATTATGCTCTCGGCCACTTATAATGCATGCTTAATGATTTGTGTATACAATTGTTTGACAAGGAATGCAATGGGATTCATACCAAGATACAAAATGTTTGGGACAGTGAAAATGCCGCGCTGTGATGGTCTTAGGTCGGGAAGGGGGACCTCACACTGTCCCTGGAACAGAGCCCCTAACTATCACTGTCCCGGGGGTACTCGTGATGGCCCAAGTCTCCAACCTCACTATGCTCCTGTTGCTCCTTGACCAGTCCCCTTCTCCACCCCATGGAGCCTAAGACATAAATGTAATGAGAATAAGACACAAGACAAAACAGGGATAACAAAAACCCTCTATCATACAAAAGCACCAACCAACAATACAGGGGAGGAGGGGGCAGGGAGGAATAAACTAAATGGGAAATAGGGACTAGGAGATAAACACACCTGTACAACAGAACACCTCTACAAAAACTTTTCTCCAAAACACTTAGCTTAAGTACACCGCACAGGAAGACAAATCTCCAAAACAAACAACAAACTCCTAGTTAGCACAGAGTCTACTAGGATCAAGGAAGCAGAGCTTTCACTGGCAAGACAGAGAGGGTCTGGCCAGGTTTTATAGAAAAAGTTAACAACCAGATCAGAAGCAGCTGAAATGAAGCTACATGTTTCTGACCAGCGAAAGGGTCAGAAAGGGTCGTTAACCCCTTCAGCACCAAAGGACATCAAATTCATTTAATATGGCATCCAAACACACAGGCTAAATGGAAGATCTGTGATTCACATTCACAGCGATCTTCTACCCCCAGATTTCCCAGGTTGGTGTGACACTCTTGATATTGGATTTTAGAGAAATTAAAAACATCACGGTTCACAATCTTTACCCTTTCCCCCTTATACCTGACCTTTTTAACCAATAATCTGGAGCTAAATGGTTTTTTTAAACTTGACTTGAGAGGGGCATTTAACTTTATACGCGTTTGTCAGGGTATTGAATGGAAGACCGAATTCAATATGCCTGAAGATTACATTGAAAATTTCATGCTGCCACTCGGGTTAACCAATGCTGCTGCAGTCTTTCAAAATTTCATAAATGACATTTTTTTGCTCTCTGGTGGGTAGATTTTTGGTAATTTACCTGGAAGACATATTGATTTACTCGAATACTCAGGAGGAGCATCGTGAGCATGTCAGACAGGTTCTCCAGTTTCCATTTTTTTGCTAAACTGGAGAAATGTCAATTTGAAGTACAGCAGGCCCAGTTCTTAGGACATTTGGTTTCTGCATCAGGGTTTCGGCTGGACCCAGGTAAGGTACAAGCAGTTTTTGATTGGGTTCAACCAATAACCTGAAAGCGTTGCAGAGATTTCTTGGCTTTACATATTTTTTGCAGAAGTTCATTAAGAACTTTTCTATCATACCCAAGCCTTTAACTGACATGACTAATAAGGGAACAGATTTGTTTCTGTGGTCAGCCAGCGCGGTAAATGCTTTTTCAGCTCTCAAGAGACAGCTAAGGCACCTGTTCCCAGTTTACCCAAGGTCAATCTGCCTTTCTTTGTCAAGGTAGATTCTTCCTCTATTGAGATGGGAGAGGTTCACAAAAAGTCAATATCTACATCCTTGTGCTTTTTACTTCCAGATGTTCTCTCAAGCGGAATCTAATTATGATATAGGTGACCGAGAACTTCTGGTAGTTAAAAGAGCCTTTGAGGAATAATCTAATTATGATATAGGTGACAGAGAACTTCTGGTGGATAAAAGAGCCTTTGAGGTATGGAAACATTGGTTGGAGGGGACAAGATATAAGGTGAGTGCCTTTACTGATCATATAAAACTGTTATATATTGACGCTGCTAAGTGCTTAAACACAAAACAGGCTTTTTCTGTCCATTTTGACTTTGTCTTTATTTATCTCCCCGGACCTAAGAATATCAAGGCTGATGCTTTGTACCATAGCTTTGTCCCAAAGTTGAGGGACTGAAATCTAGGCAAAAAACAAGAAAAAAAAAATATATAGGGTATACTTAATTGTTAACCATTCATATACACTTTCAAGGCCTCTCTCTCTGGAAGAGAAATGTTAAATAAACAAGTTTTAGGCATTTTATCTCCTGGTATGAAATCTGTAGCACAATCATGTGACCTATGCAGCAGAAGAACATCACATTCAGTCTCAGAAAAAAACATCACAGAAGTCCTGAATGAATTCTGGAAGGTGAGTCCTCATGGAAGCCAAATATCTTGACAGACACACGAAAAAGTAAGAGTCACCCTATGACCTAATCTATTAAGTCTCCTAATTGATTACCAGATTGTGCTTAATTAACTATTGCAGGCCTAACACTTACTTGGCAGGTAGTGGTGGAAAAATCATGAATGAATTAGATTCAGTATGTTACACTCGTACCTTCATATATACATTCTCGACCTTCAAAATAACTTTACTATTATGCGTAATGGTGGAGCATGTGGATTTGTGGGCCCACTGTGTCACAGGACCGAGCCTACCCAGGAAGGGCATAACTAAGTGGCTACCTGGTGTTCACTGGAGCTCCTGATGGTGGAGACATCCTCGGCTGCAGGTGGCCACCAGGTACCACGCCTAGGCAGATACTGGTACTGTTGCTGCTGCAGGTTCGTTGACACTGACTAGGGCTATGTTCAGACACAATGGTCTAGAACAGTGTTCCCCAACTCCGGTCCTCGAGAGCCACCAACAGGTCATGGTTTCAGGATCTCTTTTGTATTGCACAGGTGATAATTGCATCACCTGGCCAGGCAAGCATTCAATCACCTGTGCAATACTAAGGAAATCCTGAAAACATGACCTGTTGGTGGCTCTCGGGGACCGGAGTTGGGGAACACTGGTCTAGAATAATGCATCAGGGACTGGCAGCACATAGGTCAGGAAACAATGTCCAGTCACTGGCAGCACTGGGATGAGGTGACAAGGTTCATGCACTGGCCATTTACGGGGACGAGGTTCAGGTTCAGAAAGGGCTACTCTGGGACCAGGGGACTTCAGGAACAGGATTGGCCGCATCGGGACCAGGGTACAATGTTCAGGCTCTGGCTGCACTGGGACCAGGGATTCGGGTTCAGGACACTGGCCGCACCGGAACCAGAGGACCTCACAACTGCCTTGATAGAAAACCAACTACCTAATGTCTGAAAGAGAACACAAAAAGAAAAAATGACCAAGCTTCAAAGGTACTTCCAACAATCATTAAACCTACAACATATGGAAGCATATACCAAGTAGTAAAAAAAATCTAACTTTATTAACAAAAAAATAAACATAAAAGTTTCATAAAAACTTTTGAAACAAGTATTGTCTTAGCGGGTAGATACAAAAATGGACCTGAAAACACAGGATTATCATAAGAAAATGAGCCAAATTTCAGAATAAGGATGGTAATAACATGTAGCGATATTTACAGTATGTATACCAGAATTACATTGCACTTTATATGATATATTTAAATATAGTATATACTTTCTTTGCAGGGAAAATGTACCACCTAGGTATACTTCAACAAATTGCTGAATGTTGTATATTCTTTCAATGAATGCATAGTGCCAATATAACACTGATTAAAAGGTCATATCCACATAATTCCAAAAAAGCCAGTGAAATAGTCTGTGCAATAAAATAAGACTGGGCTCAAGTTATTATACTAATTCGCTGACTCATATTATAAAGATCATATACAGTATATATATATATATATATATATATATACAGTATATATATATATATATATATATATATATATATATAACTTTTATTTATTTTTTTAATAGGTGCTGCTCAGTGCTCAAGAAAATATTCCATACCGTCATAGGAGAGTATATAAAATAAAGTGCATTAGTGCTACTCAGGTTTGTGGTGATTAAACCTATGGAAAAAGGTAAGCATTGGTTTATATGAGAATGGTATACATGACCTGGTTTTCAGGATGGCGCCCTGACGCGCGTTTCGTGTATTGCTTCTTCTAATAGGGGAGTCGTGATTGCATCACAATGCAAAATAAAAGGAAGTGTGGATTGGGTCCAAGTAGTTGACCCAGTCAGATTTTTAAGAAAACTCGTCAAGTTCTTTTATTTTTAGAGGGACTTGCAGGCTTGGTAGTGGGGCGAATCCCTCTTTCCATTCCGCATTTTGGAAGTGGCTCTATGGCCACAATTCCATTTAAATCTCTCAGTTTTGCCTTGGGTATGTCAGTTTGCAAGCTGCAGAGCAAGAATCTCTGTGCAACCCATGTCTGTGTGGAGCTAACACAGAGCCAGGGACTTCAAGGCAGCTGACACACCCAAGAGACATGTCGGTGCCGTTGTCCACAGCAACGGGTTTTGAAAACGGACTGTATTTATGAAAACCCGGCTGCGATCCAGAGGATATCACTCCTGTTATGTGAATCTGAGAATAAAGATATTGTTTATGTTGAACTTTCTGTTAAAGATGATGGCTTTAGTTAAATAGGTGACAGGCAGGGCCGATTTTAGACAAAGTGGGACTCTGGGCAAAAGTTGAAAGTGGGGCCCCAAATGTTCACATATTACACCATCACACAGAAACATTTCTGTTATATTTACAAAAGATAAGTTCAGGCCAGTAAACAAGCGTGATCGAAATTTGAAGTCGTTCGATGCTTGTTTGCTGGCCTCTTTAGGATATGTGCACATGTCCACTGCATCCAAAGCACTGCCCTTTATTGAACGCAGGTGAATCCACATGTGACCACTGAACCGTGCGGAATCACTGCGTCCAGCACATTGTACGGGTGATATTTATCTTGTGGATGCTCGCATCTCCGCAAGATAAATAGACATTCTGCATTGTGTGGAGACACCCCACATGTTCTTCTCCGCGGGTGATCCAGGGGCATCTGTGCAGGCATAGTGGGCATGGGATTTCTTGAAATCTCATTCACTATGCTGTAACATCTGGGCTCTGCCCAAGTATGCAGCATCCAACCCGCATCGTTTCCTGACTGTGGGCACCTACCTTTACTCCGGATGAAGAAGAATGAATGATTGGTACAGATAGTCCTCGATACATTATAATGAAGGTCCCATATAGTAAAATGCACTCCCCATGGTCCTTGATAGAGTATAATGCAGCCCCCTCAGAGTATACTGCAGCCCCCTCAGAGTATACTGCAGCCCCCTTATAGAGTATAATGTAGTCACCTCATAGAGCATAATGCAGCCCCTCTCAGAGTATAAGGCAGCCCCCTCAGAATATAATGCAGCCCCCTCAGAGTATAAGGCAGCCCCCTCAGAATATAATGCAGCCCCATGCATACAGTATAATACAGCCCCCCACACAGTATAATGCAGCCCCCAGAGTAAAAGCAGCCCCCTCACAATATAATGCAGTCCCCTCAAAGTATAATGCAGCCCCCCACAAACACACACACAGTATAGTGCAGCCCCCCACACATACACAGTATGATGCAGCCCCTTAAGAGTATAATGCAATTCCACACACACATAGTATAATGCATCCTCCAGAGTATAAAGCAGTCCACTCAGAGTATAATGCAGCCCCCACACACAGTATAATTCAACCCCCCCACAAACACACAGTATAGTGCAGCACCCCACACACAGTATAATGCAGCACCCTACACAGTATAATGCAGCCCCCTACCCAGTGTAATGCAACCCCCTACACAGTATGATGCAGCCCCCCACACATACAGTATTGTGCAGTCCCCACACACAGTATAATGCAGTCCCCCACACACAAACAGTATAGAGCAGCCCCCACATTGCATAATGCAGCCCCCCACATACACTGCATAGTGCAGCCCCCCACACACAGTGTAATGCAGCTCCCCACATACAGTATAGTGCATGTACACACACTCACACACACTATAATGCATACACACACTCACACACAGACTATAATACATACACACAAACTCACACACTATAATGCATACACACAGACTATAATGTACATACAGAGACTATAATACACACACACGCTATAATGCATACACACAATACTTACTTCTCCTCCTCGTTCCCCCATTGCCCGATCTTCTGCAGAGCATCTTAGCAGCTCCACTGCTGGCACATGCTGCTGAGTCACAGGCAGAGGGGGAGTGATGGGAGAGGGAGTCTCACATGGCGCTCTCTCCTCCATCACCGTTTTCAACTGTATCTGCATCTATGATGCCGATAAGTTAATGGAGGGAGGGGGCGTTTTGCCGGGCCCTTCTTACACAGGGGGCCCATATCAGCTGTGTAGTGTGCTGCTCTTAGCGGTAAGCCACTGGCTGGAGGTCCCTGGAAGAGCAGATGCCCTAGGCGGCTGCCTGGTCTGCCTGCCCATAACGCCAACCCTGGTGACAGGTTCCCTTTTAAACATGTACTTCAACTTCTCCAATGCAAAAAAGTATATTTGACTACTAATCCTCTATTAATTTGTACAAATGACTTTTGCCATCAGTTTGCAGTATATTTTTCCTCCACCTGGTAATTAATATCATACCGACTTACAATATAAATGTTGTGATGATGAGGCTTTGTGCTTAACTGAGGAATATTACCTTTTAAGTGTGCAAATAGCTGAAATATATATATTTTTGTGATGCAGCTATGTCTCTGGGTTTACCTCAAAACCTCACCACGGCACGACAATGTAGGAGAACAGAAGGCTGCTAATCGCAGAAAAGACTTTAATGTAAAGAGAAATATACAATGAGTGAATTCAGAAATTTGTATGCGCTCTGTATTTTTCACTCCTCACTCCACTGTTTAATGGTGAGGGGGGGGGGGCAATTCACTGACAAAATGTACTTCTTACATGTAGAATCACATACAGAAGTGATAATTATAGTTTCACAACTGTCATTTCCCTCAGATATCTTGATAATTTTCCTCTGTGAATATAACTTATTTTTCTCTTTTATGTACAATAACATGGGAATCAAAGCAGCTCTTGTCACACAGTCAAAAGAAAGCCTCTTGGGCTGCAACAAAGCCCAGTGCAAGGTAAATTGGCAAAACTGACAAAATCAGAGATGTTCCCCTGAGGAGCTGCTTATTAAGAAGTCATAGTCGAAAAGAAGGTGATGGAGAATTTAAGGCCTGGCTGTTCGCTATGGAGTGCTTACTAAATAATGTCATTAGAGATTGTGCTATTCGAGTCACAGGATTCCCTTTAAAATTTAGAATTGTAAAATAGAAACACTTAGGGCAAATGTTGGAACTTGTGGTGACAAAAATATCAATCACTAAAATGAGGACCAAAAAATTAGACAGTTTATAAAGTAATGTGTGTTAGGGCTAGCGGAACGCACCAAACAATAAGAAAGATAGAGTATGGTGCGTTCGCAGCACGGGGTCCACCATGCAGAGATGGAACCTGCTGCCAAGTAATGACGGACTATATGGCGGTACAATGTGTGAAGGAAGCGAACCCTGTTGCGTCACAGGGCCGTGGTACCGCACCAAGAGCACAAGCAAGGAGTCTCAGAACTCAATCCCAAGACACAGGATTTAAGTTCATATAGACCTCAACTGGGGTGTCAGAGTGACAGAAATAATATTAATAAAGATGCACGAGAGTGCGTGCAGTGTCGCACTGGCAGACGCCACTAACCACCCAGGCTTGGGTCAGGAAAGCACTGTGAAAGCGCACGGCGCCGCACTGGCGGTCACAGCAATAGACACTGTTTTGTGTGTTATGTGCTGATGGCTAAGTCGGGCGCTAGATAGCAATCATCCACCTTACGCAAGCAGTCATACACAAGAGAGGGGATATTTAATGAACGACTTTCACACATCAACACACACACGTTTACAAGTTTACACTAGCGCTTGGCCGTGCGGTCATGCAGACCTTTTATAGCTGCAGCATGTACAGGACCTTCCCAGAAGGACCAATGGAAGGCTGTCACAGAAGTTGAGCACCTTCAGGACCTTCTTGGAGGACCAATGGGATCTGCTGCAGTATCTGAACATGTGACCCTCAATGTTGTGAATTCTGTTGTCAGGCTCCCTCCTGTGGTCATGAATGGTACTTCGGCTGGTTCTGTCCATGGACTTCCTCTGGTGGGTGTTTCTGAGTTTCCTTTCACAGGTGACGAGGTTAATTCGTTAGCTGGCTGCTCTATTTAACTCCACTTAGATCTTTGCTCCATGCCACCTGTCAATGTTCCAGTATTGGTCTAGTTCACTCCTGGATTGTTCTTGTGACCTGTCTTCCCAGCAGAAGCTAAGTTCCAGATTGTATTTCTTTGGTTTGCTATTTTTCTGTCCAGCTTGCTATTTTTATTTTTGTCTTGCTTGCTGGAAGCTCTGGGACGCAGAGGGAGCGCCTCCGCACCGTGAGTCAGTGCGGAGGGTCTTTTTGCGCCCTCTGCGTGGTCTTTTTGTAGGTTTTAATGCTGACCGCAAAGTAACCTTTCCTATCCTCGGTCTGTTCAGTAAGTCAGGCCTCACTTTGCTTAATCTATTTCATCTCTGTGTTTGTATTTTCATCTTTACTCACAGTGATTATATGTGGGGGGGCTGCCTTTTCCTTTGGGGAATTTCTCTGAGGCAAGGTAGGCTTTATTTTTCTATCTTCAGGGCTAGCTAGTTCCTTAGGCTGTGCCGAGTTGCATAGGGAGCGTTAGGCGCAATCCACGGCTATTTCTAGTGTGTTTGATAGGATTAGGGATTGCGGTCAGCAGAGTTCCCACGTCCCAGAGCTCGTCCTTTATTATCAGTAACTATCAGGTCATTCTGTGTGCTCTTAACCACCAGGTTTATTATTGTCCTGACCACCAGGTCATAACACCTCGATCTCCAATGGGAGATCTTGCCCTGGGCATGTTCAGAAGGGGAAAAGCAGGACTTAGTCCCAAAAGCGTCTGCTCGCCGCTGCCCAGCACTGGCTTCAATGGCAAAAGCTGGAAAAGCAGCAGTAACCCTATGCAAACTGTGAGACTGACCAAGACGCTGGGACCGACGTCTCCGCTGAGCAGACTCCACTGCGGCTGGAGAAGAATGGGAGACCGCAGCAGAAATGGTTCGAGTTTCCCCCTGTGCAGAGGCGGGAACTCGACACCTAACAATGTGATATCAATAAATGAAAAGGCTAAATGATAGTAAAACAAAAGCTGGGACATGTGGTCCCATTACAGGAAACATTTAGCCAATTACCAATACTTACTAGAATTCTGTTTCCACCACCCCATTACGCTCATTAGGGTGCAAGCAGGAGAGCTTGAAACCCAGAAAGCCTCTCGTTGTTTAAGCATACGTACCTCAATGATAAATAGCACTCCCCATAGGCCTCCGTATAGTATAATGCACTCCCAATAGGCCTCTACAGAGTATAGTGCACTCCGCATAGGCCTCTATATAGTATAATGCACTCCGCATATGCCTCTATATAATATAAAGCACTCCCCATAGGCCTCTATAGTATAATGCACTCCCCATAAGCCTCTATATAGTATAATGCACTCCACATAAGCTTCTATATAGTTTAATGCTCTCCTCATAGGCCTCTATATAGTTTAATGTTTTCCCCATAGGCCTCCATATAGTATAATACACTCCCAATAGGTATCCATATAGTATAATGCACTACCTATAGGCACACTCTATATAGTATAATGCATTCCCCATAGCCCTCTATATAGTTTAATGCTTTCCCCATAGGCCTCTATATAGTTTAATGATCTCCCCATAGGCCTCTATATAACATAATGCACTTCCCATAGGCCTCTATATGCTATAATGCACTCCCCATGGGCTTCTACAGTATAATGCACTCTCCATAGGCCTCTATATAATATAATGTACTCCTCATATGCCTCTATGTAGTATAATGTACACTCTGTAGAACTCCATATAGTAGAAGGCACTCCCCATAGGCACATTCTATATAGTATAATGCACTCCCCATATGACTCTATATAGTATAAAGCATTCCCCATAAGGCTCTATATAGTACAATGCACTTTCCATAGGCCTCTATATAATATAATGCACTCCCCACAGGCCTCCATATAGCAGAAGGCATGCCCCATAGGCACATTCTATATAGTATAATGCACACCCCATATGCCTCTATATAGTATAATGCATTCCCCATAAGGCTCTATATAGTATAATGCACTCCCCATAGGTCTCTCTATAGTACAATGCACTCCCCATAGACCTTCATATAGTATAATGCGCTCCTCATAGGCAGACTCTATATAGTATAATGCATGCCCCATAAGCAGACTCTAAATAGTATAATGTATTGCCCATAGACACACTCAATACAGTGTAATGCACTTCTCATAGGTCTCTATATAGTATAATGCACTCCCCATAGGCAGACTCCATATCGTATAATGCACGCTCATAAGCCTCTATAGTATAATGCACTCCCCATTAAAAAAATATAATACTCACATCTCCTCCTTATACCCCCGCTGCTCCACACTGCCAAATAATGACATCATCACGCCCACTGTCAGTGTCTTCGTCAGTGACATCAGGCGCAGAGGGAGAATGATGGGAGAGGGAGCTTGACGCTCCCTCTCTCATCATTGCTTTCAATTCAACCGCTGAACTTGCTGTGGTGGGCAGGGGGGCCTGATTCTGGGCTCATGAACCCCATAGCTGACAAGTGGTTTTGGCAGTGAGATCGAGTTTCCTTGCTCTAACACAGAGTTTAAGTATATGTTTGTGCTGCACATGCCCATACAGCTAACAGTATTGTGGCTCCGGGTGGGCCCCTCAGAGCGCCAGGGCAACTGCCACCTCTGCCCCCCGGTAGCTACGCTACTGCTCTATACACATTAGCCTGTAAGTGTTAACCAAAATGTTCTTTAGGCTACTGCATTTTATATTAGTCATGCTGACACCCAATTAATGTGATAATATACGGACCATATACAAAATTCATACAATTGGAGTCAAAACTACTGTCTTAGAATAACAAAGATACTATTTATTAAATAACAAAATGCATAGTATGGTCACAATATACAACAGTACAATTGTTGCTGTGGCTGTGTGCTGGTGGGGCGGCGCGGTCTGGGGTCATGGGGACTCAGTCTTGCAGCATGGGTGCTGTGGGGCAACAGGCCGTCCGCCCTGCTGGTGCATGGCCGCTGTGGCAGTGGGCGCCGCACGGCTCCGCTCCGTTAGGGCGATAAGACCCACTACGAGGTTTGCCGTGAAGTGGCAGTGGGCTTCATACAGTCTGATCAGAATGTTAAACTGAAAACCTCATATTCAGTTATATTAATTTTTGCCTAGCGGCTTTAGATCAACGTATGATTTTGGGATGTGCGGTTCATGCTCTTTTTTTTTTTTTTCTTTTTTGCAAAGCATGTATAATTATAATAATATATGGATCATACATTGAGGTACAGTGTTATCATTTGATTAAAGAAATGTCCCCAGCAAAAAAGTTTTTACCTTTGTAGACATTGCTTGTATATATTGAGTTGTTTGAAGACAGACACATTTTGTGATCCATGTCCAGATAAAAAACTCTTCACTTTCTAAAATCATACTTTTACAAAACTGCAACATGGTTACGTCTGTATCTTTCCCCCGATGCTTAAATCAAACATAGATTGTCCGCCTTGGTGCTTAAGCCTTTGACCTTATCTTAAATAATATTTTTCAATACAGACTTTCCAATCAAGAAAGGGACATTGGTACACAGTTCTTAAAAGCATTTTGCTTTGTTAGATTTGTACTTGAAACTTTTCTGAAATGTAAGTGGCTCCCTCAAAGGAAGTGACATTTTCTTGTAAATGTGTCACTTTGGAACAAGTTTGATTGTTCGCTTTGTACAGATAACAGTCTGATCTCTGCTTTTTTTTATATAACTAAACTAGTGATATATTTTTGTATTTCATAATAAGGACTTAATAATCATTTTGCTTAATTGATTTTTGATTTGTAGTGGCCTGGAGAAAAGCCAGAAGAGAATTTGTGTTCCATTAGCACAATGTTAAAAGCAAATGTAATTATTGATATCCATTTCAATGGAACTCACATCTCCATCTGAATTAGTGCATAATTGCCGTATTTTTCAGACTATAAAATGCACCGGACCATAAGACGCACCCCAAACTTTTAGAAGGAAAATAGGGGAAAAAAATAATGCGTCAAATGGGGGTCCGTCTCACAGTCCGAATTCAGCTTACCAGGGAAGGGATCAGCACAGGTGGAGTGGTCACGACCCGTTCGGTGGTCCAGGCTGGTGCAGTGGCCTCCTGGAAATCCCATCCCAGGTTGGTGCGGTGGCAGTGCTCTGTGTTGCGGCAGTGCTCTCTGAGGAGGTGGTGCTCTGAGGGGTGGCTAGGCTCTGTGGGGTGGCAGTGCTCTAAGGGGTAGCTGGTCTTTGTGGGGTGGCTGGGCTCTGTGGGGTGATGGGGTGGCAGCGCTCTGTGGTGTGGTGATGGTGGCGGGGCTCTGTGGTGGTGGTGGGGCTCCGCCGGCATTTCTTCAAAATCCGGAAGCCCCACAGTTCTGTTGCTGTGATGCAGTGTGGTGGTCTCCAGCAAAATGGCCACCGGTAGTGGCACATGCTTAGATTCAGATATCGGCAATGAGATCTTGTTCCGAGATCTCGAGAGAAGAGATCTCAGGACGAGATCTGAATCTGAGCCTGCGCCGCTCCCGGCGGCCATTTTGCCAGAGACTTCTGCACCGCATCGCAGCAAAGGAGGTGCGGGGGATTCCAGGCTTGAAGAAATGCCGGCAGAACCCCACCACCACCACAGAGCCATGCTACCACCACACCACAGAGCACCGCCACCACTGCACCACAGCCGCACCAGCCTGGGATGGGAGGCTGCATTGGGACCACCGCCACCAGGACCTCTGCCACAGGATTTGTAAGTATATTCCTACCATAAGATGCACTCCCATTTTCCCGAAAAAGTTTTTGGAGAAAAATGTACGTCTTATGGTCTGGAAAATACGGTATGTTGAAACACCAAAAATCCTAATTAATTTTTTTTAGCATTATATCTGGTATTGCTCATCTTTATTTAGAAAACTAAAGTCATTTTTGAAACATTTTTTGTTAGTAAGTTAAAAGGGTTAAAAGTTGGTCAGCAATTTCTCATTTTTCCAACAACATTTACAAAAGCATTTTTTTAGGGACCACATAACATTGGAAGTTACTTTGGGAGGCCTATATGACACAAAGTACCAAATGCAAGTAAAGTAAGCTGCGGAGACACCATCACGTGTTTCTCAACACAAGCAATGAATAGCCAGGCTTTTTTCCGGGAAGGAACAACCACGGGAAGGGCAGCATCCAATAAAGGAAAACATCCAATAAAGGAAAACCACCTATGCCAAGCATTGTATCCATCCACAGACAGCTGTTTTGGGGGTTTTGCCCCTCATCAGTGTGGAGTAGGAAACTGGCTATTAGGAGCAGTGCCTAGTAAAAGGCTGTGAATAGTGTTGAGCGATACCGTCCGATACTTGAAAGTATCGGTATCGGATAGTATCGGCCGATACCCGAAAAATATCGGATATCGCCGATACCGATATCCGATACCAATACAAGTCAATGGGACATCAAGTATCGGAATGTATCCTCATGGATCCCAGGGTCTGAAGGAGAGGAAACTCTCCTTCAGGCCCTGGGATCCATATTAAAGTGTAAAATAAAGAATTAAAATAAAAAATATTGTTATATTCACCTCTCCGGCGGCCCCTGGACATCAGCGGGAGGATCCGGCGTCCGGCACGGCTTCTTTCTTCAAAATGCGCGCCTTTAGGACCTGTGGAATGACGTCCCGGCTTCTGATTGGTCGCGTGCCGCCCATGTGACCGCCACGCGACCAATCAGAAGCCGCGACGTCATTCCTCAGGTCCTAAAAGGCGCTCATTCTAGGACTTTAGCTGAGGAATGACGTCGCGGCTTCTGATTGGTCGCGTGGCGGTCACATGGGCGGCACGCGACCAATCAGAAGCCGGGACGTCATACCACAGGTCCTAAAGGCGCGCATTTTGAAGAAAGAAGCCGTGCCGGACGCCGGTTCCTCGCGCAGATGTCCAGGGGCCGCCGGAGAGGTGAATATAACAATATTTTTTATTTTAATTCTTTATTTTACACTTCCGATACCGATACCCGATATCACAAAAATATCGGATCTCGGTATCGGAATTCCGATACCGCAAGTATCGGCCGATACCCGATACTTGCGGTATCGGAATGCTCAACACTAGCTGTGAAGGTACAGATGAATGACCTCGGGGAGACCAAAACATCCAACACCGCGGAGACACCATCACGTGTTTCTCAACGCACCTTTTACACATGTAATACCTCCAATACTAGCTGTTATAAATCAGCTTCATTTCTGCATTTCCAGAAAAGAAAAAAAAAAAAAAAAATCAACGTCTCGAGGTGAAATTTGATGTCTACAGCCCTTATGGGATGGGGGCAGTGTTCTGGATCACTGCGTTGAGAAACGCGTGATGGTGTTTCCGCGGTGTTGGATGTTTTGGTCTCCCCGAGGTCATTCATCTGTACCTTCACAAAGTACCAAAGTGACACCATTCTAAAAATTGTACCCCTGAAAGTGCTCATAAGTTCCACATTCAAAAAGTTTATTAACCCTTCAGGGGCTTCAAAGCAATTAATGGAATATGGAAGGAAAAAATGAAATTTTTTAATTTTACAATGGTAACTTGAGAAAATGGAGACATAAATAAGTTATGCAATTTCTACTGAGTAAGCCTATACCTCATATGTGGGGAAAAACTACTGTTTGGGTGCACAGCAGTGCTCAGAAGAGAAGTAGCACCGTTTGACTTTTTGGACGCAAGAATGGCTGGAATCAAGAGCAGACGCCATATCACGTTTGGTGAGCCCCTGAAGTGCAAAAATAGAGGAAACCCCCCAAGTGATGGCATTTTGTAAAATAGATCCCTCAAGATATTTATCTACGGTAGATCTGTGGTGAGCACCTTGAACACCCAGGTGCTTCACAGAAGTTTTATAACGTTGAGTCTAGAAAATAAAAGATCACTTTTTAGCCACACAAATGTTTTTTAGCTCCAAACTTTTTACTTTCAAAAGGGTAAAAGGAGAAAATGGAACAAAGAATATGTTGTGCAACTTCTCCTAAGTATGACAATACCCCATATGTGAGGGAGAACTTCTGTTTGGCCACATGGCGGTGCTTGGAAGAGAAGGTGCACAGTTTGACTTTTTGAACTTAAAATTGTCTGGAATCAAGCGCAGACACCATGTTGCATTTGGAGAGCCCCCGGTGTGCCTAAACAGTGGAAACCCTCCACAAGTGAACCCATTTTGGAAACAAGGTACTTATATGGATGTGTGGTGAGCACCTTAAACCCAAGGTGGTTTACAGAAGTTTTTTAACGTTGAGCAGTGAAAATGAAAAATCACATTTTAACCACAAAAATGTTTTTTAGCCCCCAATTTTTTTCATCTTTACAAGGGTAACAGAAGAAAATGGACCACACAATTTGTTGCCAATTTCTCCTAAGCATGCCAATGCCCTATATGTGGGGGATAACTACCGTTTGGGCATATGTACAGGCTCTGAAGTGAAGAAGCACCATTTGACTTTTTGAATGCAAAATTTGCCGGAATTGAGAGAGGATGCCATGTTGTGTTTGGAGTGCCCGTGATGTGCCTATACAGTGGAAACCCCCAAAAAGTGATCCCATTTTGTAAACTAGACCCCTCAAGGAATTAATCTAGATTTGTGGTGAGCACCTTGGAGCCCCACATGTTTAACAGAAGTTTATAACTTGAGCCATGAAAATAAAAAAATTACATTTTAACTACAAAAGATGTTGTTTCAGCCACATTGTTTGTCATTTTTACAAGGGTAACAGGAGAAAATGGAACCCAAAATATGTTACGCAATTTCTCTTGAGTACGTTGATTCCTCATATGTGGGGGGAAACTACTTTTGAGGCACAGTGCAAAGATCAGAAAGGAAGAAGCAGCATATTGCAGTTCAGTTTTTGCTGGAAGGGGTTGAGGGTGTCATGTCACACTGGCAGAGCCCATGAGGTGCCAGAACAGTAGAAACACTCTATAAGTAACCACGTTTTACAAATACATCCCCCAATGAATTTATCTAGGGCTGCAGTGAGCATGTTGACAACACATATGCCTCACAAAGTTTTATACCATTAGGCGGTAAAGAAGGAAAAGTTATAGTTTTACCGCTGAAATGTTGTTTTAGCCCCAAGTTTTTAATTTTTATAAGAGGTAATAGGCAAAAATGAACCTCTCAGTTTGTTGTGCACTTTCTTCAGAGTGTGTCAATACCCTGTATGTATCAGGAACTACTTTTTAGGAACAGTGCAAAACTCAGAACGGAAGCGCGATATTATAGTGCAGATTTCACTGTTATGGAATGAGCATGCAATGACTCATTAGAAGAGCCCCTGAGGTGCCAGAACAGTAGAACACCCCATAAATGACCCTATTTTACAAACTACACCTCTCAATAAAGTCTTGTAAGTGTACAGTGATCATATTGACCCTATAGCTATGTCACAGATATGATTATGATGTCACAGATACTTATATGATTGAGTAGTGAAGAAAAAATAATTACATTTTTACCACAAAAATGTTGTTTTGAAAGCAATAAAAAAGACAAATGTAAATAAAAACGTATCTCTGAAAATGTCATCTTGTCTCACTCTTGCAGAAAACAAGCCGTCATACAGCTCCATCAGTGGAAACATTAAAAAAAGCTATATATCTTCGCATAAAGCAATGCAAACCCAATTCTTTTTTCTATAAAATAGTTTTTATTGTGTAAAAGCATCAGAGCATTAAAAAAATTATATGAATGTGGTATTGCTGTAAATGTACTAACTCAAAGAATAAAATTGCCTTATGAATTTTACCACACTCAGAATGGCAATAAAAAAACCTATTCTTGAGTTGATGGCTTTTCTTAATTCTGTCTCTCAAAAAATCAGAATAGGAAGAGGTCAAAAAATGTTATGGGACTGTAAATGATACCAATAAAAACATCTACTTGTCCCGCAAAAAACAAACCCTCACATGACTCTGTAGGATAAAATATTTAAAAATTATAGCTCTCAAAATATGGCAATGCAAAAACTTGCTTTTGCAAAAAAAGCATCTTTTAGTCTGTGACAACAGCCAAACATAAAAAATATAAATCTGGTATCGCTCTAATCGCGGCGGCCCGAATAATAAAGTTGTCTAATTACATGCACCGCGAGGAATGGCATAAATAATAAAATAAACTACCGTATTTTTCGGACTATAAGACGCACCGGACTATAAGGCGCACCCAGGTTTTAGAGGTGGAAAATAGGGAAAAAAAATATTTGAAGCTAAAAAATGTCATAAAATATTTAATAACATAAATGACATACTATTATATGTGGTGTTATTATATATAATAGTGTGTTATTATGTTGGAAGCTGTGGGACCAGTGCGGTGTCTGTAAAGCACTATATAAAGATGCTGGAGGGTGAGTACAAGAATGGGGGCACAGGGCTTATATTTAAAGCACCACTCCAGCACTGCAAAATAACACTGGAGTGCTGCTTTAAAATCCCATGGGAGAACTATAACTCCCAGCATGTCCTGCAGATCCTATGACATGCTGGGAGTTATAGTTCACCAAAGGAGTGGCAGAGTGCTTTATTGTGTTTTGTAAAGACTAACCTCTTAAATGTGGCAGCCAGCCACACTGTGGTGAGGTTAAAGCTGGAGCGTCCCATGACTGCATACAGAGCAGTCCCTCCTTTCCTTTCCACAGCACAGGTAATGAGGAAGCTGCAGATTCTAGTGGAGACTGGAGAGCCTGAAGGACCTGTGATGATGTCAAGAAGAGGGAGGGCTCTGAGCTGCCATGTGATGCTCCAGCCCGCCCACTCCTGACATCATCACAGGTCCTCCTGCACAGAACTCAGCGTCCAGCCCAGGCATGGCAGGCAGGTACTATGCAGTGATCTCCTCTCTCCTCTGGCCCCTGCTGCTGCCTCCTCTCCCCCGGACACACAGACCTGCCCAGCGGCTGCAGGAATCAGCGCTGGAGAAGCCATGTGTGTCCCTGCTTAAGCATTTGCTGCTCCCGGCTCACCACTCAGCTGATAGGTGGGCGGGGAATAGCTAATGAATATTCACTGCACTTAATCATCGGGAGCACATGATTTCTCTAGCACTGATTCTGGGCAGCGGGGACATCCTGAAGTGGGATAACAGTGCGATCCCACTCACTGCTGCCCCCCTCCCCACATGCTATGTCCGTACCATAAGACGCACCCACACTTTCCTCCCAAATTTGGAGGAAAAAAAGTACGTCTTATGGTCGGAAAAATACGGTAAGTCTTTACCTTCTGTTGATTTGTTCATTCTTCCTCCTGAAGATTGCAGTAAGGCTCTGCTCACATTCAACCTTCACTCTGCGCTAAGCACATACACCGGGATTTCCATGCAAATCTCTGAAATATGTGATTTAGACAGAACCCCAGCAGAAGATTCCCTATATTGAGGCAAATGGAGACACTATGGATGCCATCTGGCCTATTATCCAGCCGTGTCTGTCTTTTTAGGTATGCATAAAAGTGCTGTCAGCCAGATGGAGCCCAGGGTAACATTGCTGCCTCATTATAGTGAATGGATCCCTCAGGGTTTTCATTTGAATCACGTCATTTGGAGATTTTGATGGAAACTGCAAAATAAGTGCTCCTCATTGAGCATCGGATAAATGTGACCAAAATTTTATATAAAATGTTTGCGATAAAAGCTTAAAATCAATCCACAAAAAAGCAAAGCCCCACTCAGGTCTGTCTTCTGTTAAGAGAAATAAAGGTGGCTTCCATGTCACTGGTAGTACAAAGCCTCTGGAAAAGAGAAATGGCTCCTCGACCCTCAAAAGGAATTCAGCAAATTCTGCTCTCCCAAATACAAATGCCCCCCTCCGTTCTGAGCCCCCAGTGTGCCTAAATAAGATTTAGCATCCAAATGATAGGCATTTCTGTAGCAATGAGAGTCCTCCTAATTTAAGGGTGCTTGTCTCCAGAAATACGAGCTGGGCACTACAACGTACTGGGGACTACAATGCACTGGGCACTGCAGCGTACTGGGTACTGCAATGGCAGTCTGCAATTTTCACTCCACTGATTTCCACTGCTACTTGTTTCTGGAAAACACCCATGGAGTCAAAAGCATCACTACATCTGTAGATTTATTACCAAAGGGGTATAATTTACAAAATGGGGTACCTTGATGGGGATTCTTCTTTTCTAGCACTTAGCTATTTTACCCATTTACCCGTGTGAGAATGTTAAATCTGGGGCTAAAGCTAAAATTTGGTGTCAATATGATCACTGTACTCCTAGAAGAATTCATTGGGGGACATAGGGGGTTCTTCCCTTTTAAGCTTTGCACTGTGCCTTAAAAGTTTTTTGTGACCACAGTGGTGTATTGGTGTACTCAGAAGAAATTGCAAAACACATTTTAGGATCCATTTTCCCCTGCTATATGTGAGAAAATGAAAACTTTGAGGCTAAAACATTTTTATGGGAAAAATTTAGATTTTTTTATTTTCACAGATAAACATTTCAAAATTCTGTGAAGCACCTTTGGGAGCAATGTGCTCACCGCATGTCTAGATATACTCCTTGTGTGGTCTATTTTCCAAAATGGGGTCAATTTTGAGGGGTTTCTTTCCACTTTTTAGGCAAATTAGGGGCTCTCCAAACGCGACATGACACCCACAGATGATTCCATCAAAATCTGCGTTCCAAAACCTCACTCCTTCCTTTCTGAGCCCAAACAGTAGATTTCCCCCACATACTTGGTACCTTGTTATGATGCGGTGTTTTAGGAGCAACATGGAACGAGCTCTGAAGGAAGTGGTAACTGTACTGACCGCAGTCCCTAAGCTCAACACAACACTAGAAGTAGCCGTGGGGTGCTCCTAACTCTCCCTAGGCACCTCATCACCGCCTAAGAGCTAACTACCCCTAAAGATAGAAGCAGGAAAACTATCTTGCCTCAGAGAAAATCCCCAAAGGATAGATTAGCCCCCCACAAATAATGACTGTGAGTGGAGAGGGAAAAGACATACACAGAATGAAACCAGGATGAGCACAGGAGGCCAGTCTAACTTGATAGATAGGACAGGATGGAATACTGTGCAGTCAGTATAAAACACTACAAAAATCCATGCAGAGTTTACTAAAAATCTCCACACCTGACTAAAGGTGTGGAGGGTAAATCTGCTTCCCAGAGCTTCCAGCAAGACAGAATTAATTCATACTGATAACGCTGGACAAACATAGAAGCACAGAACGGATAAGTCCACAAACTGTGAACAGAAAAGAGCAAGCAAAAACTTAGCTTTGCTGAACTGGTCAGGATAACAGGGAACTCCAAAGAGATGTGAATCCAACCAGGAACCATTTACAAGTGGCACTGGCTGAAGGACAGAGCCAGGCATAAATAGCCGAGCAGAAAAGACAATCAGTGGAAGCAGCTGAAGACAGCTAACTCCAAGGAGCAGCCATACCACTAGAAACCACAAGATGGAGCCCAAGAGCAGAACTCACAAAAGTGCCACTTACAACCACCGGAGAGAGCCCAAGAGCGGAATTCACAACAGTACCTGCAAACTCACGAGAAATTTCACAACAAATTTTGAGTTCCATGCTCTCCTGTTACCCTAATGAAAATAAAAGTTTTGGGGCTAAATGAACATTTTTGTGATTTGTTATTTTCACGGCTCTACGTTCTAATCTTCTTTGAGGTAAATGGGGGTTCAAGGTGCTCAACCCATATCTAGACACATTCCTTGAGGTGTCTAGTTTTCAAAATTGGGTCATTTGTGGGGGTTTCCACTGTTTAGGTACATTAGGTGCTTTCCAAATGCGACATGGCATCCACTAATGATTCTAACAAATTTTACATTCAAAAAGTCAAATGGTGCTCCCTTCCCTTCCGAGCCCTGCAGTGGGCACAAACAGTAGCTTTGTTCCATATTTACTCAGAAGCAATTGCACTACAAATTGTACTGTGTATTTTCTCATGTTACCCTTGTTAAAATAAAACGTTTGGGGCTAATATAACATTTTTGTAGGAAAAATGTGTTTTTTTTTATTTTCACAGCTTAACATTATAAATGTCTGCAAAGTAACTTGGGGTTTAAGGTGCTCAGAGTCACCACACATCTAGATACATTACTTGAGGGGTCTAGTTTCCAAAATGGGGCCACTTGTGAGGGTTTCCACTATTTGGATACATCAGGGGCTCTCCAATGCAACATGGCATCCACTCTCTTTTTCAGCCAATTTTGCATTCAAAAATCCAAACGGTGCTCCTTCTCTTCCAAGCCCTGCCATGCATCCAACCAGTAGTTTCCCCCCAAAATGAGGTATCGGTGTACTCAGAAGAAAATGCATAACTTATTTTGGTTTCCATTTTCTCGAGTTACCATTGTGAAAATAAAAAATTTCATTTTTTCCTTCCATATTCCATTAATTCCTTTGAAGCACCTGAAGGGTGTTAGGTGTAGAGTTCCCACCTCTGTACAGGGGGAATCTCGAACCACCTCTGCTGCGGTCTCCTATTCTTCTCCAGCCGCAGTGGAGCCTGCTCAGCGGAGACGTCGGTCCCAGCGTCTGGCTCAGGCTGATACTGGGCGACTGGATACTACTGTTTTTCCAGGCTCTGCCTTTGTATCCAGTACTGGTCAACGGTAAGCAGACGCCTCTGGGACTAAGTCCTGCTTTCCCCTTCTGAGCATGTCCAGGGTAAGACCTCCCTCTCCTTGGATGTCGGGGGTCACATGCTCAGATACTGCAGCAGCTCCCATTGGTCCTCTAGGAATGTCCTGAATTTGCTCAGGTACTGTAGCAGCTCCCATTGGTCCTCTAGGAAGGTCCTGAAGTTGCTGCAGCTCTAAAAGGTTCACATGGCCGCACGGCCATGCGCTAGTATCAAAACAATGTCTATGAGCTCAGCGCCAGTGTGGTCATGTTTGGATGCGGTTAGGGTTTGGAAATAAGCCCCTAGAATACCGGTATCTCCGGTGAGGAGTTTGTGTGAGTGTATTCAGGGCCTTGGCTGAAATGAGCCGCTAGAATACCGGCACCTCCTTTGAGAAGTTGTTTGTCTGTTTTCTCTGACTGCATGATCACAGTTTGCTCTGGTTGGTGGCTGTGTACCTCTGTGAGGTTAACAGGGCACAGCATCTTGTTCCTAGTGACTCTGTGGAGTTAACAGAGTTCGCTTATACTGCCATATAGTGCCGCCATTTGCCAGCAGCAGGTTCCTCTCCTGCACGGTGGACACCGGGTTGCGAACGAACCTAATAATACATATATATCCTCGGTGCGTTCTGCCAACCCTAACATAATACTAGCGCCAGGGTCTGGCTTGTAAATGGCAGATAAACAGCAATCCTTGCGGTACATCCAGCAGCAGGAGGGTATGTTGACGGCTCTCGAGTGCACAACCTCAGCTGTGGATGTTACCTCAGTTGCTTTTCAGGCTGCTAACGTGGCTGCAGCAACCTTGTCCATGGCCACCCCTGTTCCGACTCTATCTCACCTCCCGCTGCCAGAAAAATAGTAATTTAGTAAATCTTGTAGGAGTTTTGTGAGCCAGTACTCTATACACCTCGAGCTCCTGGCGGCACATTTCCCCACAGAGCGGGCAAAGTTGGGATTTATTTTGTCTCTCCTGTCGGACAGGGCGTTGGAGTGGGCTACGCCGCTGTGGGAGTGTGGCGATCATGTGGTGAAGAGTGCTCCACTGTTCTTGAGCACTCTGAAACAGGTCTCTTTAGGGCCTCGAGTCACCCATGATACGGCGCTCCAACTGTTGGCATTGACTCAGGTCTCGTCCTTGGTCAGCCATTTTGCCGTCCACTTCCGCACCCTATCATCTGAGCTGGAGTGATCGGATAAAGCCCTTACCCCTATATTTTGGAGGGGGCTGGCTGACCACGTGAAGGACGCTCTGGACACAAGGGAGATTCCCACCACACTGGAGGAGTTAATAGCTGCGTCTACCGGTATTGACCTCCATTTTCATGAGCAAAGGTTAGAACGGGCCCAGTGTAGGCAGAGGTTTCGGCTGGCTCCCACCCTCGCCAAACCTTTGGAATCTCCGCTCCTGGTCACTGAGTCACATGAGGCCATGGAAGTGTCACGAGCGGGATCTAAGTCCTGGACCGCTCATGCACTCAAGGTTTGCAATGTTTGCCAGCAGTCAGGACATCTTGCCACCAGATATTCACAGCGGTCGAGGAAACGTCAGCGTCTAGTGGTAGTAGGTGGAGGTACACTAGACACGGCAACGATTGCCTCCAAATTGTCCATTAAGGGGACAATTACAATAGGCTCATTCACTCACTCGGTAGAGCTCTGCGTGGATTCTGGGGCGGAGGGCAATTTTATGTCTTCTGCCTTCGCCCAATGTCACACGATTCCCCTGATAATGCTAGCTCAATCAGTAACTGTACGAGTGGTGAATGGGTCGACACTGCCTTCACAGATTACACACCAGGCCATCCCTTTCACACTGTCCTTGTTGTCATCTCATCAGGAGATTATATCTCTGCTCATCATTCCTAAGGGAATTGATGAGGTCCTGTTAGGGATACCATGGCTACGGTATCACTCTCCTAATATTGAGTGGTCCACAGGCAAAATTTTGGGATGGGGTGAATCTTGTGGGGGTAGATGTCAGAGGGAAGAGCGTTCAGATTGCTACAACTGAGGTACCCGTAGATCTATCCTTTCTGCCCAAGCAATATTGGCCCTATGTGGACATGTTCTCGAAAAGGTCTGCGGAGACCCTTCCGCCTCACCGCCCCTATGACTGTCCTATTGACGTATTGCCTGGTGCTGAGCCTCCCCGGGGTCGAGTATATCCGTTATCTCTCCCGAAGATGGAGGCAATGTCTCAGTACATCCAGGAAAATCTGGCAAGAATATTCATTAGAAAGTCAGTGTCACCTGCAGGGGCTGGGTTCTTCTTCGTGCAGAAGAAGAACAGGGAACTATGTCCATGAATAGGCTACAGGAGTCTTAACGCCATCACCATTAAAGGGACTCTGTCACCTGAATTTGGAGGGAACAATTTTCAGCCATAGAGGTGGGGTTTTTGGGTGTTTGATTCACCCTTTCCTTACCCTTACCCTTTACTTGCACAAGGCAATCTTGCCTTGCGCAGGCGTGTACTATGGAGGACAGAGAATGAACTTCAATCCAATATTGCAGCCAGCATGCAGCCAGCGGGTAAGGAAAGGGTGAATCAAACACCATAAAACCCCACCTCTATGGCTGAAAATTGTTCCCTCCAAATTCAGGTGACAGAGTCCCTTTAAGAATAAATATCCTCTGCCCCTGATATCTGAGCTTTTTGATAGGCTTCAGGGAGCAAGGGAGTTTACTAAACTAGATCTGCGTGGTGCGCACAACCTGATTCGCATCCGTGAGGGGGACGAATGGAAGATGGTTTTAACACCAGGGACGGGCACTATGAATATCTAGTGATGCCCTTTGGGCTCTGTTTTACCCAAGCTGTTTTCCAAGACTTTGTAAACGATCTCTTCCGAGATATGCTCTCTACCTCGGTCGTAGTCTATCTGGATGATATTCTCATCTACTCTCCAGATATTAACTCCGACCGGAGAGATGTTTGCATCTTCGACCTCTTATGAACTAACTCCCTCAACTTCAAGTTGGATAAATGTGTGTTTGAGCAGGAGTCCTTACCTTTCCTGGGCTATATCATCTCTGCCCAGGGATTAGCTATGGTTCCTGCCAAACTACAGGCTGTGATTGACTGGCAAGAACCCCATTCTCTAAAAAAGCGGTGCAACGCTTTAAGGGGTTCATTAACTATTATCGCCAGTTCATCCCTCATTTCTCAACTTTGGTAGCTCCCTTGATAGCCCTCACCAAGAAGGGAGCAAATCCCAGATTGTGGTCTGATGAGGTCTCCTAGGACTTCACTACTATTAAATCTCATTTTGCTAGCGCTCCCATACTACATTGTTCCGATGTAGATAAGCCATTTATAATGGAAGGGGATGCTTCATCCGTTGGTGCTGGAGCAGTCCTCTTCCAAAAGGATGTTCAAGGTCGGAAGCATCCTTGCTTCTTCTTTTCCAAAACCTTCACACCAGCGGAGAGGAATTATTCCATCGGGGGCAGGGAGTTGCTAGCAGTGAAGTTGGCCTTCTCAGAGTGGAGACATGTCTTGGAGGGGGCTCTCTTTCCCTTCCAAGTATTCACAGACCACAAGAATTTGGTTTATTTACATACCGCCCAGTGGCTAAATTCTCATCAGGCCAGATGGTCCTTGTTCTTCTCTTGGTTCCATTTCACCCTCCATTTTCTGGGGAGAAGAACATTCGTGCCGACGCTCTCTCTCGTTCCGTTGTATGATCTGAGGAGGAGGAAGAGGAGCCTCAGCTTATTGTCCCTTCTGAGACCCTGAGAACTGTGGCCCTGGTTTCGCTAGAGTCTGTGCCTCCGGGCAAGACTTTTGTACCATCCAGTTTGCGTCCGGAGGTTCTCTCTTGGGCTCACTCGTCTAGGGTGGGTGGACATTTTGGGACCAAAAGGACATCTGAGCTTCTGGCGAGGACATATGGTGGCCGCATATGGCCCATGACATCGCAGAATATGCTCGAGCATGTTGTGTCCCCTGCGCCAAGCACAAGTCTCCTCATCAATGGCCAGCTGGGTTGCTTCACCTCCTGCTGGTGGCAGACAGACCCTGGGAGATGGTCAGGATGGATTTTGTGGAGGGCTTACCCAAGTCTCATAGCTGTACCATTATTTGGGTGATCACCGACCATTTTTCCAAAATGGTGCACTTGGTGACTCTTCCACGGCTACCTTCTGCATGGGCTCTGACGGCGTTGTTTATCAAACACATATTCCGCCTACACGGTATGCTGGACAAAATTGTCAGTGACCGGGGTCCCCAGTTTGCGTCTTGATTCTGGAGAGAGCTTTGTCGTCTACTCAGTATTGAGTTGAATCTCTCCTCAGCATATCATTCTTAGATGAATGGGTTGGAAGAGAAGGCCAACCAGACCCTGGTCACATATCTGCAACATATTTTTCTGCCAAGCAGGATGACTGGACATCCATGCTACCGTGGGTGGAGTTTGCGCTTAACAATGCTGTAGCGACACCAATCAGACTCCATTCCTCCTTAATTACGGCCAGCATCCGTGGGTTCCTGTGCCTACGTCCATGTCTTCCACCGACTCCAGGGTGGCAGACTGGGCTGTGGAGGCACGGGACATTTGGTACCACACTCAGGATGCCATCCAGGCCTCCAAGGAGAGAATGAGGTCCTCCGCCAATGCACATAGGCACCCTGCTCCGACCTTTGCTCCTGGCGATTTAGTGTGGCTCTCCGCCCGTAACATCAGGCTGCGAGTTGAGTCCACTAAGTTTGCACCTTGCTACTTGGGTCCCTTCAAGGTCATCGAACAGGTTAACCCTGTGGTCTACCGTCTGGCCCTTCCTCCACACCTAGGTATCACTGACACCTTTCATGTGTCCCTCTTGAAGCCCGTGTACATGTCCCAGTTTTCCAAGTCATCTACCGAGACATCGCGTTCATCTTCGGATGATTACGAGGTGAATGCTATTTTGGGGTGCAAGGTGGTACGTGGCAAAAATTGTTATTTGGTGTACTGGAATGGTTATGGCCCAGAGGACAGGTCCTGGGAGCCTGCTGAGCACATTCGAGCTCCGCAGCTCATTGCTGCCTTCGAGCGTAGTGAGGTCCAAGGAGAGGGGGCCCCTAGGAGGGGGGTAATGTTAGGTGTCGAGTTCCCACCTCTGCACAGGGGGAATCTCGAACCATTCTTCTCCAGCAGCAGTGGAGCCTGCTCAGCGGAGACGTCGGTCCCAGCGTCTGGCTCAGGCTGATACGAGGCGACTGGATACTACTGTTCTTCCAGGCTCTGCCTTTGTATCCAGTACTGGTCAGCGGTGAGCAGACGTCTCTGGGACTAAGTTCTGCTTTTCCCCTTCTGAGCATGCCCAGGGTAAGACCTCTTATTGGAGGTCAGAGGTCACATGCTCAGATACTGCAGCATCTCCCATTAGTCCTCTAGGAAGGTCCTGAAGTTGCTCAGGTACAGTAGCAGCTTCCATTGGTCTTCTAGTAAGGTCCTGAAGTTGCTGCAGCTATAAAAGGTTTGCATGGCCGCACGGCCAGGCGCTAGTATCAAACCAATGTCTATGAGCTCAGCGCCAGTGTGGTCATGTTTAGATGCGGTTAGGGTTTGGCTGAAATAAGCCCCTAGAATACCGGCACCTCCGGTGAGGAGTTTGTATGAGTGTATTCAGGGCCTTGGCTGAAATAAGCCACTAGAATACCGGCACCTCCGGTGAGTAGCAGTTTGTCTGTTTTCTCTGACTGCATGATCACAGTTTGCTCTGGTTGGTAGCTCTGTACCTCTGTGAGGTTAACAGGGCACAGCATCTTGTTCCTAGCAACTCTGTGGAGTTAACAGAGTTCACTTATACCACCATATAGTGCTGCCATTTGCCAGCAGCAGGTTCCTCTCCTGCACGGTGGACCCCGGGTTGCGAACGCACCTAATAATACATATATACTGTATATACTCGGTGCGCTCCACCAACCCTAACAAAGGGTGACACATGTTGGTACTTTATGTCATATAGGCCCCCAAAAGTCATTTCAAATGTGATGTGGTCCCTAAAAAAATGCTTCTGTAAATTTTGTTGGAAAAAAGAGAAATTGTTGACCAACTTTTAACTCTTAACTTACTAACAAAAAAAGTTTAAAAAAAACCAAGCCAAATCAATCAACAAAGGATCAAGTTTTAAAGGTCAAGTTTCCTGACATTTGCAGTGTCAGACGAATATGAACATTTTGATATTAGATTAGAAAATAAAAAAATTTTGAGTGTCACCATTTGCCACTTTGCTGAAGCATCAGAGTGTGTGTTAATGTATTTGCTCTTGGGCTTCCAGGCTTTCCCATAATGCCCTGCAGCTATGCCCTCTAGAGAATTATCATACCTTGTACAGTGGTGGTCAGTACCTGGGTCATCACAGAAAACCGGATCCCAGTAGAGGACAGTTTGTACAGCATGGTATTTTTCCATCTCCAGTGTCAATGGGTAAGCTTCATGTTTCTGTAGAGCGTAAGATCTTATGACCAGCAGTGACCTCTCTCCATTAGAGTTGAGCGACCTTGACCTTTTTAGAGTCGAGCCGGGTTTCGCGAAACCCGACTATCTCAAAAGTCGGGTCGAGTGAAATCGGCCGATTATGACGTAAAGTCGGGATCGACCGAAACACGAAACCCAATGCAAGTCAATGGGGCAGCATAGTCGGCAGTGAGTGGGGGCCAGGAAAACACCTAGAGTGCCCATTTTAATGTCAAAACCATCCATTCTTCTTAATGAAGCTTGTCAAGCGTAATTTACCTTATAATAATTGGAAGGCATTTGAAATTGGGGGTCATTTGGCTAAAGTTGTGGTGGGTAGGGCTGGTTCAAGTAATTAGTGGGCCCAGGAAATCTGGACCACGTCACGGCAGTGGAGCAGGGAGAGGTAAGTATTTCAACTTTGCAAGTGCTGTGAACCTGAGCAAGCAGGGGGGGCCCACTCGTTGGCATTGGCACTGGCACAGGGCCCCTCAAAGTACAGCGGTGTGTTTGCACGGCGGGGGCGCCTCCCACCGGCAGCAACACTTTTGCGTACCATGAGAGGCCCTGTGCCAGTGACGTCGCCAACTAGTATTCCTCCCCCCACCTGATGAAGGAACCTGCACTTTCATCTGCACCTTCCTGTTTGTCCCCGTGTAAGGTGGTATGGTATGCGGGAAGGGGGACCTGACTTTCAGCAGGGTCACAATCTTGCAGTGTAGCGTGCACGGGAAATGTTGCGTTATGGGTCAATGTACCAGCAGACTCATCTATCACTGGCTGGGCAATGGGCAGGATGAGGAGGAAACACAGATATAGGCCCAAAGAATAAAGTGGGCTAAATGCAGTTCAAAATTGGTAACACAGGACTTATCAGGGGGCATTGCAGTGGAGGACAACTGGAATGAGAGGCTGACACAGAGAGTAGGCCCAAATCAGTAAGTAGTCGAAATGCAGTTCAAAATTGGCAACAGTAGTAAACAGGCGGCACAGCTTTGTTCAGTGGAGGAGAACAGCAAGGAGTGGCAGACACCGATAGTAGGCCCCAACCCAACTAGTAGGCCAAATGCAGTCTAACATTAACAACTACTTAACGAGTGCCTGAAAACGGAATTTCAGGACAGGAAACCAGGAGAACAGCAAGGAGCGGCAGACACCGATAGTAGGCCCCAAACCAACTAGTACGCCAAATGCAGTTGTTCCGTTTAACCACAATTTAATGAGAGCCTGAAGATAGAAGTTCAGGAAAGGCAACCTGGAGAACACCTTGGAGTGGAACACACCATCTCTCTACACCCCATACCCAATTTGTAGGTCTAATGCAGCGTAGTTTCCAACAACTACTAAACGAGAGCATGATGATCGAATCATTGGCGAGGAAACCTGGGGAACACCTTGGAGTGGAACACACCATCTCTCTACAGTGGAACACACCATCTCTCTACACCCCATACCCAATTTGTAGGCCTAATGCAGCGTAGTTTCCAACAACTACTAAACGAGAGCCGGAAGATCGAAGCTCAGGAAGGGCAACCTGGAGAACACCTTGGAGTGGAACACACCATCTCTCTACACCCCATACCCAATTTGTAGGCCCAATGCACTGTAGTTTCCAACAACTACTAAACGAGAGCCGGAAGATCGAAGCAATGGAGAGGAAACCTGGGGAACACCTTGGAGTGTAACACACCATCTCTCTACACCCCATACCCAATTTGTAGGCCTAATGCAGCGTAGTTTCCAACAACTACTAAACGAGAGCCGGAAGATCGAAGCAATGGAGAGGAAACCTGGGGAACACCTTGGAGTGTAACACACCATCTCTCTACACCCCATACCCAATTTGTAGGCCTAATGCAGCGTAGTTTCCAACAACTACTAAACGAGAGCCGGAAGATCGAAGCAATGGAGAGGAAACCTGGGGAACACCTTGGAGTGTAACACACCATCTCTCTACACCCCATACCCAATTTGTAGGCCTAATGCAGCGTAGTTTCCAACAACTACTAAACGAGAGCATGAAGATCGAAGCAATGGAGAGGAAACCTAGGGAACACCTTGGAGTGGAACACACCATCTCTCTACACCCCATACCCAATTTGTAGGCCTAATG
Organism: Ranitomeya imitator; assembly: GCF_032444005.1. Lineage (NCBI taxonomy): Eukaryota > Metazoa > Chordata > Amphibia > Anura > Dendrobatidae > Ranitomeya > Ranitomeya imitator. The sequence goes on along the minus strand of NC_091285.1, from coordinate 159,250,644 downwards.
CAGCGTAGTTTCCAACAACTACTAAACGAGAGCATGATGATCGAAGCATTGGCGAGGAAACCTGGGGAACACCTTGGAGTGGAACACACCATCTCTCTACAGTGGAACACACCATCTCTCTACACCCCATACCCAATTTGTAGGCCTAATGCAGCGTAGTTTCCAACAACTACTAAACGAGAGCCGGAAGATCGAAGCTCAGGAAAGGCAACCTGGGGAACACCTTGGAGTGGAACACACCATCTCTCTACACCCCATACCCAATTTGTAGGCCTAATGCAGCGTAGTTTCCAACAACTACTAAACGAGAGCCGGAAGATCGAAGCAATGGAGAGGAAACCTGGGGAACACCTTGGAGTGTAACACACCATCTCTCTACACCCCATACCCAATTTGTAGGCCTAATGCAGCGTAGTTTCCAACAACTACTAAACGAGAGCATGAAGATCGAAGCAATGGAGAGGAAACCTGGGGAACACCTTGGAGTGGAACACACCATCTCTCTACACCCCATACCCAATTTGTAGGCCTAATGCAGCGTAGTTTCCAACAACTACTAAACGAGAGCATGAAGATCGAAGCAATGGAGAGGAAACCTGGGGAACACCTTGGAGTGGAACACACCATCTCTCTACACCCCATACCCAATTTGTAGGCCTAATGCAGCGTAGTTTCCAACAACTACTAAACGAGAGCATGATGATCGAAGCATTGGCGAGGAAACCTGGGGAACACCTTGGAGTGGAACACACCATCTCTCTACAGTGGAACACACCATCTCTCTACACCCCATACCCAATTTGTAGGCCTAATGCAGCGTAGTTTCCAACAACTACTAAACGAGAGCCGGAAGATCGAAGCTCAGGAAAGGCAACCTGGGGAACACCTTGGAGTGGAACACACCATCTCTCTATACCCCATACCCAATTTGTAGGCCTAATGCAGCGTAGTTTCCAACAACTACTAAACGAGAGCCGGAAGATCGAAGCAATGGAGAGGAAACCTGGGGAACACCTTGGAGAGTAACACACCATCTCTCTACACCCCATACCCAATTTGTAGGCCTAATGCAGCGTAGTTTCCAACAACTACTAAACGAGAGCCGGAAGATCGAAGCAATGGAGAGGAAACCTGGGGAACACCTTGGAGTGTAACACACCATCTCTCTACACCCCATACCCAATTTGTAGGCCTAATGCAGCGTAGTTTCCAACAACTACTAAACGAGAGCATGAAGATCGAAGCAATGGAGAGGAAACCTGGGGAACACCTTGGAGTGGAACACACCATCTCTCTACACCCCATACCCAATTTGTAGGCCTAATGCAGCGTAGTTTCCAACAACTACTAAACGAGAGCATGATGATCGAAGCATTGGCGAAGAAACCTGGGGAACACCTTGGAGTGGAACACACCATCTCTCTACAGTGGAACACACCATCTCTCTACACCCCATACCCAATTTGTAGGCCTAATGCAGCGTAGTTTCCAACAACTACTAAACGAGAGCCGGAAGATCGAAGCTCAGGAAAGGCAACCTGGGGAACACCTTGGAGTGGAACACACCATCTCTCTACACCCCATACCCAATTTGTAGGCCTAATGCAGCGTAGTTTCCAACAACTACTAAACGAGAGCCGGAAGATCGAAGCAATGGAGAGGAAACCTGGGGAACACCTTGGAGTGTAACACACCATCTCTCTACACCCCATACCCAATTTGTAGGCCTAATGCAGCGTAGTTTCCAACAACTACTAAACGAGAGCATGAAGATCGAAGCAATGGAGAGGAAACCTGGGGAACACCTTGGAGTGGAACACACCATCTCTCTACACCCCATACCCAATTTGTAGGCCTAATGCAGCGTAGTTTCCAACAACTACTAAACGAGAGCATGATGATCGAAGCATTGGCGAGGAAACCTGGGGAACACCTTGGAGTGGAACACACCATCTCTCTACAGTGGAACACACCATCTCTCTACACCCCATACCCAATTTGTAGGCCTAATGCAGCGTAGTTTCCAACAACTACTAAACGAGAGCCGGAAGATCGAAGCTCAGGAAAGGCAACCTGGGGAACACCTTGGAGTGGAACACACCATCTCTCTATACCCCATACCCAATTTGTAGGCCTAATGCAGCGTAGTTTCCAACAACTACTAAACGAGAGCCGGAAGATCGAAGCAATGGAGAGGAAACCTGGGGAACACCTTGGAGTGTAACACACCATCTCTCTACACCCCATACCCAATTTGTAGGCCTAATGCAGCGTAGTTTCCAACAACTACTAAACAAGAGCCGGAAGATCGAAGCAATGGAGAGGAAACCTGGGGAACACCTTGGAGTGTAACACACCATCTCTCTACACCCCATACCCAATTTGTAGGCCTAATGCAGCGTAGTTTCCAACAACTACTAAACGAGAGCCGGAAGATCGAAGCAATGGAGAGGAAACCTGGGGAACACCTTGGAGTGTAACACACTATCTCTCTACACCCCATACCCAATTTGTAGGCCTAATGCAGTGTAGTTTCCAACAACTACTAAACGAGAGCCGGAAGATCGAAGCAATGGAGAGGAAACCTGGGGAACACCTTGGAGTGTAACACACCATCTCTCTACACCCCATACCCAATTTGTAGGCCTAATGCAGCGTAGTTTCCAACAACTACTAAACGAGAGCATGAAGATCGAAGCAATGGAGAGGAAACCTGGGGAACACCTTGGAGTGGAACACACCATCTCTCTACACCCCATACCCAATTTGTAGGCCTAATGCAGCGTAGTTTCCAACAACTACTAAACGAGAGCCGGAAGATCGAAGCTCAGGAAAGGCAACCTGGGGAACACCTTGGAGTGGAACACACCATCTCTCTACACCCCATACCCAATTTGTAGGCCTAATGCAGCGTAGTTTCCAACAACTACTAAACGAGAGCCGGAAGATCGAAGCAATGGAGAGGAAACCTGGGGAACACCTTGGAGTGTAACACACCATCTCTCTACACCCCATACCCAATTTGTAGGCCTAATGCAGCGTAGTTTCCAACAACTACTAAACGAGAGCCGGAAGATCGAAGCAATGGAGAGGAAACCTGGGGAACACCTTGGAGTGTAACACACCATCTCTCTACACCCCATACCCAATTTGTAGGCCTAATGCAGCGTAGTTTCCAACAACTACTAAACGAGAGCATGAAGATCGAAGCAATGGAGAGGAAACCTGGGGAACACCTTGGAGTGGAACACACCATCTCTCTACACCCCATACCCAATTTGTAGGCCTAATGCAGCGTAGTTTCCAACAACTACTAAACGAGAGCATGATGATCGAAGCATTGGCGAGGAAACCTGGGGAACACCTTGGAGTGGAACATACCATCTCTCTACAGTGGAACACACCATCTCTCTACACCCCATACCCAATTTGTAGGCCTAATGCAGCGTAGTTTCCAACAACTACTAAACGAGAGCATGAAGATCGAAGCAATGGAGAGGAAACCTGGGGAACACCTTGGAGTGGAACACACCATCTCTCTACACCCCATACCCAATTTGTAGGCCTAATGCAGCGTAGTTTCCAACAACTACTAAACGAGAGCATGATGATCGAAGCATTGGCGAGGAAACCTGGGGAACACCTTGGAGTGGAACATACCATCTCTCTACAGTGGAACACACCATCTCTCTACACCCCATACCCAATTTGTAGGCCTAATGCAGCGTAGTTTCCAACAACTACTAAACGAGAGCCGGAAGATCGAAGCTCAGGAAAGGCAACCTGGGGAACACCTTGGAGTGGAACACACCATCTCTCTATACCCCATACCCAATTTGTAGGCCTAATGCAGCGTAGTTTCCAACAACTACTAAACGAGAGCCGGAAGATCGAAGCAATGGAGAGGAAACCTGGGGAACACCTTGGAGTGTAACACACCATCTCTCTACACCCCATACCCAATTTGTAGGCCTAATGCAGCGTAGTTTCCAACAACTACTAAACAAGAGCCGGAAGATCGAAGCAATGGAGAGGAAACCTGGGGAACACCTTGGAGTGTAACACACCATCTCTCTACACCCCATACCCAATTTGTAGGCCTAATGCAGCGTAGTTTCCAACAACTACTAAACGAGAGCCGGAAGATCGAAGCAATGGAGAGGAAACCTGGGGAACACCTTGGAGTGTAACACACCATCTCTCTACACCCCATACCCAATTTGTAGGCCTAATGCAGCGTAGTTTCCAACAACTACTAAACGAGAGCCGGAAGATCGAAGCAATGGAGAGGAAACCTGGGGAACACCTTGGAGTGTAACACACCATCTCTCTACACCCCATACCCAATTTGTAGGCCTAATGCAGCGTAGTTTCCAACAACTACTAAACGAGAGCATGAAGATCGAAGCAATGGAGAGGAAACCTGGGGAACACCTTGGAGTGGAACACACCATCTCTCTACACCCCATACCCAATTTGTAGGCCTAATGCAGCGTAGTTTCCAACAACTACTAAACGAGAGCATGATGATCGAAGCATTGGCGAGGAAACCTGGGGAACACCTTGGAGTGGAACACACCATCTCTCTACAGTGGAACACACCATCTCTCTACACCCCATACCCAATTTGTAGGCCTAATGCAGCGTAGTTTCCAACAACTACTAAACGAGAGCTGGAAGATCGAAGCAATGGAGAGGAAACCTGGGGAACACCTTGGAGTGTAACACACCATCTCTCTACACCCCATACCCAATTTGTAGGCCTAATGCAGCGTAGTTTCCAACAACTACTAAACGAGAGCATGAAGATCGAAGCAATGGAGAGGAAACCTGGGGAACACCTTGGAGTGGAACACACCATCTCTCTACACCCCATACCCAATTTGTAGGCCTAATGCAGCGTAGTTTCCAACAACTACTAAACGAGAGCATGATGATCGAAGCATTGGCGAGGAAACCTGGGGAACACCTTGTAGTGGAACATACCATCTCTCTACAGTGGAACACACCATCTCTCTACACCCCATACCCAATTTGTAGGCCTAATGCAGCGTAGTTTCCAACAACTACTAAACGAGAGCCGGAAGATCGAAGCTCAGGAAAGGCAACCTGGGGAACACCTTGGAGTGGAACACACCATCTCTCTATACCCCATACCCAATTTGTAGGCCTAATGCAGCGTAGTTTCCAACAAATACTAAACGAGAGCATGAAGATCGAAGCAATGGAGAGGAAACCTGGGGAACACCTTGGAGTGGAACACACCATCTCTCTACACCCCATACCCAATTTGTAGGCCTAATGCAGCGTAGTTTCCAACAACTACTAAACGAGAGCCGGAAGATCGAAGCTCAGGAAAGGCAACCTGGGGAACACCTTGGAGTGGAACACACCATCTCTCTACACCCCATACCCAATTTGTAGGCCTAATGCAGCGTAGTTTCCAACAACTACTAAACGAGAGCCGGAAGATCGAAGCAATGGAGAGGAAACCTGGGGAACACCTTGGAGTGTAACACACCATCTCTCTACACCCCATACCCAATTTGTAGGCCTAATGCAGCGTAGTTTCCAACAACTACTAAACGAGAGCCGGAAGATCGAAGCAATGGAGAGGAAACCTGGGGAACACCTTGGAGTGTAACACACCATCTCTCTACACCCCATACCCAATTTGTAGGCCTAATGCAGCGTAGTTTCCAACAACTACTAAACGAGAGCATGAAGATCGAAGCAATGGAGAGGAAACCTGGGGAACACCTTGGAGTGGAACACACCATCTCTCTACACCCCATACCCAATTTGTAGGCCTAATGCAGCGTAGTTTCCAACAACTACTAAACGAGAGCATGATGATCGAAGCATTGGCGAGGAAACCTGGGGAACACCTTGGAGTGGAACATACCATCTCTCTACAGTGGAACACACCATCTCTCTACACCCCATACCCAATTTGTAGGCCTAATGCAGCGTAGTTTCCAACAACTACTAAACGAGAGCATGAAGATCGAAGCAATGGAGAGGAAACCTGGGGAACACCTTGGAGTGGAACACACCATCTCTCTACACCCCATACCCAATTTGTAGGCCTAATGCAGCGTAGTTTCCAACAACTACTAAACGAGAGCATGATGATCGAAGCATTGGCGAGGAAACCTGGGGAACACCTTGGAGTGGAACATACCATCTCTCTACAGTGGAACACACCATCTCTCTACACCCCATACCCAATTTGTAGGCCTAATGCAGCGTAGTTTCCAACAACTACTAAACGAGAGCCGGAAGATCGAAGCTCAGGAAAGGCAACCTGGGGAACACCTTGGAGTGGAACACACCATCTCTCTATACCCCATACCCAATTTGTAGGCCTAATGCAGCGTAGTTTCCAACAACTACTAAACGAGAGCCGGAAGATCGAAGCAATGGAGAGGAAACCTGGGGAACACCTTGGAGTGTAACACACCATCTCTCTACACCCCATACCCAATTTGTAGGCCTAATGCAGCGTAGTTTCCAACAACTACTAAACAAGAGCCGGAAGATCGAAGCAATGGAGAGGAAACCTGGGGAACACCTTGGAGTGTAACACACCATCTCTCTACACCCCATACCCAATTTGTAGGCCTAATGCAGCGTAGTTTCCAACAACTACTAAACGAGAGCCGGAAGATCGAAGCAATGGAGAGGAAACCTGGGGAACACCTTGGAGTGTAACACACCATCTCTCTACACCCCATACCCAATTTGTAGGCCTAATGCAGCGTAGTTTCCAACAACTACTAAACGAGAGCCGGAAGATCGAGGCAATGGAGAGGAAACCTGGGGAACACCTTGGAGTGTAACACACCATCTCTCTACACCCCATACCCAATTTGTAGGCCTAATGCAGCGTAGTTTCCAACAACTACTAAACGAGAGCATGAAGATCGAAGCAATGGAGAGGAAACCTGGGGAACACCTTGGAGTGTAACACACCATCTCTCTACACCCCATACCCAATTTGTAGGCCTAATGCAGCGTAGTTTCCAACAACTACTAAACGAGAGCCGGAAGATCGAGGCAATGGAGAGGAAACCTGGGGAACACCTTGGAGTGTAACACACCATCTCTCTACACCCCATACCCAATTTGTAGGCCTAATGCAGCGTAGTTTCCAACAACTACTAAACGAGAGCATGAAGATCGAAGCAATGGAGAGGAAACCTGGGGAACACCTTGGAGTGGAACACACCATCTCTCTACACCCCATACCCAATTTGTAGGCCTAATGCAGCGTAGTTTCCAACAACTACTAAACGAGAGCATGATGATCGAAGCATTGGCGAGGAAACCTGGGGAACACCTTGGAGTGGAACACACCATCTCTCTACAGTGGAACACACCATCTCTCTACACCCCATACCCAATTTGTAGGCCTAATGCAGCGTAGTTTCCAACAACTACTAAACGAGAGCTGGAAGATCGAAGCAATGGAGAGGAAACCTGGGGAACACCTTGGAGTGTAACACACCATCTCTCTACACCCCATACCCAATTTGTAGGCCTAATGCAGCGTAGTTTCCAACAACTACTAAACGAGAGCCGGAAGATCGAAGCAATGGAGAGGAAACCTGGGGAACACCTTGGAGTGTAACACACCATCTCTCTACACCCCATACCCAATTTGTAGGCCTAATGCAGCGTAGTTTCCAACAACTACTAAACGAGAGCCGGAAGATCGAAGCAATGGAGAGGAAACCTGGGGAACACCTTGGAGTGGAACACACCATCTCTCTACAGTGGAACACACCATCTCTCTACACCCCATACCCAATTTGTAGGCCTAATGCAGCGTAGTTTCCAACAACTACTAAACGAGAGCTTGAAGATCGAAGCAATGGAGAGGAAACCTGGGGAACACCTTGGAGTGTAACACACCATCTCTCTACACCCCATACCCAATTTGTAGGCCTAATGCAGCGTAGTTTCCAACAACTACTAAACGAGAGCCGGAAGATCGAAGCAATGGAGAGGAAACCTGGGGAACACCTTGGAGTGTAACACACCATCTCTCTACACCCCATACCCAATTTGTAGGCCTAATGCAGCGTAGTTTCCAACAACTACTAAACGAGAGCCGGAAGATCGAAGCAATGGAGAGGAAACCTGGGGAACACCTTGGAGTGTAACACACCATCTCTCTACACCCCATACCCAATTTGTAGGCCTAATGCAGCGTAGTTTCCAACAACTACTAAACGAGAGCATGAAGATCGAAGCAATGGAGAGGAAACCTGGGGAACACCTTGGAGTGGAACACACCATCTCTCTACACCCCATACCCAATTTGTAGGCCTAATGCAGCGTAGTTTCCAACAACTACTAAACGAGAGCATGATGATCGAAGCATTGGCGAGGAAACCTGGGGAACACCTTGGAGTGGAACACACCATCTCTCTACAGTGGAACACACCATCTCTCTTCACCCCATACCCAATTTGTAGGCCTAATGCAGCGTAGTTTCCAACAACTACTAAACGAGAGCCGGAAGATCGAAGCTCAGGAAAGGCAACCTGGGGAACACCTTGGAGTGGAACACACCATCTCTCTACACCCCATACCCAATTTGTAGGCCTAATGCAGCGTAGTTTCCAACAACTACTAAACGAGAGCCGGAAGATCGAAGCAATGGAGAGGAAACCTGGGGAACACCTTGGAGTGTAACACACCATCTCTCTACAACCCATACCCAATTTGTAGGCCTAATGCAGCGTAGTTTCCAACAACTACTAAACGAGAGCCGGAAGATCGAAGCAATGGAGAAGAAACCTGGGGAACACCTTGGAGTGTAACACACCATCTCTCTACACCCCATACCCAATTTGTAGGCCTAATGCAGCGTAGTTTCCAACAACTACTAAACGAGAGCCGGAAGATCGAAGCAATGGAGAGGAAACCTGGGGAACACCTTGGAGAGTAACACACCATCTCTCTACACCCCATACCCAATTTGTAGGCCTAATGCAGCGTAGTTTCCAACAACTACTAAACGAGAGCATGAAGATCGAAGCAATGGAGAGGAAACCTGGGGAACACCTTGGAGTGGAACACACCATCTCTCTACACCCCATACCCAATTTGTAGGCCTAATGCAGCGTAGTTTCCAACAACTACTAAACGAGAGCATGATGATCGAAGCATTGGCGAGGAAACCTGGGGAACACCTTGGAGTGGAACACACCATCTCTCTACAGTGGAACACACCATCTCTCTACACCCCATACCCAATTTGTAGGCCTAATGCAGCGTAGTTTCCAACAACTACTAAACGAGAGCCGGAAGATCGAAGCAATGGAGAGGAAACCTGGGGAACACCTTGGAGTGTAACACACCATCTCTCTACACCCCATACCCAATTTGTAGGCCTAATGCAGCGTAGTTTCCAACAACTACTAAACGAGAGCCGGAAGATCGAAGCTCAGGAAAGGCAACCTGGGGAACACCTTGGAGTGGAACACACCATCTCTCTACACCCCATACCCAATTTGTAGGCCTAATGCAGCGTAGTTTCCAACAACTACTAAACGAGAGCCGGAAGATCGAAGCAATGGAGAGGAAACCTGGGGAACACCTTGGAGTGTAACACACCATCTCTCTACACCCCATACCCAATTTGTAGGCCTAATGCAGCGTAGTTTCCAACAACTACTAAACGAGAGCCGGAAGATCGAAGCAATGGAGAGGAAACCTGGGGAACACCTTGGAGTGTAACACACCATCTCTCTACACCCCATACCCAATTTGTAGGCCTAATGCAGCGTAGTTTCCAACAACTACTAAACGAGAGCATGAAGATCGAAGCAATGGAGAGGAAACCTGGGGAACACCTTGGAGTGGAACACACCATCTCTCTACACCCCATACCCAATTTGTAGGCCTAATGCAGCGTAGTTTCCAACAACTACTAAACGAGAGCATGATGATCGAAGCATTGGCGAGGAAACCTGGGGAACACCTTGGAGTGGAACATACCATCTCTCTACAGTGGAACACACCATCTCTCTACACCCCATACCCAATTTGTAGGCCTAATGCAGCGTAGTTTCCAACAACTACTAAACGAGAGCATGAAGATCGAAGCAATGGAGAGGAAACCTGGGGAACACCTTGGAGTGGAACACACCATCTCTCTACACCCCATACCCAATTTGTAGGCCTAATGCAGCGTAGTTTCCAACAACTACTAAACGAGAGCATGATGATCGAAGCATTGGCGAGGAAACCTGGGGAACACCTTGGAGTGGAACATACCATCTCTCTACAGTGGAACACACCATCTCTCTACACCCCATACCCAATTTGTAGGCCTAATGCAGCGTAGTTTCCAACAACTACTAAACGAGAGCCGGAAGATCGAAGCTCAGGAAAGGCAACCTGGGGAACACCTTGGAGTGGAACACACCATCTCTCTATACCCCATACCCAATTTGTAGGCCTAATGCAGCGTAGTTTCCAACAACTACTAAACGAGAGCCGGAAGATCGAAGCAATGGAGAGGAAACCTGGGGAACACCTTGGAGTGTAACACACCATCTCTCTACACCCCATACCCAATTTGTAGGCCTAATGCAGCGTAGTTTCCAACAACTACTAAACAAGAGCCGGAAGATCGAAGCAATGGAGAGGAAACCTGGGGAACACCTTGGAGTGTAACACACCATCTCTCTACACCCCATACCCAATTTGTAGGCCTAATGCAGCGTAGTTTCCAACAACTACTAAACGAGAGCCGGAAGATCGAAGCAATGGAGAGGAAACCTGGGGAACACCTTGGAGTGTAACACACCATCTCTCTACACCCCATACCCAATTTGTAGGCCTAATGCAGCGTAGTTTCCAACAACTACTAAACGAGAGCCGGAAGATCGAGGCAATGGAGAGGAAACCTGGGGAACACCTTGGAGTGTAACACACCATCTCTCTACACCCCATACCCAATTTGTAGGCCTAATGCAGCGTAGTTTCCAACAACTACTAAACGAGAGCATGAAGATCGAAGCAATGGAGAGGAAACCTGGGGAACACCTTGGAGTGGAACACACCATCTCTCTACACCCCATACCCAATTTGTAGGCCTAATGCAGCGTAGTTTCCAACAACTACTAAACGAGAGCATGATGATCGAAGCATTGGCGAGGAAACCTGGGGAACACCTTGGAGTGGAACACACCATCTCTCTACAGTGGAACACACCATCTCTCTACACCCCATACCCAATTTGTAGGCCTAATGCAGCGTAGTTTCCAACAACTACTAAACGAGAGCTGGAAGATCGAAGCAATGGAGAGGAAACCTGGGGAACACCTTGGAGTGTAACACACCATCTCTCTACACCCCATACCCAATTTGTAGGCCTAATGCAGCGTAGTTTCCAACAACTACTAAACGAGAGCCGGAAGATCGAAGCAATGGAGAGGAAACCTGGGGAACACCTTGGAGTGTAACACACCATCTCTCTACACCCCATACCCAATTTGTAGGCCTAATGCAGCGTAGTTTCCAACAACTACTAAACGAGAGCCGGAAGATCGAAGCAATGGAGAGGAAACCTGGGGAACACCTTGGAGTGGAACACACCATCTCTCTACAGTGGAACACACCATCTCTCTACACCCCATACCCAATTTGTAGGCCTAATGCAGCGTAGTTTCCAACAACTACTAAACGAGAGCTTGAAGATCGAAGCAATGGAGAGGAATCCTGGGGAACACCTTGGAGTGTAACACACCATCTCTCTACACCCCATACCCAATTTGTAGGCCTAATGCAGCGTAGTTTCCAACAACTACTAAACGAGAGCCGGAAGATCGAAGCAATGGAGAGGAAACCTGGGGAACACCTTGGAGTGTAACACACCATCTCTCTACACCCCATACCCAATTTGTAGGCCTAATGCAGCGTAGTTTCCAACAACTACTAAACGAGAGCCGGAAGATCGAAGCAATGGAGAGGAAACCTGGGGAACACCTTGGAGTGTAACACACCATCTCTCTACACCCCATACCCAATTTGTAGGCCTAATGCAGCGTAGTTTCCAACAACTACTAAACGAGAGCATGAAGATCGAAGCAATGGAGAGGAAACCTGGGGAACACCTTGGAGTGGAACACACCATCTCTCTACACCCCATACCCAATTTGTAGGCCTAATGCAGCGTAGTTTCCAACAACTACTAAACGAGAGCATGATGATCGAAGCATTGGCGAGGAAACCTGGGGAACACCTTGGAGTGGAACACACCATCTCTCTACAGTGGAACACACCATCTCTCTTCACCCCATACCCAATTTGTAGGCCTAATGCAGCGTAGTTTCCAACAACTACTAAACGAGAGCCGGAAGATCGAAGCTCAGGAAAGGCAACCTGGGGAACACCTTGGAGTGGAACACACCATCTCTCTACACCCCATACCCAATTTGTAGGCCTAATGCAGCGTAGTTTCCAACAACTACTAAACGAGAGCCGGAAGATCGAAGCAATGGAGAGGAAACCTGGGGAACACCTTGGAGTGTAACACACCATCTCTCTACAACCCATACCCAATTTGTAGGCCTAATGCAGCGTAGTTTCCAACAACTACTAAACGAGAGCCGGAAGATCGAAGCAATGGAGAAGAAACCTGGGGAACACCTTGGAGTGTAACACACCATCTCTCTACACCCCATACCCAATTTGTAGGCCTAATGCAGCGTAGTTTCCAACAACTACTAAACGAGAGCCGGAAGATCGAAGCAATGGAGAGGAAACCTGGGGAACACCTTGGAGAGTAACACACCATCTCTCTACACCCCATACCCAATTTGTAGGCCTAATGCAGCGTAGTTTCCAACAACTACTAAACGAGAGCATGAAGATCGAAGCAATGGAGAGGAAACCTGGGGAACACCTTGGAGTGGAACACACCATCTCTCTACACCCCATACCCAATTTGTAGGCCTAATGCAGCGTAGTTTCCAACAACTACTAAACGAGAGCATGATGATCGAAGCATTGGCGAGGAAACCTGGGGAACACCTTGGAGTGGAACACACCATCTCTCTACAGTGGAACACACCATCTCTCTACACCCCATACCCAATTTGTAGGCCTAATGCAACGTAGTTTCCAACAACTACTAAACGAGAGCCGGAAGATCGAAGCAATGGAGAGGAAACCTGGGGAACACCTTGGAGTGTAACACACCATCTCTCTACACCCCATACCCAATTTGTAGGCCTAATGCAGCGTAGTTTCCAACAACTACTAAACGAGAGCCGGAAGATCGAAGCAATGGAGAGGAAACCTGGGGAACACCTTGGAGTGTAACACACCATCTCTCTACACCCCATAGCCAATTTGTAGGCCTAATGCAGCGTAGTTTCCAACAACTACTAAACGAGAGCCGGAAGATCGAAGCAATGGAGAGGAAACCTGGGGAACACCTTGGAGTGTAACACACCATCTCTCTACACCCCATACCCAATTTGTAGGCCTAATGCAGCGGAGTTTCCAACAACTACTAAACGAGAGCATGAAGATCGAAGCAATGGAGAGGAAACCTGGGGAACACCTTGGAGTGGAACACACCATCTCTCTACACCCCATACCCAATTTGTAGGCCTAATGCAGCGTAGTTTCCAACAACTACTAAACGAGAGCATGATGATCGAAGCATTGGCGAGGAAACCTGGGGAACACCTTGGAGTGGAACACACCATCTCTCTACAGTGGAACACACCATCTCTCTACACCCCATACCCAATTTGTAGGCCTAATGCAGCGTAGTTTCCAACAACTACTAAACGAGAGCCGGAAGATCGAAGCTCAGGAAAGGCAACCTGGGGAACACCTTGGAGTGGAACACACCATCTCTCTACACCCCATACCCAATTTGTAGGCCTAATGCAGCGTAGTTTCCAACAACTACTAAACGAGAGCCGGAAGATCGAAGCAATGGAGAGGAAACCTGGGGAACACCTTGGAGTGTAACACACCATCTCTCTACAACCCATACCCAATTTGTAGGCCTAATGCAGCGTAGTTTCCAACAACTAATAAACGAGAGCCGGAAGATCGAAGCAATGGAGAGGAAACCTGGGGAACACCTTGGAGTGTAACACACCATCTCTCTACACCCCATACCCAATTTGTAGGCCTAATGCAGCGTAGTTTCCAACAACTACTAAACGAGAGCCGGAAGATCGAAGCAATGGAGAGGAAACCTGGGGAACACCTTGGAGTGTAACACACCATCTCTCTACACCCCATACCCAATTTGTAGGCCTAATGCAGCGTAGTTTCCAACAACTACTAAACGAGAGCATGAAGATCGAAGCAATGGAGAGGAAACCTGGGGAACACCTTGGAGTGGAACACACCATCTCTCTACACCCCATACCCAATTTGTAGGCCTAATGCAGCGTAGTTTCCAACAACTACTAAACGAGAGCATGATGATCGAAGCATTGGCGAGGAAACCTGGGGAACACCTTGGAGTGGAACACACCATCTCTCTACAGTGGAACACACCATCTCTCTACACCCCATACCCAATTTGTAGGCCTAATGCAGCGTAGTTTCCAACAACTACTAAACGAGAGCCGGAAGATCGAAGCTCAGGAAAGGCAACCTGGGGAACACCTTGGAGTGGAACACACCATCTCTCTACACCCCATACCCAATTTGTAGGCCTAATGCAGCGTAGTTTCCAACAACTACTAAACGAGAGCCGGAAGATCGAAGCTCAGGAAAGGCAACCTGGGGAACACCTTGGAGTGGAACACACCATCTCTCTACACCCCATACCCAATTTGTAGGCCTAATGCAGCGTAGTTTCCAACAACTACTAAACGAGAGCCGGAAGATCGAAGCAATGGAGAGGAAACCTGGGGAACACCTTGGAGTGTAACACACCATCTCTCTACAACCCATACCCAATTTGTAGGCCTAATGCAGCGTAGTTTCCAACAACTAATAAACGAGAGCCGGAAGATCGAAGCAATGGAGAGGAAACCTGGGGAACACCTTGGAGTGTAACACACCATCTCTCTACACCCCATACCCAATTTGTAGGCCTAATGCAGCGTAGTTTCCAACAACTACTAAACGAGAGCCGGAAGATCGAAGCAATGGAGAGGAAACCTGGGGAACACCTTGGAGTGTAACACACCATCTCTCTACACCCCATACCCAATTTGTAGGCCTAATGCAGCGTAGTTTCCAACAACTACTAAACGAGAGCATGAAGATCGAAGCAATGGAGAGGAAACCTGGGGAACACCTTGGAGTGGAACACACCATCTCTCTACACCCCATACCCAATTTGTAGGCCTAATGCAGCGTAGTTTCCAACAACTACTAAACGAGAGCATGATGATCGAAGCATTGGCGAGGAAACCTGGGGAACACCTTGGAGTGGAACACACCATCTCTCTACAGTGGAACACACCATCTCTCTACACCCCATACCCAATTTGTAGGCCTAATGCAGCGTAGTTTCCAACAACTACTAAACGAGAGCCGGAAGATCGAAGCTCAGGAAAGGCAACCTGGGGAACACCTTGGAGTGGAACACACCATCTCTCTACACCCCATACCCAATTTGTAGGCCTAATGCAGCGTAGTTTCCAACAACTACTAAACGAGAGCCGGAAGATCGAAGCAATGGAGAGGAAACCTGGGGAACACCTTGGAGTGTAACACACCATCTCTCTACACCCCATACCCAATTTGTAGGCCTAATGCAGCGTAGTTTCCAACAACTACTAAACGAGAGCCGGAAGATCGAAGCAATGGAGAGGAAACCTGGGGAACACCTTGGAGTGTAACACACCATCTCTCTACACCCCATACCCAATTTGTAGGCCTAATGCAGCGTAGTTTCCAACAACTACTAAACGAGAGCATGATGATCGAAGCATTGGCGAGGAAACCTGGGGAACACCTTGGAGTGGAACACACCATCTCTCTACAGTGGAACACACCATCTCTCTTCACCCCATACCCAATTTGTAGGCCTAATGCAGCGTAGTTTCCAACAACTACTAAACGAGAGCCGGAAGATCGAAGCTCAGGAAAGGCAACCTGGGGAACACCTTGGAGTGGAACACACCATCTCTCTACACCCCATACCCAATTTGTAGGCCTAATGCAGCGTAGTTTCCAACAACTACTAAACGAGAGCCGGAAGATCGAAGCAATGGAGAGGAAACCTGGGGAACACCTTGGAGTGTAACACACCATCTCTCTACACCCCATACCCAATTTGTAGGCCTAATGCAGCGTAGTTTCCGACAACTACTAAACGAGAGCCGGAAGATCGAAGCAATGGAGAGGAAACCTGGGGAACACCTTGAAGTGTAACACACCATCTCTCTACACCCCATACCCAATTTGTAGGCCTAATGCAGCGTAGTTTCCAACAACTACTAAACGAGAGCCGGAAGATCGAAGCAATGGAGAGGAAACCTGGGGAACACCTTGGAGTGTAACACACCATCTCTCTACACCCCATACCCAATTTGTAGGCCTAATGCAGCGTAGTTTCCAACAACTACTAAACGAGAGCATGAAGATCGAAGCAATGGAGAGGAAACCTGGGGAACACCTTGGAGTGGAACACACCATCTCTCTACACCCCATACCCAATTTGTAGGCCTAATGCAGCGTAGTTTCCAACAACTACTAAACGAGAGCATGATGATCGAAGCATTGGCGAGGAAACCTGGGGAACACCTTGGAGTGGAACACACCATCTCTCTACAGTGGAACACACCATCTCTCTACACCCCATACCCAATTTGTAGGCCTAATGCAGCGTAGTTTCCAACAACTACTAAACGAGAGCCGGAAGATCGAAGCTCAGGAAAGGCAACCTGGGGAACACCTTGGAGTGGAACACACCATCTCTCTACACCCCATACCCAATTTGTAGGCCTAATGCAGCGTAGTTTCCAACAACTACTAAACGAGAGCCGGAAGATCGAAGCAATGGAGAGGAAACCTGGGGAACACCTTGGAGTGTAACACACCATCTCTCTACACCCCATACCCAATTTGTAGGCCTAATGCAGCGTAGTTTCCAACAACTACTAAACGAGAGCCGGAAGATCGAAGCAATGGAGAGGAAACCTGGGGAACACCTTGGAGTGTAACACACCATCTCTCTACACCCCATACCCAATTTGTAGGCCTAATGCAGCGTAGTTTCCAACAACTACTAAACGAGAGCCGGAAGATCGAAGCAATGGAGAGGAAACCTGGGGAACACCTTGGAGTGTAACACACCATCTCTCTACACCCCATACCCAATTTGTAGGCCTAATGCAGCGTAGTTTCCAACAACTACTAAACGAGAGCCGAAAGATCGAAGCAATGGAGAGGAAACCTGGGGAACACCTTGGAGTGTAACACACCATCTCTATACACCCCATACCCAATTTGTAGGCCTAATGCAGCGTAGTTTCCAACAACTACTAAACGAGAGCATGAAGATCGAAGCAATGGAGAGGAAACCTGGGGAACACCTTGGAGTGGAACACACCATCTCTCTACACCCCATACCCAATTTGTAGGCCTAATGCAGCGTAGTTTCCAACAACTACTAAACGAGAGCATGATGATCGAAGCATTGGCGAGGAAACCTGGGGAACACCTTGGAGTGGAACACACCATCTCTCTACAGTGGAACACACCATCTCTCTTCACCCCATACCCAATTTGTAGGCCTAATGCAGCGTAGTTTCCAACAACTACTAAACGAGAGCCGGAAGATCGAAGCTCAGGAAAGGCAACCTGGGGAACACCTTGGAGTGGAACACACCATCTCTCTACACCCCATACCCAATTTGTAGGCCTAATGCAACGTTGTTTCCAACAACTACTAAACGAGAGCCGGAAGATCGAAGCAATGGAGAGGAAACCTGGGGAACACCTTGGAGTGTAACACACCATCTCTCTACACCCCATACCCAATTTGTAGGCCTAATGCAGCGTAGTTTCCAACAACTACTAAACGAGAGCCGGAAGATCGAAGCAATGGAGAGGAAACCTGGGGAACACCTTGGAGTGTAACACACCATCTCTCTACACCCCATACCCAATTTGTAGGCCTAATGCAGCGTAGTTTCCAACAACTACTAAACGAGAGCCGGAAGATCGAAGCAATGGAGAGGAAACCTGGGGAACACCTTGGAGTGTAACACACCATCTCTCTACACCCCATACCCAATTTGTAGGCCTAATGCAGCGGAGTTTCCAACAACTACTAAACGAGAGCATGAAGATCGAAGCAATGGAGAGGAAACCTGGGGAACACCTTGGAGTGGAACACACCATCTCTCTACACCCCATACCCAATTTGTAGGCCTAATGCAGTGTAGTTTCCAACAACTACTAAACGAGAGCATGATGATCGAAGCATTGGCGAGGAAACCTGGGGAACACCTTGGAGTGGAACACACCATCTCTCTACAGTGGAACACACCATCTCTCTACACCCCATACCCAATTTGTAGGCCTAATGCAGCGTAGTTTCCAACAACTACTAAACGAGAGCCGGAAGATCGAAGCTCAGGAAAGGCAACCTGGGGAACACCTTGGAGTGGAACACACCATCTCTCTACACCCCATACCCAATTTGTAGGCCTAATGCAGCGTAGTTTCCAACAACTACTAAACGAGAGCCGGAAGATCGAAGCAATGGAGAGGAAACCTGGGGAACACCTTGGAGTGTAACACACCATCTCTCTACAACCCATACCCAATTTGTAGGCCTAATGCAGCGTAGTTTCCAACAACTAATAAACGAGAGCCGGAAGATCGAAGCAATGGAGAGGAAACCTGGGGAACACCTTGGAGTGTAACACACCATCTCTCTACACCCCATACCCAATTTGTAGGCCTAATGCAGCGTAGTTTCCAACAACTACTAAACGAGAGCCGGAAGATCGAAGCTCAGGAAAGGCAACCTGGGGAACACCTTGGAGTGGAACACACCATCTCTCTACACCCCATACCCAATTTGTAGGCCTAATGCAGCGTAGTTTCCAACAACTACTAAACGAGAGCCGGAAGATCGAAGCAATGGAGAGGAAACCTGGGGAACACCTTGGAGTGTAACACACCATCTCTCTACACCCCATACCCAATTTGTAGGCCTAATGCAGCGTAGTTTCCAACAACTACTAAACGAGAGCCGGAAGATCGAAGCAATGGAGAGGAAACCTGGGGAACACCTTGGAGTGTAACACACCATCTCTCTACACCCCATACCCAATTTGTAGACCTAATGCAGCGTAGTTTCCAACAACTACTAAACGAGAGCATGATGATCGAAGCATTGGCGAGGAAACCTGGGGAACACCTTGGAGTGGAACACACCATCTCTCTACAGTGGAACACACCATCTCTCTTCACCCCATACCCAATTTGTAGGCCTAATGCAGCGTAGTTTCCAACAACTACTAAACGAGAGCCGGAAGATCGAAGCTCAGGAAAGGCAACCTGGGGAACACCTTGGAGTGGAACACACCATCTCTCTACACCCCATACCCAATTTGTTGGCCTAATGCAGCGTAGTTTCCAACAACTACTAAACGAGAGCCGGAAGATCGAAGCAATGGAGAGGAAACCTGGGGAACACCTTGGAGTGTAACACACCATCTCTCTACACCCCATACCCAATTTGTAGGCCTAATGCAGCGTAGTTTCCGACAACTACTAAACGAGAGCCGGAAGATCGAAGCAATGAGAGGAAACCTGGGGAACACCTTGGAGTGTAACACACCATCTCTCTACACCCCATACCCAATTTGTAGGCCTAATGCAGCGTAGTTTCCAACAACTACTAAACGAGAGCCGGAAGATCGAAGCAATGGAGAGGAAACCTGGGGAACACCTTGGAGTGTAACACACCATCTCTCTACACCCCATACCCAATTTGTAGGCCTAATGCAGCGTAGTTTCCAACAACTGCTAAACGAGAGCATGAAGATCGAAGCAATGGAGAGGAAACCTGGGGAACACCTTGGAGTGGAACACACCATCTCTCTACACCCCATACCCAATTTGTAGGCCTAATGCAGCGTAGTTTCCAACAACTACTAAACGAGAGCATGATGATCGAAGCATTGGCGAGGAAACCTGGGGAACACCTTGGAGTGGAACACACCATCTCTCTACAGTGGAACACACCATCTCTCTACACCCCATACCCAATTTGTAGGCCTAATGCAGCGTAGTTTCCAACAACTACTAAACGAGAGCCGGAAGATCGAAGCTCAGGAAAGGCAACCTGGGGAACACCTTGGAGTGGAACACACCATCTCTCTACACCCCATACCCAATTTGTAGGCCTAATGCAGCGTAGTTTCCAACAACTACTAAACGAGAGCCGGAAGATCGAAGCAATGGAGAGGAAACCTGGGGAACACCTTGGAGTGTAACACACCATCTCTCTACACCCCATACCCAATTTGTAGGCCTAATGCAGCGTAGTTTCCAACAACTACTAAACGAGAGCCGGAAGATCGAAGCAATGGAGAGGAAACCTGGGGAACACCTTGGAGTGTAACACACCATCTCTCTACACCCCATACCCAATTTGTAGGCCTAATGCAGCGTAGTTTCCAACAACTACTAAACGAGAGCCGGAAGATCGAAGCAATGGAGAGGAAACCTGGGGAACACCTTGGAGTGTAACACACCATCTCTCTACACCCCATACCCAATTTGTAGGCCTAATGCAGCGTAATTTCCAACAACTACTAAACGAGAGCCGGAAGATCGAAGCAATGGAGAGGAAACCTGGGGAACACCTTGGAGTGTAACACACCATCTCTCTACACCCCATACCCAATTTGTAGGCCTAATGCAGCGTAGTTTCCAACAACTACTAAACGAGAGCATGAAGATCGAAGCAATGGAGAGGAAACCTGGGGAACACCTTGGAGTGGAACACACCATCTCTCTACACCCCATACCCAATTTGTAGGCCTAATGCAGCGTAGTTTCCAACAACTACTAAACGAGAGCATGATGATCGAAGCATTGGCGAGGAAACTTGGGGAACACCTTGGAGTGGAACACACCATCTCTCTACAGTGGAACATACCATCTCTCTACACCCCATACCCAATTTGTAGGCCTAATGCAGCGTAGTTTCCAACAACTACTAAACGAGAGCCGGAAGATCGAAGCTCAGGAAAGGCAACCTGGGGAACACCTTGGAGTGGAACACACCATCTCTCTACACCCCATACCCAATTTGTAGGCCCAATGCAGCGTAGTTTCCAACAACTACTAAACGAGAGCCGGAAGATCGAAGCTCAGGAAAGGCCACCTGGGGAACACCTTGGAGTGTAACAAACCCTCTCTCTACACCACGGAAGGGATGATTCTTAGGAAGGAAGGCTGTCGGAAAGAAGCAGGGCGCGTCCGAGGGTGATTATATTCTTATTAGGTATATACTCACCCTCGGACGCGCCCTGCTTCTTTATTTGTAATGAATGTTTATTTGCAATGTGGTTTTGACTTACTCTATTTTTTTGGTAAATAATGATTTTATTATTTTCATTGTTTTGCATCTTCTTGGCAATAATATAAAGAAGACGCGACAGGACAACACTCGGTGGATGCCATATCTGTGTTTAAAATTGAAAAAACCTTTCAGTTAACTACTTGCAGACAAAAGTTATTGTAGCTGGTGGCCATATTTAGTACTGTACCAGATTTTTGTTGTATGTGTTTGTTTTTAATGTTAAAATGTCTGCATTTGATATCTCTCCAGTATTTTCTTTTTTATAAGCAAAATACTTATTTTTATATTTTCTGATGTTGGTTCCAGGGGTACACGGGCAGCAGTGGTGTGGTCAGTGGAGGCCTAGTGGAAGGAGTGACCGCAGACAGGCATCGAAGGCCTAAAATAATAACACATGGCTGTAGGCAATTTTAAATTGGTTCCAGGGGTACACGGGCAGCAGTGGTGTGGTCAGTGGAGGCCTAGTGGAAGGAGTGACCGCAGACAGGCATCGAAGGCCTAAAATAATAACACATGGCTGGAGGCAATTTTAAATTGGTTCCAGGGGTACACGGGCAGCAGTGGTGTGGTCAGTGGAGGCCTAGTGGAAGGAGTGACCGCAGACAGGCATCGAAGGCCTAAAATAATAACACATGGCTGTAGGCAATTTTAAATTGGTTCCAGGGGTACACGGGCAGCAGTGGTGTGGTCAGTGGAGGCCTAGTGGAAGGAGTGACCGCAGACAGGCATCGAAGGCCTAAAATAATAACACATGGCTGTAGGCAATTTTAAATTGGTTCCAGGGGTACACGGGCAGCAGTGGTGTGGTCAGTGGAGGCCTAGTGGAAGGAGTGACCGCAGACAGGCATCGAAGGCCTAAAATAATAACACATGGCTGTAGGCAATTTTAAATTGGTTCCAGGGGTACACGGGCAGCAGTGGTGTGGTCAGTGGAGGCCTAGTGGAAGGAGTCACCGCAGACAGGCATCGAAGGCCTAAAATAATAACACATGGCTGTAGGCAATGTTAAATTGGTTACAGGGGTACACGGGCAGCAGTGGTGTGGTCAGTGGAGGGCTAGTGGAAGGAGTAAACGCAGACAGGCATCGAAGGCCTAAAATAATAACACATGGCTGTAGGCAATTTTAAATTGGTTCCAGGGGTACACGGGCAGCAGTGGTGTGGTCAGTGGAGGCCTAGTGGAAGGAGTGACCGCAGACAGGCATCGAAGGCCTAAAATAATAACACATGGCTGTAGGCAATTTTAAATTGGTTCCAGGGGTACACGGGCAGCAGTGGTGTGGTCAGTGGAGGCCTAGTGGAAGGAGTCACCGCAGACAGGCATCGAAGGCCTAAAATAATAACACATGGCTGTAGGCAATTTTAAATTGGTTACAGGGGTACACGGGCAGCAGTGGTGTGGTCAGTGGAGGCCTAGTGGAAGGAGTGACCGCAGACAGGCATCGAAGGCCTAAAATAATAACACATGGCTGTAGGCAATTTTAAATTGGTTCCAGGGGTACACGGGCAGCAGTGGTGTGGTCAGTGGAGGCCTAGTGGAAGGAGTGACCGCAGACAGGCATCGAAGGCCTAAAATAATAACACATGGCTGTAGGCAATTTTAAATTGGTTCCAGGGGTACACGGGCAGCAGTGGTGTGGTCAGTGGAGGCCTAGTGGAAGGAGTCACCGCAGACAGGCATCGAAGGCCTAAAATAATAACACATGGCTGTAGGCAATTTTAAATTGGTTACAGGGGTACACGGGCAGCAGTGGTGTGGTCAGTGGAGGCCTACTGGAAGGAGTGACCGCAGACAGGCATCGAAGGCCTAAAATAATAACACATGGCTGTAGGCAATTTTAAATTGGTTCCAGGGGTACACGGGCAGCAGTGGTGTGGTCAGTGGAGGCCTAGTGGAAGGAGTGACCGCAGACAGGCATCGAAGGCCTAAAATAATAACACATGGCTGTAGGCAATTTTAAATTGGTTCCAGGGGTACACGGGCAGCAGTGGTGTGGTCAGTGGAGGCCTAGTGGAAGGAGTCACCGCAGACAGGCATCGAAGGCCTAAAATAATAACACATGGCTGTAGGCAATTTTAAATTGGTTACAGGGGTACACGGGCAGCAGTGGTGTGGTCAGTGGAGGCCTACTGGAAGGAGTGACCGCAGACAGGCATCGAAGGCCTAAAATAATAACACATGGCTGTAGGCAATTTTAAATTGGTTCCAGGGGTACACGGGCAGCAGTGGTGTGGTCAGTGGAGGCCTAGTGGAAGGAGTGACCGCAGACAGGCATCGAAGGCCTAAAATAATAACACATGGCTGTAGGCAATTTTAAATTGGTTCCAGGGGTACACGGGCAGCAGTGGTGTGGTCAGTGGAGTCCTAGTGGAAGGAGTCACCGCAGACAGGCATCGAAGGCCTAAAATAATAACACATGGCTGTAGGCAATTTTAAATTGGTTACAGGGGTACACGGGCAGCAGTGGTGTGGTCAGTGGAGGCCTAGTGGAAGGAGTCACCGCAGACAGGCATCGAAGGCCTAAAATAATAACACATGGCTGTAGGCAATTTTAAATTGGTTACAGGGGTACACGGGCAGCAGTGGTGTGGTCAGTGGAGGCCTAGTGGAAGGAGTGACCACAGACAGGCATCGAAGGCCTAACATAACAAAAATGTCAATACAATGGTATTGTCAGTGGCAGGCATTGAAGGATGTCAGCGCATAGACTAAAGATTGGTGGAGCTGTGAGATAATTTTGCAAGTGGTAGAGCACTGTTTGAGCTGGGGTGGGGGGAGACTGTCTTGTGGCCGGCGGTACAGGCCCAGGGCCCCTCATATTACAACGGTGTGTCTGACGTTGGGTGCGCACCACCACCGCCAGAGACACTTTATTGTACTAGGAGGGACCCAGTGGCAGTGCCGTCGACCAAAAGCGGGCTCACCCACCTCTTCAGACAAACTGCACTCTCACGGGTGCTGTCGCCAAGTGTCGATACCACGGCCCCGTGTGGGGAGTTTGGCCATTTAGTGAGGTGTAAACATGTCGTATGCTGGACAATCAGGTGCAGAAAATTACGAGATTGGAAAATGCATTCAGAATAGTCCACAGGCAAGACCTTTTCATAGGAAAGCTAGGTGTCAGCCGGGCAAGGTGGGGCAAAAGATTTCGAAATCCAGTTGTGGTTCATTTTAATGAAGGTTAGATCATCTACATTTTGGGTAGCCAGACGAGTCCTTTTTTCTGTTAGTATTGAACCTGCAGCACTGAATACTCTTTCTGATAGGACACTAGCTGCCGGGCAAGCAAGCTCCTGCAATGCATATTCTGCCAATTCTGGCCAGGTGTCTAATTTTGATGCCCAGTAATCAAATGGGAATGACGGTTGAGGGAGAACATCGATAAGGGATGAAAAATAGTTTGTAACCATACTGGACAAATGTTGTCTCCTGTCACTTTGAATTGATGCTGCAGTACCTGTCCTGTCTGCGGTCATAGCAAAATCACTCCACAACCTGGTCAGAAAACCCCTCTGGCCAACGCCACTTCTGATTTCTGCCCCTCTAACTCCTCTGGTCTGCTGGCCCCTGCAGCTCGTGTGAGAACGATCACGGGCGCTGTGTGCAGGGAATGCCAGAAGCAAACGGTCAACAAGAGTTGATTGTTTGGTTGCTAATATTAGTTCCAAGTTCTCATGTGGCATTATATTTTGCAATTTGCCTTTATAGCGAGGATCAAGGAGGCAGGCCAACCAGTAATTGTCATCATTCATCATTTTAGTTATGCGTGTGTCCCTTTTGAGGATACGTAAGGCATAATCCGCCATGTGGGCCAAAGTTCCAGTTCTCAAATCTGCGGTTGTGCTTGGTTGAGGGGCAGTTTCAGGCAAATCCACGTCACTTGTGTCCCTCAAAAAACCAGAACCCGGCCTTGCCGCGCCAACAATTTCCACTGGCCCCGGAAAAGCTTCCTCATTAAAAATATAATCATCCCCATCATCCTCCTCGTCCTCCTCCTCCTCTTCGCCCGCTACCTCGTCCTGTACACTGCCCTGGCCAGACAATGGCTGACTGTCATCAAGGCTTTCCTCTTCCTCAGCTGGAGACGCCTGATCCTTTATGTGCATCAAACTTTGCATCAGCAGACGCATTAGGGGGATGCTCATGCTTATTATGGCGTTGTCTGCACTAACCAGCCGTGTGCATTCCTCAAAACACTGAAGGACTTGACACATGTCTTGAATCTTCGACCACTGCACACCTGACAACTCCATGTCTGCCATCCTACTGCCTGCCCGTGTATGTGTATCCTCCCACAAAAACATAACAGCCCGCCTCTGTTCACACAGTCTCTGAAGCATGTGCAGTGTTGAGTTCCACCTTGTTGCAACGTCTATGATTAGGCGATGCTGGGGAAGGTTCAAAGAACGCTGATAGGTCTGCATACGGCTGGAGTGTACGGGCGAACGGCGGATATGTGAGCAAAGTCCACGCACTTTGAGGAGCAGGTCGGATAACCCCGGATAACTTTTCAGGAAGCACTGCACCACCAGGTTTAAGGTGTGAGCCAGGCAAGGAATGTGTTTCAGTTGGGAAAGGGAGATGGCAGCCATGAAATTCCTTCCGTTATCACTCACTACCTTGCCTGCCTCAAGATCTACAGTGCCCAGCCACGACTGCGTTTCTTTCTGCAAGAACTCGGACAGAACTTCCGCGGTGTGCCCAAACACTTCATAGCCAATACAGCCTGCTGACGTTTGCCAGTAGCTGCCCCATAATGGGAGACCTGGTGTGCAACAGTGGCAGCTGCGGATGGAGTGGTTGTGCGACTGCGGTCTGTGGACGAGCTCTCGCTTCTGCAGGAGGACGAAGAGGAGGAGGAGGGGGTGCGATCGGCTACAGCCAATTGTTTCCTAGACCGTGGGCTAGGCAGAACTGTCCCAAACTTGCTGTCCCCTGTGGACCCTGCATCCACCACATTTACCCAGTGTGCCGTGATGGACACGTAACGTCCCTGGCCATGCCTACTGGTCCATGCATCTGTTGTCAGGTGCACCTTTGTGCTCACAGATTGCCTGAGTGCATGGACGATGCGCTCTTTAACATGCTGGTGGAGGGCTGGGATGGCTTTTCTGGAAAAAAAGTGTCGACTGGGTAGCTCGTAGCGTGGTACAGCGTAGTCCATCAGGGCTTTGAAAGCTTCGCTTTCAACTAACCGGTAGGGCATCATCTCTAACGAGATTAGTCTAGCTATGTGTGTGTTCAAACCCTGTGTACGCGGATGCGAGGCTAAGTACTTCCTTTTTCTAACCATAGTCTCATGTAGGGTGAGCTGGACTGGAGAGCTGGAGATCGTGGAACTAGCGGGGGTGCCGGTGGACATGGCAGACTGAGAGACGGTGGGAGATGGTTTTGTTGCCACCGGTGCCCTAGATGCAGTGTTTCCTACTACGAAACTGGTGATTCCCTGACCCTGACTGCTTTGGCCTGGCAAAGAAACCTGCACAGATACTGCAGGTGGTGCGGAAAATGGTGGCCCTACACTGCCGGAAGGGATGTTGCGTTGCTGACTAGCTTCATTGGCCGAGGGTGCTACAACCTTAAGGGACGTTTGGTAGTTAGTCCAGGCTTGCAAATGCATGGTGGTTAAATGTCTATGCATGCAACTTGTATTGAGACTTTTCAGATTCTGTCCTCTGCTTAAGGTAGTTGAACATTTTTGACAGATGACTTTGCGCTGATCAATTGGATGTTGTTTAAAAAAATGCCAGACTGCACTCTTTCTAGCATCGGATACCTTTTCAGGCATTGCAGACTGAGCTTTAACCGGATGGCCACGCTGTCCTCCAACAGGTTTTGGCTTTGCCACGCGTTTTGGGCAAGAGACGGGCCTGGCAGATGGAACCTGTTGCGATGTTGATGCCTGCTGCGGCCCCTCCTCCTCCGCTTCAGAACTGCTGCCGCCTGCACCCTGTTCCCCCAATGGCTGCCAATCGGGGTCAAGAACTGGGTCATCTATTACCTCTTCTTGTAGCTCGTGTGCAACTTCGTCTGTGTCACCGTGTCGGTCGGTGGTATAGCGTTCGTGATGGGGCAACATAGTCTCATCAGGGTCTGATTCTTGATCAGCACCCTGCGAGGGCAATGTTGTGGTCTGAGTCAAAGGACCAGCATAGTAGTCTGGCTGTGGCTGTGCATCAGTGCACTCCATGTCAGATTCAACTTGTAATGGGCATGGACTGTTAACTGCTTCACTTTCTAAGCCAGGGACGGTATGTGTAAAGAGCTCCATGGAGTAACCCGTTGTGTCGCCTGCTGCATTCTTCTCTGTTGTTGTTTTTGCTGAAGAGGACAAGGAAGCGACTTGTCCCTGACCGTGAACATCCACTAACAACGCGCTGCTTTGACATTTACCAGTTTCACGAGAGGAGGCAAAAGAGCTAGAGGCTGAGTCAGCAAGATAAGCCAAAACTTGCTCTTGCTGCTCCGGCTTTAAAAGCGGTTTTCCTACTCCCAGAAAAGGGAGCGTTCGAGGCCTTGTGTAGCCAGACGACGAACCTGGCTCCACAGCTCCAGACTTAGGTGCAATATTTTTTTTCCCACGACCAGCTGATGCTCCACCACTACCACTACCCTCATTACCAGCTGACAATGAACACCCCCGGCCACGACCTCTTCCACCAGACTTCCTCATTGTTTTAAAAACGTAAACAAACTAACGGTATTTGTTGCTGTCACACAAATTACACGGTGAGCTATAACTTCAGTATGATTTAGCTACCCCTTTACAGGTGAGTGAGACCACAACGAAAATCAGGCACAATGTTACACACTCTGTTGTTGGTGGCAACAAATGAGAGAGATGCCACACACGCAGGACTGTCACTGAAGCACAAATGTAAATATTAATCTCCCACTGATTTGATTTTTTTTTTTTTTAAGGGAGACTTTAGGAAAAAAAAATAATAGAATAAAATGATTTTTTCAGGAAGAATTTAGAAACCAAATGAAATAAAATGATTTTTTCAGGGAGAATTTAGAAAACAAATAAAACAAAAAAAGGCTTTCTATGGCCCACTGAGTGAGAGATGACGCACACAGGAGTCAGGAGTGGCACACAAGCCCAGAGGCCAATATTTATCTCCCACTGATTGATGTAGTGATTTTTTCAGGTAGATTTTGGAACCCAAATCAAGCTAAAAAAAATAATAGGCTTTCTATGGCCCACAATTGGAGAGAGAGAGAGAGATGGCACACCCAGGAGTCAAGACTGGCACACAAGCAGAAAGGGCAATATTAATCTCCCACTGATTTGTTTTTGTTTTTTGTTTTTCAGGGAGACTTTAGGAAAAAAAAAATAGAATAAAATGATTTTTTCAGGAAGAATTTAGAAACCAAATAAAATAAAATGATTTTTTCAGGGAGAATTTAGAAAACAAATAAAACAAAAAAAGGCTTTCTATGGCCCACTGAGTGAGAGATGACGCACACAGGAGTCAGGAGTGGCACACAAGCCCAGAGGCCAATATTTATCTCCCACTGATTGATGTAGTGATTTTTTCAGGTAGATTTTGGAACCCAAATCAAGCTAAAAAAAATAATAGGCTTTCTATGGCCCACAATTGGAGAGAGAGAGAGAGATGGCACACCCAGGAGTCAAGACTGGCACACAAGCAGAAAGGGCAATATTAATCTCCCACTGATTTGTTTTTTTTTTTTTTTTCAGGGAGACTTTAGGGAAAAAAAAAATAGAATAAAATGATTTTTTCAGGAAGAATTTAGAAACCAAATAAAATAAAATGATTTTTTCAGGGAGAATTTAGAAAACAAATAAAACAAAAAAAGGCTTTCTATGGCCCACTGAGTGAGAGATGACGCACACAGGAGTCAGGAGTGGCACACAAGCCCAGAGGCCAATATTTATCTCCCACTGATTGATGTAGTGATTTTTTCAGGTAGATTTTGGAACCCAAATCAAGCTAAAAAAATAATAGGCTTTCTATGGCCCACAATTGGAGAGAGAGAGAGAGAGATGGCACACCCAGGAGTCAAGACTGGCACACAAGCAGAAAGGGCAATATTAATCTCCCACTGATCTGTTTTTTTTTTTTTTTTTTTCCTGGGAGACTTTAGAAAAAAAAAATAGAATAAAATGATTTTTTCAGGAAGAATTTAGAAACCAAAGAAAATAAAAGGATTTTTTCAGGGAGAATTTAGAAAACAAATAAAACAAAAAAAGGCTTTCTATGGCCCACTGAGTGAGAGATGACGCACACAGGAGTCAGGAGTGGCACACAAGCCCAGAGGCCAATATTTATCTCCCACTGATTGATGTAGTGATTTTTTCAGGTAGATTTTGGAACCCAAATCAAGCTAATAAAAATAATAGGCTTTCTATGGCCCACAATTGGAGAGAGAGAGAGAGATGGCACACCCAGGAGTCAAGACTCGCACACAAGCAGAAAGGGCAATGTTAATCTCCCACTGATTTGTTTTTTTTTTTTTTTTTTCAGGGAGACATTAGGAAAAAAAAAAATAGAATAAAATGATTTTTTCAGGAAGAATTTAGAAACCAAATAAAATAAAATGATTTTTTCAGGGAGAATTTAGAAAACAAATAAAACAAAAAAAGGCTTTCTATGGCCCACTGAGTGAGAGATGACGCACACAGGAGTCAGGAGTGGCACACAAGCCCAGAGGCCAATATTTATCTCCCACTGATTGATGTAGTGATTTTTTCAGGTAGATTTTGGAACCCAAATCAAGCTAAAAAAAATAATAGGCTTTCTATGGCCCACAATTGGAGAGAGAGAGAGAGATGGCACACCCAGGAGTCAAGACTGGCACACAAGCAGAAAGGGCAATATTAATCTCCCACTGATTTGTTTTTGTTTTTTGTTTTTCAGGGAGACTTTAGGAAAAAAAAAAATAGAATAAAATGATTTTTTCAGGAAGAATTTAGAAACCAAATAAAATAAAATGATTTTTTCAGGGAGAATTTAGAAAACAAATAAAACAAAAAAAGGCTTTCTATGGCCCACTGAGTGAGAGATGACGCACACAGGAGTCAGGAGTGGCACACAAGCCCAGAGGCCAATATTTATCTCCCACTGATTGATGTAGTGATTTTTTCAGGTAGATTTTGGAACCCAAATCAAGCTAATAAAAATAATAGGCTTTCTATGGCCCACAATTGGAGAGAGAGAGAGAGATGGCACACCCAGGAGTCAAGACTCGCTCACAAGCAGAAAGGGCAATGTTAATCTCCCACTGATTTGTTTTTGTTTGTTTTTTCAGGGAGACATTAGGAAAAAAAAAATAGAATAAAATGATTTTTTCAGGAAGAATTTAGAAACCAAATAAAATAAAATGATTTTTTCAGGGAGAATTTAGAAAACAAATAAAACAAAAAAAGGCTTTCTATGGCCCACTGAGTGAGAGATGACGCACACAGGAGTCAGGAGTGGCACACAAGCCCAGAGGCCAATATTTATCTCCCACTGATTGATGTAGTGATTTTTTCAGGTAGATTTTGGAACCCAAATCAAGCTAAAAAAATAATAGGCTTTCTATGGCCCACAATTGGAGAGAGAGAGAGAGAGATGGCACACCCAGGAGTCAAGACTGGCACACAAGCAGAAAGGGCAATATTAATCTCCCACTGACTTGTTTTTTTTTTTTTTTTTTCAGGGAGACTTTAGGAAAAAAAAAATAGAATAAAATGATTTTTTCAGGAAGAATTTAGACACCAAATAAAATAAAATGATTTTTTCAGGGAGAATTTAGAAAACAAATAAAACAAAAAAAGGCTTTCTATGGCCCACTGAGTGAGAGATGACGCACACAGGAGTCAGGAGTGGCACACAAGCCCAGAGGCCAATATTTATCTCCCACTGATTGATGTAGTGATTTTTTCAGGTAGATTTTGGAACCCAAATCAAGCTAAAAAAATAATAGGCTTTCTATGGCCCACAATTGGAGAGAGAGAGAGAGATGGCACACCCAGGAGTCAAGACTGGCACACAAGCAGAAAGGGCAATATTAATCTCCCACTGATTTGTTTTTGTTTTGTTTTTTTTTCAGGGAGACTTTAGGAAAAAAAAAATAGAATAAAATGATTTTTTCAGGAAGAATTTAGAAAACAAATAAAACAAAAAAAGGCTTTATATGGCCCACTGAGTGAGAGATGACGCACACAGGAGTCAGGAGTGGCACACAAGCCCAGAGGCCAATATTTATCTCCCACTGATTGATGTAGTGATTTTTTCAGGTAGATTTTGGAACCCAAATCAAGCTAAAAAAAATAATAGGCTTTCTATGGCCCACAATTGGAGAGAGAGAGAGAGATGGCACACCCAGGAGTCAAGACTGGCACACAAGCAGAAAGGGCAATATTAATCTCCCACTGATTTGTTTTTTTTTTTTTTTTTTTCAGGGAGACTTTAGGAAAAAAGAAAACAGAATAAAATGATTTTTTCAGGAAGAATTTAGAAACCAAATAAAATAAAATGATTTTTTCACGGAGAATTTAGAAAACAAATAAAACAAAAAAAGGCTTTCTATGGCCCACTGAGTGAGAGATGACGCACACAGGAGTCAGGAGTGGCACACAAGCCCAGAGGCCAATATTTATTTCCCACTGATTGATGTAGTGATTTTTTCAGGTAGATTTTGGAACCCAAATCAAGCTAAAAAAATAATAGGCTTTCTATGGCCCACAATTGGAGAGAGAGAGAGAGATGGCACACCCAGGAGTCAAGACTGGCACACAAGCAGAAAGGGCAATATTAATCTCCCACTGATTTGTTTTTTTTTTGTTTTTTTCAGGGAGACTTTAGGAAAAAAAAAATAGAATAAAATGATTTTTTCAGGAAGAATTTAGAAACCAAAGAAAATAAAATGATTTTTTCAGGGAGAATTTAGAAAACAAATAAAACAAAAAAAGGCTTTCTATGGCCCACTGAGTGAGAGATGACGCACACAGGAGTCAGGAGTGGCACACAAGCCCAGAGGCCAATATTTATCTCCCACTTTTTTTTTTTTGTTCCAGGGAAAATTTATAAACCCAATAAAAAAAATAATAAATAGGCTTTCTATGGCCCACTATCTGAGAGACAGAGAGAGATGGCACGCTTAGGACTGGCACACAAGCCCAAAGGCCAATATTAATCTCCCTTTTTTTTTTAAGGGAGAATTTATAAAACCAAAAAAAAAAAAAATAAATAGGCTTTCTATGGCCCACTATTTGTGAGAGAGATGGCACGCTCAGGACTGGCACACAAGCCCAGAGGCCAATATTAATCTCCCACGTTTTTTTTTTTTTTCCAGGGAAAATTTATAAACCCAATAAAAAAATAAATAAATAAATAGGCTTTCTATGGCCCACTATCTGAGAGAGAGAGATGGCACGCTTAGGACTGGCACACAAGCCCAAAGGCCAATATTAATCTCCCACTGATTGATTTATTGATTTTTTCAGGTAGAATTTAGAACCCAAATAAAGCAAAAAAAAAAAATGGGCTTTCTATGGCCCACTGAGTGAGTGATGATGCACACAGGAGTCAGGAGTGGCACACAAGCCCTGAGGCCAATATTTTTCTCCCACTGATTGATGTAGTGATTTTTTCAGGTAGATTTTAGAACCAAAATCAAGCAAAAAAATAAATAGGCTTTCTATGGCCCACTGAGTGAGTGATGATGCACACAGGAGTCAAGAGTGGCACACAAGCCCTGAGGCCAATATTTTTCTCCCACTGATTGATGTAGTGATTTTTTCAGGTAGATTTTATAACCCAAATCAAGCAAAAAAATAAATAGGCTTTCTATGGCCCACTGAGTGAGAGATGACACAGACAGGGATGGCACTCTAGCAGAAATGTCAATCTTAATCTCCCACAAAAAAAAAAAACAAAACAGGGAGTGTCCTTCAATTACTATCTCCCTGCAGTAATCTCAGCCAGGTATGGCAGGCAGCAATAAGGAGGGGACTGATGCACAAATTAAATAAAAAGTGTGTACAAACCAAAAAGATAGCTGTGCAGAAAGGAAGGAACAAGAGGATTTGTGCTTTGAAAAAAGCAGTTGGTTTACACAGCGGCGTACACACAGCAATGCAGCTATCAGGGAGCCTTCTAGGGCAGCCCAATGAGCTACAGCGCTGAGGGGGGAAAAAAAAAATGTAGCTTCCACTGTCCCTGCACACCGAAGGTGGTGTTGGGCAGTGGAAATCGCTACAGCACAAGCGGTTTGGTGGTTAATGGACCCTGCCTAACGCTATCCCTGCTTCTGACGAAGCGGCAGCAACCTCTCCCTAAGCTCAGATCAGCAGCAGTAACATGGCGGTCGGCGGGAACGCCCCTTTATAGCCCCTGTGACGCCGCAGACAGCAAGCCAATCACTGCAATGCCCTTCTCTAAGATGGTGGGGACCAGGACCTATGTCATCACGCTGCCCACACTCTGCGTTTACCTTCATTGGCTGAGAAATGGCGCTTTTCACGTCATTGAAACACGACTTTGGCGCGAAAGTCGCGTACCGCATGGCCGACCCCGCACAGGGGTCGGATCGGGTTTCATGAAACCCGACTTTGCCAAAAGTCGGCGACTTTTGAAAATGAACGACCCGTTTCGCTCAACCCTACTCTCCATTTCTCTCTTCTTCTCTCCTGTAGAGTGTAAGCCCTTATGGTCAGCGAATAAAGTTATTCTTCAAAAATTGAATTTTTCTGGAACATTTTGCAAATTTAAATTTCAACAGATCTGCTTATCTCTATCAATTACACATTACACCAATCAAATTATACACTATATGTATCCACAGATTTAAGTTGAGGAAATTAGTCCTGAAGAGCAGAGAATTACCGTACACCTGATATATTTTTCATTCTAGGTAACAAAAGAAAGTTCTAAATTTAGTTGGTGCATGTTATGCCAGTGGACTTTTTGTTCAGGACTGGCTAATAAAACACCCGTCGGATAAATTCCACCCTGTTTGCCTGTGGTATATGTGTCCATGTAAATCTAATGAGAACCAATCAAGGCTTTTGATATAGTAGTGAATTTGTACAGTGAGAAATTGTAGCACTTAGTCCAATTCAAGAAACGCTAAGGTTGGGCACACCTGTATAGGGAAAATATTAGAAACAGATGAGTGGGAATTTCAGCTGATTGGAGGAAACATCAACAATCTTCAATATGTAGCATGTCATCTTTTGTAAGATTTCCATGGACAGGTTTTGTGAGGAGGTGGCGGGGACCCTCATCTGCCCCCTCTCTCCCGTGTGCTGGGCCCGTGCCCCTTATGCAGTACTTAGACGGTGTACCTGTTTATTAATGCATTAATGCTATACTCATGTGATGTACTGTGTTTGTGATGTCTTTGTGCTCTATCAATGTAACGTTTGTGCTGTGCTGTTCCTTGTGTTTTGCATTGTTATTAACATGTACTGTAGTGTGCTGTGTATGCAATGCACATGTTAGAGGCAGGGATAGAAGGGGTTAAGCCGTGAAACTGGGCTAGCAGCTTCCAAGAAGACAGGAAGTCACTGCAGCTAAGTGCCCAGGCAGGCTTGCCTGTGGCCAGGTGTACTCCCCAGCTGGGAGCTGGCCATACCCCTGGAGGGGAACAGAGCTGCCAGTGGACTGTCAGGCGGCGGGCACAGGTACTGTGTGTATGCCCCACAGGAGACTTGCAGCTCTTGGGATCTGCCTGGGAGTTATCCAAGAGACTTGCAGTTCCTGGAATTTATCTGGAGCTACTGCCTCTGCTGCTGCAGCCATTGCTGGAGATATGGACAGCTCAGGAATTATACCTTCCTTTGTTCCTCACCTTTATATTAAATACAAATTGCCACTGTTAGGCCCTACATCATGTGACTCATGGTGCATCCATTCCAGCATGAAGAGGAGCCAGATGTCTGAGGTAACCCACTGTGACCCGGCGCTGGGACTAGAACTGTCATTTCATGTGCAAGGGGCTGGGTTGCTTACTGACTGTGACCTAGCGGACTCGGCTATGACTACCACCCCGTTCCACCTTGCTACATTTGGCGTAGTTGGCAGGATCGACCCCAGCAGCCCTGCAACCCTGAGACTGATGGAGGAAATGCCTGAGATGTGTGCATTGTTGCCCACCTTGAAATAATTTGCGATGGCGGCTGACAGTGACTTTGAGTCCGAGATTTGTGACTTGTTGACTGCCATGAAAAAGTCAAAGATGGCGGCTGACAGTGACTTTGAGCCTGAGATTGGTGATTTGTTGCCCACCATGAAGGAATTAAAGATGGTAGCTGACAGTGATTGCAAGATGATGCCGAACACTGGACAGAAGATGGAGGTCAGTGGCGTGTAAGTGCAGGAGGGTGCCGCCTTTCATGTGCATCATGCGAGAAAATTGGCACCAAAGACAAGAAGGCTGCGCTGTGATGAATGCCCACCCGAAATGGGTGCCGGCGAAGAGAGAGCTCCGTTACCTACTGATATGGAGAGGCGCAGCACAGCTTTCCATGGCGACATTGGCAGCCAAGACTGGAGGTGATCCATGGCCCGAGCAGAGATGTGTCTGCATTTTGAGGCCTGGTGGTTGAAGGAGCTGAGAGAGTGGCTTCCTTTCAAGCGGCCGGTGGAGAGTGAGGAAATCCGCATTGTCAGAAAATTGAAGCACCCTGACAGGGGATCTGCAGCTGGCTGGATGACCAGCAGAGTGGTACGGCACTTCTACCTGGCCAAAGGATGTGGATTCATTCAGGAGACCCAGACAGGAGAAAAGGTCTATGTGAATGCTGGGTCTGTGGTCTCCAGAGGTCCCCTTCAACTACGGGACCACATTACTTTTGTTGAAGAGCAGTGACCTCGAAGGCCATATGGGGTGGCTGTGCAGAAGTCCTCCAACCAGGAGGATGACATACTGCAGAGGGCCCCACCTGTGGTGCCTAGACACAGTGAGGCGGCCTCAACTGTGACAGCAGAGCCATAAGCTCTGGGAGTTGTGGGACCGCCATTGGAGGGGGTGCGGAGCAGAAGGAACATTGGCGACTCCTCCTCAAGTGGATACTCTTCTCACATCTATATTGTGGTACAGGGTCTACATGCGGCCCATTACAGTAACCAGTGGCCGTGCATTGATTGATGTGGCCCATTTAAGGAAAAATGTCAGTTGTGCCGGTTGCACCTATACAGTATGAAGGGACAGTTAAGCATCCCTTAAGAAGGCAGTGAGCCCTGCATGGCACCAAGGGACTGAGGTGTCAGGAGTGGCCACCACGGTCACAGAGTAAGGACTGTATTTGTTTATTTTCCCCTCCTCCCAGTTGTTTGCACCCGTTGGCGCACCCCTTGCCGGACCATGGGCCTGAAAACACTATGAGGGTTAACTGACTGCGTGCGGCTGTTGAAAGGACTATATTCTCTTAACCAGGAACTTTGTCTCCTTTTTACCTTGAACTAGCCCCCTGTTAAGCACAGCGCACCAATCTGCTGCTAAGCCCGTGATCTGGTCAAAGTGGTTAGGGGGAGAGCTTGACCAGGAGGACCCGATGACCGAGCTGGGTCAAGACGGTGTGATAAGTTGGCCATCGGGCAAGGATGACTGTTTTACCGGTCCCAGGAGCATGGGGAGCAGGGTCAGGTGGACCTGCTTTGAGCGAGAGGCTGGGACTCTGATACTGATGTTACTTGAAGTTTGTTGCACTGATGTTTTTTTATATATATGTGCTGTCGTCATGGCCAGAAATGGTCATGTTTTAGGAGGGAGGGGTGTAAGGAGGTGGCGGGAACCCTCATCTGCCCCCTCTCTCCCGTGTGATGGGCCCGTGCCCCTTATGCGGTACATAACAAGAAGATAAACACATACAGCTAATGGAAGATAGCATGTTCAATATAAAATGTTGGAAAGTATATAAAAAATACTACAAATAAATTCCATAGCTAAGTGTTAGGACAATACGGACTCACTGAATGTCGATATGAAAACCACCACAGAAAGGATTACAGTGAAAACAGTCCAGATCCAAATATATTTATATTTAGCGGGCACAGGGACTGTGTGTGTGCCCCACAAGAGACTTGCAGCTCCTGGGATCTGCCTGGGAGTTACCCAAGAGACTTGTAGCTCCTGGAATTTGTCTGGAGCTACTGCCTCTGCTGCTGCAGCAGTTGCTGGAGATAGGGACAGCTCAGGAATTGTACCTTCCTTTCTTCATCACCTTTATTAAATACAAGTTGCCACTGTTGGGCCCTACAACGTGTGACGCGTGGTGCCTCCGTTCCAGCATGGAGGGGAGCCAGATGTCTGAGGTAACCCACTGTGACTGGGGCTGGGACTACAACTGTCATTTAATGTGCAATGGGCCAGGGTGCTCTCTTGCTGTGACCTAGTAGACTCGGCTATGACTACCACCCCTTTCCACGTTGTTTCAGAATCATCAGGCAGCAGGTCGAAGTCAGAAACAGGAATCAAAATGGCTGGGCAGTGGTAGAGCAATAGGAGTGAACCAGAGTAAGAGACCATCTAACAGTCAACTAGAAGATTGAAGTTAGGGATTTAAATATTGTGAGCCCTGCTCAAGGCTCACTAGTAAGATGACCACGCACAGGAGTAAACCCCCAAGCTCCCTGCCTAGATGGCACCAATAGTTCCAGAATATCAACCCCAACTGTTTCACTGTAGCTCCACGTCAACCTTAATGATGATGCAACTACGCCCAATGAAAAAGCATAGATAGAGAGCATATATGTGGATATAACATGATCTTATTAGGAAATACAGGAACCTTTTCCACCCCTCAGCAGCCTGCAATACTTCCCCCTGCCTACTATCTGTAAATGCTCAGAAATGTCCTCAGTTTAAACAGTAACTAGAGACGTGGATACAGCCGCAGGTTCTTTTGACCTTAAATAAAAGCATGAGATGGAAAGGGAAGTAGTAGAGAAATGTATAATTGGCTCAGAGATTTGTGTTGTCGTAGCTGTTTTTATTGTGTCATTACAATGCAATTGTAGTAGCATTTATATCTTGTTAAACATTTACTTCACATATTAGCAAGAGCAAAATAAACAAAACGTCCCAGACCTTTCAGCCACTAGCTAGGTAACATATTTTTTAGCTGCCATTATGAAATGATTGTGTTTAGCACATCACAAAATTATTTTTAATATTTGTCCATCAGCACAGGTCCGACAGGTTGAAATGATGTACCCAGGCTAGATGGACCATGTGAGTAAATAAGGCTGGCATCAAATGAGACTTATTTAATTGACCCAACCATGAACTGTGGAGTGAGGCCTTCCATTCCTGTTGAGTTCTTCAAAAAGCAATGCATTGCATTTCATTAACGTAACATTTACAGTTAGGTCCATATATATTTGGACAGAGACAACATTTTTCTAATTTTGGTTATAGACATTACCACAATGAATTAAAAAAAAAAACAATTCAGATGCAGTTGAAGTTCAGACTTTCAGCTTTCATTTGAGGGTATCCACATTAAAATTGGATGAAGGGTTTAGGAGTTTCAGCTCCTTAACATGTGCCACCTTGTTTTTAAAGGGACCAAAAGTAATTGGACAATTGACTCCAAGGCTATTTCATGGACAGGTGTGGGCAATCCCTTCGTTATGTCATTCTCAATTAAGCAGATAAAAGGCCTGGAGTTGATTTGAGGTGTGGTGCTTGCATTTGGAAGGTTTTGCTGTGAAGTAAACATGCGGTCAAAGGAGTTCTCCATGCAGGTGAAACAAGCCATCCTTAAGCTACGAAAACCGAAAATACCCATCTGAGAAATTGCTACAATATTAGGAGTGGCAAAATTTACAGTTTGGTACATCCTGAGGAAGAAAGAAAGCACTGGTGAACTCATCAATGCAAAAGGACCTGGGTGCCCACGAAAGACAACAGTGGTGGATGATCGCAGAATAATCTCCATGGTGAAGAGAAACCCCTTCACAACAGCCAACCAAGTGAACAACACTCTCCAGGAGGTAGGCGTATCAATATAAAAATCTACCATAAAGAGAAGACTGCAGGAAAGTAAATACAGAAGGTTCACTGCACGGTGCAAGCCACTCATAAGCATCAAGAATAAAAAGGCTAGACTGGACTTTGCTAAAAAACATCTAAAAAAGCCAGCACAGTTCTGGAAGAACATTCTTTGGACAGATGAAACTAAGATCAACCTCTACCAGAATGATGGAAAGAGAAAAGTATGGCGAAGGCGTGGTACAGCTCATGATCCAAAGCATACCACATCATCTGTAAAACACGGCGGAGGCAGTGTGATGGCTTGGGTATGCATGGCTGCCAGTGGCACTGGGTCACGAGTGTTTATTGATGATGTGACACAGGACAGAAGTAGCCGAATGAATTCTGAGGTATTCAGAGCCATACTGTGCTCAGATCCAGCCAAATGCAGCAAAACTGATTGGTCGTCGTTTCATACTACAGATGGACAATGACCCAAAACATAAAGCCAAAGCAACCCAGGAGTTTATTAAAGCAAAGAAGTGGAATATTCTTGAATGGCCAAGTCAGTCACCTGATCTCAACCCAATTGAGCATGTATTTCACTTGTTAAAGAGTAAACTTCAGACAGAAAGGTCCACAAACAAACATCAACTGAAAACCACCGCAGTGAAGGCCTGGCAGAGCATCAAAAAGGAGGAAACACAGCCTCTGGTGATGTCCATGAGTTCAAGACTTCAGGCACTCATTGCCAACAAAGGGTTTTCAACTTAGTACTAAAAATGAACATTTCATTTAAAATTATTGAATCTGTCCAATTTCTTTTGGTCCCTTTAAAAACAGGGTGGCACATATTAAGGAGCTGAAACACCTAAACCCTTCATCCAATTTTAACGTGGATACCCTCAAATGAAAGCTGAAAGTATGAACTTCAACTGCAGCTGAATTATTTTGTTTAAAATTCATTGTGGTAATGTCTAAAACCAAAATTAGAAAAATGTTGTATCTGTCCAAATATATATGGACCTAACTGTATCTTTTAAAATCAGGTCTGAGGCAACCACATAGGGTCATTCTGCACAATATATAAGGATGAGCCGCCAAACTTTCAAAAGATACAACCTGGACCAAGCAGCGATTGCTTGCTTAAACTTGATCAAGAAAGGTGTTACATTAAGGCTTTAACAATTACAATATTTCACGACACCACAATTCCCAAATATCTAATTTTAGACACTAGTTTTGAGTCTGAAATGGAATCCAAAGGGAGCATGCCTGACTTGTTTCAATTTATAGCAAGACCAGTGATCTAACTAAAGTCATTGTGGTCTCCAAATACCCACACAAATCCACTCAAAACTAAAGAAAATCATCTACATATAGCAAGTACCATCTTTCCTTCTACAGACCATATTGTTCCCCACTTTCTCCAGTTTTGCATTAATTATAGTTGCCAGAGGTGGAGAAAATTAGGTATGACAAGGAACACCACATTCTTGTGGGTAACGAGAATTTGAAACATATTTGTTTGCTTTTACTCTGGCTTTTGGTGCAGAGTACATTAACTGTACCCTGGCTATAAAAGTATCACCGAAGCCCATCTGCCGCAACCTAGCCCAAAATTAAATGCCTTGCCAACATCCAATGACAATACTACCCTCTGACCCACACTGTTTGCAATGGCCTTGTTTGGAATTAATCCTGACTGATCAGGATGAATAACTGACAATTCTAACCTTGATAATCTATTGACCAACATCTTTGCATGTAGCTCAATATCAACAGTCAGTAACAATATATCTACTATATAAAGCTGAATGTGTGTGTGTATGTGTGTATGTCCGGAATTGGCATCTGCACCGTCACAGCTACAGCCACAAAATTTTGCACAGTCACATGTCTGGACCCAGAGAGCGTCATAGGCTATGTTGTGAAGCGAAATTTTAACCCCGCGCGTTCCAATTCACCAAACAATTTTGCCCCTATCTACATAATGGGGAAAAAAGTGAAAGGAAAAGTGTTGGAGGTGTCGCAGCTACAGCCACAAAATTTTGCACAGTCACACGTCTGGACCCTAAGAGCGTCATAGGCTGTGTTGTGAGGAGAAATTTTAACCCCGCGCTTTCCAATTCACCAAACAATTTTGCCCTTATCTACATAATGGGGAAAAAGTGAAAGGAAAAGTGTTGGAGGCGTCGCAGCCACAGCCACAAAATTTTGCACAGTCACACGTCTGGACCCCGAGAGCATCATAGGCTATGTTGTGAGGGGAAATATTTACCCCGCGCTTTCCAATTCACCAAACAATTTTGCCCCTATCTACATAATGGGGAAAAAGTGAAAGGAAAAGTGTTGGAGGCAAATTGACAGCTGCCAGATGTGAACAAGGGGGACTTAAAGTGTGAGAGCGATGGCGCCAAAGAGTATATACCGTACAGTTGCTAAGCTGGGGCCCCGACATGGGATGCTCACCACACACGGGGATATGAACACACACACAAAATGCGCCACACACTACCACGTGCTTGAACACATATTACCCTCAGCTCACATTTCACCACACATACACCAACCTCGCCACATAGAAGTCGAAACACAAAAGTCGCCGCTCAAAACTCGCCACGCGCAAAACTCGCCACAAGTGCAAAACTCACCTCATGGAAAACTCGCCACACGCAAATCTTGCACACGCGGAAGAATTGCCACATGCACAAAAGTTGCAACACATGCAAAAGTTGCCTCACACAAAACTTGAACATACTCAAAAGGCACCACACATAAAACTCGCCATGCGCAAAACTCGCCATGCGGAAAACTTGCTGCACACAACTTGCTACACTAACCTGTCACATGCAACTCGACACACAAAAAGTTGCTACACGCATGTTGCCACACAAAACTGATCTCACAAAAGTCGCTACATGCATGTCGCCACACGCAACTCAACACACACAACTTAACAAACGAAACTCGCCCTAAAACACACACAAGTCTGGTATTATCCTTCAAAAATAAAAATCTGATTAATAAGCAGACAAACTACAAGAGCAACAAATGTACCATATAGGAAATACGGCAGCTGTCAGTCACATGACCTGTCTATTATGTGTATGTGTGAGCTAATATATACTGCCAGGGGGAGGGCTTCCTGTTGGCTGGGGATTTATCAGGCTGCCAATTTAGCTTACAAATACTGAGGTAAAAATACTGAGCAAATAACGTGTGAACGAGGTCTAATACAGGAGGAGATGACACACAGGTATATACTATATACAGGGGAGATGACACACAGATATATACTATATACAGGAGAGATGACACACAGGTATATACTATATAGAGGAGGAGATGACATACAGGTACATACAGGAGGAGATGACATACAGGTATATACTATATACAGGAGGAGATGACACACAGGTATATATTATATACAGGAGCAGATGACCTACAGGTATATACTATATACAGGAGGAGATGACATACAGGTATATGCTGTATCTAGAAGATGACATATACTATATTCAGGAGGAGATGACACACAGATATATACTATAAACAGGGGAGATGACATACAGGTATATACTATATATATAGAAGATGACATACAGGTATATACTATATATAGAAGGAGATGACATACAGGTATATACTATATACAGGGGAGATGACACACAGCAGGTATATACTATATACAGGGGAGATGACGTACAGGTATATACTATATACAGGAGATGACATACAGGTGTATACTATATATAAGGGAGATGACAAACATGTATATACTGAGGTGAAAATGAGAGGTGTGAGGTGAAAATGAAAAGGTGTGAGTGCAAAATGAGAGGAGTGA
This sequence comes from Ranitomeya imitator, assembly GCF_032444005.1. NCBI lineage: Eukaryota > Metazoa > Chordata > Amphibia > Anura > Dendrobatidae > Ranitomeya > Ranitomeya imitator. The sequence continues at coordinate 159,207,303 of NC_091285.1, read as the reverse complement.
GGGAAAATAGTGGAGTGATCGGAAAATGACAGATGTGAGGTCGAAATGACAAGTGTTAGGGGGGAATGAGAGGAGTGAGGGAGAAAATGAGAGGTGTGAGGGAGAAAATGAGAGATGTGAGAGAGAAAATGAAAGATGTGACTGGGAAAATGAGAGGCGTGATGGGAAAATAAGAGACATGAGGTGCTATAACTAACCACAGATATTTACTATGCCCAGGCAACGCCGGGCTCTTCAGCAAGTCTTCTACTATATAAAGCTGAATGTGTGTGTGTGTGTGTATGTGTGTATGTCCGGGATTGGCATCTGCACCGTCGCAGCTACAGCCACAAAATTTTGCACAGTCACACGTCTGGACCCCGAGAGCGTCATAGGCTATATTGTGAGGCGAAATTTTAACCCCGCGCATTCCAATTCACCAAACAATTTTGCCCCTATCTACATAATGGGGAAAAAAGTGAAAGGAAAAGTGTTGGAGGCGTCGCAGCTACAGAAACAAAATTTTGCACAGTCACACGTCTGGACCCTGAGAGCGTCATAGGCTATATTGTGAGGCGAAATTTTAACCCCGCGCGTTCCAATTCACCAAACAATTTTGCCCCTATCTACATAATGGGGAAAAAAGTGAAAGGAAAAGTGTTGGAAGCGTCGCAGCTACAGCAACAAAATTTTTCACAGTCACACGTCTGGACCCCGAGAGCGTCATAGGCTATGTTGTGAGGTGAAATATTAACCCCGCGCTTTCCAATTCACCAAACAATTTTGCCCCTATCTACATAATGGGGAAAAAAGTGAAAGGAAAAGTGTTGGAGGCGTCGCAGCTACAGAAACAAAATTTTGCACAGTCACACGTCGGGACCCTGAGAGCGTCACAGGCTTCGTTGTGAGGTGAAATTTTAACCCTGCGCGTTCCAATTCACCAAACAATTTTGCCCTTATCTACATAATGGGGAAAAAGTGAAAGGAAAAGCGTTGGAAGCGTCGCAGCTACAGCAAAAAAATTTTGCACAGTCACACGTCTGGACCCCGAGAGCGTCATAGGCTATGTTGTGAGGTGAAATTTTAACCCCGCGCTTTCCAATTCACCAAACAATTTTGCCCCTATCTACATAATGGGAAAAAATGAAAGGAAAAGTGTAGGAGGCAAATTGACAGCTGCCAGATGTGAACAAGGGGGACTTAAAGAATAAGAGCGATGGCGCCAAAGAGTATATACCGTACAGTTGCTATGGTGGGGCCTCGACATGGGATACTCACCACACACGGGGATATGAACACACACAAAATGCGCCACACTCTACCACGTGCTTGAACACATATTACCCTCAGCACACATTTCACCACAAATACACCAACCTCGCCACATAAAAGTCAAAACACAAAAGTCGCCACTCAAAACTCGCCACGCGCAGAAGTCGCCACATGCAAAAACTGGGCTCTTGCAAAACTCGCCACAAGTGCAAAATTCTCCTCATGAAAAACTCGCCACACGCAAAACTTGCACACGCGGAAAAATTGCCACATGCAAAAAAGTTGCAACACATGCAAAAGTTGCCTCACACAAAACTTGCACATACTCAAAAGGCACCACACATAATACTCGCAACGCGCAAAACTCGCCATGCGCAAAACTTGCTGCACACAACTTGCTACACTAATCTGTCACATGTAACTCGACACACAAAAAGTTGCTACACGCATGTTGCTACACAAAACTCATCTCACAAAAGTCGCTACATGCGTGTCGCCACACGCAACTCAACACACACAACTCGACAAACGAAACTCGCCCTAAAACACACACAAGTCTGGTATTATCCTTCAAAAATAAAAATCTGATTAATAAGCAGACAAACTACAACAATTGCACCATATAGGAAATACGGCAGCTGTCAGTCACATGACCTGTCTATTATGTGTATGTGTGAGCTAATATATACTGCCAGGGGGAGGGCTTCCTATTGGCTGGGGATTTATCAGGCTGCCAATTTAGCTTACAAATACTGAGGTAAAAATACTGAGCAAATAACGTGTGAACGAGGTCTAATACAGGAGGAGATGACACACAGGTATATACTATATACAGGGGAGATGACACACAGATATATACTATATACAGGAGAGATGACACACAGGTATATACTATATAGAGGAGGAGATGACATATAGGTACATATATATACAGGAGGAGATGACATACATGTATATACTATATACAGGAGGAGATGACATACAGGTATATGCTATATATAGAAGATGACATGCAGGTATATACTATATGCAGGAGGAGGTGACACTCAGATATATACTGTATACAGGGGAGATGACACACAGGTATATACTATATACAGGAGGAGATGACATACAGGTATATGCTATATATAGAAGATGACATGCAGGTATATACTATATGCAGGAGGAGATGACACTCAGATATATACTATATACAGGGGAGATGACACACAGGTATATACTATATACAGGAGGAGATGACATACAGGTATATACTATATATAGAAGGAGATGACATTCAGGTATATACTATATATAGGGGAGATGACACACAGCAGGTATATACTATATACAGGGGAGATGACATACAGGTATATACTATATACAGGAGATGACATACAGATGTATACTATATATAAGGGAGATGACAAACATGTATATACTGAGGTGATGAGGTGAAAATGAGAGGTGTGAGGTGAAAATGAAAAGGTGTGAGTGCAAAATGAGAGAAGTGAGGAAAAATAGTGGAGTGATCAGAAAATGACAGATGTGAGGTTGAAATGACAAGTGTTAGGGGGGAATGAGAGGAGTGAGGGAGAAAATGAGAGGTGTGAGGGAGAAAATGAGAGATGTGAGGGGGAAAATGAAAGATGTGATTGGGAAAATGAAAGGCGTGATGGGAAAATAAGAGAAGTGAGGTGCTGTAACTAACCACAGATATTTACTATGCCCAGGCAACGCCGGGCTCTTCAGCTAGTCTAATATATAAAGCTGAATGTGTGCATATGTATGTATGTGTGTATGTCCGGGATTGGCATCTGCACCGTCGCAGCTACAGCCACAAAATTTTGCACAGTCACACGTCTGGACCCCAAGAGTGTCATAGGCTATGTTGTGAGGCGAAATTTTAACCCCGCGCGTTCCAATTCACCAAACAATTTTGCCCCTACCTACATAATGGGGAAAAAGTGAAAGAAAAAGTGTTGGAGGCAAATTGACAGCTGCCAGATGTGAACAAGGGGGACTTAAAGAGTGAGAGCGTTGGCGCCAAGGAGTATATACCATACAGCTACTAAGGTGGGGCCCCGACATGGGATACTCACCACACACGGGGATATGAACACACACACAAAATGCGCCACACACTACCACGTGCTTGAATACATATACCACCCTCAGCACACATTTCACCACACATACACCAACCTCGCCACATAAAAGTCGAAACACAAAAGTCGCCGCTCAAAACTCGCCACGCGCAAAACTCGCCACATGCAAAACTAGGCTCACGCGGAAAAATTGCCACATGCACAAAAGTTGCAACACATGCAAAAGTTGCCTCACACAAAACTTGCACATAATCAAAACACACCACACATAAAACTCGTCACGCGTAAAACTCGCCATGCGCAAAACTTGCTGCACACAACTTGCTACACTAACCTGTGACATGCAACTCAACACAAAAAGTTGCTGCACACATGTTGCCACACAAAACTCATCTCACAAAAGTCGCTACATGCATGTCGCCACACACAACTCAACACACACAACTTGACACATAAAACTCGCCCTAAAACACACACAAGTCTGGTATTATCCTTCAAAAATTAAATTCTGATTAATAAGCAGACAAACTACAAGAGCAACAACTGTACCATATAGGAAATACGGCAGCTGTCAGTCACATGACCTGTCTATTATGTGCATGTGTGAGCTAATATATACTGCCCGGGGGGAGGGCTTCCTGTTGGCTGGGGATTTATCAGGCTGCCAATTTAGCTTACAAATACTGAGGTAAAAATACTGAGCAAATAACGTGTGAACGAGGTCTAATACAGGAGGAGATGACACGCAGATATATACTATATACAAGATGAGATGACACACAGGTATATACTATATACAGGAGGAGATGACATACAGGTATATACTATATACAGGAGGAGATGACACACACATATATACTATATACAAGGGAGATGACACACAGGTATATACATATATACTATATACAGGAGGAGATGACACACTGGTAGATGCTATATACAGGGGAGGTGGCATAAAGGTACATACTATTTACAGGGGAGATATTTGCTTCACAATAAAAAGAAAATCAAATGTCCACAGTTGTAGGCATGTTCTTTGCATAAACTGATGCAATCCCCCCCCCCCCCCCCCCTAAAAAAAAAGACAGTGAAACTCCAGGTTATGAGGTAGGAAAACATGAAAAAATGCCACGGGGGTCTGAGTACTTTTGCAAGCCACTGTAGGGATCACCAAGACACACACCTGTTTATTGTTAGTAAGACTTCAGTGTTGCTAGACTCTGGCTAGCGTTACAAACTTTGACCTCCTCAGCTGCTGTCTACAGTCTACTGGACATCTCTCACCTGCTTGCCTGCAGTCTCCTGGACATTACCTCGATGCTTGAGCATGATCTTCAGAATGTCTTCTACCTGCCAGCAGTTTTCAGCATTTTGCCTGCTTGCCTGTGGTTTCCTGACATTTCCTGCTTACCTGCCTGCAGTGTTCTGGAAGTCCTCCACCTACCTGCTTGTTGTCTCCATGAAGTCTTCTTCCTACCTGCAGTTTCTGGCACTTTGCCTACCTGTTTGCTGTCTCCTGTGCCTTGGTTGTCTGTATCCTGTGTGTCCCACTTATCTGCTGCATGTGTGACCACCCAGATCTTGGGCTTGGAGGATCCACCTCATCTGGTGGGTCAGACAACTTTCTAGCAAGTATATTATTATTATTTATTATTATAGCTCCATTTTTTCCATGGCGCTTTACACGTGAAAAGGGGTATGCATAATAAAAAACAAGTACAGTAATCTTGAACAAAACAAGTCACCGAATGGTACAGGAATAGAGAGAGGATTCTGCCCACAAGAGCTCACAGTCTACAATGGTTGTGTGAGGATACAGTAGGTGAGGGTAGAGGTGGTCGTGCAGTGGTATGGTGGAATGAGAGATACTGCAGGTTGTAGGCTTGTCATCTCAAATCTGAATTCACAGGTACATTGCTCAATACAGATGTATAAGGTCCTCCATGCTGCTGCTAATGAACATTTTCTATATAGAGACAGAAAAACATAAATGAAGTGTCTCTGTGTACCGTTTATGGGAGACATCATTGCAGATAATCTCTACTCACTAGCTCAGAGACAACTGAAAATTGGAAATAAAGCTTGTAGAGGGGAAGCTTGTTGAAAAATGCAGGAGAAAAGCTATATTATGGACAAAAATAATGTTATTCCTGGTGTACACACACAGGACAGTTTATTCTAAAAATGTACCTGAACTATTAGGTAACCTAAGAGTTTTTAGAATAACAGAATGTTAACCTTAATGATGAAATACATCTTCATAATATTTTTTAATTTGGCAAATGTATCTAATTTGAAAAATTGAGTAATAGTGCTTTGCGATATTGTATTTTAGATTATTTTGTGTTCATAGCTCATATGTAAACCTAGAAATCTCCATGGTCACAAAAAAATTACAAATTAATTATATTGCGACTCTATAGTCAAACTTACTATCATTAATCCTCTTCTTGGTAATCTGCTTAACGAATGTTAGCGTTACAAATTGTGGGAAAAAAAGATAGAAGAATGTATCAGTGGATTGTGATATTATATAGGATTAGTTTGGCTTGTTTCCATAGAGAGACACAAATAGGTCTGCACAGGGCTGTAGACCTGAAACTATCTTTAATTACGATCTATTGCAAAGGTACTTTATTTTCAATTTTAGATGCATTGGAACAATAAGAAAAATTATTTTGCTTTAACTTTTTTTTAACTGTAATACTTGGAACAATAAGAAAAATTATTTTGCTTTAACTTTTTTTTTAATTGTAATACTTTAGAGCAATTTGTTAGTACAAGGCTGTAGACTGTAGACCTGCTTTATGTGTACGCATGCATTTAATATTGTAATGTATAAAAGGTATTTCACTACTGTAGTTTTAAATTTTGTATTTACTTAATTTATAAAATTAATAAAGAGCATACAGTTTATTGTAATGGTCAAAATGAGCGTGGAACACTGAATATACTATATATCCGAACCTAATTTCAAAAATGTTGTGATGCTGTGTAAAATGTAAGAAAACAAGAATGCAAAGATTTGAAAACCTTTTATAGCCATATTTTATTCACAACATAGCATAGATCAGAAGTTCAATTTTAACTAATTTAGAAATTGATAGCAGCAACATATCTCCAAAAAGTTGGGACAGGGCTACTGAATGTGTACAATTGGGCACCATAGTAGTATATTCAAAGTCTGCAACTTTTTAAGGAACATTTTTCTGAAATTGCTTTACAATTTTTAGATGCAGTTGTTCGCAGTCTGGTGAACCTCTGACCATCTTTGCTATTGAGAGGCTCTGCCGCTAACATGCTCTGTTATGCAATAATTTGACCTTACTGAAAATTAACCCTCAAGCTGTTTTTAATTAGTTCCACATTTCCAGTCTTTTGTTAGCCCTGTCCCTATTTTTTTTTCAGATGGGTTGCTGCCATCAATTTTTAAATTGATTTTTTTTTCAGAACAAATGGAAAAATGTCTAAACTTCAACTTGTGATCCGTGTTCCATGTTCTGTTGTAAAGAAAATAGGGGTGTAAGAGATTTCCAAATAATTGCATTTTAATTGTCTTTACATCTTACACAGCGTTCCAACTTTTTGGAATTGGGATTGTATGTATTGTTAAGCTGTTTTTTTAACAAATAAAAAAACAGCATTTGCTATATTCTTTAAAGGGACACTGTCACCTGAATTTGGAGGGAACAATCTTCAGCCATGGAGGCGGGGTTTTGGGGTTTTTGATTTACCCTTTCCTTACCCGCTGGCTGCATGCTGGCTGCAATATTGGATTGAAGTTCATTCTCTGTCCTCCATAGTACACACCTGCGCAAGGCAAGATTGCCTTGTGCAGGCATGAACTATGGAGGACAGAGAATGAACTTCAATCCAATATTGCAGCCAGCATGCAGCCAGCGGGTAAGGAAAGGGTGAATCAAAAACCCCAAAACCCCGCCTCCATGGCTGAAGATTGTTCCCTCCAAATTCAGGTGACAGTGTCCCTTTAAGTTGTGACACAACATTTTTCTTATTTTATTTATTTACTATAACAATTTTTAATGAAGCCCTCCCATGAACTTTTTATTTACTAAATCTGAGTACATGTGTATGTAATGTAGTATAGTGTTCGTATACTAACCTACCGCTGCCTTCTCCAGGATCCAGTGCTGTTCTGCTCCTCTTCTCAGTGACATCAGTGCTCTTCAGACTCTTCGGGTCAAACTGCACTCTCCGTGATCAGGAATTAGCTTTAACCCCTTCCCGACCTTTGACGCATACGCTGCGTTATGAAAGTCGGTGCCATTCCGACCCATGACGCAGCATATGCGTCATGGAAAGATCGCGTCCCTGCAGATCCGGTGAAAGGGTTAACTCCCATTTCACCCGATCTGCAGGGACAGGGGGAGTGGTAGTTTAGCCCAGGGGGGTGGCTTCACCCCCCCGTGGCTACGATCGCTCTGATTGGCTGTTGAAAGTGAAACTGCCAATCAGAGCGATTTGTAATATTTCACCTAAAAAAATGGTGAAATATTACAATCCAGCCATGGCCGATGCTGCAATATCATCGGCCATGGCTGGAAACACTAATGTGCACCCACCCCACCCCTCCGATCGCCCCCCCAGCCCCCCGATCTGTGGTCCGCTCCCCTCGGTCCTGTGCTCCGCTCCCCCGTCCTCCTGCCCGCTCCCCCCGTGCTCCAATCACACCACCCGTGCTCCAATCAAACCCCCCCGCACTCCGATCCCCCCCCGCACAGCGATCCCCCCCCGCACAGCGATCCCCCCCCCGTGCTCCGATCCACCCGCCCGCACAGCGATCCCCCACCCCGTGCTCCAATCCACCCCCCCCGTGTTCCGATCCACCCCCACGTGCTCCGACGCCCCCCCGTGCCCTGATCTCCCCCCCCCCCTTATACTTACCTGGCCTCCCGGGGACCGTCCGTCTTCTTTCCTGGGCGCCGCCATCTTCCAAAATGGCGGGCACATGTGCAGTGCGCCCGCCGAATCTGCCGGCCGGCAGATTCGTTCCACAGTGAATTTTGATCCCTGAGATATAACCTATCTCAGTGATCAAAATAAAAAAAAAAAGTAAATGACCCCCCCCCCTTTGTCACCCCCATAGGTAGGGACAATAAAAAAAATAAATATATATATTTTTTTCCCACTAAGGTTGGGGTAAGAACTAGGGTTAGGGTTAGGGTTAGGGGTAGGGTTAGGGTTAGGGGTAGGGTTAGGGGTAGGGTTATGGTTAGGGGTAGGGTTAGGGGTAGGGTTAGGGTTAGGTTTCGGGATGTGCACACGTATTCTGGTCCTATGCGGATTTTTCCGCAGAGGATTTGATAAATCCGCAGTGCTAAACCGCTGCGGATTTATGGCGGATTTACCATGTTTTTTCTGCGCATTTCAATGCGGTTTTACAACTGCGATTTTCTATTTGAGCAGTTGTAAAACCGCTGCGGAATCCGCAGAAAGAAGTGACATGCTGCGGAATGTAAACCGCTGCGTTTCCGTGCAGTTTTTCCGCAGCATGTGTACAGCGATTTTTGTTTCCCATAGGTTTACATTGAACTGTAAACTCATGGGAAACTGCTGCGGATCCGCAGCATTTTCCGCAGCGTGTGCACATACCTTTAGAATTAGGCTATGTGCACACGGTGCGGATTGGCCGCTGCGGATTCGCAGCAGTGTTCCATCAGGTTTACAGTACCATGTAAACATATGGAAAGCCAAATCCGCTGTGCCCATGGTGCGGAAAATACCGCGTGGGAACGCTGCGTTGTATTTTCCGCAGCATGTCAATTCTTTGTGCGGATTCCGCAGCGTTTTACACCTGTTCCTCAATAGGAATCCGCAGGTGAAATCCGGACAAAAAACACTGGAAATCCACGGTAAATCCGCAGGTAAAACGCAGTGCCTTTTACCCGCAGATTTTTCAAAAATGGTGCTGAAAAATCTCATACGAATCCGCAACGTTGGCACATAGCCTTAGGGCTAGGGTTGGGTTGGAATTAGGGTTGTGGTTAGGGGTGTGTTGGGTTTAGGGGTGTGTTGGGGTTGCGGGTGTGTTGGGGTTAGGGTTGTGATTAGGGTTACGGCTACAGTTGGGATAAGGTTTAGGGGTGTGTTGGAGTTAGAATTGAGGGGTTTCCACTGTTTAGGCACATCAGGGGGTCTCCAAACGCAATATGGCGCCACCATTGATTCCAGCCAATCTTGTATTCAAAAAGTCAAATGGTGCTCCCTCACTTCCGAGCCCCGACGTGTGCCCAAACAGTGGTTTACCCCCACATATGGGGTACCAGCATACTCAGGACAAACTGCGCAACAATTACTGGGGTCCAATTTCTCCTGATACCCTTGAGAAAATAAAAAATTGCTTGCTAAAACATCATTTTTGGGGAAAGAAAAATGATTTTTTATTTTCACGGCTCTGCGTTGTAAACGTCTGTGAAGAACTTGGGGGTTCAAAGTGCTCACCACATATCTAGATAAGTTCCTTGGGGGTCTAGTTTCTAAAATGGGGTCACTTGTGGGGGGTTTCTACTGTTTAGGCACACCAGGGGCTCTGCAAACGCAACATGACGTCCGCAGACCATTCCATCAAAGTCTGCATTTCAAAAGTCACTACTTCCCTTCTGAGCCCCGACGTGTGCCCAAACAGTGGTTTACCCCCACACATGGGGTATCAGCTTACTGAGGAGAAACTGGACAACAACTTTTGGGGTCCAATTTCTCCTGTAACCCTTGGGAAAATAAAAAATTCTGGGCTAAATAATTATTTTTGAGGAAAGAAAACGTATTTATTATTTTCACGGCTCTGTGTTATAAACTTCTGTAAAGCACTTGGGGGTTGAAAGTGCTCACAACATATCTAGATAAGTTCCTTTCGGGGTCTAGTTTCCAAAATGGGGTCACTTGTGGGGGGTTTCTACTGTTTAGGCACACCAGGGGCTCTGCAAACGCAACGTGACGCCAGCAGACCATTCCATCAAAGTCTGCATTTCAAAAGTCACTACTTCCCTTCTGAGCCCCCACGTGTGCCCAAACAGTGGTTTACCCCCACACATGGGGTATCAGCTTACTGAGGAGAAACTGGACAACAACTTTTGGGGTCAAATTTCTCCTGTTACCCTTGGGAAAATAAAAAATTGCGGGCTAAAAGATCATTTTTGAGAAAAGAATTTTTTTATTTTTTTCATGGCTCTGCGTTATAAACTTCTGTGAAGCACTTGGGGGTTCAAAGTGCTCACCTCACATCTAGATAAGTTCCTTTCAGGGTCTAGTTTCCAAAATGGGGTCACTTGTGGGGGGTTTCTACTGTTTAACCACATCAGGGGCTCTGCAAATGCAACGTGACGCCCGCAGAGCATTCCATCAAAGTCTGCATTTCAAAACGTCACTACTTCACTTCCGAGCCCCAGCATGTGCCTAAACAGTGGTTTACCCCCAAATATTGGGTATCAGCGTACTCAGGAGAAACTGGACAACAACTTTTGGGGTCAAATTTCTCCTGTTAGCCTTGGGAAAATAAAAAATTGCGGGCTAAAAAATCATTTTTGAGAAAATAATTTTTTTTTTTATTTTCATGGCTCTGCGTTATAAACTTCTGTGAAGCACTTGAGAGTTCAAAGTGCTCACCACACATCTAGATTAGTTCCTTTGGGGGTCTAGTTTCCAAAATGGGGTCATTTGTGGGGGATCTCCAATGTTTAGGCACACAGGGGCTCTCCAAACGCGACATGGTGTCCGCTAATGATTGGAGCTAATTTTCCATTTAAAAAGCCAAATGGCGTGCCTTCCCTTCTGAGCCCTGCCGTGCGCCCAAACAGTGGTTTACCCCCACATATGGGGTATCTGCGTACTCAGGACAAACTGGACAACAACATTTGTGGTCCAATTTCTCCTAATACCATTGGCAAAATAGGAAATTCCAGGCTAAAAATCATTTTTGAGAAAAGAAAAATTATTTTTTATTTTCATGGCCCTGCATTATAAACTTCTGTGAAGCACCTGGGGGTTTAAAGTGCTCAGTATGCATCTAGATAAGTTCCTTGGGGGGTCTAGTTTCCAAAATGGGGTCACTTGTGGGGGAGCTCCATTGCATAGGCACACAGGGGCTCTCCAAATGCGACATGGTGTCCGCTAACAATTGGAGCTAATTTTCCATTCAAAAAGTCAAAAGGCGCGCCTTCCCTTCGGAGCCCTGCCGTGTGCCCAAACAGTGGTTTACCCCCACATATGAGGTATCGGCGTACTCGGGAGAAATTGCTCAACAAATTTTAGGATCCATTTTATCCTATTGCCCATGTGAAAATGAAAAAATTGAGGCGAAAAGAAATTTTTTGTGAAAAAAAAGTACTTTTTCATTTTTACGGATCAATTTGTGAAGCACCTGAGGGTTTAAAGTGCTCACTAGGCATCTAGATGAGTTCCTTGGGGGGTCCAGTTTCCAAAATGGGGTCACTTGTGGGGGAGCTCCAATGTTTAAGCACGCAGGGTCTCTCCAAACGCGACATGGTGTCCGCTAACGATGGAGATAATTTTTCATTCAAAAAGTCAAATGGCGCTCCTTCCCTTCCGAGCCTTACCATGTGCCCAAACAGTGGTTTACCCCCACATGTGAGGTATCGGTGTGCTCAGGAGAAATTGCCAAACAAATTTTCGGATCCATTTTATCCTGTTGTCCATGTGAAAATGAAAAAATTGAGGCTAAAAGAATTTTTTTTGTGAAAAAATAGTACTTTTTCATTTTTACGGATCAATTTGTGAAGCACCTGGGGGTTTAAAGGGCTCACTATGCATCTAGATAAGTTCCTTGGGGCGTCTAGTTTCCAAAATGGGGTCACTTGTGGGGGAGCTCCAATTTTTAGACACACGGGGGCTCTCCAAACTTGACATGGTGTTCGCTAAGGAGTGCAGCCAATTTTTCATTCAAAAAGTCAAATGGCGCTCCTTCCCTTCAAAGCCCTGCCGTGAGCCCAAACAGTGGTTTACCCCCACATATGAGGTATCAGCGTACTCAGGACAAATTGGACAACCACTTTCGTGGTTCAGTTTCTCCTTTTACCATTGGGAAAATACAAAAATTGTTGCTGAAAAATCATTTTTGTGACTAAAAAGTTAAATGTTCATTTTTTCCTTCCATGTTGCTTCTGCTGCTGTGAAGCACCTGAAGGGTTAATAAACTTCTGGAATGTGGTTTTGTGCACCTTGAGGAGTGCAGTTTTTAGAATGGTGTCACTTTTGGGTATTTTCAGCCATATAGACCCCTCAAACTGACTTCAAATGTGAGGTGGTCCCTAAAAAAAATGGTTTTGTAAATTTCGTTGTAAAAATGAGAAATCGCTGGTGAAATTTTAACCCTTATAACTTGCTAGCAAAAAAAAATTTTGTTTCCAAAATTGTGCTGATGTAAAGTAGACATGTGGGAAATGTTATTTATTAACTAATGAAGGTAGAATAATGGCACTGGCGCTTATCACCGAAAAGAGGGGGAAAAGAAAGTCCAGAAGCAGCTGTCGATTAGAACAGGTTCTGTGTAGGTACCTGTTAGAGGGCAAAAAGACTAGTGATATGATAAATAATCGCCGCGCTAACTGGATTAGGTGCAAGGGTGAATAATATATAGTATATAAATGCTAGTACTCACTTGCTTGTTTGGAAGGATCTAGCTACCGTAGATCGATCCTGCTGAATGAGGCAGTTGTTGGAGAAACTGGAATAGTAGTTTGGATAATATGAGGATATATATATGTATATGTAATAAATTTATGATATCACGATGTACTCACAGATGTTGCAAGATAATGTGAGAGGAGCCCGACAAGGGAAATTTTTTGAATAGATGGACAACTAGTGCTGAACCGGGTTAGTGGAGTATATAGAGATATCTGCCAATAGAGAGAGGTTTCAATACTGATTAGCCGGTTTGATATGGAACCTCTATAGCTTATGAACACATATGGGGTATAGTAACATATAATTACAGTGCCCTAAATATTTGTTAAATGTGTGTTGCCCAATACAGCGTGTTCAAAAGGGTAAATCAAAAAGGTCCACTTACTGTGCGTGATAGCAGTAAGATTTGAGAGCTGTACACAACCAACCGGGTGATGAGGGTGGCCGAGCTGGAATGCGGTGCTCGGGAGTAGCCGCCAGGAAGGAATAATGTACAGCGCGTGACGCGCTATGGTCGGGGACCTCAGGAAGACACAGGCGGTGCCCGGTGCCGAGCTGCAGTGCGGAGCTCGGGGACTCCCGACAGAGAGGAGTAGTGTTCGGCGCGTGGAGCGCTGTGAGCAGGGGCCTCAGGAGGATACAGGAAGCGCCCGCAACCCGCGTGCTCCGGCCGTGAGCAATGCAGGGATGCGGCGCGCAAAGTGGGCGGAGCTAAGATGTGACGTCACAAATGAGCGAGGACGGAGGCTCAGTTAGGGGACTGTACCAACGCGTTTCGAGAAGGATCTCCTCTCTTCATCAGGGCTACAGCTGTGAGTACATCTTGATATCATAAATTTATTACATATACATATATATATCCTCATATTATCCAAACTACTATTCCAGTTTCTCCAACAACTGCCTCATTCAGCAGGATCGATCTACGGTAGCTAGATCCTTCCAAACAAGCAAGTGAGTACTAGCATATTATATACTATATATTATTCACCCTTGCACCTAATCCAGTTAGCGCGGCGATTATTTATCATATCACTAGTTATTTATCAACTATTTTGTGTCACATACCTCTCTGGTTTAACAGAATAAAAATTCAAAATGTGAAAATTGCGAAATTTTCAAAATTTTCGCCAAATTTCTGTTTTTATCACATATAAACGCAGAATTTATTGACCTAAATTTACCACTAACATGAAGCCCAATATGTCACGAAAAAACAATCTCAGAACCGCTAGGATCCATTGAAGCGTTCCTGAGTTATTACCTCATAAAGGGACACTGGTCAGAATTGCAAAAAACGGCAAGGTCTTTAAGGTCAAAATAGGCTGGGTCATGAAGTGGTTAACAGTGAAACTCTACGGAATGTCAGAACAAGGCTTTAGAGCCTTATATTGTAAAAGAGACTAACGGCTCATACTCATAGAGCATAGAGTGAGCAGGTTAATCTAAAGAGAAGTGATGTCAATGAGAAGAGGAGCAGAACGGTGCTGAGTACTGGAAGGGGAGTATACAGTATAACATAGTACACTAAATACGCATATATACAGACTTACTAAACAAAAAAGTTTGTTTGAGGGCTTCTTTAACAAATTTTTTAAGTCCTGATTTAATGTCTTATTTTGGAAAATGTAAAAGTGCACAGATACCTCTTTGGACAATCACTAATGCTAAACAGTCCTAAGCCTTAAGACTTTGGTTGCAACACATGTAAAGTCTCAGCATTGTGCAGGTTAATGGGGTCATTATGTGACCTTCAAGGAGCCACATCTACAACAAACAAGTTTCAAAAAATCCAAATCATCACATTGTAGCCTTAGCTCCATAACACCTTGGGCTTTCTGTATTTTTCAGTGATCCTTGGTAGTTGTTATGCTGGGGCTGACAGCAGCAGGATTAATGGAGATGTTTCCCAGTATTGAAAGCTGTTCATCAAAGTTAAACAATTGTTTGAAATCAAACACAGCCAATGTCTTTTCTTGATATCTGTAGTGCGCGAGTGAACGTTATTTCTGGCATTCTGCATTAATAAATCAGTATATGAAAGTTACATTTTCCACACAGTTGCACTAATATTATATATAAATTGGCCTGTTAATTCACATATGGAAATGTTACTGTTGCTTAACTTACATGAACGTGTAGTTAAGAAATCTGATGGACATATTTTCAATAAAACTTCACTTCATTGTACACCACTGCTCTTATTTCAGACCTTCCAGTTATTTAAATGGTTCCCTGGTATAAAAATTGTGGCCAATTACACTAACGTTGTACAGAAATAGAAAAAAAGATTTGGTTAAGAAAGTCAAGGAAGAAATTTGTGCACCGTTTTCCACTCATACCTTAAGCTGCCAACCAAATAGCACAGGAATCAATTCAATAAGCCTTCAGGCAGGAAAGCAGAAAAGAATGAAAGGAAAATAAATAGGTGGAGGCAATCGTTAACAGAGAAATGCAAAGCGTTATACAATGGAGAAGAAAAGGGGCAAATACATTTAGAGGCCAAGAAGAACCTGAAGTAATGCTTTTACCTATCATAGACATTCCTAGTTCTGGAATAATATTGAAGCAGTGGGAACTTATCACTTTCACACATATTAGCATTGTGAGGGGTTGACTCACTAGGCTGCTTACAGAGGTAAACACAGGAACAGTTCTTGGGTAAAGGTACCGTCACACTCAGCGACGCTCCAGCGATATAGACAACGAGCCGACCTAAACTAGATCACTGGAGCGTCGCTGTTTAGGTCGCTGTAGAGACGTCAAACACAGCAACTCCAGAACGATGCAGGAGCGATCCAGTGACGTAACGGTGACTCACTTCTCCTTCTCGCTGGTTGTTAGCTCCATGTAAAATGTTGCTGGCGTCGTTGCTTTTGATGTCAAACATGACGATACACGCCGACCTGGTGATGAAATAAAGTTCTGGACTTCTAGCTCCAACCAGCGATGGCACAGCGGGATCCAGATCGCTGCTGCGTGTCAAACACAACGAGATCGCTATCCAGGACGCTGCAACGTCACGGATCGTTGTCGTTCTCTTTGCAAAGTTGCTGAGTGTGACAGTACCTTAAGTCTGCTGGTTTGTTAGAGCACAGCAGAAACCTAGGAGGGTTGAACAAATAAACTTGGTCTGCTGAAACAGTCTAAGGGACCTTTTTAAATGCTTAGGAAGCCTTTGCAGGTGTTTTTTGTTAAATATTCTAATTTACTGAGATAATGACTTTAGGGTTTTCATTGGCTGTAAGCCATAATCACCAACATTAACAGAAATAAACACTTGAAATAGATCACTCTATAATGACTCTATATTATATGAGTTTCACTTTTTGTACTGAAGAACTGAAATAAATTAACTTTTTGTTGATATTCTAGTTCTGTGAGAAGCACCTGTATATTTTTTCCCATAAAACTGTTGCTATATCTGCAAATTTTTCTTTTTCCCAAGGGTAACAGGAGAAAATGGACAATACATTTTGCAGTGCATTTTCTCCTGAGTACACCAGTACTCAAAATGTGGCAGAAATATCCTGTCAGGGGTGCACAGAAGCGCTCAGAAATGAAGGAGCGCTATTTGACTTTTGAAGTGAAAAATTATCTGGAATAGATAGCAAATGCCAATGCTGTGTTTGCGGAGCCTGAGATGTGCGTAAACAGTAGTAAACTCCCACAAATGACCCCATTTTGGAAACTACACTTCTCAAAGAATTTATCTAAAGGTGTGGTGAACATCTTGAAGACACAGGTGCTTTGTGGAATTTTAAAACATTGTACCATGTAAATTAAAAATTATATTTTTAATTTTCACAATAGAAAATGGACCATATCAATTGTTGTGCAATTTCATATGTGCTCAGAAACTCTTGTTTAGGCACATGGCAGGGCTTGGCAGAGAAGGAGGGTTATTGGATTTTTGGAGTGCAAAAAACAATTGGAATAGATTTGGGGTGTCATGTCACATTTGGAGAGCTGCCACAAGTGAACTCATTTTGGAAACGACACCTCTTGAAGAATTCCTCTAGGGGTGTAGTAATAATTTTAAATGCACATATATTTCACATAATTGTACTACATTGGGCTGTGAAAATGAAAAGTTACATCTTTTCCCACTAAAATATTGTTTTAGCCCCAAGTTTTTTATTTTCAAAATGGATAATAGGTGAAAATGGACCACAAAATTTGTTATGCAATGTCTTCTGAGCATGGCAATTCCCCATATGTTGTAAAAAACGATTTTATAGGCACAGTGCAAAACTCAGAAGGGAAGTGTTAGGGGTCGAGTTCCCGCTTCTGCACAGGGGGAATCTCGGGCCATTTCCGCTGTGGTCTCCCATTCTTCTCCTGCCGCAGTGGAGTCTGCTCAGTGGAGACAACGGTACCAGCGTCTCGCTCAGTCTGACTCTGTGCAAAGGGTTACTGCTGTTTTTCCTGCTTCTGCCATTGAAGCCAGTGCTGGGCAGCGGCGAGCAGACGCTTTTGGGATTAAGTCCTGCTTTTTCCCTTCTGAGCATGCCCAGGGTAAGATCTCTCAATGGAGATCGAGGGTCATATGCTTAGATACTGCAGCAAGACCCATTGGTTCTCCAGGAAGGTCCTGAAGTTCCTCAGGGTTTGTGGCAGCCTCTCATTGGTCCTTCTTGGAATGTCCTGTACTTGCTGCAGCTATAAAAGGTTTGCATGGCTGCACGGCCATGCGCTAATATCAAATCTAAGTTATGTGCTTTGCGCCAGTATGGTTACGTGTGTATGTGTTCAGGGACCCGGCTGAAATAAGCCCCTAGAATACCGGCACCTCCGGTAAGGAGATAGCGTGTATGGATTTAAGGCCCCAGCTGATATAAGCACCTAGAATACCCGCTCCTCCAGTGAGGAGATTGTATGTTTGCGTAACCACCAACTGCTATCTGCTCGGCAGTCGCTGTGTACTCCTGTGAGGTTAACAGGACACAGTGCTTTCTTTACGCGACTCTGTGAAGTAACACAGTTCGCTTCTACCCCCATATAGGGCTGCCATTTGCCAGCAGCAGGTTCTCTCCTGCACAGTGGACCCTGGGCTGCGAACGCACCAAATAACATCTCTCTATTTACTTGGTGCGTTCCGCCAGCCCTAACAGAATACTAGCGCCAGGGTCTAGCTAGTAAATGATGGACGATCAGCGTCTACAGCGGTACATCCAGCAGCTGGAGCGTAGGTTGGCAACTCTTGAGTGCACAACCTCAGCTGTGGATGTTACCACAGTCGCTGTTCAGGCTGCAAGTGTAGCTGCAGCCAGTTTGTCCTCTGCCACCCCTGCTCTGACTTTATCCCGTCTCCTGCTTCCAGACAAGTTTCCTGGTGACAGTAAGCTATGTCAGGGATTCGTGAGTCAGTGCTCCATACATCTAGAGCTCCTGGCTGCGCGTTTTCCTATGGAATGGGCGAGAGTGGGATTTATTTTATCACTTTTGTCGGGCAGGGCATTGGAGTGGGCAACGCCGCTTTGGGAGCGCAATGATCGTGTGGTGCAGAGTGCTCCTCTCTTCCTGGATGCTCTGAAGTAGGTCTTTTTGGGACCTCGTGTCACCCACGATACCGCGCTCCAATTGTTGGCTATAACACACGGTTCGTCCATGGTCAGCCAGTTTGCCGTCCAATTCCGGACTCTGGTCTCTGAGCTAGAGTGGCCTGATAAAGTCCTTATTCCAGTGTTCTGGAAAGGACTGGCAGACCATGCCTTGGCCACCAGGGAGATTCCCACCACACTGGAGGAGCTCATTTCTATATCTACCCGCATCGACCTCCATTTTAACGAACGGAGTTTGGAGCGGACCCAGTGTAGGCAGAGGTTTCGGCTGGCTCCCACCTTCGCCAGACCTCTAGAATCTTCCATTCAGGCGTCCGACTCCCATGAGGCCATGGAGGTTTCTCGAGCGGGACCTAATTCTCGGACTGCTCAAGTACCCGTGGCTTGTAGAAATTGCCAACAACAAAGACATTATGCCAATAAATGTCCACGGCGGTCAGGTAAACAATCGAGTCTAGTAACCATTGGAGGAGGTTCACTAGACACAGCGGCGTTTTCCTCCAAGCTGTCCTTCAAAGGGACAATCATGTTAGGCTCATCCTCTCTAACAGTCGAGCTTTGTGTGGATTCTGGAGCAGAGGGGAATTTCATGTCCTCTGCTTTTGCTCTGCACCATGCAATACCTATGGTTATGCTTGCCAAACCGGTGACTGTTAGAGTAGTGAATGGGTCGACACTTCCATCACAAATCACACACCAGACTGTGCCTTTCACGTTATCTATGTCCCCTTCCCACCAGGAGATTATTTCCCTTCCTGTCCTTCCTGAGGGAATGGACAAAATTCTGCTGGGAATACCCTGGCTCCATTTTCACTCCCCACATATTGAGTGGACCTCTGGGAGGATACTGGGTTGGAGTGAATCATGTAAGGGCAGATGTGTGAGAGAGTGCGTTCAGGTTTCCACCACAGAGATACCCGCAGATCTTTCTTCCCTTCCCAAATGCTATGCAGCCGTCTTCTCAAAAAAGGCTGCGGAGACGCTTCGGCCTCATCGTCCCTATGACTGTCCTATTGATCTCTTGCCTGGAGCACAACCTCCTCGGGGACGGGTCTATCCCCTCTCTCTCCCGGAAATGGAGGCTATGTCCCAAAACATCCAGGAGAATTTTTCAAGAGGGTTCATTAGGAAGTCAGTATCACCTGCAGGGGTGGTGTTCTGTTATGGACCTGGTGGTTAGGAGCACCCGGCACGACCTGATAGTTAAACTGACACAGGACATGCTCTGGAATGTGGGAGCTCTGCTGACCGCAACCCCTAATCCTATCACAACAACTAGAAATAGCCGTGGAACGTTCCTGACACTCCCTAGATGTCTCTTCACAGCCTAAGAGCTAGCTAGCCCTAGAGATAAAAAATAAAGCCTACCTTGCCTCAGAGAAATTCCCCAAAGGTAAAGGAAGCCCCCCACACATATTGACAGTGAGTTAAGATGAAGTCACAAACACAGAAATGAAACAGATTTCAGCAAAAGGGAGGCCAGACTTACTAAACAGACAGAGGATAGGAAAGGTAACTTTGCGGTCAGCACAAAAAACTACAAAAGACCACGCAGAGTGCGCAAAAAGACCTCCGCACCGACTAACGGTGCGGAGATGCCACTCTGCATCCCAGAGCTTCCAGCTAGCAAGGCAAAATCATGAAAACCAGCTGGACCAGGAAACAATGAACAAATAATAACTAGCAGGAAATTAGCTTCTGTTGGAGTAGACAGGTCACCAGAAAGATCCAAGAGCGAACTAAACCAATGCAGGAACATTGACAGCTGGCATGGAGTAACGATCTGAGTGGAGTTAAATAGAGCAGCCAACCACAGGATAAACCACGCCACCTGTGTAAGGAACCTCAGAAGCAGCAGCTCCACTCACAGCCACCAGAGGGAGTCCATAGACAGAACTCGCCGAAGTACCATTCACGACCACAGGAGGGAGTTCGACAACAGAATTCACAACAGTACCCCCCCTTGAGGAGGGGTCACCGAACCCTCACTACAGGCCCCAGGCCGATCAGGATGAGCCACATGAAAGGCACGAACTAGATCGGCAGCATGAACATCAGAGGCAAAAACCCAGGAATTATCTTCCTGACCATAACCCTTCCACTTGACCAGGTACTGGAGTTTCCGTCTCGAAACACGAGAATCCAAAATCTTCTCCACCACATACTCCAACTCCCCCTCGACCAACACCGGGGCAGGAGGATCAACGGAGGGAACCATAGGCGCCACGTATCTCCGCAACAACGACCTATGGAACATATTATGGATGGCAAAAGAAGCTGGAAGGTCCAAACGAAATGACACAGGATTAAGAACTTCAGAAATCTTATATGGCCCAATGAAACGAGGCTTAAACTTAGGAGAGGAAACCTTCATAGGAACATGACGAGATGACAACCAAACCAAATCCCCAACACGAAGTCGGGGACCAACACAGCACCGGCGGTTAGCGAAACGTTGAGCCTTCTCCTGGGACAATATCAAATTGTCCACCACATGAGTCCAAATCTGCTGCAACCTGTCCACCACAGTATCCACACCAGGACAGTCCGAAGGCTCAACCTGCCCTGAAGAGAAACGAGGATGGAAACCAGAATTACAGAAAAAAGGAGAAACCAAAGTAGTCGAGCTAGCCCGATTATTAAGGGCGAACTCAGCCAAAGGCAAGAAGGACACCCAATCATCCTGATCAGCAGAAACAAAGCATCTCAGATATGTTTCCAAAGTCTGATTAGTTCATTCGGTTTGGCCATTAGTCTGAGGATGGAAAGCCGAAGAAAAAGACAAATCAATGCCCATCTTAGCACAAAAGGACCGCCAAAACCTCGAAACAAACTGGGAACCTCTGTCCGAGACGATGTTCTCCGGAATGCCATGCAAACGAACCACATGCTGGAAAAACAATGGCACCAAATCAGAGGAGGAAGGCAATTTAGACAAGGGTACCAAATGGACCATCCTAGAGAAGCGATCACAAACCACCCAAATGACCGACATCCTTTGAGAAACAGGGAGATCAGAAATAAAATCCATGGAAATATGCATCCAGGGCCTCTTCGGGACCGGCAAGGGCAAAAGCAACCCACTGGCACGAGAACAGCAGGGCTTAGCCCGAGCACAAGTTCCACAGGACTGCACAAAAGAACGCACATCCCGTGACAAAGAAGGCCACCAAAAGGATCTAGCCACCAAATCTCTGGTACCAAAGATTCCAGGATGACCAGCCAAAACCGAACAATGAACCTCAGAGATAACTCTACTAGTCCATCTATCAGGGACAAACAGTTTCTCCGTTGGACAACGGTCAGGTCTATCAGCCTGAAACTTCTGCAGCACGCGCCACAAATCAGGGGAGATGGCAGACAAAATTACCCCCTCTTTAAGAATACCCGCCGGCTCCGGAAAACCCGGAGAGTCAGGCACAAAACTCCTTGAAAGGGCATCAGCCTTCACATTCTTAGATCCCGGAAGGTATGAAACCACAAAATCAAAACGGGAGAAAAAGAGCGACCATCAAGCCTGTCTAGGATTCAACCGTTTGGCAGACTTGAGATAAGTCAAATTCTTGTGATCCGTCAAGACCACCACGCGATGTTTAGCTCCTTCAATCCAATGTCGCCACTCCTCAAATGCCCACTTCATGGCCAACAACTCTCGATTGCCAACATCATAATTGCGCTCAGCAGGCGAGAATTTTCTAGAAAAGAAGGCACATGGTTTCATCACCGAACCATCAGAACTTCTTTGCGACAAAACAGCCCCTGCTCCAATCTCAGAAGCATCAACCTCGACCTGAAACGGGAGCGAGACATCTGGCTGGCACAACACAGGGGCAGAAGAAAAACGACGCTTCAACTCCTGAAAAGCCTCTACAGCCACAGAGGACCAATTGACCACATCAGCACCTTTCTTGGTCAAATCAGTCAACAGTTTAGCAATACTAGAAAAATTAGCGATGAAGCGACGGTAAAAATTAGCAAAGCCCAGGAACTTCTGCAGGCTCTTCACAGATGTCGGCTGAGTCCAATCATAAATGGCCTGAACTTTAACAGGGTCCATCTCGATAGTAGAAGGGGAAAAAATGAAACCCAAAAATGAAACCTTCTGAACTCCAAAGAGACACTTCGACCCCTTCACAAACAAGGAATTTGCACGAAGGACCTGGAACACCATTCTGACCTGCTTCACATGAGACTCCGAATCATCCGAAAAGACCAAAATGTCATCCAAATATACAATCATGAATCTATCCAGGTACTCTCGGAAGATGTCATGCATAAAGGACTGAAACACAGATGGAGCATTAGAAAGCCCGAATGGCATAACCAGGTACTCAAAATGGCCCTCGGGCGTTTTAAATGCTGTTTTCCATTCATCGCCCTGTTTAATTCGCACAAGATTATACGCCCCTCGAAGATCTATCTTGGTGAACCAACTAGCCCCCTTAATCCGAGCAAACAAATCAGACAGCAGCGGCAAAGGATACTGAAATTTGACTGTGATCTTATTAAGAAGGCGATAATCAATACAAGGTCTCAAAGAGCCATCCTTCTTGGCCACAAAAAAAACCCTGCTCCCAATGGTGACGACGACGGGCGAATATGACCCTTCTCCAAGGACTCCTTTATATAACTCCGCATAGCGGCGTGCTCTGGCACAGATAAATTAAACAGTCGGCCCTTAGGAAACTTACTACCAGGAATCAAATTAATAGCACAATCGCAATCCCTATGAGGAGGTAGGGCACCGGATTTGGGCTCTTCAAATACATCCCAGTAATCTGATAAAAACTCAGGGACTTCAGAAGGAGTGGAAGGCGAAATTGACAACAATGGAACATCACCATGTACCCCCTGACAACCCCAGCCGGACACAGACATAGATTTCCAATCCAACACTGGATTATGGACCTGTAGCCATGCCAACCCCAAAACGACCACATCATGCAGATTATGCAACACCAAAAAGCGAATATCCTCCTGATGTGCAGGAGCCATGCACATGGTCAATTGAGTCCAGTACTGAGGCTTATTCTTGGCCAAAGGCGTAGCATCAATTCCTCTCAAGGGAATAGGACACTGCAAGGGCTCCAAGAAAAAACCACAGCGCCTGGCAAACTCCAAGTCCATCAAATTCAGGGCAGCGCCTGAATCCACAAATGCCATAACAGAATAGGACGACAGAGAGCAAATCCGAGTAACGGACAAAAGAAATTTAGACTGTACCGTACCAATGGTGGCAGACCTAGCGAACCGCTTAGTGCGCTTAGGACAATCGGAGATAGCATGAGTGGATTCACCACAGTAAAAACACAGCCCATTCCGACGTCTGTGTTCTTGCCGTTCAGCTCTGGTCAAAGTCCTATCACACTGCATAGGCTCAGGCCTATGCTCAGAGAATACCGCCAAATGGTGCACAGCTTTGCGCTCACGCAAGCGCCGATCGATCTGAATGGCCAAGGACATAGACTCATTCAGACCAGCAGGCGTGGGAAATCCCACCATGACATCCTTAAGGGCTTCAGAAAGACCCTTTCTGAAAATTGCCGCCAGGGCACAGTCATTCCACTGAGTAAGCACAGACCACTTTCTAAACTTCTGACAGTACACCTCCGCTTCATCCTGACCCTGACACAAAGCCAGCAAGATTTTCTCTGCCTGATCCACTGAATTTGGTTCATCATAAAGCAATCCAAGCGCCAGAAAAAACGCATCAACATCACGCAATGCAGGATCTCCTGGCGCAAGGGAAAATGCCCAGTCTTGAGGGTCACCACGCAACAAAGAAATAATGATTTTTCCTTGTTGGACGGAGTCACCAGAGGAGCGGGGTTTCAAAGCTAGAAACAGTTTACAATTATTTTTGAAATTCAAGAACTTAGATCTATCCCCAGAAAACAAATCAGGAATAGAAATTCTAGGCTCTAACATCGGATTCTGAACCACAAAATCTTGAATGTTTTGTACCCTTGCAGTGAGATGATCCACACAAGAGGACAGACCTTGAATGTCCATATCTACACCTGTGTCCGGAACCACCCAAAGGTTAAGGGGAAAAGAAAGACAAAACACAGTGCAAAGAAAAAAAAATGGTCTCAGAACTTCTCTTATCCCTCTGTTGAGATGCATTAATACTTTGGGCCAGCTGTACTGTTATGGACCTCGTGGTTAGGAGCACCCGGCACGGCCTGATAGTTAAACTGACACAGGACAAGCTCTGGGATAAGGGAGCTCTGCTGACCGCAACCCCTAATCCTATCACAACAACTAGAAATAGCCGTGGAACGTTCCTGACACTCCCTAGACGTCTCTTCACAGCCTAAGAGCTAGCTAGCCCTAGAGATAGAAAATAAAGCCTACCTTGCCTCAGAGAAATTCCCCAAAGGTAAAGGAAGCCCCCCACATATATTGACAGTGAGTTAAGATGAAGTCACAAACACAGAAATGAAACAGATTTCAGCAAAGGGAGGCCAGACTTACTAAACAGACAGAGGATAGGAAAGGTAACTTTGCGGTCAGCACAAAATACTACAAAAGACCACGCAGAGTGCGCAAAAAGACCTCCGCACCGACTAACGGTGCGGAGATGCCACTCTGCATCCCAGAGCTTCCAGCTAGCAAGGCAAAATCATGAAAACCAGCTGGACAAGGAAACAATGAATAAATAATAACTAGCAGGAACTTAGCTTCTGTTGGAGTAGACAGGTCACCAGAAAGATCCAAGAGCGAACTAAACCAATGCAGGAACATTGAGAGCTGGCATGAAGTAACGATCTGAGTGGAGTTAAATAGAGCAGCCAACCACAGGATAAACCACGTCACCTGTGTAAGGAACCTCAGAAGCAGCAGCTCCACTCACAGCCACCAGAGGGAGTCCATAGACAGAACTCGCCGAAGTACCATTCATGACCACAGGAGGGAGTTCGACAACAGAATTCACAACAGGGTTCTTCTTTGTGCAGAAGAAGAACGGAGAATTACGTCCTTGTATAGATTACAGGGGTCTTAACGCCATCACCGTTAAGAATAAGTACCCGCTGCCCCTGAATTCTGAGCTCTTTGATAGGCTACGGGGAGCAAGGGTATTTACCAAATTAGATCTGCGGGGTGCTTATAACCTGATTCGCATCCGTGAGGGGGACGCATGAAAGACGGCCCTTAATACCAGGAATGGGCACTATGAATATCTGTTGATGCCCTTTGGGCTCTGTAATGCCCAAGCCATTTTCCAAGACTTTGTCAACGACATTTTCCGTGATATGCTCTCCACCTCAGTCGTAGTCTATCTGGATGATATTCTCATCTTCTTTGCAGATATTGAGTCCCGCCGGAGAGATGTTGGCAGAGTTTTTGACCTCTTACGGGCAAATTCCCTCTATGCAAAGTTGGAGAAGTGTATGTTTGAACAGGAGTCTTTACCTTTCCTGGGCTATATCATCTCTGCCCAGGGATTGGCTATGGATCCTGCCAAACTACAGGCTGTGATGGACTGGCAAGAACCCCATTCTCTTAAAGCGTTGCAGCACTTTATGGGGTTCCTTAATTACTATCGCCAGTTCATTCCCCACTTCTCAACTTTGGTAGCTCCCTTGGTAGCCCTCACCAAGAAGGGAGCAAATCCCAAGTTCAGGTCTGAAGAGGTCTCCAGGGCCTTCTCTTCTATTAAGTCTAATTTTGCTAGTGCTCCCATCCTACATCATCCCAATGTTGATAAGCTGTTTATAATGGAGGTGGATGCCTCATCCGTTGGTGCAGGAGCAGTCCTCTTCCAAAAGGATGCTTAAGGTCGGAATCATCTCCTGCACGGTGGACCCTGGGCTGCGAACACACCAAATAACATCTCTCTATTTACGCGGTGTGTTCCGCCAGCCCTAACAGGAACTAGTGCCATATCGGAGTCCAGATTTGCCTCAAATGGTTTGTGGGTGCAATGTCATATTGGCAGAGCCTCTGAGGTGTCAGGACGCCAGGACAGGAGAACCCCTATAAGTGACCTCCTTTTACAATTTACACCTCTTAATGAAATCATTTAGGGGTGCCCTGAGCATATTTGCATCACATGTGTTTCACAAAATTTTATACCTTTGAGTGGTGAAGAAAAAATAAATACTTTTAACCACTATAATGTTGTTTAAGCCCCAGATTTTACAATTTCACAAGGCGAAATAGGTAAAAATGACCACATATTTTTTTACACAATTTCTTGTGAATGAGGCAATACCCCATATGTGGCTGTACAGTACCGTTTGGCTACTTGGCGAGACTCGGTAGGGAAGGAGCTCTATTTAACTCTTGGACAGCAAATTTTCATAGAATAGTTTGTGGACTTCATATACAAAGCCCCTGAGTGCCAGAAGAGCAGAAACCTTCCCCAATTGGCCCCAATTTGGAAATTACACCCTCTTGGAATTCATCTGCAAGTGTAGTAATGATTTTGACTCTATGTTTCCAGAAATTAGAAGCAATGGATGTTGCTAAGTGAATATGCAAATCTGTCATTGTAGTTCCCAGTATGTTGTAGAGCCCCGTAAATTATGCCAAGCTCCTGTTACTGGAGATACGCACCTGTTAATTTAAGTGGGCTCTCCTCACTACAGTAAGTCTAAATATGTGTACATTAACTGTGGATAAGGCACATTGTGGGGCTCTGGAGGAGGGAGACATTTGGATTTGGGAGAGCAGATTTCACTGGATTTCTTTTTGTGGGAGACAAGTCACTTTTCAAGAGCCTTTGTGCTGCCAGTAACCTGAATACCCCTCATATTTCTGTTAACACAGGATGAACTTGAGAGGGGGCATGGTATTTTATGGGTTGAGCTTTCTTTGGTGGCATTTTGGTTTACAGAACATTTTGTATCAGTTCACACTTATCATGTGCTCTACGCTGAGTAGGGATGTCCATCTAAATCTATAAAATACGGTAAAATACATGATTCGGCTGAAATGCAAGAAGGATCCATTCACTATTGAGGCAGCAGAAATATTCTGGACTCTGTGTGTCTTATGTCTCGCAGTATCAAGCTTTTAAGAGGTGCCCAAAATTGTTGCACGCCTAAAAATACACGCAAAAAGCCAGAGAGCATCCACACTATCTCCATCTGCCTCATTATAGGGAATCTTCTACCAGGGTCCCATCTGAATCAAGTATTTCAGAGATTTCCATGAAAAACCCGGTGTAAGCGCTCAGCATAGAGCACAGGAAAAATGTGACCCGAGTCTTACTGTGATCAACAGACAAATCAACAGCAGGTAATGGACTGCTTTTTTGTACTTTTTACCGCTGTTTACCGTGCGGTATATGTGATTAGATTACTTTATTTTTCAGGTCGGTGCGATTACAGAGATACAAGATTTCTATAGTTTTTTTGTTTGTCTGCTTTCACACAAAAAAAGTTTGTTTTTTACAAAAACTAGTTTTTGCAATGCAATATTTTGAGAGCTATAATTTTTCTATATTTCTGCCAACAGAGTCATGTGAGGGCTTGTATTTTGCAGGACAAGTTGACATTTTATTGGTACCATTTTTGTGAACGTAATATTTTTTTATTGGCAAAAAGAACAAAAAGCAGCAACTCAGAGATTATTTTTTTTTTTTTTATGCAATTCACCTTGTGGTAAAAGTGATAATCTTTATTCTTCGGTTCAATACGATTACAGTGATACCATATTTATAAAAAATTGTTAAGATTTTGACGCTTTTGCACGATTACATTTTTTTTTGTAAAAATATTGTTTTTACCTTGCTTTGTTTTGAGAGCTATAACTTTTTTTTTTCACTGATGGAGCTGTATGGCGGCTTATTTTTTGCTGGACAATATGTTTTCGGCGATATCATTTTATTTATATTCGTCTTTTTGATCGCTTTTAGTTTCACTTTTTTCCAGCGGTATGATGTCCATTATCAAGGCTCAGGGGACAGTCTTTGAAAGTAGTAGGGATCGATTTGCAATCTCCATGCTTTTCTCATGGTCATCTCTACGTGGCCTGTTCAAGAGTTGGAACTGCCAAAAATCTGTTCATCTTCGCACCAGAAGGAAAAAACAAAAATGTTGTTTATCAAAAGGCTCTTGCATGAGTTGAAAATAAAATACTATCAATACTTAGATAATCATTTAGTTAATTTGTGTTGCAAATCTGTAGTGTTGAATATATGATGTGAAATGTTTTTATGTGCAATATAATCATAATTATAAAATTTGTGATAACTAACCACAGTTAGTTACTATGTCGGGGAAACGCCGGGCTCTTTGGCTAGTCCTAAATAAAACTCTTACTACAGACCTTGCTTTACAGCAAAAAGGCCTAAAAACTTTTACATGCATATGAATATTTCCCATACGGAATGGGAGCAGTGTTCTGGATCACTGCGTTGAGAAACACGTGATGGTGTCTCCGCGGTGTTGGATGTTTTGATCTCCCCATGGTCATTCATCCTTATGTTTATAGTCCTTTTACTAGGCACTGCTCCTAATAGCCAGTTTCCTTCTCCACACTGATGAGGGGCAAATACCCCGAACCAGCTGTCTGTGGATGGATACCATGTTTTGGCATAGGTGGTTTTCCTTTTTGGATGCTGCCCTTCCCGTGGTTGTTCCTTCCCGGTGAAAGACCTGGCTATTTATTGCTTGCGTTGAGAAACACGTGATGGTGTCTCCGCGGCTTTTCTACATGCATTTGCATATTTCCCATAAGGGATAAGAGCAGTGTTCTGATCACTGCGTTGAGAAACACGTGATGGTGTCTCCGCGGTGTTGGATGTTTTGATCTCCCCGAGGTTATTCATCCTTATATTTATAAAAACTTATCAGATCTGCTGGTACAGAGCCATTTTTCTCCCCCAAAAAGATTCAAACAGGTTTCTTGGGAGATGTCCTGGGATTCTTTCCCTGCAGGTGATGCAAAGCTTGCGAAAATACAATTAACCCCTTTCTGCCATCTGACGGAATAGTACGTCCAATGGCAGGACCCCCGCATCAAAGCCAGGATAGGTCAGCTGTTTTGAACAGCTGACATGTGCCAGCACCTATTAACTAGCTAAATGCCACTGTCAAACTCTGACAGCGGCATTTATCAAGCGCTGCCAGCCATCCGACCAGAAATGCGAGCAGCGGTGACCCCGTGACATGATCTGGGGTCATCAGTGCATAGGCATGACAACCAGAGGTCTCCTTGAGATCTCTATGGTTGTTTATGCCAGATTGCTATGAGCGCCACCCTGTGGTCAGTGCTTATAGCAATGCTGTAATTCTACTACATAGAGGCAATCTGAGCATTGCCTATGTGTAGCAGAGGCAATTGAGTTATGGCAGCTTCTAGCCTCCCATGGAGGTTATTGAAGCATGCTAAAAAAATTAATTGTTTTTAAAAATATGAAAAAAATAAAAAAATATAAAATTTTAAATAATCCCGCTTTTGCCCCATTCAAAATAAAACAATAAAAGAAATCAAACCTAAACATATTTAGTATCGCTATGTTCAGAATTGCCCGATCTATCAATAAAAAAAGGATTAACCTGATCGCTAAACGGCATGGCAAGAAAAAAAGTCAAAATGGCAGAATTAAGTTTTTTTGGTCGCCGTGACAATGCATTAACCCCTTTCTGACCTCGGACGGGATAGTATGTCCGAGATCAGAAGCCCCGCTTTGATGCGGGCTCCGGCGGTGAGCCCGCATCAAAGCCGGGACATGTCAGCTGTTTTGAACAGCTGACATGTGCCCATAATAGACGCGGACAGAATCACGATCTGCCCGCGCCTATTAACTAGTGAAATGCCGCTGTCAAACGCAGACGCAATTAACTACCACTTCCGGCCGGGCGGCCGGAAATGATCACATTGCCGACCCCCGTCACATGATCGGAGGTTGACGATGCTTCTGAATAGTAACCATAGAGGACCTTGAGTCCTTGAGACCTCTATGGTTACTGATCACCGATAGCTGTGAGCGCCACCCTGTGGTCGGCGCTCACAGCACACCTGCATTTCTGATCCATAGCAGCGATGTAGCAGAGGCGATCGCGTTGTGCCTCCTTCTAGCCTCCCATGCTATTGAAGCATGGCAAAAGTAAAAAAAAAGTTAAAAAAAATGTAAAAAAAAAAAAATATATAAAAGTTTAAATCACCCCCCTTTCGCCCCATTCAAAATAAATCAATTAAAAAAAAATCGAACCTACGCATATTTGGTATCGACGCATTCAGAATCGCATGATCTATCAATAAAAAAAGTATTAACCTGATCGCTAAACGGCGTAGCGAGAAAAAAATTCGAAACGCCAGAATTCCGTTTTTTGGTCGCTGTGACATTGAATTAAAATGCAATAACGGGAGATCAAAAGAACATATCTGCACCAAAATGCTATCATTAAAAATGCCAGCTCGGCTCACAAAAAATAAGCCCTCAACCGACCCTAGATCACGAAAAATGGAGACGCTACGAGTATCGGAAAATGGCACAATTTTTTTTTTTTTTTAGAAAAGTTTGGAATTTTTTTTCACCACTTAGATTAAAAATAACCTAGTCATGTTAGGTGTCTATGAACTCGTAATGACCTGGAGAATCAAAATGGCAGGTTAGTTTTAGCATTTAGTGAACTTAGAAAAAAAGCAAAGCAAAAAACAAGTGTGGGATTGCACTTTTTTTGCAATTTCACCGAACTTGGAATTTGTTTCCCGGTTTCTAGTACACGACATGGTAAAACCAATGATGTCGTTCAAATGTACAACTCGTCCCGCAAAAAATAAGCCCTCACATGGCCAAATTGACGAAAAAATAAAAAAGTTATGGCTCTGGGAAGGAGGGGAGCGAAAAATGAACACGGAAAAACAGAAAATCCCAAGGTCATGAAGGGGTTAAAATGCAATAACAGGCGATCAAAAGAACGCATCTGCTAGGGTTGAGCAACTTTTCTTTTTATAGGATCGGGCCGGGTTTCACGAAACCCGACTTTTTCAAAAGTCGGGTCGAGTGAAATCGGCCGATCCTATAGAAAAGTCGGGGTCGGGGTCAGCCGAAACACGAAACCCAATGCAGTGCATTGGGTTTCTAATGGTTCCCAGGGTCTGAAGGAGAAGAAACTCTCCTTCAGGCCCTGGGATCCATATTTAAGTGTAAAATAAAGAATCAAAATAAAAAATATTGATATACTTACCCTCGGACGCGCCCTGGTTCTCACCGGCAGCCTTCCTTCCTAAGAATGAGCGCCTGAAGGACCTTCGATGACGTCGCGGCTTGTGATTGGTCGCGTGAGCGGTCACATGGGCGTCACGCGACCAATCACAAGCCGCAACGTCATCTAAGGTCCTTCAGGCGCTGATTCTTAGGAAGGAAGGCTGCGGGTTAGAACCAGGGTGCGTCCGAGGGTGAGTATATACCTATTAGTAATATACTCACCATCGGACGCGCCCTCAGACGCTTCCTTCCTAAGAATTAGCGCCTGAAGGACCTTAGATGACATCGCGGCTTGTGATTGGTCGCGTGACCGCCCATGTGACCGCTCACGCGACCAACCACAAGCCACGACGTCATCGAAGGCCCTTCAGGCGCTCATTTTTAGGAACACAGGCTGCCGGTTAGAACCAGGGCGCGTCCGAGGGTGAGTATATCAATATTTTTTATTTTTATTCTTTACTTTACACTTAAATATGGATTCCGACACTGATTCCCGATATCGCAAACATATCGGAACTTGGTATCGGAATTCCGATACCAGATCAGAAGATCGCCGACCTCATGGCCGACCCCACACAGGGGTCTGGTCGGGTTTCATGAAACCCGACTTTGCCAAAAGTCGGCGACTTCTGAATCTGGCCGACCCGTTTCGCTCAACCCTAGTATCTGCACCAAAATGGTATCATCAAAAACATCAGCTCGGCATGTAAAATATAAGCCCTTAACCAAACCCCAAATCACGAAAAATGGAGACGCTACGGGTAAAAGCGCTTTTTTAAGCAAAGTTTAAAATTTTTTTTCAACATTTAGGTAAAAAAAAAGCTAGGCATGTTTGATGTCTATGCACTTGTAATGACCTGGAGAATCATAATGTCAGGTCAGTTTTAGCATTTAGTGAACCTAGCAAAAAAGCCAAACAAAAAAGAAGTTTGGGATTGCACTTTTTTTTTGCAATTTCACCGCACTTGGAATTTTTTTCCTTTTTTCTAGTACAAGACATGGTAAAACCAATGGTGGTGTTCAAAAGTATAATTTGTCTCACAAAAGATAAGCACTAACATGGCTATATTGGCGGAAAAAAAAAGTTATCACTTTTGTCATTTGGATGTCCTGGGTTGTCATGATTATGATTTTTAAAGTGAAAACAGCAATTTGAGAATAAATGGTTTCACACAACCACTAAACATGATAGGAGAAAAAGTTTTCGTGTTATCATTCACATACTCTGAAAAAAGGCCAAGAAAGCAAAAATTCTTCCAGGGTATGACAACTTTTGAGCCCAACTGTACAATCAGCAAATAATTACGCACTGTAGAACCCATTGTGATTAACATTCTCGAGGACTATTCCCTCACGGCTTTTTTGAACATTTATAATTTTATTTTACATATGTGGACACTATTTTTCTTAAATGTCTACTACATAAAGATGGAAGAAAGATGGATAATCGGATATTCTATCATATTTATTCAATGCTTGTAATAATTCTGTCTGTTTAGGCTCCATTTGTAAGTTAATATATTTCTTTACTACTCCCTATATCCATACTGGATTTATATGCTGTTGCTTGTATAATTGTATATCTAAGTATCTGATATCGCTATCCCACATGTGTTTCATAACACTCACACATTCATTACCCTTCACCTGACCGTTCTTCACCCATGGCTCATCACTTTCTCATGTTTTCTTTCACACATAATTTTGAATGT
Source organism: Ranitomeya imitator (assembly GCF_032444005.1). Classification (NCBI taxonomy): domain Eukaryota; kingdom Metazoa; phylum Chordata; class Amphibia; order Anura; family Dendrobatidae; genus Ranitomeya; species Ranitomeya imitator. The sequence continues at coordinate 159,173,858 of NC_091285.1, read as the reverse complement.
TTATGCAACAGGTCTTATACCATCAGATATCTTATTATTCACATTGATATTGGTTGGATCAATTGTCATCTTTTGATTCCCAGTTTTATCACTTTGATATAATCATACACTTGGCATTTATATTTCATTTACATCATTGGCACATTTGTTTATAACCACCTAATACACTTTCCAGCATAATCCCTATGCTCTTTTTTACACATATTTATTTACAGTTTCTAATTTTAAATTCAGATAATTTATATAATCAAAACATGTCTGAATTTTTTTCTTATCATTAATATTCCGGGTACACTCTCAGATTAGGTGGTTTAATTCCAATTAACTTTCATAATGCAAAAATTTTAGCAGCTGGGATATGTAATAATTCTTTGTCTCTCCAACTGATTTATGCTTCTATATACCATGTTAACATATATTTGCTGGCAGATTTGTTCATATAATGTATAGAATTCTTTAAAAACCTGATTAACCCCTTCATGACCCAGCCTATTTTGACCTTAAAGACCTTGCCGTTTTTGCAATTCTGACCAGTGTCCCTTTATGAGGTAATAACTCAGGAACGCTTCAACGGATCCTAGCGGTTCTGAGATTGTTTTTTCGTGACATATTGGGCTTCATGTTAGTGGTAAACTTAGGTCAATAAATTCTGTGTTTATTTGTGATAAAAACGGAAATTTGGTGAAAATTTTGAAAATTTCGCAATTTTCACATTTTGAATTTTTATTCTGTTAAACCAGAGAGATATGTGACACAAAATAGTTAATAAATAACATTTCCCACATGTTTACTTTACATCAGCACAATTTTGGAAACAGCATTTTTTTTGTTAGGAAGTTATAAGGGTTAAAATTTGACCAGCGATTTCTCATTTTTACAACGAAATTTACAAAACCATTTTTTTTAGGGACCACCTCACATTTGAAGTCAGTTTGAGGGGTCTATATGGCTGAAAATACCCAAAAGTGACACCATTCTAAAAACTGCACCCCTCAAGGTACTCAAAACCACATTCAAGAAGTTTATTAACCCTTCAGGTGCTTCACAGCAGCAGAAGCAACATGGAAGGAAAAAATGAACATTTAACTTTTTAGTCACAAAAATTATCTTTTAGCAACAATTTTTTTATTTTTCCAATGGTAAAAGGAGAAACTGAACCACGAAATTTGTTGTCCAATTTGTCCTGAGTACGCTGATACCTTATATGTGGGGGTAAACCACTGTTTGGGCACACGGCAGGGCTTGGAAGGGAAGGGGCGCCATTTGACTTTTTGAATCAAAAATTGGCTCCACTCTTTAGCGGACACCATGTCACGTTTGGAGAGCCCCCGTGTGCCTAAAAATTGGAGCTCCCCCACAAGTGACCCCATTTTGGAAACAAGACGCCCCAAGGAACTTATCTAGATGCATAGTGAGCACTTTGAACCCCCAGGTGCTTCACAAATTGATCCGTAAAAATGAAAAAGTACTTTTTTTCACAAAAAAATTCTTTTAGCCTCAATTTTTTCATTTTCACATGGGCAACAGGATAAAATGGATCCTAAAATGTGTTGGGCAATTTCTCCTGAGTACACCAATACCTCACATGTGGGGGTAAACCACTGTTTGGGCACATGGTAAGGCTCGGAAGGGAAGGAGCGCCATTTGACTTTTTGAATGAAAAATTATTTCCATCGTTAGCGGACACCATGTCGCGTTTGGATAGCTCCTGTGTGCCTAAACATTGGCGCTCCCCCACAAGTGACCCATTTTGGAAACTAGACCCCCCAAGGAACTTATTTAGATGCCTAGTGAGCACTTTAAACCCTCAGGTGCTTCACAAATTGATCTGTAAAAATGAAAAAGTACTTTTTTTTCACAAAAAAATTATTTTCGCCTCAATTTTTTCATTTTCACATGGGCAGTAGGATAAAATGGATCATAAAATTTGTTGGGCAATTTCTCCTGAGTACGCCGATACCTCATATGTGGGGGTAAACCACTGTTTGGGCACTCGGTAGGGCTCGGAAGGGAAGGCGCGCCATTTGACTTTTTGAATGGAAAATTAGCTCCAATTGTTAGCGGACACTATGTCGCGTTTGGAGAGCCCCTGTGTGCCTAAACATTGGAGCTCCCCCACAAGTGACCCCATTTTGGAAACTAGACCCCCCAAGGAACTTATCTAAATGCATATTGAGCACTTTAAACCCCCAGGTGCTTCACAGAAGTTTATAACGCAGAGCCATGAAAATAAAAAATAATTTTTCTTTCCTCAAAAATGATTTTTTAGCCTGGAATTTCCTATTTTGCCAAGGATAATAGGAGAAATTGGACCCCAAATATTGTTGTCCAGTTTGTCCTGAGTACGCTGATACCCCATATGTGAGGGTAAACCACTGTTTGGGCGCACGGCAGGGCTCGGAAGGGATGGCACGCCATTTGGCTTTTTAAATGGAAAATTAGCTCCAATCATTAGCGGACACCATGTCACGTTTGGAGAGCCCCTGTGTGCCTAAACATTGGAGATCCCCCAGAAATCGCCCCATTTTGGAAACTAGACCCCCAAAGGAACTAATCTAGATGTGTGGTGAGGACTTTGAACCCCCAAGTGCTTCACAGCAGTTTATAACGCAGAGCCATGAAAATATAAAAAAAAAATTATTTTCTCAAAAATGATCTTTTAGCCTACAATTTTTTATTTTCCCAAGGGTAACAGGAGAAATTTGACCCCAAAAGTTGTTGTCCAGTTTCTCCTGAGTACGCTGATACCCCATATGTGGGGGTAAATCAGTGTTTGGGCACATGCCGGGGCTCGGAAGTGAAGTAGTGACGTTTTGAAATTCAGACTTTGATGGAATGCTCTGTGGGCATCACGTTGCGTTTGCAGAGCCCCTGATGTGGCTTAACAGTAGAAACCCCCCACAAGTGACCCCATTTTGGAACCTAGACCCCCAAAGGAACTTATCTAGATGTGTGGTGAGCACTTTGAACCCCCAAGTGCTTCATAGAAGTTTATAATGCAGAGCCGTGAAAATAATAAATAAGTGTTCTTTCCTCAAAAATAATTATTTAGCCCAGAATTTTTTATTTTCCCAAGGGTTACAGGAGAAATTGGACCCAAAAGTTGTTGTCCAGTTTCTCCTGAGTACGCTGATACCCCATGTGTGGGGGTAAACCACTGTTTGGGCACACGTCGGGGCTCAGAAGGGAAGTAGTGACTTTTGAAATGCAGACTTTGATGGAATGGTCTGCGGGCGTCACATTGCGTTTGCAGAGCCCCTGGTGTGCCTAAACAGTAGAAACCCCCCACAAGTGACCCCATTTTAGAAACTAGACCCCCCAAGGAACTTATCTAGATATGTGGTGAGCACTTTGAACCCCCAAGTGCTTCACAGACGTTTACAACGCAGAGCCGTGAAAATAAAAAATCATTTTTCTTTCCTCAAAAATTTTGTTTTAGCAAGCATTTTTTTAGATTCACAAGGGTAACAGGAGAAATTGGACCCCAGTAATTGTTGCGCAGTTTATCCTGAGTATGCTGGTACCCCATATGTGGGGGTAAACCACTGTTTGGGCACACGTCAGGGCTCGGAAGTGAGGGAGCACCATTTGACTTTTTGAATACGAGATTGGCTGGAATCAATGGTGGCGCCATGTTGCGTTTGGAGACCCCTGATGTGCCTAAACAGTGGTAACCCCTCAATTCTACCTCCAACACTAACCCCCCCACACCCCTAACCCTAATCCCAACTGTAGCCATAACCCTAATCACAACCCTAATCACAACCCTAATTCCAACCCTAACCCTAAGGCTATGTGCCCACGTTGCGGATTCGTGTGAGATATTTCCGCACCATTTTTGAAAAATCCGCGTGTAAAAGGCACTGCGTTTTACCTGCGGGTTTTCTGCGGATTTCCAGTGTTTTTTGTGCGGATTTCACCTGAGGATTCCTATTGAGGAACAGGTGTAAAACGCTGCGGAATCCGCACAAAGAATTGACATGCTGCGGAAAATACAACGCAGCGTTTCCGCGCGGTATTTTCCGCACCATGGGCACAGCGGATTTGGTTTTTCATATGTTTACATGGTACTGTACACCTGATGGAACACTGCTGCGAATCCGCAGCGGCCAATCCGCAGCCAAATCCGCACCGTGTGCACATGGCCTAATTCTAAAGGTATGTGCACATGCTGCGGAAAAGCAGCAGTTTCCCATGAGCTTACAGTTCAATGTAAACCTACGGGAAACAAAAATCGCTGCACACATGCTGCGGAAAAACTGCACGGAAACGCAGTGGTTTACATTCCGCAGCATGTCACTTCTTTGTGCGGATTCCGCAGCGGTTTTACAACTGCTCCAATAGAAAATCGCAATTGTAAAACCGCAGTGAAATGTGCAGAAAAAACGCGGTAAATCTGACATAAATCTGCAGCGGTTTAGCACTGCGGATTTATCAAATCCACAGCGGAAAAATCCGCAGAGGACCAGAATACGTGTGCACATACCGAAACCCTAACCCTAGCCCTAACCCTAACCCTAGCCCTAACCCTAACCCTACCCCTAACCCTAGCCCTAACCCTAGCCCTAACCCTACCCCTACCCCTACCCCTAACCCTACCCCTAACCCTACCCCTAACCCTACCCCTAACCCTAACCCTATTCTAACATTAGTGGAAAAAAAAAATTTCTTTATTTTTTTATTGTCCCTACCTATGGGGGTGACAAAGGGGGGGGGGGTCATTTATAATTTTTTTTTATTTTGATCACTGAGATATAATCTATCTCAGTGATCAAAATGCACTTTGGAACGAATCTGCCGGCCGGCAGATTCGGCGGGCGCACTGCGCATGCGCCCGCCATTTTGGAAGATGGCGGCGCCCAGGGAGAAGACGGACGGGACCCCGGCAGGATCGGTAAGTATGATGGGGTGGGGGGGACCACGGGGGGGGATCGGAGCATGGGGGGGGAAATCGGAGCGCGGCAGGCGTGGAACGGAGCACGGGGGGCTGGAACGGAGCACGGGGGCTGGAACGGAGCACGGGGGGGTGGAACGGAGCACGGGGGGGTGGATTGGAGTGCAGGGGGGGTGATTGGAGCACGGGGGGGTGATTGGAGCACGGGGGAGCGGACATGAGCACGGGGGGGAGCGGAGCACTGGACGGAGGGGAGCCGGAGCAGTGTACCGGACAGATCGTGGGGCTGGAGGGGCGATCGGTGGGGTGGGGTGGGGGCACACTAGTATTTCCAGCCATGGCCGATGATATTGCAGCATCGGCCATGGCTGGATTGTAATATTTCACCCGTTATAATGGGTGAAATATTACAAATCGCTCTGATTGGCAGTTTCACTTTCAACAGCCAATCAGAGCGATCGTAGCCACGAGGGAGTGAAGCCACCCCCCCCTGGGCTAAACTACCACTCCCCCTGTCCCTGCAGATTGGGTGAAATGGGAGTTAACCCTTTCACCCGGCCTGCAGGGACGCGATCTTTCCATGACGCCACATAGGCGTCATGGGTCGGATTGGCACCGACTTTCATGATGCCTACGTGGCGTCATGGGTCGGGAAGGGGTTAAGAACACACGTGTAATCTTGCCCAGTTTTGAGTTGTGGCTACAAAACCCTAGGTGGAGTGCGCATGGTCGGACCCGGACCCTCCCGGATGCTCCTGACATGCTCCATTGGATTTGTAAGAGATTACGGCTGCCTAGCAGCGGTGTGTTGCTTGCATTCTATGAGCACGAGAGGATGCAACCTCCACATTGATGGGAGTCCTTGTCTATAGATGCAGCGACACTAAACTTTACATCACCAATAGGAACATCTGATAGGCTGACTGTTTACATATATTCTAACCCTGTAGCGCGCATAAGCCACGTCTTCTGACGAAGAAATATGGCGAAACGCGCGTAGGGGCAGCAGGTTCAGGATCTATTTAATTACATTTTCTTGTAAGTATCAGTCCACCACCTGCACCTTATTATGTTTAGAGATATGCACTCCATGCACTTTACCAGGTTCGGCAATATGCACTTTGTCATACTCTGATACCAATTCCCTTACTTGTGGACACCACCATATACAGAATTTCTTGTGTGGCCGATCCGGTCTGTGTGTGACTCACTACGGGCCAGAGTTTATTCCACTCACCCTATACACACATAAAAAGTCAAGGTAGATTGCAACTTTATCTACCTGTATTAGTTTAACTTATTGATATTGTACAGGGTTATATACTTTACACATATGGACAATTCAGGCTTGGATACATATCTTTTGGCTGTATACTTGATTGGGGATTCTCCAATTTCATCCTGCTTTCAAATGTTTTAAATAGTGTGTTTATGTACTTAAATAAAATATTGTTTTTGGTTTAAAATACTCTATGCTCCCTTCATGCTTTAATTATGCTCTATTGGGATTTTTGTTGTCATGATATCAAATATGTTTCTTTTTTTATTTTTTTTTGTTTTTAAATAAACATGTGCATTTATTTGAGTAATATTTTTTGTTCTTTGTTTTGTGCTTTTTTTTTAGATTTTTTTCAGTGTTCTTAACTTTTTTCTAATTTTGTACTTAGTCCCTCTATGCTAAATTAACTTTTATTAGCCTGATCATTGATCTCATGCGTTGCGCAACCTTGCAATCGATCGTGACATCTTAAGGGTTAATCAGTGATGGTCGGTGCATGATTTTTGGAACGGACATTGAGCTCATGTGTTTAGCTGGAATGAAGCTTACAGTGGAGAAGAATGTCAATGATGCTCAGAGGGCATGAATACAGGAACTAATGCTGGACCAGTCTTGGAAAGGTGACGATCCACCTGACTAGTGACTACTACTGGCTAATTGGCATAAATTACCATCCACCTCTCGTGTCTCCCCTTTTCCTCATAGTTTGTAAGCTTGCGAGCAGGGCCCTCATTCCTCCTGGTATCTGTTTTGAACTGTATTTCTGTTATGCGGTAATGTCTATTGTCTGTACAAGTCCCCTCTATAATTTGTAAAGCGCTGCGGAATATGTTGGCGCTATATAAATAAAAATTATTATTATTATAAAATGCCATTTTAACCATATAGTAGCAGCTTACGACGCTTGGACTCTAAAGGTTCCTTTTCAAGCATTTTGTGATACATAGCTACAAGTCACATTTTAGGGGCTTACATAATAAGTAATTCTCATCTTTCTCATCCCACATTCTGATTTATCCATCTGCTCCTTTTCTATTTAATTCTATTGTGATAACATATTGTGAACTCTGAATAAGTCAATACATTATCTTTCAATATAAAGCCCTTGGAAATATATATGTATTTTAGTATTGACCCTAATGTGTAGATAGCACAGGTACCTTCACAATGACCTCACAGTTAGATGATCATGTATTAGCTATTACATCGGTTGATATTTTCACATGTAATTCCTGATTGCCTATTCTGGTTCTAATCCTTGCTCTACATTTTTCTAGCTTCTTGCTGTTGTTGAAAATCAGGGATCATGGCTCTGCTAGATGTTCCTGGCATACAGGATATATCAGGATTTCCAATCTCCAGTAATCATGGCCCTCAATACATCACGTGTAACGGGGTCTACTGTGCTGTAGTACCTCTTTCAGCACCCCCCGTGTTTCAGGAGGTCCACTCTGCTTTTGCTGGATTCTGAATGAAGGACGCTGGCTGGGATTCCTTGATTACGTGAGAGCATATAAAAGCTGACTGCTACTCCACGTATTTCCAGTCTAAAAGAACCCACTTTATTCACAGCACACAGAATATATAACACAGATACACAGGGCAGGCCAATAGAAAAAGCAGGCCAGACATACATTACAATAGCCACAGGGGGCCGGAGCCTGCTGATATTTACTGGGGGAATTACAAAGGTGGGGGAGGTCAGAAGGAGAATAGCTTGTCCCTTCTGACCAGGGGTGCAGCCTGTGGACTGATGCATTTCACATGGAACCTATTATACATAATATATACTGCATAACATATTCTTGGTGCTGGGGGTTCTGTAACATCACGTTTTCAGTATTTCCTTAGTATCACACAGATGAGAGAACCTGTAAAAATTTCTGATGCCTTAATAATAATTCCATCACCTGTACAATGCTAATTAAATCCTGAAAACATGACGTGTTAGGGGCCATGGGAACTGGAGTTTGGGAAACATTGGTACATATGTTACCCTGGCCAGTTTGATTCAGCAGCCATTAGTTGCTTTACTTGGGGATGAAATATTTGCATTATTAGTACAGTATGTTTCTCCTTTGTGTGACCACTAATTATGACTAGACATGTATATGTTGTACATTTAGGTATATACTAAAGATATTAAGGGGGATGTTTAAAAAGTTAGGAGTGGAAACAGATGATTTTAAAAGAAAAAAATAGTCTCTGATGAAGAGGTCATGCATGGACTCGACACACGTTGACCGTGTAAACCAGCAATAAATGGTATAATCTTCTTTCTATTTGATGGGTCGTATATACTAGGGTTGAGCGAAACGGGTCGAACATTTTCAAAAGTCCCCGACTTTTGACAAAGTCGGGTTTCATGAAACCCGATCCGACCCCTGTGCGGGATCGGCCATGCGGTACGCGACTTTCGCGCCAAAGTCGCGTTTCAATGACGCGAAAGCGCCATTTCTCAGCCAATGAAGGTAAACGCAGAGTGTGGGCAGCGTGATGACATAGGTCCTGGTCCCCACCATCTTAGAGAAGGGCATTGCAGTGATTGGCTTGCTGTCCGCGGCGTCACAGGGGCTATAAAGGGGCGTTCCCGCCGACCGCCATGTTACTTCTGCTGATCTGAGCCTAGGGAGAGTTTGCTGCCGCTTCGTCAGAAGCAGGGATAGCGTTAGGCAGGGTCCATTAACCACCAAACCGCTTGTGCTGTAGCGATTTCCACTGCCCAACACCACCTTCGGTGTGCAGGGACAGTGGAAGCTACATTTTTTTTTTCCCCTCAGCGCTGTAGCTCATTGGGCTGCCCTAGAAGGCTCCCTGATAGCTGCATTGCTGTGTGTACGCCGCTGTGCAAACCAACTGCTTTTTTCAAAGCACAAATCCTCTTGTTCCTTCCTTTCTGCACAGCTATCTTGTTTGTTTGTCCACACTTTTTATTTAATTTGTGCATCAGTCCACTCCTTATTGCTGCCTGCCATACCTGGCTGAGATTACTGCAGGGAGATAGTAATTGAAGGACAGTTCCTTTTTTTTTTTTTTTTTTTGTGGGAGATTAAGATTGGCATTTCTGCTAGAGTGCCATCCCTGTCTGTGTCATCTCTCACTCAGTGGGCCATAGAAAGCCTATTTATTTTTTTGCTTGATTTGGGTTCTAAAATCTACCTGAAAAAATCACTACATCAATCAGTGGGAGAAAAATATTGGCCTCAGGGCTTGTGTGCCACTCCTTACTCCTGTGTGTGCCATCTCTCAGTGGGCCATAGAAAGCCTATTTATTTTTTTGCTTGATTTGTGTTCCAAAATCTACCTGAAAAAATCAATAAATCAATCAGTGGGAGATTAATATTGGCCTTTGGGCTTGTGTGCCAGTCCTAAGCGTGCCATCTCTCTCTCTCAGATAGTGGGCCATAGAAAGCCTATTTATTATTTTTTTTATTGGGTTTATAAATTTTCCCTGGAAAAAAAAAAAAAGTGGGAGATTAATATTGGCCTCTGGGCTTGTGTGCCAGTCCTGAGCGTGCCATCTCTCTCACAAATAGTGGGCCATAGAAAGCCTATTTATTTTTTTGGTTGATTTGGGTTCTAAATTCTACCTGAAAAAATCAATAAATCAATCAGTGGGAGATAAATATTGGCCTCTGGGCTTGTGTGCCACTCCTGACTCCTGTGTGCGTCCTCTCTCACTCAGTGGGCCCTAGAAAGCCTATTTTTTGTTTTATTTGTTTTCTAAATTCTCCCTGAAAAAATCATTTTATTTTATTTGGTTTCTAAATTATTCCTGAAAAAAATCATTTTTTTTTTTTTTCTAAAGTCTCCCTGAAAAAAAAAACAAAAAACAAATCAGTGGGAGATTAACATTGCCCTTTCTGCTTGTGTGCCAGTCTTGACTCCTGGGTGTGCCATCTCTCTCTCTCCAATTGTGGGCCATAGAAAGCCTATTAATTTTTTTGCTTGATTTGGGTTCCAAAATCTACCTGAAAAAATCACTAAATCAATCAGTGGGAGATAAATATTGGCCTCTGGGCTTGTGTGCCACTCCTGACTCCTGTGTGCATCCTCTCTCACTCAGTGGGCCCTAGAAAGCCTATTTTTTGTTTTATTTGTTTTCTAAATTCTCCCTGAAAAAATCATTTTATTTTATTTGGTTTCTAAATTATTCCTGAAAAACATCATTTTTTTTGTATTTTTTTTTTTGTAAAGTCTCCCTGAAAAAAAAAAAAAAAACAAATCAGTGGGAGATTAATATTGCCCTTTCTGCTTGTGTGCCAGTCTTGACTCCTGGGTGTGCCATCTCTCTCTCTCCAATTGTGGGCCATAGAAAGCCTATTGATTTTTTTGCTTGATTTGGGTTCCAAAATCTACCTGAAAAAATCACTTAATCAATCAGTGGGAGATAAATATTGGCCTCTGGGCTTGTGTGCCACTCCTGACTCCTGTGTGCGTCCTCTCTCACTCAGTGGGCCCTAGAAAGCCTATTTTTTGTTTTATTTGTTTTCTAAATTCTCCCTGAAAAAATCATTTTATTTTATTTGGTTTCTAAATTATTCCTGAAAAAAATCATTTTTTTTGTATTTTTTTTTTCTAAAGTCTCCCTGAAAAAAAAAAAAAATCAAATCAGTGGGAGATTAATATTGCCCTTTCTGCTTGTGTGCCAGTCTTGACTCCTGGGTGTGCCATCTCTCTCTCTCCAATTGTGGGCCATAGAAAGCCTATTAATTTTTTTGCTTGATTTGGGTTCCAAAATCTACCTGAAAAAATCACTAAATCAATCAGTGGGAGATAAATATTGGCCTCTGGGCTTGTGTGCCACTCCTGACTCCTGTGTGCGTCCTCTCTCACTCTGTGGGCCCTACAAAGCCTAGTTTTTTTTTATTTGTTTTCTAAAATTCTCCCTGAAACAATCATTTTATTTTATTTTGTTTCTAAATTCTTCCTGAAAAATTCATTTTTTTGTATTTTTTTTTCTAAAGTCTCCCTGAAAAAAAAAAAAAAATCAAATCAGTGGGAGATTAATATTGCCCTTTCTGCTTGTGTGCCAGTCTTGACTCCTGGGTGTGCCATCTCTCTCTCTCCAATTGTGGGCCATAGAAAGCCTATTAATTTTTTTGCTTGATTTGAGTTCCAAAATCTACCTGAAAAAATCACTAAATCAATCAGTGGGAGATAAATATTGGCCTCTGGGCTTGTGTGCCACTCCTGACTCCTGTGTGCGTCCTCTCTCACTCACTGGGCCCTAGAAAGGCTATTTTATGTTTTATTTGTTTTCTAAATTCTCCCTGAAAAAATCATTTAATTTTATTTGGTTTATAAATTCTTCCTTAAAAAATCATTTTTTTTTTTTTTTCCAAAGTCTCCTTTTTTAAAAAAAAAAAACACAAATCAGTGGGAGATTAATATTTACATTTGCGCTTCAGTGACAGTCCTGCGTGTGTGGCATCTCTCTCATTTGTTGCCACCAACAACAGAGTGTGTAACATTGTGCCTGATTTTCGTTGTGGTCTCACCCACCTGTAAAGGAGTAGCTAAATCATACTGAAGTTATAGCTCACCGTGTAAGTTGTGTGACTGCAACAAATACCATTAGTTTGGTAACGTTTTTAAAACAATGAGGAAGTCTGGTGGAAGAGGTCGTGGCCGGGGGCGTTCATTGTCAGCTGGTAATGAGGGTAGTGGTAGTGGTGGAGCATCAGGTGGTCGTGGGAAAAAAATATTGCACCTAAGTATGGAGCTGTGGAGCCAGGTTCGTCGTCTGGCTACACAAGGCCTCGAATGCTCCCTTTTCTGGGAGTAGGAAAACCGCTTTTAAAGCCGGAGCAGCAAGAGCAAGTTTTGGCTTATCTTGCTGACTCAGCCTCTAGCTCTTTTGCCTCCTCTCGTGAAACTGGTAAAAATAAAAGCAGCGCGTCGTTAGTGGATGTTCACGGTCAGGGACAAGTCGCTTCCTTGTCCTCTTCAGCAAAAACAACAACAGAGAAGAATGCAGCAGGCGACACAACGGGTTACTCCATGGAGCTCTTTACACATACCGTCCCTGGCTTAGAAAGTGAAGCAGTTAACAGTCCATGCCCATTACAAGTTGAATCTGACATGGAGTGCACTGATGCACAGCCACAGCCAGACTACTATGCTGGTCCTTTGACTCAGACCACAACATTGCCCTCGCAGGGTGCTGATCAAGAATCAGACCCTGATGAGACTATGTTGCCCCATTACGAACGCTATACCACCGACCGACAAGGTGACACAGACGAAGTTGCACACGAGCTACAAGAAGAGGTAATAGATGACCCAGTTCTTGACCCCGATTGGCAGCCATTGGGGGAACAGGGTGCAGGCGGCAGCAGTTCTGAAGCGGAGGAGGAGGGGCCGCAGCAGGCATCAACATCGCAACAGGTTCCATCTGCCGGGCCCGTATCTTGCCCAAAACGCGTGGCAAAGTCAAAACCTGTTGGAGGACAGCGTGGCCATCCGGTTAAAGCTCAGTCTGCAATGCCTGAAAAGGTATCCGATGCTAGAAAGAGTGCAGTCTGGCATTTTTTTAAACAACATCCAATTGATCAGCGCAAAGTCATCTGTCAAAAATGTTCAACTACCTTAAGCAGAGGGCAGAATCTGAAAAGTCTCAATACAAGTTGCATGCATAGACATTTAACCACCATGCATTTGCAAGCTTGGACTAACTACCAAACGTCCCTTAAGGTTGTAGCACCCTCGGCCAATGAAGCTAGTCATCAACGCAACATCCCTTCCGGCAGTGTAGGGCCACCATTTTCTGCACCACCTGCAGTATCTGTGCATGTTTCTTTGCCAGGCCAAAGAAGTCAGGGTCAGGTAATCACCAGTTTCGTAGTGGGAAACACTGCATCTAGGGCACCGGCGGCAACAATACCATCTCCCACCGTCTCTCAGTCTGCCATGTCCACCGGCACCCCCGCTAGTTCCACGATCTCCAGCTCTCCAGTCCAGCTCACCCTACATGAGACTATGGTTAGAAAAAGGAAGTACTTAGCCTCGCATCCGCGTACACAGGGTTTGAACGCCCACATAGCTAGACTAATCTCGTTAGAGATGATGCCCTACCGGTTAGTTGAAAGCGAAGCTTTCAAAGCCCTGATGGACTACGCTGTACCACACTACGAGCTACCCAGTCGACACTTTTTTTCCAGAAAAGCCATCCCAGCCCTCCACCAGCATGTTAAAGAGCGCATCGTCCATGCACTCAGGCAATCTGTGAGCACAAAGGTGCACCTGACAACAGATGCATGGACCAGTAGGCATGGCCAGGGACGTTACGTGTCCATCACGGCACACTGGGTAAATGTGGTGGATGCAGGGTCCACAGGAGACAGCAAGTATGGGACAGTTCTGCCTAGCCCACGGTCTAGGAAACAGTTGGCTGTAGCCATTCGCACCCCCTCCTCCTCCTCCTCGTCCTCCTGCAGAAGCGAGACCTCGTCCACAGACCACAGTCGCACAACCACTCCATCCGCAGCTGCCAATGTTGCACACCAGGGCTCCCATTATGGGGCAGCTACTGGCAAACGTCAGCAGGCTGTATTGGCTATGAAGTGTTTGGGCGACAACAGACACACCGCTGAAGTTCTGTCCGAGTTCTTGCAGAAGGAAACGCAGTCGTGGCTGGGCACTGTAGATCTTGAGGCAGGCAAGGTAGTGAGTGATAACGGAAGGAATTTCATGGCTGCCATCTCCATTTCCCAACCGAAACACATTCCTTGCCTGGCTCACACCTTAAACCTGGTGGTGCAGTGCTTCCTGAAAAGTTATCCGGGGTTATCCGACCTGCTCCTCAAAGTGCGTGGACTTTGCTCACATATCCGCCGTTCGCCCGTACACTCCAGCCGTATGCAGACCTATCAGCGTTCTTTGAACCTTCCCCAGCATCGCCTAATCATAGACGTTGCAACAAGGTGGAACTCAACACTGCACATGCTTCAGAGACTGTGTGAACAGAGGCGGGCTGTTATGTTTTTGTGGGAGGATACACATACACGGGCAGGCAGTAGGATGGCAGACATGGAGTTGTCAGGTGTGCAGTGGTCGAAGATTCAAGACATGTGTCAAGTCCTTCAGTGTTTTGAGGAATGCACATGGCTGGTTAGTGCAGACAACGCCATAATAAGCATGAGCATCCCCCTAATGCGTCTGCTGATGCAAAGTTTGACGCACATAAAGGATCAGGCGTCTGCAGCTGAGGAAGAGGAAAGCCTTGATGACAGTCAGCCATTGTCTGGCCAGGGCAGTGTACAGGACGAGGTAGCGGGCGAAGAGGAGGAGGAGGACGAGGAGGATGATGGGGATGATTATATTTTTAATGAGGAAGCTTTTCCGGGGCCAGTGGAAATTGTTGGTGCGGCAAGGCCGGGTTCTGGTTTTTGGAGGGACACAAGTGACGTGGATTTGCCTGAAACTGCCCCTCAACCAAGCACAACCACAGATTTGAGAACTGGAACTTTGGCCCACATGGCGGATTATGCCTTACGTATCCTCAAAAGGGACACACGCATAACAAAAATGATGAACGATGACGATTACTGGTTGGCCTGCCTCCTTGATCCTCGCTATAAAGGCAAATTGCAAAATATAATGCCACATGAGAACTTGGAACTAATATTAGCAACCAAACAATCAACTCTTGTTGACCGTTTGCTTCTGGCATTCCCTGCACACAGCGCCCGTGATCGTTCTAACACGAGCTGCAGGGGCCAGCAGACCAGAGGTGTTAGAGGGGCAGAAATCAGAAGTGTCGTTGGCCAGAGGGGTTTTCTGACCAGGTTGTGGAGTGATTTTGCTATGACCGCAGACAGGACAGGTACTGCAGCATCAATTCAAAGTGACAGGAGACAACATTTGTCCAGTATGGTTACTAACTATTTTTCATCCCTTATCAACGTTCTCCCTCAACCGTCATTCCCATTTGATTACTGGGCATCAAAATTAGACACCTGGCCAGAATTGGCAGAATATGCATTGCAGGAGCTTGCTTGCCCGGCAGCTAGTGTCCTATCAGAAAGAGTATTCAGTGCTGCAGGTTCAATACTAACAGAAAAAAGGACTCGTCTGGCTACCCAAAATGTAGATGATCTAACCTTCATTAAAATGAACCACAACTGGATTTCGAAATCTTTTGCCCCACCTTGCCCGGCTGACACCTAGCTTTCCTATGTAAAGGTCTTGCCTGTGGACTATTCTGAACGACTTTTCCAATCTCGTAATTTGCAGCACCTGATTGTCCAGCATCCAACATGTTAACACCTCCCTAAATGGCCAAAGTCCCCACACGGGGCCGTGGTATCGCCACTTGGCGCCAGCACCCGTGAGAGTACTGTTTGTCTGAAGAGGTGGGTGTGCCCGCTTTTGGTCGACGGCACTGCCACTAGGTCCCTCATAGTACAATAAAGTGTCTGGCGGTGGTGGTGCGCACCCAACGTCAGACCCACCGTTGTAATATGAGGGGCCCTGGGCCTGTACCGCCGGCCACAAGACAGTCCCCCCCCAGGTCAAACAGTGCTCTACCACTTGCAAAATTTTCTCTCACAGCTCCACCAATGTTTAGTCTATGCGCTGACATCCTTCAATGCCTGGCACTGTCAATACCATTGTATTGACATTTTTCTTATGTTAGGCCTTCGAAGCCTGTCTGCGGTCACTCCTTCCACTAGGCCTCCACTGACCTGTCTACTGCTGCCCGGGTTCCCCTGGAACCAATTTTAAATTGCCTACAGCCAGCCCAATTTATTATGTTAGGGCTTCGAAGCCTGTCTGCGGTCCCTCCTTCCACTAGGCCTCCACTGACCAGTCTACTGCTGCCCGGGTTCCCCTGGAACCAATTTTAAATTGCCTACAGCCCGCCCAATTTATTATGTTAGGGCTTCGAAGCCTGTCTGCGGTCCCTCCTTCCACTAGGCCTCCACTGACCTGTCTACTGCTGCCCGGGTTCCCCTGGAACCAATTTTAAATTGCCTACAGCCAGCCCAATTTATTATGTTAGGGCTTCGAAGCCTGTCTGCGGTCCCTCCTTCCACTAGGCCTCCACTGACCTGTCTACTGCTGCCCGGGTTCCCCTGGAACCAATTTTAAATTGCCTACAGCCAGCCCAATTTATTATGTTAGGGCTTCGAAGCCTGTCTGCGGTCCCTCCTTCCACTAGGCCTCCACTGACCTGTCTACTGCTGCCCGTGTACCCCTTGAACCAACATCAGAAAATATAAAAATAAGTATTTTGCTTATAAAAAAGAAAATACTGGAGAGATATCAAATGCAGACATTGTAACATTAAAAACAAACACATACAACAAAAATCTGGTACAGTACTAAAAATGGCCACCAGCTACAATAACTTTCTCCTGCAAGTAGTTAACTGAAAGTTTTTTTCAATTTAAAACACAGATATGGCATCCACCGAGTGTTGTCCTGTCGCGTCTTCTTTATATTATTGCCAAGAAGATGCAAAACAATGAAAATAATAAAATCATTATTTACCAAAAAAATAGAGTAAGTCAAAACCACATTGCAAATAAACATTCATTACAAATAAAGAAGCAGGGCGCGTCCGTGGGTGAGTATATACCTAATAAGAATATAATCACCCTCGGACGCGCCCTGCTTCTTTCCGACAGCCTTCATTCCTAAGAATCAGCTCTTCCGTGATGTAGAGAGAGGGTGTGTTACACTCCAAGGTGTTCCCCAGGTTGCCTTTCCTGAGCTTCGATCTTCATGCTCTCGTTTAGTAGTTGTCGGAAAGTAGGCTGCATTAGGCCTACAAAACGGATATGGGGTGGAGAGAGATGGTGTGTTACACTCCAAGGTGTTCTCCAGGTTTCCTCGCCATTGCTTCGATCTTCCGACTCTCGTTTAGTAGTTGTAGAAAACTACACTGCATTAGGCCTACAAAATGGGTATCGGGTGGAGAGAGATGGTGTGTTACACTCCAAGGTGTTCCCCAGGTTGCCTTGCCATTGCTTCGGTCTTCCGACTCTCGTTTAGTAGTTGTAGAAAACTACACTGCATTAGGCCTACAAAATGGGTATGGGGTGGAGAGAGATGGTGTGTTACACTCCAAGGTGTTCCCCAGGTTGCCTTGCCATTGCTTTGGTCTTCCGACACTCGTTTAGTAGTTGTAGAAAACTACACAGCATTAGGCCTACAAAATGGGTATGGGGTGGAGAGAGATGGTGTGTTACACTCCAAGGTGTTCTCCAGGTTTCCTCGCCATTGCTTCGATCTTCCGACTCTCGTTTAGTAGTTGTAGAAAACTACACTGCATTAGGCCTACAAAATGGGTATCGGGTGGAGAGAGATGGTGTGTTACACTCCAAGGTGTTCCCCAGGTTGCCTTGCCATTGCTTCGGTCTTCCGACTCTCGTTTAGTAGTTGTAGAAAACTACACTGCATTAGGCCTACAAAATGGGTATCGGGTGGAGAGAGATGGTGTGTTACACTCCAAGGTGTTCCCCAGGTTGCCTTACCATTGCTTCGGTCTTCCGACTCTCGTTTAGTAGTTGTAGAAAACTACACAGCATTAGGCCTACAAAATGGGTATGGGGTGGAGAGAGATGGTGTGCTACACTCCAAGGTGTTCTCCAGGTTTCCTCGCCATTGCTTCGATCTTCCGACTCTCGTTTAGTAGTTGTGGAAAACTACACTGCATTAGGCCTACAAAATGGGTATCGGGTGGAGAGAGATGGTGTGTTACACTCCAAGGTGTTCTCCAGGTTTCCTCGCCATTGCTTCGATCTTCCGACTCTCGTTTAGTAGTTGTAGAAAACTACACTGCATTAGGCCTACAAAATGGGTATCGGGTGGAGAGAGATGGTGTGTTACACTCCAAGGTGTTCCCCAGGTTGCCTTGCCATTGCTTCGGTCTTCCGACTCTCGTTTAGTAGTTGTAGAAAACTACACTGCATTAGGCCTACAAAATGGGTATCGGGTGGAGAGAGATGGTGTGTTACACTCCAAGGTGTTCCCCAGGTTGCCTTACCATTGCTTCGGTCTTCCGACTCTCGTTTAGTAGTTGTAGAAAACTACACAGCATTAGGCCTACAAAATGGGTATGGGGTGGAGAGAGATGGTGTGCTACACTCCAAGGTGTTCTCCAGGTTTCCTCGCCATTGCTTCGATCTTCCGACTCTCGTTTAGTAGTTGTAGAAAACTACACTGCATTAGGCCTACAAAATGGGTATCGGGTGGAGAGAGATGGTGTGTTACACTCCAAGGTGTTCCCCAGGTTGCCTTGCCATTGCTTCGGTCTTCCGACTCTCATTTAGTAGTTGTAGAAAACTACACTGCATTAGGCCTACAAAATGGGTATCGGGTGGAGAGAGATGGTGTGTTACACTCCAAGGTGTTCCCCAGGTTGCCTTGCCATTGCTTCGGTCTTCCAACTCTCGTTTAGTTGTTGTAGAAAACTACACAGCATTAGGCCTACAAAATGGGTATGGGGTGGAGAGAGATGGTGTGTTACACTCCAAGGTGTTCTCCAGGTTTCCTCGCCATTGCTTCGATCTTCCGACTCTCGTTTAGTAGTTGTAGAAAACTACACAGCATTAGGCCTACAAAATGGGTATGGGGTGGAGAGAGATGGTGTGTTCCACTCCAAGGTGTTCTCCAGGTTGCCTTTCCTGAGCTTCTATCTTCAGGCTCTCGTTAAATTGTGGTTAAATGGAACAACTGCATTTGGCGTACTAGTTGGTTTGGGGCCTACTAACAGTGTCTGCCGCTCCTTGCTGTTCTCCTGGTTTCCTGTCCTGAAATTCCGTTTTCAGGCGCTTGTTAAGTAGTTGTTAATGTTAGACTGCATTTGGCCTACTAGTTGGGTTGGGGCCTACTATCGGTGTCTGCCACTCCTTGCTGTTCTCCTCCACTGAACAAAGCTGTGCCGCCTGTTTACTACGGTTGCCAATTTTGAACTGCATTTCGACTACTTACTGATTTGGGCCTACTCTCTGCGTCAGCCTCTCATTCCAGTTGTCCTCCACTGCAATGCCCCCTGGTTATTCCTGTGTTACCAATTTTGAACTGCATTTAGCCCACTTTATTATTTGGGCCTATATCTGTGTTTCCTCCTCATCCTGCCCATTGCCCAGCCAGTGATAGATGAGTCTGCTGGTACATTGACCCATAACGCAACATTCCCCGGGCACGCTACACAACAACATTGTGACCCTGCTGAAAGTCAGGTTGCTCTTCCCGCATACCATACCACCTTACACGGGGACAAAGAGGAAGGTGCAGATGAAAGTGCAGGTTCCTTCATCAGGTGGGGGGGAGGAATACTAGTTGGCGACGTCACTGGCACAGGGCCTCTCATAGTACGCAAAAGTGTTGCTGCCGGTGGGAGGCGCCCCCGCCGTGCAAACACACCGCTGTACTTTGAGGGGCCCTGTGCCAGTGCCAATGCCAACGAGTGGGCCCCCCCTGCTTGCTCAGGTTCACAGCACTTGCAAAGTTGAAATACTTACCTCTCCCTGCTCCACTGCCATGACGTGGTCCAGATTTCCTGGGCCCACTAATTACTTGAAACAGCCCTACCCACCACAACTTTAGCCAAATGACCCCCAATTTCAAATGCCTTCCAATTATTATAAGGTAAATTACGCTTGACAAGCTTCATTAAGAAGAATGGATGGTTTTGACATTAAAATGGGCACTCTAGGTGTTTTCCTGGCCCCCACTCACTGCCGACTATGCTGCCCCATTGACTTGCATTGGGTTTCGTGTTTCGGTCGATCCCGACTTTACGTCATAATCGGCCGATTTCACTCGACCCGACTTTTGAGATAGTCGGGTTTCGCGAAACCCGGCTCGACTCTAAAAAGGTCAAGGTCGCTCAACTCTAGTATATACATCATCAGCAGTGCATGAGTGACATCTCTTTCCAGATTTCCAAGGTTATATGACATTGTCTTCTACGTGATACTCTAAGCTATTGCATGCTGTAAAGATACAATATCCAGACCCTGGAGACACCATAATTATTTCTTTTCTGAGGAAGTTACAATGTATCTGAAGTATTTATAGGCTTTAGTGTAAGAGTACAACCAATGCAGCGATTGATATTGAAATCAGTCATTATGAGGTAGGAATATGATCAGAGCGCTTGGTCTGTGTTCAAAGGTTTTACATGCAGATTATGTTGAGAAAAGTCTTGTGACAGAAATACATCTGATGAACAGTAAAAATGGCAAGTGAACTAATTAAAGCAAATTGCGTTTCTTTATGAAATAAATATCTTTCAATTTCGTGGCTAAGCTAAATTTCAGTGAAAATTAATTCAGCACCTGCTGGAAAGTCTACACATGTTCAGATGTTTTTATGTAAATGTAATATTGAGATTATTTTAAGTTTCCCATTCATCCATCTCCTCTTGAACATGTTGCTATATTGAGCTTAAATTCTATTTACTGTATATTTTCTTGTTAATGTTCTAGTTATGGAATATTCTTTTTAGAACATATTTATCAGATGAACAGATCTCCTTTCCAATGTAATACATGCTACCTATATTCTCACATTACTACCAAGCCGAAGATGAATTAGGACCATTTAATTTGCTTTAGCAAACATAGGTGCAAAACAAAGTTATTCCTCTATGATGAATGTATTTCCCTTTACCTTGGCATTTGCAGTATTTCATGTATATAAATCATTCTCTCAATTATGTTTCTTATTAACAGTTAATTACACTTAAAATTACACAAGCTTTTATAAAGTGAAAACTGAGTGTTATAATTAATAAAGTCAGCAGTAGTTTTTATACATTGTAATGTTATGTGGCATTCTGTATTCATAAGAAACAGTTTTTTAGGCTAGAGTTAAAGAGAACCTGTCAGCAGGATTTAGCCTTATAAACTGAAGGCATGGCCAAAATGGCACTGTTATGCTGATTAATCTGATACCTGATGTAAAGGGTTTCGATCTGTGGCTGTTGAATAATCACCTTATGAAGTTTTTATAAAATGATGTCTTGTGTACTTAGGGGCGGGACATCAAGGCAAGTCTTCTCCTTGTTCTCCGCCCCACCAGCCTCCTCTGCTTCTTGTACAGGTCACTGATTATTAATTCAAACTTCAAAAACTGACCGTCACATCCAAACATAGAAATGTGAACAGGTGCTGAACCTAGCGTCACCAACTCATATACAGCCAAATAAATAAGGCAGCACACTATGGCACCAAAACCTGCAAACAGGAAACATGAAAATTGAATTGCATTACTGCACAAGAAATATGAAAAATTGAGAAAGTTTAGCGCATAAATTGGCCAATTTATGTGTACCTTGTAGCCACGTTAAGGCATTTCTCGTATACAAGGTCCTAGCAATGCCTATCCTCTCTGAGAATAAAGTCTTCATCTGAATGGGAACCTAAAAGGGAATCCTCTCTTTGACTAAAATCTCTCTCTCTGTGGAGGGGTAGTGGACCTACTGTGATTAAAAAAACTTGTGGCTAAAAGAAGGAGAGCTCAGTCAGAAGGCTAATGAATACAAACTTCAAAAAACTGACCGTCACATCCGAACATAGACTAAGTGTGAAGAGGTGCTGAACCCAGAGTCGCCAACTAGTATACAGTCAAATAAATAAGGCAGCACACTGTGGCACCAAAACCTGCAAACACAAAACATGAAAATTGAATTGCATTACTGTACTAAAAATATGAAAAATTAAGAAAGTTTAGAGCATAAATTGGCCAATTTATGTGTACCTTGTAGCCATGTTAAGGCATTTCTCGTATACAAGGTCCTAGCAATGCCTATCCTTTCTGAGAATACGAGAAATGCCTTAACGTGGCTACAAGTTACATATAAATTGGCCAATTTGTGCTCTAAACTTTCTCAATTTTTCATATTTCTAATGATAATGAACAAGCAATAACCCGAACGTTCAACATGCCTCATTCTTCACACATGGGAGGATCTTGGGAATGAATGATTGGGCAATGGAATTCTTACGGAAGCACATACGTACTCCCAGCAGTTTGTTATTGAGTTCTGGTCCTGTCAGTAGAATGTCATTCAAGGAGACATCATCAAACTTCGCACTGGAATCAAACACCACTCTAATCTGGCCTGGTTTCTTAAGGTGATATACTCAAAACATGGGTAGGAACCAGCGATCTTCAGAGTCTTTGAGAGCGGGAGCTTGCTCTGCATGACAATTTTCAAAAATCTTTGACATGAAGGAGAAAAAGTGATCTTTATTCTCTGGTTTCTTTTGTAGATTATGTTTGAGAGAGGAGAAACATTTTAATGCCTGATTTCTGTTGTTTGGTAGATGTGGTCTGTGGGTTTTGAAGGGAAGAGGTGCGACCCAGCTGTTGGTCTCATCTTTAACAATTCCCTTGTCCATTACCTCTAAGAACAACTTGTCTTCTACCGACATTGCCACATGGTTGTCCTGCTTATTTCTCTGGAAGACTGTGCACCCTAACTGATCCTCATAGCTTCCGGACACTATACTGCTTTTGTGAGTAAAGTCTATTAATTAATTGGGCAGTTGGATCCTGTGTGGCAGTTCCCTGACATGGAACTCATTGTTACAAGGTTGAAACAGAGATGGGCATCCTTTTTTCTACAATGTATTTGTCAACATGCTTGTCACAGAAGATGGGGCATGCATGCGTCCCAAGCATACGTTTCCAATTATGACCCATCCTAGGTCTAGCTTTTGGGCATAGGGAGCATTGTGGAGTCCATTGATATGATGCCTCACTTTATGAACCTGTAGGATATCTCTCCCCAACAGCAGGATTATATGGGCCTCATGGTCGAGTTCTGGAATAAGGTGTGCTATGCGTTTTAAGTGAGCATGATAGGTTGCTACATCTGGTGTAGTGATTTCAGATCTGTTGTCTGGGATCTGGTTACACTCGATGATTTTAGGTAGTGGTAGGCACTGGGCAGAATTGTCAATTTAAGGACTCGATTTGGTAGTCAGTAGCTTTCCTGCCTGCTATTGTCACTGAACCTGCACACGTCTTTAATGGAGAGAGCTTGGCCCTTTGATGTTGAATAGGTCAAAGAATGTTGATCTAGCTAAGGATCGATTACTTTGATCATCCAAGATAGCATACAATCTTAAGGTACCGTCACATTAAGCGACGCTGCAGCGATCCAGACAACGATCCCAATCGCTGCAGCGTCGCTGTGTGGTCGCTGGAGAGCTGTCACACAGACAGCTCTCCAGCGACCAACGATGCCGGTCCCCTGGTAACCAGGGTAAACATCGGGTTACTAAGCGCAGGGCCGCGCTTAGTAACCCAATGTTTACCCTGGTTACCAGCATAAACGTAAAAAAAACCAAACACTACATACTTACCTTCCGGTGTCTGTCCCCCGGCGCTGTGCTTCCTGCACTGACTGTGAGCGCAGCTGCCGGAAAGCAGAGCAGAGAACAGTGCAGAGAAGCACAGCGGGGGACAGACAGCGGAAGGTAAGTATGTAGTGTTTGTTTTTTTTATGTTTACGCTGGTAACCAGGGTAAACATCGGGTTACTAAGCGCGGCCCTGCGCTTAGTAACCCGATGTTTACCCTGGTTACCAGTGAAGACGTGTGTGACGCCGATTCAGCGATGTCTGCAGGGAGTCCAGCGACAAAATAAAGTTCTGGACTTTCTGCACCGACCAACGATGTCACCGCAGGATCCTGATCGCTGCTGCCTGTCAAACTGAACGATATCGCTAGCCAGGACGCTGCAACGTCACTGATCGCTAGCGATATCGTTCAGTGTGAAGGTACCTTTAGGGTATGTGCACACGTCAGGATTTCTTGCAGAAATTTCCTGAAGAAAACCAGAAATTTTCTGCAAGAAATCCGCATTTTATTTTGTGTTTTTTTCCCGTTTTTTTCGCGATTTTTTTAGCATTTTGCAAGCGAAATTAGCTTGCAGAATGCTAAAGTTTTCCAAGCGATCTGTAGCATCGCTTGGAAAACTGACTGACAGGTTGGTCACACTTGTCAAACATAGTGTTTTGACAAGTGTGACCAACTTTTTACTATTGATGCTGCCTATGCAGCATCAATAGTAAAAGATAGAATGTTTAAAAATAATAAAAAAAAATAAAAAAAAAGGTTATACTTACCTGCAGACAGCCGATCTCCTCAGCGGCGTCCGTTCCAATAGATGGTGTGTGTGTGCAGGACCTTCGATGACGTCGTGGTCACGTGAGCGGTCACATGAGTGGTCACGCGACCAATCAGAAGATGGCGACATCATCGCAGGTCCTTCACACAGAGCATCTATAGGAATGGAAGAGAGAGCATGCACCGATGAGAGGCGGGAGGACTCCGGGGCCATCAGAGGGTGAGTATATCACTATTTTTTATTTTAATTCTTTTTTTTTTTACCAATTATATGGTGCCCAGTCCCTCCACCCTGGATACCAACCGCACTTAATCTGCTTACTTCCCGCATGGTGTGCACAGCCCCATGCGGAAAGTAAGCAGATCAATGCATTCCTAGGTGTGTGGAATCCCCGCAATTCCGCAAATTTAATGAACATGTTGCTTTTTTTCCGCAATGCGATTTTTTCGCGGAAAAAAAACAACATTTGCACAAGAAATGCGGAATACACTTTACATAATAGGAGGCATATGTAAGCGTTTTTTTCGCGTTTTTATCACGTTTTTATAGTGAAAAATACTGAATGTGTGCACATGGCCTTACAGCTTGGTCTCTATGGCCTTTTGGGTACATTCTGACGAGTCATATTTTTGAACAGGACCTACTGTCTATTGTCCCTTTGCAGACTTCTGTACATTGTGAAGTGATCTCTGGCATAGCTGTATCAGTGTTCCTTTCCTCCCCGCCATGCTCACTGTCAGCTGATGTGTATTGTGTACTCCATGGATCTGGAATAGGGTGTAGAGCAGTGTTATGATCTGTGGTGCCACATTCTGTGCATTTTACACTGACCTTGCAATTCTTGGCAAGATGAGTTGTGGAGGAGCAGCACTCGTAGCAGATACCGTTCTCTTTCAGGAAGCTTCTGCAATCTGGCATAGATTTTCCTCTGAAGGCTCTGCATTTCAGGAGAGGATGAGGCTTCTGATGGAGCGGCACTGCTTGTCAGGGTCCTGCACCTTTGTATCTGATTGGGAGCAGCCAGCAGACCTGTAATTAGAACCTGGAAGAGAAACATAAGTCTTCTGCACTGCCACAGATGTTCTGCGTGGATTTGCAGCTGGTGACGGTGTGGCATATGACATTGCAAAGTCAAAATTGGGTCTCTTTTAATTCTTGCTTGTTGTATAAAGCCTACAAAAACGGAGAAGGGAGGGAATGGAACACTGTGTCTGTATTTATACATGGAACCATGTGTGAGCCACCTCTCCTGTAGATTGTAGGGCAACTTTTGGACTATTGGGTTAACACCTCTGGCTGTGTCAAGGAATGCAAGTTTCTGTAGATCATCTTCGTATTTGGCAACTTGGACTTCCATTAGTATGTCATTTAGTTCTCTAAGTTTCTGGAGACCCTTGTTAGTTATTTTAGGAAAGTCGTTAATTCTTTTGAACAAGGCTCTTTCTATTACCTCTGCTGAGCTGTAATACTCATCCAGCCTCTTCCAGATGTCTTTGAGGCCAGTCTCAGGGCAGTTTATATTAATGTCTCTGATCTTTACTGTGTTTGACTGACTCTTCTCCCAGGTATTTGACTAAGAGGTCTATCACTTCCCTGTGTTGTAGCCCTAAGTCTTTAGTTACATGTTGGAAGGAAGCTTTCCAAGCTCTGTAACCTTTAGCTTGGTCAGTGAATTGCATGAGTCCCTTGGCAACCAGTTCACGTTGTGTAAATAGCTTAGCAAATTCTGTTGTGAACTGGTTGTCAGCAGAGTGTACTGGTGATGGGTTGCCCTGATAGTGATGTGAGGTGCGTTTGTACTTCTTAGTATCCTCTAGGTGGTGCCAGCCGGTGTCATATTGCTTCGATCTGACGTACGATGTGTCAGCAAGGTGATTTACGTTCGTTACCTGGTCAGCAGCAAGGTAGTCATTAGCAGAGTTGTTTTGCTCCACATTTTCGAGTTTGTTTCTGTCCTGGAGCTGAACTTCATGATGACTCTTGCTCGCTTCACTGGAGATGTTGTGTTCTTGTTTTGGTACCGGTTCAGGGTTATAGTTTGGATCAGGAAGTTCATTAACATACTGAGATGTGCATTGTGGTGAATCTTGCAGTGGAAACTCCAGACTTGACATACTGCTTTGGCTATGCAGCTCAGGGTTTTGCATGGCTTCTAGCAATTCTGCTCTGGCGAGGGCTGTAGCAACTCCTCATTTTGCTGCTAGGCTCTCTAAGGTGGCATCCACACATGCATCTCTATCTGCGTCCTTCTCGCTTGGTCAGCTTTCTCGAAGCGTGACCTTCTCTCTTTGTCATCTATGCTCGCTTTCTCTAATTTAAGTTGCATCTCTTGGTCAGCAAAGTTTGCTTGCATTTTAGCGGGCAATGGCGACGGCCCTGCTGATGGAGGTTGTCTTTGAGGAGTCGGAAATAACAGATCTTATGCTGTGTGATTTGTGGGACATGGTGTCTTGGGAGAATGATTTTCTGTGCAGAGATTACTGTAGCTGTATTAATTCTCTGTGAAGCCAATGACTTGAATCCCACTAGCTGGATGGCTGCCGTTTCACTGTTCTGTCCTCACTAAATGAGGCAGGCTCATGTAGCTATGCAGGCAGCTAAACCGCTATACCGGAGTCCAATAAGGAGACTGTGGTTGAGTCTGAGCTTTTATTGAACGTGATGGCATATGGCGCGGTGAAGCTGTAAACAATCATATACATAAAATCAGGGCATGGTACAGCAGAAATACAAATTATACATGTTATACATTGTGCATGAAGGTTTCAAAATAGAACTGATCAGGGATAAAACTGACTATGCTAGGCTAACATTATGACAGAAATTAACTATAGAGAGCACAAACACATACCGGCAATGCAATCGCAAGGGGGATGTAATAGAGGAGTCTTTCCTTGAATGCAGAGTGAAGGAAAATGGAGGGAGATAGAGGCTGAGCTACCATAGTGCATTGCAAAAAATGGGAGGAGATTCGGACATAAGAGATCAAAAACAAAAAATAGAACTGCAAACAACTCTGGCCGCAAGAGGGAGCCAAAACAGTACAGACAAATTAATGATTATGAATATGCAAGTTTCTCTATACTCATACAAATAAATAACTGCAAAATTATACAAACAAATAATTAGATATAACAGACTAGATGTCGGAGACAGAACAATTACATTGTTCACTTCAACCGCTTCAACATTTTACTACATATCAGTCAGCTTTGAAAATGTAAGTTTTGTATTGTTTTATAGGAGACAAATGATAGGTCTGGTTTTAATTCAATTTACTGGACGACAACTTATAGGTTCTCTCTCTGAAATACCTCTGCCATTAAATTGTCCTGGCCAAGAGCATTCTGCATGTGTAAACAGGCTATTGAAGAACTACCATTCAGCAAAGAAGCTGCTAATCAGCGGTCATTTAGTGCCGCCAGCTAGTTCTGGTAAGCAAACCTAAAGTCCTGCTTCCTTTTACTTCACATCGAGAGGTCAGCCGGGCTGGTGACATTAATCATACGCATATACCTGATATCATGCACTTGTCACTTTCTAATGGGACTGGTGTCAGTGGATATGAATTCCTGTGTGTTTTTGGCATGCACCAAGAGAATGTATTAATTCTGAATGTGCAGTGGCAGCTCAGAGCTGTAAAGCTTTATAAAGGGTTAAGTTTCTAACTGCTTATTTGGTTTTGGCTGGACACAGGCAAACATTAAGGGTATGTGCACACGTTCCGGATTATTAGCGGATTTTTTGTGTTTTTTGCGTGTTTTTTCGGCGGCTTTCCACCGCAAAAACGCTTTTAAAACGCATACATTAAGCATCCCATCATTTTTAATGGTTTCCGCAATTTTTATGCTCATGTTGGGTTTTTTTCTGCAAACAAAATGCATGCGGAAAAATACGCAGCATGTTCATTAATTTTGCGGATTTTAAGTAGATTTCCCACTATACTATTGCATTGGGAACCTCCAGAAAAAAACGTAAAAAACGCGCAAATTACGTGATAAAACCGCAACAAAAACGCGTGCAGAATTCCTGCAGAAAACCTCAGGATTTTCTCAGGAAATTTCTGCATACTTTCCGGATGTGTGCACATAGCGTAATAGTAGTGTTGGTCATACTGTAGAGCTTAGAGTAGAGCTTGGGAAATTTTCAATCTGCTAGTTTTACCGTGATTCACAGTAAGGCCGGTTTCACACGTCAGTGGCTCCGGTACGTGAGGTGATAGTTTCCTCACGTACCCATAGAGGTGGAGCTGCATATTCATCACTGTAATGGGCGGCACCACGTGACCGTTCATACAGGAGGTGTGGCGAGGACAGGACGCTGCGAGGGAGTCGGGTGAGTATTTTATTAACAGTAGGGGGGCACACAGGGGGTGGGGGAGGGGAGTGGGTTCAGGGATGTTTATTTTAAACACGAAAAAACAAAAAGGATTTTTCATATCTTTTCGCCAGCAACGCTGCTGGAGAGAAGATATGAATGGCGGCTTCAGCACCAGATGCAGGGGACAGCGCTTATCTCTAGCGCTGTCTCCTGCACGCTCTGTGTGGTACCCAGTTGGCACATGGGTGGCACACGTGTGCCACACGGATGGCCTACGTGAGCTCACGGACACAGATAATTCCGTACCAATTTTTCCGGTACCGGAATTATCTGGACGTGTGAGACTGGCCTAAGGCTGCTGTCTCTCTAGCAGTATTTGGTCAGTATTTTACATCAGTATTTGTAAGCCAAAACCAGGAGTGGGTGATAAATGCAGAAGTGGTGACGCGTTTCTATTATACTTTTCCTCTATTTGTTCCATTTGTACATTTATGACAATTTATGATAATACTAAATTTGAATGTCTTTTTTTTTAATTTAAGGCATGAAAAAAATGTACATTTTTGAAACTTTTGTTTTGTTTGGCTTTTTCCAAGACCTGGCGTTTTTCCTCTGTTTTGTCTATGATAATGTATGAAAGCTTCTTTTTTTGTGTGGCAAGCTAATTTATTTATTGATACCAATTTTGCGTTCATAAAATTTTTTTTTATCACTTTTTATTGTATTTTTTAAGGAGGTGACTTATAACTACAATTCTATTGTTTTAATATCTTTTTACGATGTTTAACATATGGGATAATTAATTTCATATTTTGATTGGTCAGATTGGTGCAAACACTTTATTACCAAATGCATTTATTTATTTATTTTTAATTGGGCCAAAGGGTGTGATTTCAAGTGATTTGAATTTTTTTTAATTTTTACAGGACTTGAACCTGTAATTAATATAGCACTGCAGTACCTCAGTATTTCAGTATATAGTGTAAATAGGACTTAAGAACAGTCTGTGAGCTTCACAGGAGTACCAAGATTGTAGCTATGGGGGACTTCAAAAAGCCCTGGGCTACCATGGTAACCCTGCAATTGTGTAAAAGGGGCCAATGGTAGCTGGTGCACATGTGCACCAGTGATCGCTCTATTTAAATGCCTTAATTGGGAATTGATAGCAGCATGTAAATGATTAACAGCAGCAATTGGAGCATGCTCTGACCAGTGGTGTTAGTCAGATGCCAACCGTGTATCAAAGCTGGATTCTACTTCATGTAGAGCTGTCTCAACTCCTGAGCCCCCTTCAAATATGTGGAACCAGATGCATTTTTACATTCTTTCACACGAGGGGGTTAAAGTCCTAATACAAATAATTAAAATGTTAGAATTAGAATTTAATTTTATAAAATAAAATATATAAGATGCTGAAGACTGTAAATGTTTAGAATCAGAAAATCTCTGTGGAATTTGTCCTTCCATTAAACACGCTCAGTACATTTCACCTGTGTCATTAATCACCTGTTTTCTGCACATTTACATCATTAATGAGAATGACTCAGTTGGACAAACATTGTTTCTCTGACACTGTAATTGGGGGCATTGTTATACAACAATTCTCTATTGCCCGACTAGCACAAACTCCTTGTCCCACAATTGTTTTGTTTGTTACAAGATCTGAGAGCCATCAACTCCCTGTCAAACTCTTAAAGGAGTGCACAAGGACAAAAACCTGATGTGACAAAGGCATCTAACTTGAAACAAAAATACACCAGTTTATTTTTTGCTTTGCTCTTGCAGGTGAATCTAACAATGGTATTTATGTCAGACAGAAATAGGAAAAAGTAGGAAAGAGGTGAAAAAAAGAAAAGTACAATAAAAACATTACATTTTGAGATTTCTTTTTATTCTATATAACTGTAAAAATCCCTTATTTTCAATTGGGTTTCAGTGTAATAATGATGTCACATTTAGAGTTTTTATCACGGTCTATTTTTTTTATAATGGGGTTAAGAACTGGCAGGCAGGTAGTTGTTAACTACCTGTATTTTCTGCCCGACTCAGAGCTTCTGGTGGTGGTCCTATTGCTTCTCATCAACAGAGACAATCTTCCTCTTTTGAGCTCGTCTGTTGACAGGGTGTAACTGATGAAGATCATGCTGATTGATATCCAGTTTCCCGCGGTTAGGGAGCTCCATAGACTTACATTGTAAAACCACATCGGTGTTACACAGAGCATTGAGACATGGAGAGTCAGAAGAGCGGAAAACACTGACAAGAGGAGCGGAAAGGTGCTGGATCCTGGAGAAGGCTGCAGTACACGAGTATATTGAGACACACACAATACATACACATATACACAGATCTAGAAAGAAAAAAATCTTCATGGGAGTGCTTCTTTAACAGTCTAACTTCTGATGAAAGCAGATTTTTTTGTCCTGTGAATGAGTTTGAATTTTCAAATATCCTTTATTTTCACCATCTTCTTCGTGCAGGAGAATAATTTTTTATCTCAAATTTATTAGGTTCGATGTTAAGAGTAAAGATGGTTGTTAATGTCTTCAGGACTACTGAAATCTTATAGTTTGTAATTCTCAGGAGAACACATTGTACGGGTTTATTCCCATGACTGTAGTTTTGGTCAATGAAAAAACGGACAGCACACAAATTAATGTTATTCAATGCGGTAGTGCAGATGAGCGACTTTTTTCACTGATCGAATATGTGTGATTAAAAAAAAAACGCAGCATACACTAGTTGCTATTGGATGAAACACACCCATTCAAGTCTACAGGTGCTTAAAAAGAATCGGATGCTATATAGCATCTGATTTTTATTGATATATTCCAATTCTGTAACATAGGAAACTGTTATGATCTGGTGGCCTAGGAGCAGCATGAGACGGACTCTGGAGTAGGTGGTCCCTGTACTGACCGCAAACCCTAAACTGAGCAGCGCAACTAGAAGTAGCCGTGGGGGGTACCTAACACTCCCTAGACCCCTCGGCACAGCCTAAGATCTAACTACCCCTAAAGACAGAAACAGGAAACCTATCTTGCCTCAGAGAAAATCCCCAAAGGATAGATAGCCCCCCACAAATATTGACTGTGAGAGGAGAGGGAAATAACATACGCAGATATGAAATCAGATTTTAGCATAGGAGGCCATACTAGCTAAAAAGAAAGAATAG
Source organism: Ranitomeya imitator (assembly GCF_032444005.1). NCBI lineage: Eukaryota > Metazoa > Chordata > Amphibia > Anura > Dendrobatidae > Ranitomeya > Ranitomeya imitator. The sequence goes on along the minus strand of NC_091285.1, from coordinate 159,142,094 downwards.
AACAGAGTACTATGCGGTCAGTATAAAAACAATAGAAAATATTCACCGCAGAAAATACGGATCACCACATCTGACTAAAGACATGGGGGGTATATCTGCATCTCCAGAGAAATAGCTAGGCTGCAAAAAATCCTTCACAGACTAAGCTGGACAAGACAAAAACATGAAAATGCACAGAACTATAAGGTCCACAGCAGGTGGACAGCAAAAACAAAGCCAGGACTGGAGAGACCAGCAGGGAAGTGAATCCTTCAAGAACAATGGACAACTGGCACTGACTAAAGGATCCTGCAAAGCTATATACCCCAGTTAGTTTTGCAATTAGTAGATACACCTGTCCACTCCTGCAGTCCAGGCACAACTGCATTACCCTCTACAACCACTGGAGGGAGCCCAAAAGCAGAATTCACAACAGCACCCCCCCCTTGAGGAGGGGTCACCGAACCCTCACCAGAGCCCCCAGGCCGATCAGGATGAACCCGATGAAAGGCACGAACCAAATCAACGGCATGGACATCAGAGGCAGAAACCCAAGAATTATCCTCCTGGCCATAACCCTTCTACTTCACAAGGTACTGAAGCTTCCGCCTCGAAAAACGGGAATCCAAAATCTTCTCAACAACATATTCCAACTCCCCATCAACCAATACAGGGGCCGGAGGATCAACAGAGGGATCAACGGGCTCCACATATTTCCGCAACAAAGATCTATGGAAGACATTATGAATAGCAAAAGAGGCCGGAAGCGCCAGGCGAAAGGACACCGGATTAATAATCTCAGAAATCCTATAAGGACCAATAAATCGAGGCTTAAACTTAGGAGAAGAAACCTTCATAGGAACATGACGGGAAGATAACCAAACCAGATCACCAACCCGAAGCCGGGAACCAACACACCGACGACGGTTAGCAAAACGCTGAGCCTCCTCCTGAGACAGCACCAAATTGTCCACCACATAAGCCCAAATCTGCTGCAACCTGTCGACCACAGAATCCACACCAGGAAGGTCAGAAGGCTCAACCTGCCCAGAAGAAAAACGAGGATAAAAACCAAAATGACAAAAAAAAGGCGAAACCAAAGTAGCCGAACTAGCCCGATTATTAAGGGGAAACTCGGCCAATGGCAAAAAAGCCACCCAATCATCCTCATCAGCAGACACAAAGCATCTCAAATAGGTCTCCAAGGTCTGATTAGTTCGCTCAGTCTGGCCATTTGTCTGAGGATGAAATGCAGAAGAAAAAGACAAATCAATGCCCAGCCTAGCACAAAAGGTCCGCCAAAACCTAGAAACAAACTGGGAACCTCTGTCGGACACAATATTCTCCGGAATACCATGCAAACGTACCACACGCTGAAAAAACAACGGAACCAAATCAGAAGAAGAAGGCAATTTAGGCAAAGGCACCAAATGAACCATCTTAGAAAATCGGTCACAGACAACCCAGATAACCGACATTCTTTGAGAAACAGGAAGATCGGAAATAAAATCCATAGAAATATGCGTCCAAGGTCTCTCAGGGACCGGCAATGGCAAAAGCAACCCAATAGTGCGAGAACAGCAAGGCTTAGCCCGCGCACAAATCCCACAGGACTGCACAAAAGAACGCACATCCCGTGACAAAGAAGGCCACCAAAAGGACCTACTAACCAAATCTCTGGTACCAAAAATCCCAAGATGGCCAGCCAACACAGAACAATGAACCTCAGAAATCACTTTACTAGTCCATCTATCAGGAACAAACAGTTTCCCCACAGGACAGCGGTCAGTCTTATCAGCCTGAAATTCCTGAAGAACCCGTCACAAATCAGGGGAGATGGCAGAAAGAATCACCCCTTCCTTCAAAATGCCGACCGGCTCAAGAACCCCAGGGGAATCAGGAAAAAAACTCCTAGAGAGGGCATCCGCCTTAACATTCTTAGTACCAGGAATGTACGAGACCACAAAATCAAAATGGGAGAAAAACAGGATCGAGCCTGTCTAGGATTCAGTCGTTTGGCAGACTCGAGGTAAATCAGATTCTTATGATTGGTCAGGACCACAATACGGTGCTTGGCCCCCTCAAGCCAATGTCTCCACTCCTCAAATGCCCACTTCATAGCCAACAACTCCCGATTGCCGACATAATTGCGTTCCGCAGGCGAAAACTTCCGAGAAAAGAAGGCACATGGTTTCATCAAGGAACCATCAGAATTCCTCTGAGACAAAACGGCCCCTGCCCCAATCTCAGACGCGTCAACCTCAACCTGAAATGGAAGAGAAACATCTGACTGACGCAACACAAGGGCAGAAGTAAATCGGCATTTAGGCTCCTGAAAGGCAGAAACAGCCGCAGAGGACCAATTCGTCACATCAGCGCCTTTCTTGGTCAAATCGGTTAGAGGTTTAACCACACTGGAGAAGTTGGCAATGAAACGACGATAAAAATTAGCAAAGCCCAAGAATTTCTGAAGGCTCTTCACAGATGTGGGCTGAATCCAATCATGAATGGCCTGAACCTTAACCGGATCCATTTCTATAGATGAGGGAGAAAAAAATGAAACCCAAAAAAGAAACCTTCTGTACTCCAAAGAGGCACTTTGACCCCTTCACAAATAAAGCATTATTACAGAGGATCTGAAATACCATCCTGACCTGTTTCACATGAGACTCCCAATCATTGGAAAAAAAAATCAAAATATCATCCAAATATACAACCATGAATTTTTCAAGATAACTCCGAAAGATATCATGCATGAAGGATTGGAACACCGATGGGGCATTAGAGAGTCCGAATAGCATCACAAGGTATTCAAAATGGCCTTCGGGCATATTAAATGCAGTTTTCCATTCGTCACCCTGCTTGATACGAATAAGATTATATGCCCCTCGAAGGTCAATCTTGGTAAACCAGCTAGACCCCTTAATCCTAGCAAACAAATCAGTAAGCAAAGGCAAGTTGTATTGAAATTTAACCGTAATCTTATTAAGAAGACGATAATCAATACAGGGTCTCAAGGAGCCATCCTTCTTGGCAACAAAAAAGAACCCCGCTCCCAACGGTGAAGAAGATGGCCGAATATGCCCTTTCTCCAAAGACTCCTTAATATAGCTCCGAATGGCGGTATGTTCAAGCACAGACAGGTTGAAAAGTCGGCCCTTAGGGAACTTACAACCTGGAATCAAGTCAATAGCACAATCACAATCCCTATGCGGTGGAAGGGAACTGGATTTGGGCTCATCGAATACATCCTGGAAGTCAGACAAAAACTCAGGAACTTCAGAAGAGGGGGAAGAGGAAATTGACATCAAAGGAACCTGATCATGAACCCCCTGACAACCCCAACTAGTCACAGACATGGATTTTCAATCTAACACCGGATTATGTAGCTGCAACCATGGAAAACCCAGCACAATATCATCATGCAAATTATGCAACACCAGAAAACGACAATCTTCCTGATGGGCTGGCGCCATCCGCATGGCCAGCTGTGTCCAAAACTGAGGTTTATTTTTAGCCAATGGTGTAGCATCAATGCCCCTCAAAGGAATAGGGTTCTGCAAAGGCGGCAAGGGAAAACCACAACGTCTGGCAAATTCTAAGTCCATTAAGTTCAGAGCAGCGCCTGAATCCACAAATGCCATGACAGAAAATGATGATAATGAGCAGATCAAGGTCACAGATAACAGAAATTTAGGTTGTATAGTACTGATGGCAACAGAACTAGCGATTCTCTTAGTACGCTTAGGGCAATCAGAAATAACATGAGCAGAATCGCCGAAGTAAAAACACAACCTATTCTGACGCCTGAATGTTTGACGTTCAGCTCTAGACAAAATCCTATCACACTGCATAGGCTCAGGGCTCTGCTCAGAGGACAACACCACAGTGTGCACAACTCTGCGCTCGCGCAAGCGCCGATCAATCTGAATGGCCAGAGACATAGAATCACTCAGACCAGCAGGCGTGGGGAACCCCACCATAACATCTTTAACGGATTCAGAAAGACCCTTTCTGAAAATTGCCGCCAAGGCATCCTCATTCCATTTAGTCAGTACAGACCATTTTCTAAATTTCTGGCAATACGATTCTGCCGCTTCTTGACCTTGACACAGGGCTAACAAGATTTTCTCAGCCTGATCCACAGAATTAGGCTCAACATACAACAACCCCAATGCCTGAAAGAACGAATCAACATTAAGCAAAGCAGGATTGCCAGATTCCAGGGAAAATGCCCAATCCTGTGAGTCACCACGCAGCAGAGATATGATGATTTTAACCTGCTGAATAGGATCACCAGAAGACCGGGGTCTTAATGCAAAAAACAGTTTACAGTTATTTTTGAAACTCAAAAATTTGGATCTGTCACCAAAGAATAAATCAGGAGTGGGAATCTTGGGTTCTAAGGCAGGAGTCTGAACAATGAAATCTGAAATACCCTGTACCCTAGCAGCAAGCTGATCCACCCGAGAAACTAACTCCGGAACATTAATGTTAATACTAGACTCCGTAGCCACCCAGAGGTAAAGAGGGAGGAAAATACCAAACAGGCTAAGGAAAAAAAATGGCTCAAAAGCTTCCCTCCCTTCTTCTGAGATGCAATTAACTCATTGTTGTCCAGTTCTACTGTTATGATCTAGTGGCCTAGGAGCAGCATGAGACGGACTCTGGAGTAGGTGGTCCCTGTACTGACCACAAACCCTGAACCTAGCAACGCAACTAGAAGTAGCCGTGGGGGTACCTAACACTCCCTAGACCCCTCGGCACAGCCTAAGATCTAACTACCCCTAAAGACAGAAACAGGAAACCTATCTTGCCTCAGAGAAAATCCCCAAAGGATAGATAGCCCGCCACAAATATTGACTGTGAGAGGAGAGGGAAACAACATACGCAGATATGAAATCAGATTTTAGCATAGGAGGCCATGCTAGCTAAAAAGAAAGAATAGAACAAAGTACTATGCGACCAGTATAAAAACACTAGAAAATATCCACCGCAGAAAATACGGATCACCACATCTGACTAAAGACATGGAGGGTATATCTGCATCTCCAGAGAAATAGCTAGGCTGCAAAAAAATCCTTCACAGACTAAGCTGGACAAGACAAAAACATGAAAATGCACAGAACTATAAGGTCCACAGCAGGTGGACAGCAAAAACAAAGCCAGGACTTATCTTTGTAGAAAAGCACAGCAAACTGGAGAGACCAGCAGGGAAGTGAATCCTTCAAGAACAATGGACAACTGGCACTGACTAAAGGATCCTGCAAAGCTATATACCCCAGTTAGTTTTGCAATTAGTAGATACACCTGTCCACTCCTGCAGTCCAGGCACAACTGCATTACCCTCACAACCACCGGAGGGAGCCCAAAAGCAGAATTCACAACAGGAAACTGTAAATGGTCTTTATGATGACACAGTATCACACTGGCCACTGCTGCAGGGGTAAATTATTCTTAATTATGCCAGACATATTGTTCTCTTGTTCAGTAGGTCAAGGGACATGAGCCATTGTTTCAAAATGAGTGTCTGCTAACCCTTGTAGTGCACTGTTCCTTTTTTCACTAGGTCAAGGGACACGAGCCATTGTTTCATTTGAGCCTGTACATTGACTCCTGTATGTTAATTCGTGGAATGTCTGCTGGTTATGTATTGTATCAGCCCCCTGCTCTTTACTAGTCTACACATCTTGGAAGACAAAAATGCAGGTTAATAGAACAATCAAACAATGAGGGGCTCCCCCCAATTGTGTGGGAAAATGCCCTGAATAGGAGCTGTGGGTATAAAAGGGGTCTGTCTATCTCTCCAGAGAGACTCTACAGGACATCAGCAGAGTGGAATACAGATCTGCTCTACTGCCCATCACTGAACCCACAAAGACGCTTGGAGAACCCAGGTTGGTACTATCAGATTCCCTGGCCACAAACCTCACTGTACTCTGTCAGCATCCCAAACTACCTCGTCTCTATGGGTGCCTGCCAAAAACGGGATGCTACTGGTTGGGGTAGTTGGCCTTGGATGCCCCGAAGTCAGAGGTTCCACTACTTGGCAAGCCAGTGGAAGTGAAAGCCTCTGTCATTTGCACCATCTTGTGTACTTGCTGGGACTATACAATACATTGTTGACTGTTGGAGATCCAATAAAGTATTACTGCAGTGTGTTTCTTTCACCCTGTGTTGTCTGAGCACTATTCTGCTCACAGGGAAGGAGTACAGGTGCTCAGTGGGATGAGCCCTTGTCCATGTGGTCTTTCTAAAGACAGCCAGGCCAGAGGGCACACGATGGTCAGTATTAATATTTATTTTTATTGTTTGGATTATGTAATGCACCGACCGTATTACAGAACTTTGTGAATTAGATCTTTTGTGACGTCCTGTATCAGTATGTTCTAGTTTGGATGACCACCTCTTCTGCTCCAGACACATAGGCTCTCATGACAATCATGTTTGCTCTGTTCTGAAAAGAGTACACAACAGATCTATAGTCATCAAGTCAGGTGTCAGAAATAATAAATTCACGATGCACAAATAAATGCCTCATGAATTCATTATTTCTGACACATGTCCTGGTGAGTATAGATATGCCTTGTATGACCTCCATCGTCCCTTCACTTTCTGTGAAATAGATTTTATGTACACAGAAGATAAAATGGAGGTACTACAAGGCATTTCTCAACTCACCAGGTCAGGTGTCATAAATAATGATTTTTTGAACACATGACCTGTTCAGTATAGTTCTGCTGTGTATTCAGCTGTGTATTACCACCATATTATCTTCAGTCTGCGACCAAAAATCACAGAGTAAATAGAAAGAATACTTTTTGGAGAAAATACAAGTATTATTTTTTTGGGCCACCTCATATCTCTATACCAAACACACTCAAAGCTTTAGTGTTGTACTAACTAAGTACTGGAGCTAGGAGGTGGCCCCCCAAAAAAGTGTTCGGCGCATTTTTTTTATTTAGTGCATGGTGTGTGTTGCCGGCGGCAAAATACACAATTACCCAAACCTTATTGGGGTCAAAAAACATTATTATTTATTTTAACAAAACAAACCAAAAAAAATAAAAAATAACTGCGCCTGCTAACTGTGGACGATGCAGGGGTGGCTGGAGAAGGTGCAATAAAATTACTGGGGTCTGGAAATTCGGGGATTGGGCTAGACACATGAGAGGGCAGAGACACACTGGAAGGGTGAGACAAACCAGACATTACAGACACATTGGGAGGTGAGGGGGGGGAGGGATAGCTTTTGGCTTTTGTTGTTTTTTGCCTTTTCCTTTCTTGGATCAGTGCTGCTGTCCTGGGAGCCTCGTTGGGCTCATTAATATCGGCCTAGCTGTGGTGGCCGACCTATCACAGTCCGTGTGCCTTTGCAGCGGCATTGCTGTTGTGGTGGCGGGGAACGCCAGGCCAGGGTCCAGCAGCGGCATTGCTGTTGTGGTGGCGGGGAACGGCAGGCCAAGGTCCGGCAGCGGCATTGCTGTTGTGGTGGCGGGGAACGCCAGGCCAGGGTCCGGCAGCAGCATTGCTGTTGTGGAGGTGGTACTGAAGGCCATGCCAGTGTCCTGCAGCTGCCACATGGTGGTGGCACTGGAGGAGGTCCAAGCAGGTGCAGCAGTTGTCATGGTGGTGGTGGTGGGCTGTCCTACAGCACTCGGCATGGTGGTAGTGCTATAGTGGTGTCCGGCAGTGCTTGGAATGGAGGTGGCCATGCAGTGGTATGCAGCAGAGGTTGGCATTGAGGTAAAGCGTGACAGTGTGGGCACAGGTGGAAATGCCCCCACTGTCTGCTGAAAATACTGACTCTGCTGCATAGCCTGCACATAAGCACCATTGCAGGCCTGCATAACACTTATCTGGAGATTGGGAGTAAGGTGTTCCGACATGTCCTGTTCAATTTGATTAAAAAAAATGATGTGCTGGCCTCTGGAGGTTGGCTTTCACTTGGGCAAGGGCTGTGGTAACCTCCTGGAAACGTGTACTTATAAGGCTAAGGGCAGTATCCAGTCGGTCACCCATCGCCTTGAGCCCCTCATGGAAAACCAAGCTCAAGTGCAGAAACTCGGGCATGAGTGACCTGTCTGTGGCCCTCTACCGCTGCTGGGAGGAGCCCATAAAAAAATGGGCAGAGGCAGAGGACTGGGGAAGCGGATCACCTGATAGACCAGCTTCCTGGTCTCCAGTTAGTGTGGCAGGCTCACTTGCTGCAGCGTTGGAGGATGGCTGGGACGAGTCCGTGGCTGTCTGATGAAGGACCGCTCCAGAACCTGGGCCAACAGTGGTGCTCCATGTGCTGTGAAAAAAGGAGAAAATTTTTTTTTCATACCAAAGATTTACAAAACGCAAACTCCTGTGAAATATAAATATACAGATTAAGGCTGAGGTCACACTAGCAGTATTTGGTCATAGTTTTACATCAGACTTTGTAAGCCAAAACCGAGAGTAAAAGAGTACGAGGAAAAGTCTAATCGAAACAGATGCACAACTTCTGCATTAATCACCCACTCCTGGTTTTGGATTCCAAATTTCCAAATACTGATGTAAAATGGGAAGGAACGATGGAGGTCATACAAGGCATATCTATACTCACCAGGACAAGTGTCAGGAATAAGGAATTCATGAGGCATTTATTTGTGCATCATGAATTCATTATTTCTGACACCTGACTTGATGACTATACAGTAGATCTGTTGTGTAGGCTGCCATCACACTGTCAGTATTTGCTCACTATTTTACATCAGTATTTGTAGCCAAAAACAGGAGTGGAACAATGTGAGGAAAACTATAATAAAAACATATGCACCACTTCTGCATTAATCATCCACTCCTGGGTTTGGATTCCAAATACTGATGTAAAATAGTGACCAAAAAATGCTAGTGTGACGGCAGCCTAATGCAATACAAAACATTTTTTTGCTTTTCACCAAAAATATACTTACGTTCTCTGGGCAAGGACTGGTCTCAAAAATGCAAGGATGCGGTGATATTTGTATTTTCGGATCCTTGCTCCTGAGCCACTAGGAAGCCAGCTCTCTTGACGCAGGTCCTTGTTGAAGCAATCCTTCATTGAACGGCAACGAGTTTTGACTTTGAACACTGTTGAAAAAACAAAACATAATGGTTAGACAATGTACTTTTGGCCGTGCTCACATAACTGTGTGATGAGAGAAAATCCTGAGAGTTTCTCTCATCACACACAGTTGTGTGAGCACGGCCAAGGTCTCTGCTGCTTCACACTGCATTGCACTTGCAAAATGCATTTTGGACCCGAGTCGGGGCATTGTCCCAGCCATCCCACAACGCTTTGGCCACCTCATTCCATAGCCGCCGGATCATCACGTTGACCGAGTGCTTGGGAACCTGGGTGTCCCACAATGGAACTCGCTCATGGACCAGGGAGATGAGGTGGTCATTGTCTGTGAGGTCCTCATCCCATTCTGGAACCTAAAAAAAGGGACATTAATTTTGGAGACATTAACAGAAGGAAGAAATACAACAGAAGCAGAGAAATGGCATGAATATTGAAAGTAAAAAAAAAGAAGTGCAGAAGCAAAAGGGAAATTAAAAGAAAAAGTAAAGAAAGGAAGATTCAAGAATTGTAAAGTGAGGATACAAAAAACAGTCAGTCACGTATACGTACACACTGCTGCCGTGCCACCCCACCGTGACACCACTCCTCCTGCTCAGCCTCTGCCGCAGTGGAAGAAGTGCTCTAAAAAAACAAAAAACAAAATTTGTCATACATGTTGATGTGACAGTGAATACTTACCAATCTGAGGATCTGAGGAGGTGAGTACTCACTTCACTGACATGTTCTACTTCAGAAGGCCCAGGACGTTGCTCCTCATCAGAAGAAGATGACATTCTGATACATGTAGAAAGAAAGAAATGGCAGAAATTAGGACATGTAAAGACAGAAAATAGAAAATAAAGGCTTTGGCTAGGATATACTCAAATTGTTCAAAGGCTTGTTTGCTCCAAGGTGCTGTGGTCTGTCTGCTCTGCTTGGCTTGTCTGCTTAGTGACCTGCAAATGTCCACTCCCTCCCTTTATCTCCTTGTATGTGGGAGGTGGCTTATCAGTGTCTAGACATGTTTTTCTCTGGTGCAAAGCATGCATTCACGAACGCAAGCAAACGCATGTGCTTGTGAACGCATGCGTTCACATAGACAGCAATGCGTTTTTTTGGGGGGCGCATTCCTTCCACAATCGACCGCATACATTTCTAGGCGGCAAATTGACGCCTCTAAAATTACTACATGTAGCGTTTACCTCGACAAACCGCAGACGACGAAATGACGTATGTGTCATCAAACGTGGCAAAAAGCAACCGATCGCAGACGCATGCGTCCCTAATGTTAAATATAGGAATACACAACGCATGCGGATATTTGCGGCAGAAACGCTGCGGTCACAACCGCAAATGTGAAACTGGCCTTAATCAAAAGTCACTGCAAAAGCCCCTGCCAGGGGCAGGAGGGAGCAGATGGGTCAGGAGTTGAAAAGGGAGATGACAAATGCATGTACAAGAGACTTCCTATTTCTATACAGAGCAGAGGAAAGAGAAGAATTTAATAATAATAATAATAATAATTTTTATTTATATAGCGCCAACATATTCCGCAGCGCTTTACAAATTATAGAGGGGACTTGTACATACAATAGACATTACAGCATAACAGAAATAGAGTTCAAAACAGATACCAAGAGGAGTGAGGGCCCTGCTCGTAAGCTTACAAACTATGAGGAAAAGGGGAGACACGAGAGGTGGATGGTAACAATTGCTATAGTTAATTTAATGGGTAGAAAGGCAAAATGAGCAATTGTAAGTACAGAACACTATACAATATGATGACTGCAATATATTAAGAGGATGCAAATGTTGATGGGAGGAGTGCTTCTTTAAGTTGGAATCTCTTGTGCACTAATTGCAGCACTGGATCCTAAAAAAATTTAGCATCAGAAAATTGTGTGTTGCAACCTGCACCAAAAGAGACTCAAATGAGGAGTGGTGAGATTATGTACAGTATATTGAAGAGTTACTGTAGTAACAGGTGCTCATGTAGTTTTACATGTTAAAATGATCCTGCACCTACAGTAACTCTGTTGTTATACATTATGTGTTTTTGGGACATACCTGCAGGGCTTAGATGCAACATTGTGTTAGAGCAGCAGGATAACATAGGTGCCAATGCTCAGTGACCCAAGAGGTAATTTTAACTTTTTGTCAAATTTGGGCTTAATCTAGGGCCCACTGTTGAGCATACGGTGTCACTAACTGGTAGCTTATAGTTCTTTTGTTGCTTTGAGAACCACAATTACCTGAAGTCAACCATCAATGTGCTCATAAAAACCCTTGCTTAGGTAATAAAAAAGCTTGTTTCACCGTCAAGGGGTGTGTTAATTTTGCTGTTGATATGTATGTGGGATAGAATTCCTTTATATAAAAAATAATATACCCTTCCAAGTTTAATAAAAATATAGTGGCAGCAAAATGGTTCCCAACTAAGGGATGGAGGATCAATGCAGGTGTACACAATAGTCAGTTGAACCTTTTTACTAAAAAGGAGGTAATGAGCTTGGTGGTACACAGTATTATGTGAGGCAACTTACTGGGGAGTAAGGAATGTACACCGGCAATTCACTAATGCTTGGGACAGTCTGCTGACTTTCCTGTTCAACTGCCCCTCCATCTCTCCATCAGTCTTTGTGTCCCTTTATTATGCATCACAGCATGCACTTTCTCACAGATTCTTTATAATGGACATTTCTCAATACTGGCAATCTCTTGCAGTAACTTGTCTAATCTTTTTGCACACAATTACGGCCTGCTCTCCACTGTCTCCCAACAGTCACTGGTTGTCATGCATAGTGTAGAATGGACTAATTGCAACACAAAGGGATAACGGGAAGAGAGTCCGACCCTAAGCGACCCTAAATTGGTTCCGTACCTATCGCATAGCAGGGTACCTGTTCCCTGCCTGATGCTGGCAGTTAGCCCTACTTAAGGATGGATGGGGTAGGAAATGGTCAATCCCCACTACAACTAAAGACAAATGGGATAGACAAACAAGGGGAACACTTAGCTTATGTAGACTCAGAGAGAAACACAGATGTCCTCCAAACACCAAAGCGGAACATAGCTGACTGCAATAGCTCAAAGCCTCAAAAGGGGGAAATGGAAATTATTATTATTATTTATTTATATTGCACCAATGATGTGTACCTGCTAACTTACTCCGGTCTTCCCATACAATTTTAGCAGTGTTTACAATTACCCACATAGAGCCACAGAGTTAGGCCATAAATACTCATCTGTGCCGCTGTGTAGCACCGAACGCCATATTAAAGAACACGCCTCAACGCGTTTCGCCTATGCAGGCTCATCAGGAGGCCAGATGTCCTGATATCTTGTGTCACATCAGATTGTGGATAGCTAACTATGTGGGTAATTGTAAACACTGCTACAGTGGGGCAAAAAAGTATTTAGTCAGTCAGCAATAGTGCAAGTTCCACCACTTAAAAAGATGAGAGGCGTCTGTAATTTACATCATAGCTAGACCTCAACTATGGGAGACAAACTGAGAAAAAAAAATCCAGAAAATGACATTGTCTGTTTTTTTAACATTTTATTTGCATATTATGGTGGAAAATAAGTATTTGGTCAGAAACAAAATTTCATCTCAATACTTTGTAATATATCCTTTGTTGGCAATGACAGAGGTCAAACGTTTTCTGTAAGTCTTCACAAGGTTGCCACACACTGTTGTTGGTATGTTGGCCCATTCCTCCATGCAGATCTCCTCTGGAGCAGTGATGTTTTTGGCTTTTCGCTTGGCAACACGGACTTTCAACTCCCTCCAAAGGTTTTCTATAGGGTTGAGATCTGGAGACTGGCTAGGCCACTCCAGGACCTTGAAATGCTTCTTACGAAGCCACTCCTTCGTTGCCCTGGCGGTGTGCTTTGGATCATTGTCATGTTGAAAGACCCAGCCATGTTTCATCTTCAATGCCCTTGCTGATGGAAGGAGGTTTGCACTCAAAATCTCACGATACATGGCCCCATTCATTCTTTCATGTACCCGGATCAGTCGTCCTGGCCCCTTTGCAGAGAAACAGCCCCAAAGCATGATGTTTCCACAACCATGCTTTATAGTAGGTATGGTGTTTGATGGATGCAACTCAGTATTCTTTTTCCTCCAAACACGACAAGTTGTGTTTCTACCAAACAGTTCCAGTTTGGTTTCATCAGACCATAGGACATTCTCCCAAAACTCCTCTGGATCATCCAAATGCTCTCTAGCAAACTTCAGACGGGCCCGGACATGTACTGGCTTAAGCGGTGGGACACGTCTGGCACTGCAGTATCTGAGTCCATTGTGGCGTAGTGTGTTACTTATGGTAGGCCTTGTTACATTGGTCCCAGCTCTCTGCAGTTCATTCACTAGGTCCCCCCGCGTGGTTCTGGGATTTTTGCTCACCGTTCTTGTGATCATTCTGACCCCACGGGGTGGGATTTTGCGTGGAGCCCCAGATCGAGGGAGATTATCAGTGGTCTTGTATGTCTTCCATTTTCTAATTATTGCTCCCACTGTTGATTTCTCCACGCCAAGCTGGTTGGCTATTGCAGATTCCGTCTTCCCAGCCTGGTGCAGGGCTACAATTTTGTTTCTGGTGTCCTTTGACAGCTCTTTGGTCTTCACCATAGTGGAGTTTGGTGTCAGACTGTTTGAGGGTGTGCACAGGTGTCTTTTTATACTGATAACAAGTTTAAACAGGTGCCATTACTACAGGTAATGAGTGGAGGAAAGAGGAGACTCTTAAAGAAGAAGTTACAGGTCTGTGAGAGCCAGAAATCTTGATTGTTTGTTTCTGACCAAATACTTATTTTCCACCATAATATGCAAATAAAATGTTAAAAAAACAGACAATGTGATTTTCTGGATTTTTTTTTCTCAGTTTGTCTCCCATAGTTGAGGTCTACCTATGATGTAAATTACAGACGCATCTCATCTTTTTAAGTGGTGGAACTTGCACTATTGCTGACTGACTAAATACTTTTTTGCCCCACTGTAAAATTGTATGGGAAGACCGGAGTAAGTTAGCAGGGACACATCATTGGTATACTAGTCCATGCATATAATGAGCTGATCCGGCTGTACTTATCTTGATTTCTACCCCACTACTCTGAGTGCTAGCCCATGTAAATGTATATAGATGATCCGGCTGGATTTATCTAGAAGTGTATCTATACTGTGCCAAGGATCTCGGGGCCGCTGTGAATGACTATCCAGTTGTGATATACTTATCGCCATATGTGTGTGTACATAGCGTGTTGCTTTTGGGGAACTAGGTAATCCCTAGCATAGTAGTTATCTGTCTAGTGCAAGAGGACCCTTTAGTGTGTGGGCAGTGGCTTACATTAGTGGCTGCAGGGCTTTGTAGGGCCCATAGGGAGAGTCATCGTGGAGCGGGGGCACCATAACGCTCCCCCCTAGGGCGTCTACCTCCGCAGCCAGGCAGGGGCAGTATAGTTGCCTTTAATAGGGTGTTCTAGGTTTCCCCATTAGTTTTATTTTATTCGTTTTGAGCACATTCTTTTGTTTGTTGGTTTTTGATTTGTGTTGGTTACTATAGGTGGGTTTGCTTGCCTTGTTTTTAATAATAATAATAAAAATAATTTTATACTGAGGTTTTTTCATATGATTTCTCCATAGACTTGCATTAGCGACGCATTGCGACGTATGGCCACACGTCGCATCCGTCGTGCGACGGATGCATCGTGTTTTGGCGGACCCTCGGCACAAAAAAAGTTACATGTAACATTTTTTTCTGCATCGAGTCCACCATTTTCGACAGCGCATGCGCGTCAGAAACTCCACCCCCTCCTCCCTGGAACTCACAATGGGCAGCGGATGCATTGTAAAACTGCATCCGCTGCCCACATTGTGCTACATTAGCACACTGTCCGTCGGTACATCGGGCCGACGGTTTGCGACGGCCCGTACCGACGGACTAGTGTGAAAGTAGCCTTAGTGGGCTCAGTGCATTATCTTTTGATCCTTGAAAACTTTCATCCTCTTTCTGAGATATCATTTTAAATTAATTGTAGGTCTGTTTTTGATCACTCATTTGCATTTGCACTTTGTATTTAATTAATCTATTTGACAAATTATTCTTGAATAGTAGATGAGATTTCTTGTTGATCCTACAATATTACGCTGCCACTGTGCAATAATTTGGGATATGTTCTTTCCCCTGTATCTTTCTTATCTTGGAGTCTCCCAATATATATTTTCCTGATATAATTTTATATATATATATATATATATATATATACAGTGGGGCAAAAAAGTATTTAGTCAGTCAGCAATAGTGCAAGTTCCACCACTTAAAAAGATGAGAGGCGTCTGTAATTTACATCATAGGTAGACCTCAACTATGGGAGACAAACTGAGAAAAAAAAATCCAGAAAATCACATTGTCTGTTTTTTTAACATTTTATTTGCATATTATGGTGGAAAATAAGTATTTGGTCAGAAACAAAATTTCATCTCAATACTTTGTAATATATCCTTTGTTGGCAATGACAGAGGTCAAACGTTTTCTGTAAGTCTTTACAAGGTTGCCACACACTGTTGTTGGTATGTTGGCCCATTCCTCCATGCAGATCTCCTCTAGAGCAGTGATGTTTTTGGCTTTTCGCTTGGCAACATGGACTTTCAACTCCCTCCAAAGGTTTTCTATAGGGTTGAGATCTGGAGACTGGCTAGGCCACTCCAGGACCTTGAAATGCTTCTTACGAAGCCACTCCTTCGTTGCCCTGGTGGTGTGCTTTGGATTATTGTCATGTTGAAAGACCCAGCCATGTTTCATCTTCAATGCCCTTGCTGATGGAAGGAGGTTTGCACTCAAAATCTCACGATACATGGCCCCATTCATTCTTTCATGTACCCGGATCAGTCGTCCTGGCCCCTTTACAGAGAAACAGCCCCAAAGCATGATGTTTCCACCACCATGCTTTACAGTAGGTATGGTGTTTGATGGATGCAACTCAGTATTCTTTTTCCTCCAAACACGACAAGTTGTGTTTCTACCAAACAGTTCCAGTTTGGTTTCATCAGACCATAGGACATTCTCCCAAAACTCCTCTGGATCATCCAAATGCTCTCTAGCAAACTTCAGACGGGCCCGGACATGTACTGGCTTAAGCAGTGGGACACGTCTGGCACAGCAGGATCTGAGTCCATGGTGGCGTAGTGTGTTACTTATGGTAGGCCTTGTTACATTGGTTCCAGCTCTCTGCAGTTCATTCACTAGGTCTCCCCGCGTGGTTCTGGGATTTTTGCTCACCGTTCTTGTGATCATTCTGACCCCACGGAGTGGGATTTTGCGTGGAGCCCCAGATCGAGGGAGATTATCAGTGGTCTTGCATGTCTTCCATTTTCTAATTATTGCTCCCACTGTTGATTTCTTCACTCCAAGCTGGTTGGCTATTGCAGATTCAGTCTTCCCAGCCTGGTGCAGGGCTACAATTTTGTTTCTAGTGTCCTTTGACAGCTCTTTGGTCTTCACCATAGTGGAGTTTGGAGTCAGACTGTTTGAGGGTGTGCACAGGTGTCTTTTTATACTGATAACAAGTTTAAACAGGTGCCATTACTACAGGTAATGAGTGGAGGAAAGAGGAGACTCTTAAAGAAGAAGTTACAGGTCTGTGAGAGCCAGAAATCTTGATTGTTTGTTTCTGACCAAATACTTATTTTCCACCATAATATGCAAACAAAATGATAAAAAAACAGACAATGTGATTTTCTGGATTTTTTTTTCTCAGTTTGTCTCCCATAGTTGAGGTCTACCTATGATGTAAATTACAGACGCCTCTCATCTTTTTAAGTGGTGGAATTTGCACTATTGCTGACTGACTAAATACTTTTTTGCCCCACTGTATATATATATATATATATATATATATATATATATATATATATATATATATATATATATATGCCAGCCTCTTTAGACATGGTACCTGGGTGCCGCTATTTCTTTCCCTTGTTTTTTTTATAATTAAAAAATGTATTTAATATGTATGTGTATTCATGTATTAATAAAATTTTAATATATTTATTTTATAACTGCCTTGTGCAGGCATGTACTACAGAGGACAGAGAATGAACTTCAATCCAATATTGCAGCCAGCATGCAGCCAGCGGGTAAGGGAAGGGTGAATCAAAAACCCCCAAACCCCGCCTCCATGGCTGAAGATTGTTCCCTCCAAATTCAGGTGACAGTGTCCCTTTAAGCGCTGTCCCCTGCATCTGGTGCTGAAGCCGCCATTCATTTCTTCTCTCCAGCAGCGTTCGCTGTAGAGAAGATATGAAAAATCTTTTTTCTTTTTTTTTGGTGTTTAAAAAAAAAGATCCCTGTCCCCAACCCCCTGCCACCCCCTGTGCGCCCCCCCGCTGTTAATAAAATACTTACTCGGCTCCCTCGCTACTTCTTCTGCTCGCCTCTGCTTCTCCTGTATGAGCGGTCACGTGGTGCCGCCCATTACAGTAATGAATATGCGGCTCCACCCCTATGGGAGGTGGAACCGCATATTCATCACTGTAATGTGCGGCACCACATGACCGCTCATACAGGACAAGCAGCGACGCTGAGAGGATGTAAGCGCCGAGGGAGCTGGGTAAGTATTTTAATGCCAGCGGGCGGGCGCACAGGAGGTGGGAGGGGGCAGTTTACCGGCAACTTTATTTTTAAAACAAAAAAAAAAAAATTATTCATTCCTTCTTTCCAGCAAACGCTGCTGGGAAGAAGGGATGAATTCCGGCCTCAGCACCACACGCGGGGGGGGGGACAGCGCTTACAGTAGCGCTGTCTCCTGCACGGCACACGGACTGCACACGGACAACATCCGTGTGCGGTACGTGTTTTACACGGACCCATTGACTTTAATGGGTCCGTGTAATACGTGCGCTCCCACAAACACTAACATGTCTCCGTGTTTTCCAAACGGACACACGGTCTGTGAAAACACGCTGACATGTGCAGAGACACAATGATTTTAATGTGTCTATGTGAGTCAGTGTCTCCGGTACATGAGGAAACTGTCACCTCACGTACCGGAGCCACTGACGTGTGAAACCAGCCTAAGATAGAGCAGACAAAACCATGAATTCTAGCAAACACAGCATCCGCCATACAGACTACATCTGTCTGCAAACATGGAATTTTTTTTAGACCTGCTCTCTAGCACCACCTCTGCTCTCAGGACAAAATGAGAATTGCAAGTTGAAAACAAACATCCCCCTTGATTATCAAGCTCAGGGTTCCCAAGGGTTAATTGAGTTTCTTTTCACTTTGGACAGACCCCAATAAAATGTCCCTTTATCCCACAAAAAAAGACCTTTTTTCTTGCAAGTGTGAGGAAAAACATATGGCGTGGACACACCTCTCAACTGCATGGGTTTCTCTAACTCCACAATTATAGGTTCACCCTGGTCCTTCCTGCCAACACCAGGTCCTTGTCCCGGAAAGAGGGTTCAGAAGCAGGTGGTCTTACCCATCTGTCCCGCAGGCATCTATCTACCTGAATAGCCAAGGGCATGGCAGCCTCCAGTGACACAGGAGTTTCATACACTGCTAATGCATCCTTTAACCTTTCAGTGAGGCCCTGAAGGAATTGGCTTCAGAGAGCCATGTCATTCCATTTGGTATCAGCTGAACACCAGTGGAATTCAGAGCTATAAGGCTATGTGCCCATGTTGCAAAATGTCAGCAGTATTTTCCTGAACAAAACCGGACTCCTTTTGCAGGAAATCAGCTGGCGTTTTTTTTTTTTGCATTTTTCTTGCGTATTTTTCCAGAGCGTCCCACTACTACATTATATAGTGGCAAATCTGGAGATTGTCCGCAAAATTAATGAACATGCTGCGTTCTTTTTCCGTGATGCGTTTTTTTACGGAAAAAAATGCAGCATGGGCACAAAAAAAAAAATGCGTTCTAATAATGGAATGCTTAATCTAAGCTTTTTCTTTAGCATTTTTGCAGCTGAAAACAGATGAAAAAACGCTAAAAAAAGCTAAAATTCCTGAATGTGGGCACACAGCCTAAGTCTCCACTGAAAGATTCCCTTGCTGAATGTGACGCTGCTTGGATTCAGCCAAGGAAATACGGTCAGGATCATCATAGATCAGGGCAAAGGACCTGAAAAACTCCTCCACAGACTGGAGACCCATAGAATCCTGTGGCAGAGAAAAAGCATAGGAATGGGCAGGGTCGGCGTCAGCACCCGGCACACTGGGCAAATGCCGGGGCCCTGGGGAGAGGGGGGGGCCCACTCATGCTGTCATAGATACAGCTGGGAGAGCAGAGCAGGAGATAACATGCTCTCTCCCCCCACAAAGTCACTGCTGGCTGCGTTCTCTTAACCCCTATGTGCCAGCTCTGACACAAGCATCTTCTCACTCAGTCAGTGCAGCCAGGCAGGCACACATAGGGGTTAACAGAAGGCAGCCAGTGTGACATTGTGGGCGGAGAGAGCACATTCTCTGCTCTCCCCCCTGGGTGGCTGCAGACAGTGCTGAAGTTTATCAGGCAGATTCCGGAGGAGCTCCGTCCTACCAGTGACTGAGTGAGTGCAAAGGTATCCAGCAGTGATTGCAGTTGGACTTGTGGCTCAGTCTGCTGCTGTCTGTCTCTGCTGCCTAAAAATGTGGGTGATGTCTGGAGGAGCAGCTGGTGGGGTGCAGCCTGTAGCCGCCCAGCTCACCCAGAATACATGCATGCTGCACCAAACCTGCACCAGTGGGGTAGGAAGAAGCTTAACCCCTTCCCATCTCTATGAAGGTTATTGCTGAATCTTAAAGATAACAATCCGACCCGCATAAATGGGGTTAACCAGATGCCAGGAGGAAGGGGATCTGCTGCCATGGATAAAACTGAGCTGTGGGCTGTACGTTGGGGCCCCGTGGCCCCAGGCTGGTGACTGGAGGGACTCTGCCCAGTGCTGGCATGTGGGTGATTTCTGCTCCGGAGTCTCGGCTTCTCTCCTCCACATCACACTGTGCAGTTACAGCAACATTGGTTGTCTCTGTCCAGGTCCCAGCAGCTGCCACTGCTCCCACCAAGGACATAGCATCACTTAACCCTTCCCCTG
Organism: Ranitomeya imitator; assembly: GCF_032444005.1. Taxonomy (NCBI): domain Eukaryota; kingdom Metazoa; phylum Chordata; class Amphibia; order Anura; family Dendrobatidae; genus Ranitomeya; species Ranitomeya imitator. Next base: position 159,121,954 of record NC_091285.1, on the reverse strand, counting down.
CAGCCACCGGCAGCAAATCCACATTATTCCTTGATTAAATCAGGTTCCAACCCAATAGAGGAGCAGACATTTCCTGCTGCCATTAGGGTCCGGGAGTGGGTGACATTGGCTGCCCTGCTACTCTGTAGTGGGGGGTGATAAGTGTAACATGGGGTAACGATGACGGAGAAATGCACAGGATAATAGTGAGCGCGACAGAGGGCAGTGTATGGTATGGAGCAGTCAAGGGGTGGGCTGCAGGATCCCCCCATACTGTACATGACTGCTCGGGACAGGGAGGCTTTTTATGAGCTTCTAATGACAGGGCACTAATTGGGTCATTAGGGTTTGTGGAAAGGATTCAGCATGAGGTCCCTCATTAATGCCCGAGCCGCCTGTTACTTTGTAGCACAGATCTGTTGGGGCCGCAAAACAAAACAACGTTGTTTATGTAGAAAAGTCTTTGTTTCATAGAAAAACTCAAAACAGAAAAGCACCTCTCCTGTATATATACACTGCACAGCACCTTTCCTCCTGTATATATACACTGCACAGCACCTCTCCTGTATATATACACTGCACAGCACCTCTCCTGTATATATACACTGCACAGAGCCTTTCCTCCTGTATATATACACTGCAGAATCTACAATAGCTGTCACTCATGTAAAAAGTGAAATCTGGCATTGTACTATACATTTCTCTGCCGTATCTGTGCATCATAAATCGGGGTATGTGTTAAAGGGGGGGGGCCCACTGAGACTCTTTCGCCTGGGGCCCTCGAAAACCTGGAGCCGGCCCTGGGAATGGGATCCCCCCTGCAACAGTGAAATAGTAATTATTCCTACTCATTTCTCCTCATCTCGAGAGGAGTAAGGAGGAAGTTTAAAGTACAATTTACATGCCTACTTAAACACAAAAAACTTGTCCCTACTAGTGATGAGCGAGTATACTCGTTGCTCGGGTTTTCCTGAGCACGCTCGGGTGGTCTCCGAGTATTTGTTAGTGTTCGGAGATTTAGTTTTCATTGTGGCAGCTGAATGATTTACAGCTACTAGCCAGCTTGAATACATGTGAGGATTCCCTAGCAACCAGGCAACCCCCACATGTACATGTATTCCCTATCAGTATGTCTTTGGAATGTGGGATGAAACCAGAGAACCCAGAGGAAAGCCACACAGACACGGGGAGAACATACTGTTAGGGCTAGCGGAACGCACCAAATAATTAGAGAGATGGTATAAGGTGCGTTCGCAGCCCGGGGTCCACCGTGCAGAGATGGAGCCTGATGCTGAGAAATGACGGACTATATGGCAGTATAATGTGGATACACACACGGGTTAGCTTCACCCTGTATGAAAGAAGCGAACCCTGTTGCTTCACAGGGCCGCGATACCGCACAAAGAGCGCAAGCAAGGAATCTCAGAACTATATCCCAAGACACAGAATAAGAATTTGTCTAGACCACTTGTGCTCAACACCGCTACTGGGTGTCAGAGTAAACTTAAATAATAATTTTATGCACAAGAGTGCATGCAGTGCCGCTCTGGCAGACGCCACTAACCACCCAGACTTGGGTTAGGAAAGTGCTCTAATAGCGCACTGTACCGCACTGGCAGTCACAGCAATAGATGCTGTATCGTGTGTAAAGCACTGATGGCACTGTCGGGCGCTAGATAGCAAACATCCACCTTATGCAAGCAGTCAAACACAAGGGAGGGGATGATTAATGAGCGACTTTAACACATCAACACACACATTCACAAGTGTCCACTAGTGCATGGCCGAGCGGCCATGTGAACCTTTTATAGCAGCAGTCCTACAAGACCTTCCAGATGGTCCAATAGGAGCCGCAACAGGACTTGAGCATGTGACCCCCGACCTCCAATGGGAGGTCATCCCATGGGCATGCTCAGTATGGGAAAAGCAGGACTTAGTCCCAGAAAGACCTGCTCGCCGCTGATCAGTGCTGGCTACAAAGGCAGAGCCTTTGAGGGCCGCAGTACCCAGTCGCACAGTATCAGCTTGAGCCAGATGCTGGGACCGACGTCTCCGCTGAGCAGGCTCCACTGCGCCTGGAGAAGAATGGGAGACCACAGCAGAGATGGTTCGAGATTCCCCCTGTGCAGAGGCGGGATCTTGACACCTAACACATACAAACTCCTTGCTGACATAATGTCATGGCACAGCTGTCAGGTGACCTGGTACCAGGGGCTCCTTCCATGTCCCTAACTCCAGGGGGAGCCCTAGCTCACCCTGCTCCCCTGGATACTTCAGATGGAGAAAATTGCTGGGATAATTGAAACTCCAGGCATACAAATATTCACTCGCTGAGGAATGCAGCGGGGTGTGAAGGTAGGGGAATAAAACAAAAAAAGAGAAGGATAAGGAATTGCCACACATACAAACCAATGTATGTGTAACAAAAACAATAGTCACATATAACTCCTCCAACTCTCCTTCTCATATGTACTCCTCTCCCACCAATAGCCATGCAGCAAATGCTAGGTCTGACAAGGATTAGTAACAGAGCCCAGATTATAAAGGGAAAAGGAATGGCTAACCGAGCACAGCTGTGAGCACAGGAATTGCCAACATGGCAAATTAAACCCTGTTATGCCAGAAGAAAGACATTTAAAATGAAAGAAAAGTGCTTCTTCTCAGCGCTGGAGTAGGATCAATCAGATGTTGTGGTCTTCTGGCTCCACACTGTCATCAAAAATACAAATTGTCTAATAATTGGGCACACAGTGTTTTGACTGGAGTAAGGCTATTTATGTGTGAATGAGCCATAGATATAAGCAGGACTGATAAGACAGACAGATTAGCAGATTGTTCAGTATTAAAATATATTTCAATTATTTCCAAGTGCATTTCAATTAATGTATTGTCAAGAGAGACAAATAAATTGAATGTGGACTTTGACAAAGCACTCACATTCTTGGCATAACCTATTGCATGCTTCATTAAATGCACTATTAAAATGTTTCACTATGCTATGCGGTTTAGAACACCTAACTCCAATTTCATTTTGCTTTTGACATATGGTACCAATCACACCCATGACATTGGATATTATATGACATATGGTTCTAAAAAATGTTAATGCTGACTGAAAGTGTATGCCGTGAGAGAGATTTGACATTTACTGAAGTGGTCAATTTAACACTATAACCAGGGGGCTTGTTACTTGGCTTTAATTGCATTGACAATCAAAACTTTCTTATTTAGCACATTTTCTTCACTGTTGAAACATCACCTTCTTGACTTATATAAGGCTGAAATCAAGTCATTTCACAGGTTTCTTCACAGGTTTGTTTTGAACATGTATTTACTGGATTACTCTAATACCTAATTATTCCCTGCTATTCTGCTTAATTTATAAGTGTTCAAAGTTATATATATATATTTAAAGGAGACAGCATACCATATGCAGCGTGCACATTAAAGGGAATCTGTCACCACATTTGAGCTATCTTAACCATTAATATGGGCATACAGGCTATAGACTGCTGAAGAAAGTCCTTCCTGTATGTCTCATACCAGATGCTGATGGATGTAGAGGAGCTGCGGAGACACCATCCCGTGTTTCTCAACGCAGGCAGTGAATAGCCAGGCCTTTCCCCGGGAAGGAACAACCAAGGGAAGGGCAGCATCCAATAAAGGAAAACATCCAATAAAGGAAAACCACCTATGCCAAGCATGGTATCCATCCACAGACAGCTGTTTCAGGGTTTTTGCCCCTCATCAGTGTGGAGTAGGAAACTGGCTATCAGGAGCAGTGCCTAGTAGAAAGTCTATAAAGGTACGGATGATTGACCTCATGGAGACCAAAACATCCAACACCGCGGAGACACCATCACGTGTTTCTCAATGCAGTGATCCAGAACACTGCCCCCAAATATGCCAATGCATGTAGAGGAGCTGCGGAGACACCATCATGTGTTTCTCAACGCAGGCAGTGAATAGCCAGGCCTTTCCCTGGGAAGGAACAACCAAGGGAAGGGCAGCATCCAATAAAGGAAAACATCCAATAAAGGAAAACCACCTATGCCAATCATAGGTGGGGGCAGTGTTCTGGATCACTGCGTTGAGAAACATGTGATGGTGTCTCCGCGGTGTTGGATGTTTTGGTCTCCACGAGGTCAATCATCCGTGCCTTTACTGCTGATGGAGCGCCCCCAGACACAGGACCGCGGGATACTCGGTCCGGGGTTGTCTCGGTGGCTAGACCCGGTCCGTGACCATGCTAAGGGGCGTCCAATGAAAGGTGCGTGGTGCAGAACGCGAGGAATAACAAGGACGCAGGGTTGCAGTCTTTTTACCTTTTTACTGAAGGCTTCGGGGTCCGCAATCCAGAGCACTGCTAACAGGGCTGGCTGAGACCGGCCGGTCCGAAGACACATCCAGAGTTCCCTTTGCAGGTGGAAATCAGCGTCTACCTTCTAGCGCCTGTGTGTTGTAGTCCTTCCCTGCTGAGCATTCGGGATAGTCCTCACAACTGTCGTTTCAGTTCTTTCTCTTTCTCCGTCCCCCAATGTGATATGGGTAGGACACACCCGTATGACAGGTAGGCCTGGAGTTATTCTGGGACCCTAGAGACGCCCCTCTCCCACAATTGCCTCCTATGTCCGTTCAGGTGATTTAGGTCAGACAGCCAACCTATAATTAACTGTCCTGCCGCTGTTCGAAGTAATGCGTAGAGTCTGTTACTTGGTGCTCCGGCCACCGGCTACGCGCCTCAGAAGGATGTGGCCGCGGTCTTAGGGGCATGACTCCTTCTGGTTCTATCTCCTTTGTACTCTGATCCCGTTTCTCACTTCTCCACAATATACTTCGCTTTGTGTCCTTTCTTAAGATGCCGCCGCAAGGTAGTGCAGGCGCGGCTCCGTAACAATCTGTCCTTTCCGCTAGGTACCTGCCAGGAACCCACTTCTGACAGGTCCTCCTTGGAGCTCTCCCAGGCTGCTTTCCGACTAACTTCCTATCCAACCCCCAGTTTTACCAGAGTGTGAGGGGTGGCCTAATACATAGTGCCTTTTGCTCCCCCTGGTGGCCGGAGTGTGAAGTGTAGTGTGTGACTGTGATACCTGGTCAGCTGAACTCCTTTAGTGCAATCAGACATAACATCACTCCCCTTAGTGGCAGAGCAACATTACTGCAACGACCAGGACTCTGGGGCGCTGCACTGAGAAATAATCTTTTATCACTTTATATAAGTGACCTCTTCCAGGCTGAAACAAGTAATCAACACAGAACAGGAGAAATGAAATTTGTCTTTTTGCAAACACATTTTTTGCTTCTTTCTCAACTCTGCTGTATTGCTACAATATTACAACCCTGCCTGCCTGTGAGATGGACGCTGGAGCTGAGAGGAACCAGCAGATGTGTCAGTTATAATCACACACAGCTCTGCAGTGAGATCAGGAGAGAAGAGAGCGGCTATCACAAATCACACTGGTGACACTGGTAAGGCATCTTTCACACATCAGTGTCTCTAGTATGTGGAGTGACAGTTTTCACACGTACCAGAGACACTGACACACGTTGACACAACGTCATTGTCATTGTGGTTCCGTGGGCAAAACACGCTGACATTTCCGTTTTTTGCTGTCATTACAGACGGCAATATGTCCCGCACACGTGCACATGGAGAACACACTTTGAGGTCCTCCATGTGACATGGACAGCCACCAGGGAAGAAGCGCTACTGTAAAGGTACCTTCACACTGACCAACTTCACAACGATATCGCTAGCGATCCGTGACGTTGCAGCGTCCTGGATAGCGATATCGTTGTGTTTGACACGCAGCAGCGATCTGGATCCTGCTGTGACATCGTTGGTCAGAGCAGAAAGTCCAGAACTTTCTTTGGTCGCTGGATCTCCCGCAGACATCGCTGAATCGACATGTGTGACGCCGATTCAACGATGTCTTCACTGGTAACCAGGGTAAACATCGGGTTACTAAGCGCAGGGCCGCGCTTAGTAACCCGATATTTACCCTGGTTACCAGTGTAAATGTTAAAAAAACCAAACACTTCATACTTACATTCCGGTGTCTGTCGCGTCCCTCGGCATTCTGCTTCCCGGCACTGTCAGTGCCGGCCAGCCATAAAGCAGATTACAGCGGTGACGTCACCGCTGTGCTTTACGGCCAGCCGGCGCTCACAGTCAGTGCAGGAAAGCACAGCGACGGGGGACAGACACCGCAATGTAAGTATGTAGTGTTTGGTTTTTTTACATTAGCACTGGTAACCAGGGTAAACATCGGGTTACTAAGCGTGGCCCTGCGCTTAGTAACCCGATGTTTACCCTGGTTACCAGGGGACTTCGCATAGTTGGTCGCTGGAGAGCTGTCTGTGTGACAGCTCTCCAGTGAAAACACAGCGATGCTGCAGTGATCAGGATCGTTGTCTAGATCGCTGCAGCGTCGCTAAATGTGACGGTACCTTAAGCGATGTTCCCAGGCGGCTGGAGCTGAAGGCGGCTGTCATTATTCTCCCCTGCTCTGCCGGCGAGCAGAGGACAATGATGAGCATTAAATTAAAGTCCAAACGACAGCAGGTGGTGGCTTTTGGGACTGTTACCCCCATCATCCAACACCTGCTGTTGATAATAGCAGTGACAGTAGGTGCGGAGGATGGGGGTATTCCACAGCCACTGGCTGCTATCATTCGGAAATAAATTAATGAAAAACCCGATGTGGGTTCCCCCTATTTTATTAACCAACCAGACAAAACTCACAGCTGGGGGTTGTAACCCCCAGCTGTGAGCTTCTGGAAGGTTTGTTAACAAGAATGGTTTTCAGCCGGGATGGTCCCATATTGGTCGGACAGATGTGGCATATCGTTGGTTTATTATTTTAATTTTATTACAGGTGATTGAGGCCATCGCATGGATTAAGAGAAATAATAAAATGGAAAAACTGTGTTGTGTTTTATTTAAAATATATATACACTGCTCAAAAAAATAAAGGGAACACTTACACAACAAACTATAACTCCAAGTAAATCAAATATCTGTGAAATCAAACTGTACACTTAGGAAGCAACACTGTTTGACATTCAATTTCACATGCTGCTGTGCAAATGGAATAGACAACAGATGGAAATTATTGGCAATTATCAAGACACACTCAATAAAGGAGTGGTTCTGCAGGTGGGGACCACAGACCACATCTCACTACCAATGCTTTCTGGCTGAGGTTTTGGTCACTTTGAATGTTGGTTGTTCTTTCACACTCGTGGTAGCATGAGACGGACTCTACAACCCACACAAGTGGCTCAGGTAGTGCACCTCATCCAGGATGGCACATCAATGTGAGCTGTGGCAAGAACATTTGCTGTGTCTGTCAGCTTAGTGTCCAGAGGATGGAGGCAATACCAAGAGATAGGCCAGTACATCAGGAGACGTGGAGGGAGCCGTGGGAGGGCAACAACCCAGCAGCAGGACCGCTAGCTCAGCCTTTGTGCAAGGAGGAACAGGAGGAGCACTGCCATAGCCCAGCAAAATGACCTCCAGCAGACAACAAATGTGCATGTGTCTGCACAAACTGTTAGAAGCCGACTCCATCATGATGGTCTGAGTGCCCGACGTGCACAAATGGGGGTTGTGCTCACAGTCCAACACCGTGCAGGACGATTGGCATTTGCCACAGAACACCAGGATTGGCAAATTCGCCACTGGCGCCCTGTGCTCTTCACAGATGAAAGCAGGTTCACTCTGAGCAAATGTGACAGAGTCTGGAGACAATATGGAGAGCGATCTGCTGCCTGCAACATTCTTCAGCATGATCGGTTTGGCAGTGGGTCAGTAATGGTGTGGGGTGGCATTTCTTTGGAGGGCCGCACAGCCCTCCATGTGCTCGTCAGAGGTAGCCTGACTGCCATTAGGTACCGAGATGAGATCCTCAGACCCCTTGTGAGACGATATGCTGGTGCGGTTGGCCCTGGTTTCCTCCTAAGGCAGAACAATGCCAGACCTCATGTGGCTGGAGTGTGTCAGCAGTTCCAGCAAGATGAAGGCATTGAAGCTATGGACTGACCCGCCCGTTCCCCAGACCGGAATCCAATTGAACACATCTGGGACATTATGTCTTGCACCATCCACCAACGTCACATTGCACCACAGACTGTCCAGGAGTTGGCAAATGCTTTAGTCCAGGTCGTGGAGGAGATCCCTCAGGAGACCATCCGCTGCCTCAGCAGGAGCATGCCCAGGTGTTGTATGGAGGTCATACAGGCATGTGGAGGCCACACACACTACTGAGCATCATTTCCTTGTCTTGACGCATTTCCACTAAAGTTGGATCAGCCTATAACTTCATTTTCCACTTTGATATTGAGCATAATTCTAACTCCAGACCTCTGTGGGATATTAGTTGTGATTTACGTTGATAATTTTTAGGTTTTATTGTTCTCATCACATTCCAATATGTAATGAATAAAGATTTACAACTGGAATATTACAGTCAGTGATTTCTAGGATGTGTGATTTTAATGTTCCCTTTATTTTTCTGAGCAGTGTACATATAAAAAAAAAATTACTAAATAGAACTTAAATCTGTTTTCTGATTCAAAGCTAAGGGAGCTCTAGTGTTTAAATCCAACGTGCTTCTTTTTTATGCATTTCATGCACTATGTCCCCTCCTTGGTGTCTCATATTTATTTTTTTGATGGTAGTGATTTTTAAATCAGACACATGACACAGTGAACATGCAGAAAATGCTTTGGAACACCAGACAAACTTTGCACTGTACAATTTTGTGCATAATTAATATGTTCTAATAACCATTTGCGCAGTGTTCTGGTGGTGCACCTAACATTTTGCACTCTGCATTTCTCACATGAGGTAAGGTACACTAATTATGTGCTCCCACAATTCATCATCGATTTTATATTGAAAGTTTCTCTTGTCTGATAAGAAACAAACTGTTTGGAATTACTCATATACCTGAAAGCTCCACATGTTTTATGGCAACACCAATAGGAGCCTTTTGTTACCAACCAATTTGTTTGCTCTGCGGTACTAAAATTAACCCTATTCATGTGGTCAATTGGAGACAGTACATTCCCGATAGACCCATTTTTTAAACAAATTTTACCCCATTATCCAATATTTTTTTTCACTATACTGTCAGTATTTTAAATCGGTAAGTACTTTTTTACAATAGAAATAATTTGACTGTATTGATTGTTATAAGCGATAGAGAAAACAATCTGGGAACTAGAGGACTCTACACTACATCTATTGCTTTCTAAAGGGTATTCCTCTCTGCTTTTTTGATCAGCTTTTTTCTTTGCTGAAATCAGAGAGGAGTTTTTATAACCCCTGTTAAAAACTTTTTTGAATTTTCTTACATTCCATGTCATAAAGTTCCTCTGATGAACAACAATGCTTTGCCCCAATGTATTCCCCAGTTGGGATGTTATCAATAATATGCCTGGGATGATAACTGGTGGCATACAGCAGTGAGTTACCAGAGTTACATTTTCTAAATAAACTACAGGTAACACTTTTTTTTATCTGGATCACCTGTTAAACTAAGATCCAGGAACAAAATGGTTAACGGATTGCTGGAAAAGGTGAATGACATATTGCAGGGGTTATTGTTAAGATATTCAACAAAGGAAATTAGTTTACAGGGGAATCTATGTGGCTGTACAGTATTTGTTAGCCATACAAAGAGATTTGGGAGGAATGGAGCGCTATTTGGCTCCTGGAACGCAGATTTTCCTAGAACAGTTTGCATACTCCATATACAGAGCACCAAATTGCTAGAAGAGCAGATTCCCCCCTCACATGACCCTATTTTGGAAATTATATCCCTTTGTGAATTTAGCTAAAGGGTTAGTGATGATTTTGATTCAATGGGTATTTTTTAGTGATGAGCGAATATACTCGTTACTTGAGATTTCCCAAGCATTCTCGGGGGTCCTCTGAGTATTTTTTAGTGCTCGGAGATTTAGTTTTTCTTGCCTCAGCTGAATGATTTACATCTGTTAGCCAGCTTGATTACATGTGGGGGTTCCCTAGCAACCAGGCAACCCCCACATGTACTTTTGCTGGCTAACAGATGTAAATCATTCAGCTGCGGCAAGAAAAACTAAATCTCCGAGCACTAAAAAATACTCGGATGACCCCCGATCGTGCTTGAGAAATCTCGAGTAACGAGTATATTCGCTCATCACTAATATTTTTCAGAAGCAAGCAGCAATGGTTGTTGCCATGTAAAAATTGCAAACTGCTGTTGTGGTGACCAGTACGCTGTAGTGAACAGTACTTTGGAGTCACCACTAAGTTATGCCCGGCCCACGCTTCTGGAGACATGCACCCATAAGTTAGGTTTGCTCTGAACGCTTCAGAAATGCCTAACATGTGAACGTATATGTGGATTAGGTACCTTCTGGGGCTCAGAAGGGAAGGGGCATTTGGATTTGGGAGTCCAGAATTTGTTGAATTTCTTTTGGAGGTTAAGGAGCCATTTTGCTTTTCCAGAGCCATTATAAAACCAGTAATGTGGAAGCCCCCTATATTTCTGTTAACAGATAACAGACCTGAGTGGGGACTTGTTTTTTTTGCGGTTTTAGTTGAAGCTTTTATTTTGAACATTTTACATAACGTTTACTATGTGATTTCCATTTAAATCTCTGAGTGATGTGATTCAGATGAAACCCCTGAGGGATCCATTCACTATAATGAGGCAGCAGAGTTATTTTGGACACTGAGTCAGTCTGGCCTCTATTAAGCGGTGTCCTTTTCAGAAGTGCAGAAAACTGTGGCCAACGGCACTTTTAGGAAATCCTAAAAAGATGGACAATGACAGATCACAGGTCAGATGGCGTACACAGTGCCTCCATCTGCCTCATTATAGGAAATCTTCCGTCCAGGGCTCTGTCTGAATTATGTATTTCAGAGATATACACGGAAACCCTGGTGTAAGCGCTCAGCGCAGAGCACAGGATAATTGTACGCCGAGCCTTGTGGCGAACTTTGGCAAGCATAATGAAAAAGTCAACAGCATGCGAAGAATTGCTTTATTTATTTTTTACACCGTTCTTTGTGCGGTATAAGTGATTATATGTCGTTATTCTTCGGGTTCGTACGATTACAGCGGTACCAGATTTATATCAGGTTTTTAGATTTGTCTGCTGTCACACACGAAAAGACGCTTTTGATTGCAAAAAAATAGCTTTTGCATCACCATATTTTAAGACCTATAATTTTTACATATTTTTCCCCACAGACTCATGTGAGGGCTTGTTTTTTGTGGGACAAGTTTTTATTGGTACCATTTTCAGACACATGACAATTTTTGATCGCTTTCTATTCCAATTTTTGGGAGGCAGATTTTTTCAAAACAGCTGAAATGTGTCAGGAAAGATGTGGGCTCAGCGCCGGAACCCACATCAAAGGGGGAGAAACGACATGCACCGTACATGTAATAATAATAATAATTTTTATTTATATAGCGCCAACATATTCCGCAGCACTTTACAATTAAGCGGGGACATGTACAAACAATAAATTTGGTACGAGTTAAGACAATTTAAACAGTGACATTAGGAGTGAGGTCCCTGCTCGCAAACTTACAATCTACAAGGAAATGGGGGGACACAATAGGTGAAAAGTGCTTGTTATTTCAGGTCTGGCAATTAGAATAAATAGGGATTTTCATACAAAGCTGCATGATCCAGTCATCAGCCCGTGTGTTTAAGTGCAATAGTCAAGTATCAAGTGCAGTTATCATGTGCATGGAGGGTGTGAAGACAGATGATTAGTAGGGTGCAGATTCAGAGTAATATTTGGAAGGAGGGAACAGGACAAAGTTAGTTAACAGAGTAGTTGATGTGGTAGGCTTGTTTGAAGAGCTGGGTTTTCAAAGCGCGTTTGAATAGGTCGGGGCTAGGCATCAGTCTGATCGTCTGGGGAAGTGCATTCCAGAGAGCTGGCGCAGCACGAGAGGAGTCTTGGAGACGGAGGTGTGAGGTTTGGATTACAGGGGATTTTAGTCTTAAGTCATTTGTAGAACAGAGGGCACGTGTAGGGCGATAGACAGAGATGAGAGAGGAGATAAAAGGCGGTGCAGAACTGTGGAGAGCTTTGTGGGTGAGAGAGATGAGTTTATACTGGACCCTGTAGTGAATGGGTAGCCAGTGTAATGACTGGCACAAGATGGAGGTATCGGTGAAGCGGATAGACAGAAATATGACTCTGGCTGCAGCATTCAAGATGGATTGGAGAGGAGAAAGTTTGGTAAGAGGGAGACCGATCAGAAGAGAGTTGCAGTAGTCCAGACGAGAATGAATAAGAGCAACAGTAAGAGTCTTAGCACTTTCAAAGGTGAGAAAAGGTCGGATTCTGGAGATGTTTTTAAGATGCAGGCGACAAGAGCGAGTGAGTGATCAGATATAGGGAGTAAAGGAAAGTTCGATGTCGAATATGACACCAAGACAGCGGGCATGCTGCTTGGGAGTTAAGGTTGAACCCTCCAGGGTAATTTTGATATTGGGTAGAGTGAGGTTAGTAGAAGGGAGAAACACAAGAAGTTCCGTTTTGGAGAGATTAAGTTTCAGGTAGAGGGAGGACATGATGTTAGAGACAGCAGACAAACAATCCTTGGTATTTTGAATTAGGGTAGGGGTGATGTCGGGGGAAGAAGTGTATAATTGGGTGTCATCAGCATAGAGATGATACTGGAACCCAAGTCTGCTGATTGTTTGTCCAATAGGGGCAGTGTATAGAGAGAAAAGGAGGGGGCCTAGGACTGAGCCCTGCGAAACCCGATAGTAAGGGGACGAGGAGAGGAAGAGGAGCCAGCAAAAGATACAGTGAATGAGCGGTCAGAGAGGTAGGAGGAGAACCAGGAGAGGGCTGTGTCCTTGAGGCCTATAGAGCAGAGCATAGTGAGGAGGAGCTGGTGATCCACAGTGTCAAATGCGGCAGAGAGATCCAGGAGAATCAGCAGAGAGCAATGACCTTTGGATTTAGCTGTTATTGGGTCATTAGAGACTTTAGTGAGGGCAGTTTCAGTGGAGTGTAAAGAGCGGAAACCAGATTGTAAGGGGTCAAGAAGAGATTAATCCAAGAGATAGCGGATTAGACGGGAGTGGACCAAGCGTTACAGGAGTTTAGAGATGAAGGAAAGGTTAGAGACAGGTCTGTAGTTAGCCGTGCAGTTCTGGTCCAGGGATGGCTTTTTAAGTAAAGGGTTATGATGGCATGTTTAAATGACAAGGGAAAGATACCTGAAGAAAGAGGGAGGTTAAATATTTTAGTCAGGTGAGTGGTGACTAGGGTTGAGCGACTTTTCTTTTTATAGGATCGGGTCGGGTTTCACGAAACCCGACTTTTTCAAAAGTCGGGTCGAGTGAAATCGGCTGATCCTATAGAAAAGTCGGGGTCGGCCGAAACACGAAACCCAATGCAGTGCATTGGGTTTCTAATGGTTCCCAGGGTCTGAAGGAGAGGAAACTTTCCTTCAGGCCCTGGGATCCATATTTAAGTGTAAAGTAAAGAATCAAAATAAAAAATATTGATATACTTACCCTCGGACGCGCCCTGGTTCTCACCGGCAGCCTTCCTTCCTAAGAATGAGCGCCTGAAGGACCTTCGATGACGTCGCGGCTTGTGATTGGTCGCGTGAGCGGTCACATGGGCGTCACGTGACCAATCACAAGCCGCAACGTCATCTAAGGTCCTTCAGGCGCTGATTCTTAGGAAGGAAGGCTGCGGGTTAGAACCAGGGCGCGTCCGAGGGTGAGTATATACCTATTAGGAATATACTCACCCTCGGACGCTTCCTTCCTAAGAATTAGCGCCTGAAGGACCTTAGATGACGTCGCGGCTTGTGATTGGTCGCGTGACCGCCCATGTGACCGCCCATGTGACCGCTCACGCGACCAATCACAAGCCGCGACGTCATCGAAGGACCTTCAGGCGCTCATTTTTAGGAACGCAGGCTGCCGGTTAGAACCAGTGCGCGTCCGAGGGTGAGTATATCAATATTTTTTATTTTTCTTCTTTACTTTACACTTAAATATGGATTCCGATACTGATTCCCGATATCGCAAACATATCGGAACTCGGTATCGGAATTCCGATACCAGATCAGAAGATCGCCTACCTCATGGCCGACCCCACACAGGGGTCGGGTCGGGCTTCATGAAACCCGGCTTTGCCAAAAGTCGGCGACTTCTGAATCTGGCCGACCCATTTCGCTCAACCCTAGTGGTGACCACTGGTGAGAGAGACTGCAGGATATGTGAAGGAATGGGGTCACTGTTGCAGGTTGTAGGCCGAGCAGAAGCGAGGAGTTTGGAAACTTCTTCTTCTGAAACAGGCTCAAAGATGTTTAGTGAGCTTGAGGTGCCGCAGGGAAGAGGATCCAGGCACTGTGGAGATTGTGCTGATATAATCTGATGGATGTGATTTATTTTTTCTGAGAAATAAGTGGCCAGATCCTCACCGCTGAGGTTGGTGATGGGGGCCTGTACTTTAGGTTTCAAGAGGGAGTTTAAGGTTTCAAAAAGTCGATATGTATGCCACATATCGTGAAGGGCTTTTATTTCCATCTTCTGTGGTTTTATTTTTATTTTACCATGAAAATGTACTTTTAGATAAATGCAATTGTTTTGCTTAAATTTATCTTTACAATCCCAAAAATGAATAAAACCTTAAAATGGATGTAGTTCTATAAATTTCATTTTTTTTCATAACAAACTAAAGACGTCTCAAAAATGTAGCAAAAATATCCAAACTTCTAGTTTTACAGCTGCATCCTCTTCCAAGCATAAATAACGTAAAACAAAATTCAATAGTTGTCTGACATTTCAGGAAAGCATACAAAGTATATGTATTGAAGCATTTAAAGTACACACAATCCTTATATGCAATTTGAAATTTGACTTAATGGAAATAAAAAATATGCACAATGTGGTTATACTGGTACCTTATGGCAGCACCACTTACATGTAATGAAAATACCTTGTAGGATGTTATAGACACACTAGATGGTGGCCCGATTCTAACGCATTGGGTATTCCAGAATATGCATGTCCACGTGGTATATTGCCCAGCCACGTAGTATATTGCACAGTCCACGTAGTATATTGCCCAGCCACGTAGTATATTGCACAGCCCACGTAGTATATTGCCCAGCCACGTAGTATATTGCACAGCCACGTAGTATATTGCCCAGCGACGTAGTATATTGCAGAGCCCATGTAGCTGAAGAGCCCGGCGTTGCCTGGGCATAGTAAATATCTGTGGTTAGTTATAGCACCTCACTTCTCTTATTTTCCCATCACGCCTCTCATTTTCCCAATCACATCTTTCATTTTCCCCCTCACATCTCTCATTTTCTCCCTCACATCTCTCATTTTCTCCCTCACTCCTCTCATTCCCCCCTAACACTTGTCATTTCAAGCTCACATCTGTCATTTTCTGATCACTCCATTATTTTTCCTCATTCCTCTCATTTTGCACTCACACCTTTTCATTCTCACCTCACACCTCTCATTTTCACCTCATCACCTCAGTATATACATGTTTGTCATCTCCCTTATATATAGTATACATCTGTATGTCATCTCCTGTATATAGTATATACCTGTATGTCATCTCCCCTGTATATATTATATACCTGCTGTGTGTCATCTCCCCTATATATAGTATATACCTGAATGTCATCTCCTTCTATATATAGTATATACTTGTATGTCATCTCCTCCTGTATATAGTATATACCTGTGTGTCATCTCCCCTGTATATAGTATATATCTGTGTGTCATCTCCTCCTGTATATAGTATATACCTGCATGTCATCTTCTATATATAGCATATACCTGTATGTCATCTCCTCCTGTATATAGTATATACCTGTAGGTCATCTGCTCCTGTATATAGTATATACCTGTGTGTCATCTCCTCCTGTATATAGTATATACCTGTATGTCATCTCCTCCTGTATATATATGTACCTGTATGTCATCTCCTCCTCTATATAGTATATACCTGTGTGTCATCTCTCCTGTATATAGTATATATCTGTGTGTCATCTCCCCTGTATATAGTATATACCTGTGTGTCATCTCCTTCTGTATTAGACCTCGTTCACACGTTATTTGCTCAGTATTTTTACCTCAGTATTTGTAAGCTAAATTGGCAGCCTGATAAATCCCCAGCCAACAGGGAGCCCTCCCCCTGGCAGTATATATTAGCTCACACATACACATAATAGACAGGTCATGTGACTGACAGCTGCCGTATTTCCTATATGGTACATTTGTTGTAGTTTGTCTGCTTATTAATCAGATTTTTATTTTTGAAGGATAAGACCAGACTTGTGTGCGTTTTAGGGCGAGTTTCGTTTGTCAAGTTGTGTGTGTTGAGTTGCGTGTGGCGACATGCATGTAGCGACTTTTGTGAGATGAGTTTTGTGTGGCAACATGCGTGTAGCAACTTTTTGTGTGTCGAGTTGCATGTAACAGGTTAGTGTAGCAACTTGTGTGCAGCAAGTTTTGCGCATGGCGAGTTTTGCGCGTGGCGAGTTTTGTGTGGTGCCTTTTGAGTATGTGCAAGTTTTGTGTGAGGCAAATTTTGCATGTGTTGCAACTTTTGTGCATGTGGCAATTTTTCCGCGTGTGCAAGTTTTGCGTGTGGCGAGTTTTCCATGAGGTGAGTTTTGCACTTGTGGCGAGTTTTGCAAGAGCCTAGTTTTTGCATGTGGCGAGTTCTGCGCGTGGCGAGTTTTGAGCGGCGACTTTTGTGTTTCGACTTTTATGTGGCGAGGTTGGAGAATGTGTGGTGAATTGTGTGCTGAGGGTGATGTGTGTTCAAGCACATTTTGTGTGTGTGTTCATATCCCCGTGTGTGGTGAGTATCCCATGTCGGGGCCCCACCTTAGCAACTGTACGGTATATACTCTTTGGCGCCATCGCTCTCACTCTTTACGTCCCCCTTGTTCACATCTGGCAGCTGTCAATTTGCCTCCATCACTTTTCCTTTCATTTTTTCCCATTATGTAGATAGGGGCAAAATTGTTTGGTGAATTGGAAAGCACGGGGTTAAAATTTCACCTCACAACATAGCCTATGACGCTCTCAGGGTCCGGACGTGTGACTGTGCAAAATTTTGTGGCTGTAGCTGCGACGCCTCCAACACTTTTACTTTCACTTTTTTCCCCATTATGTAGATAAGGGCAAAATTGTTTGGTGAATTGGAACGCGCGGGGTTAAAATTTCGCCTCACAACATAGCCTATGACGCTCTCGGGGTCCAGACGTGTGACTGTGCAAAATTTTGTGGCTGTAGCTTCGACGCCTCCAACACTTTTCCTTTCACTTTTTTCCCCATTATGTAGATAGGGGCAAAATTGTTTGGTGAATTGGAATGCGCGGGGTTAAAATTTCACCTCACAATATAGCCTATGACGCTCTCGGGGTCCAGAAGTGTGACTGTGCAAAATTTTTTGGCTGTAGCTGCGACGGTGCAGATGCCAATCCCGGACATACATACACACATACACACATACACACATTCAGCTTTATATATTAAATATTGTATTATTAAAGTTGAAATGGTCTCACCCAATTAAGGTTATTTTTACGACCTCTGCCAAAGATTTTTCAAACACTCATGTGGAACTGTATGCATCCAGCCTCTGTGTAGTTGTCCATATCATGGATTGAAATTATAGATGCCAGGTAAGAGTAAACAGCCCTCCGACGCATTTCATCCCTGTGTAAAATCTTTGCCAGAGGTCCTAAGAATAACCTTAATTGTGTGAGATAGACCATTTCAATTTTATTAATTCAATATGGGTCTGTAACACCCTACAAGGTTTCTTCATTAGATGTCAGTGGTAATGATATAGGTAGTCTAGTACAGAGAATTGGTGCCTTACCTTAACCTCTTGGTTTGGGTGGCAGGTATTGTTTAAATGGACTCTGTCACCTGAATTTGGAGGGAACAATCTTCAGCCATAGTGGCGGGGTTTTCGGGTGTTTGATTCACCCTTTCCTTACCCGCCGGCTGCATGCTGGCTGCAATATTGGATTGAAGTTCATTATCTGTCTTCCGTAGTGCAATCTTGCCTTGCGCAGGCGTGTACTATGGAGGACAGAGAATTTGGCTGAAGATTGTTCTCTCCAAATTCAGGTGACAGAGTCCCTTTAAGGCTCCAGTTACATATGTTTTGTTGTGTCTTTTTACCCTTTTTTAAAATGGTTTATTAAATGTTATATTTTAAATTCCTACCTTTTGGTAATACTAGAGTTGAGCGACCTTGACCTTTTTAGAGTCGAGCCGGGTTTCGCGAAACCCGACTATCTCAAAAGTCGGATCGAGTGAAATCGGCCGATTATGACGTAAAGTCGGGATCGACCGAAACACGAAACCCAATGCAAGTCAATGGGGCAGCATAGTCGGCAGTGAGTGGGGGCCAGGAAAACACCTACACTGCCCATTTTAATGTCAAAACCATCCATTCTTCTTAATGAAGCTTGTCAAGCGTAATTTACCTTATAATAATTGGAAGGCATTTGAAATTGGGGGTCATTTGGCTAAAGTTGTGGTGGGTAGGGCTGGTTCAAGTAATTAGTGGGCCCAGGAAATCTGGACCACGTCACGGCAGTGGAGCAGGGAGAGGTAAGTATTTCAACTTTGCAAGTGCTGTGAACCTGAGCAAGCAGGGGGGGCCCACTCGTTGGCATTGGCACTGGCACAGGGCCCCTCAAAGTACAGCGGTGTGTTTGCACGGCGGGGGCGCCTCCCACCGGCAGCAACACTTTTGCGTACCATGAGAGGCCCTGTGCCAGTGACGTCGCCAACTAGTATTCCTCCCCCACCTGATGAAGGAACCTGCACTTTCATCTGCACCTTCCTGTTTGTCCCCGTGTAAGGTGGTATGGCATGCGGGAAGGGGGACCTGACTTTCAGCAGGGTCACAATCTTGCAGTGTAGCGTGCACGGGAAATGTTGCGTTATGGGTAGTGTTGAGCATTCCGATACCGCAAGTATCGGGTATCGGCCGATACTTGCGGTATCGGAATTCCGATACCGAGATCCGATACTTTTGTGGTATCGGGTATCGGTATCGGATACATAGAGATGTGTAAAATAAAGAATTAAAATAAAAAATATTGATATATTTACCTCTCCGGCAGCCCCTGGACTCAGCGCGGGTAACCGGCAGGCTTCGTTGTTCAAAATCAGCGCTTTTAGGACCTGAGAATCACGTCCCGGCTTCTGATTGGTCGCGGGCCGCCCATGTGACCGCCACGCGACCAATCACAAGCCGCGACGTCACCGCAAGCTATTAACGCGCTCATTTTTAAAAATGAGCGCGTTAATGGCTTTCAAAGACGTAGCGGCTTGTGATTGGTCGCGGCCACGCGACCAATCACAAGCCGCGACGTCACCGCAAGCTATTAACGCGCTCATTTTTAAAAATGAGCGCGTTAATGGCTTTCAAAGACGTAGCGGCTTGTGATTGGTCACGGCCACGCGACCAATCACAAGCCGCTACGTCTTTGAAAGTCATTAACGCGCTCATTTTTAAAAATGAGCGCGTTAATAGCTTGCGGTGACGTCGCGGCTTGTGATTGGTCGCGTGGCCGCGACCAATCACAAGCCGCTACGTCTTTGAAAGTCATTACCGCGCTCATTTTTAAAAATGAGCGCGTTAATAGCTTGCGGTGATGTCGCGGCTTGTGATTGGTCGCGTGGCCGCGACCAATCACAAGCCGCTACGTCTTTGAAAGTCATTACCGCGCTCATTTTTAAAAATGAGCGCGTTAATAGCTTGCGGTGACGTCGCGGCTTGTGATTGGTCGCGTGGCCGCGACCAATCACAAGCCGCTACGTCTTTGAAAATCATTAACGCTCTCATTTTTAAAAATGAGCGCGTTAATAGCTTGCGGTGACGTCGCGGCTTGTGATTGGTCGCGTGGCCGCGACCAATCACAAGCCGCTACGTCTTTGAAAGTCATTAACGCGCTCATTTTTAAAAATGAGCGCGTTAATAGCTTGCGGTGACGTCGCGGCTTGTGATTGGTCGCGTGGCGGTCACATGGGCGGCCCGTGACCAATCACAAGCCGGGACGTGATTCTCAGGTCCTAAAAGCGCTGATTTTGAACAACGAAGCCTGCCGGTTACCCGCGCTGAGTTCAGGGGCCGCCGGAGAGGTAAATATATCAATATTTTTTATTTTAATTTTTTATTTTACACATCCCTATGGATCCCAGGGCCTGAAGGAGAGTTTCCTCTCCTTCAGACCCTGGGAACCATGAGAATACCTTCCGATACTTGATGTCCCATTGACTTGTATTGGTATCGGATATCGGTATCGGCGATATCCGATATTTTTCAGGTATCGGCCGATACTATCCGATACCGATACTTTCAAGTATCGGACGGTATCGCTCAACACTAGTTATGGGTCAATGTACCAGCAGACTCATCTATCACTGGCTGGGCAATGGGCAGGATGAGGAGGAAACACAGATATAGGCCCAAAGAATAAAGTGGGCTAAATGCAGTTCAAAATTGGTAACACAGGACTAATCAGGGGGCATTGCAGTGGAGGACAACTGGAATGAGAGGCTGACACAGAGAGTAGGCCCAAATCAGTAAGTAGTCGAAATGCAGTTCAAAATTGGCAACAGTAGTAAACAGGCGGCACAGCTTTGTTCAGTGGAGGAGAACAGCAAGGAGTGGCAGACACCGATAGTAGGCCCCAACCCAACTAGTAGGCCAAATGCAGTCTAACATTAACAACTACTTAACGAGCGCCTGAAAACGGAATTTCAGGACAGGAAACCAGGAGAACAGCAAGGAGCGGCAGACACCGATAGTAGGCCCCAAACCAACTAGTACGCCAAATGCAGTTGTTCCGTTTAACCACAATTTAATGAGAGCCTGAAGATAGAAGTTCAGGAAAGGCAACCTGGAGAACACCTTGGAGTGGAACACACCATCTCTCTACACCCCATACCCAATTTGTAGGCCTAATGCAGCGTAGTTTCCAACAACTACTAAACGAGAGCATGATGATCGAAGCATTGGCGAGGAAACCTGGGGAACACCTTGGAGTGGACCACACCATCTCTCTACAGTGGGACACACCATCTCTCTACACCCCATACCCAATTTGTAGGCCTAATGCAGCGTAGTTTCCAACAACTACTAAACGAGAGCCGGAAGATCGAAGCAATGGAGAGGAAACCTGGGGAACACCTTGGAGTGTAACACACCATCTCTCTACACCCCATACCCAATTTGTAGGCCTAATGCAGCGTAGTTTCCAACAACTACTAAACGAGAGCCGGAAGATCGAAGCTCAGGAAAGGCAACCTGGAGAACACCTTGGAGTGGAACACACCATCTCTCTACACCCCATACCCAATTTGTAGGCCCAATGCAGCGTAGTTTCCAACAACTACTAAACGAGAGCCGGAAGATCGAAGCAATGGAGAGGAAACCTGGGGAACACCTTGGAGTGTAACACACCATCTCTCTACACCCCATACCCAATTTGTAGGCCTAATGCAGCGTAGTTTCCAACAACTACTAAACGAGAGCCGGAAGATCGAAGCAATGGAGAGGAAACCTGGGGAACACCTTGGAGTGTAACACACCATCTCTCTACACCCCATACCCAATTTGTAGGCCTAATGCAGCGTAGTTTCCAACAACTACTAAACGAGAGCCGGAAGATCGAAGCAATGGAGAGGAAACCTGGGGAACACCTTGGAGTGGAACACACCATCTCTCTACAGTGGAACACACCATCTCTCTACACCCCATACCCAATTTGTAGGCCTAATGCAGCGTAGTTTCCAACAACTACTAAACGAGAGCCGGAAGATCGAAGCTCAGGAAAGGCAACCTGGGGAACACCTTGGAGTGGAACACACCATCTCTCTACACCCCATACCCAATTTGTAGGCCCAATGCAGCGTAGTTTCCAACAACTACTAAACGAGAGCCGGAAGATCGAAGCTCAGGAAAGGCAACCTGGGGAACACCTTGGAGTGTAGCAAACCCTCTCTCTACACCACGGAAGGGCTGATTCTTAGGAAGGAAGGCTGTCGGAAAGAAGCAGGGCGCGTCCGAGGGTGATTATAATCTTATTAGGTATATACTCACCCTCGGACGCGCCCTGCTTCTTTATTTGTAATGAATGTTTATTTGCAATGTGGTTTTGACTTACTCTATTTTTTTGGTAAATAATGATTTTATTATTTTCATTGTTTTGCATCTTCTTGGCAATAATATAAAGAAGACGCGACAGGACAACACTCGGTGGATGCCATATCTGTGTTTAAAATTGAAAAAACCTTTCAGTTAACTACTTGCAGGAGAAAGTTATTGTAGCTGGTGGCCATTTTTAGTACTGTACCAGATTTTTGTTGTATGTGTTTGTTTTTAATGTTAAAATGTCTGCATTTGATATCTCTCCAGTATTTTCTTTTTTATAAGCAAAATACTTATTTTTATATTTTCTGATGTTGGTTCCAGGGGTACACGGGCAGCAGTGGTGTGGTCAGTGGAGGCCTAGTGGAAGGAGTGACCGCAGACAGGCATCGAAGGCCTAAAATAATAACACATGGCTGTAGGCAATTTTAAATTGGTTCCAGGGGTACACGGGCAGCAGTGGTGTGGTCAGTGGAGGCCTAGTGGAAGGAGTGACCGCAGACAGGCATCGAAGGCCTAAAATAATAACACATGGCTGTAGGCAATTTTAAATTGGTTCCAGGGGTACACGGGCAGCAGTGGTGTGGTCAGTGGAGGCCTAGTGGAAGGAGTGACCGCAGACAGGCATCGAAGGCCTAAAATAATAACACATGGCTGTAGGCAATTTTAAATTGGTTACAGGGGTACACGGGCAGCAGTGGTGTGGTCAGTGGAGGCCTAGTGGAATGAGTGACCGCAGACAGGCATCGAAGGCCTAAAATAATAACACATGGCTGTAGGCAATTTTAAATTGGTTCCAGGGGTACACGGGCAGCAGTGGTGTGGTCAGTGGAGGCCTAGTGGAAGGAGTCACCGCAGACAGGCATCGAAGGCCTAAAATAATAACACATGGCTGTAGGCAATTTTAAATTGGTTCCAGGGGTACACGGGCAGCAGTGGTGTGGTCATTGGAGGCCTAGTGGAAGGAGTGACCGCAGACAGGCATCAAAGGCCTAAAATAATAACACATGGCTGTAGGCAATTTTAAATTGGTTCCAGGGGTACACGGGCAGCAGTGGTGTGGTCAGTGGAGGCCTAGTGGAAGGAGTGACCGCAGACAGGCATCGAAGGCCTAAAATAATAACACATGGCTGTAGGCAATTTTAAATTTGTTCCAGGGGTACACGGGCAGCAGTGGTGTGGTCAGTGGAGGCCTAGTGGAAGGAGTCACCGCAGACAGGCATCGAAGGCCTAAAATAATAACACATGGCTGTAGGCAATTTTAAATTGGTTCCAGGGGTACACGGGCAGCAGTGGTGTGGTCAGTGGAGGCCTAGTGGAAGGAGTCACCGCAGACAGGCATCGAAGGCCTAAAATAATAACACATGGCAGTAGGCAATTTTAAATTGGTTACAGGGGTACACGGGCAGCAGTGGTGTGGTCAGTGGAGGCCTAGTGGAAGGAGTGACCACAGACAGGCATCGAAGGCCTAACATAACAAAAATGTCAATACAATGGTATTGTCAGTGGCAGGCATTGAAGGATGTCAGCGCATAGACTAAACATTGGTGGAGCTGTGAGATAATTTTGCAAGTGGTAGAGCACTGTTTGAGCTGGGGTGGGGGGAAACTGTCTTGTGGCCGGCGG
Source organism: Ranitomeya imitator (assembly GCF_032444005.1). NCBI lineage: Eukaryota > Metazoa > Chordata > Amphibia > Anura > Dendrobatidae > Ranitomeya > Ranitomeya imitator. The sequence goes on along the minus strand of NC_091285.1, from coordinate 159,098,151 downwards.
TACAGGCCCAGGGCCCCTCATATTACAACAGTGTGTCTGACGTTGGGTGCGCACCACCACCGCCAGAGACACTTTATTGTACTAGGAGGGACCCAGTGGCAGTGCCGTCGACCAAAAGCGGGCTCACCCACCTCTTCAGACAAACTGCACTCTCACGGGTGCTGTCGCCAAGTGTCGATACCACGGCCCCGTGTGGGGAGTTTGGCCATTTAGTGAGGTGTAAACATGTCGTATGCTGGACAATCAGGTGCAGAAAATTACGAGATTGGAAAAGGCATTCAGAATAGTCCACAGGCAAGACCTTTTCATAGGAAAGCTAGGTGTCAGCCGGGCAAGGTGGGGCAAAAGATTTCGAAATCCAGTTGTGGTTCATTTTAATGAAGGTTAGATCATCTACATTTTGGGTAGCCAGACGAGTCCTTTTTTCTGTTAGTATTGAACCTGCAGCACTGAATACTCTTTCTGATAGGACACTAGCTGCCGGGCAAGCAAGCTCCTGCAATGCATATTCTGCCAATTCTGGCCAGGTGTCTAATTTTGATGCCCAGTAATCAAATGGGAATGACGGTTGAGGGAGAACATCGATAAGGGATGAAAAATAGTTTGTAACCATACTGGACAAATGTTGTCTCCTGTCACTTTGAATTGATGCTGCAGTACCTGTCCTGTCTGCGGTCATTGCAAAATCACTCCACAACCTGGTCAGAAAACCCCTCTGGCCAACGCCACTTCTGATTTCTGCCCCTCTAACTCCTCTGGTCTGCTGGCCCCTGCAGCTCGTGTGAGAACGATCACGGGCGCTGTGTGCAGGGAATGCCAGAAGCAAACGGTCAACAAGAGTTGATTGTTTGGTTGCTAATATTAGTTCCAAGTTCTCATGTGGCATTATATTTTGCAATTTGCCTTTATAGCGAGGATCAAGGAGGCAGGCCAACCAGTAATCATCATCATTCATCATTTTAGTTATGCGTGTGTCCCTTTTGAGGATATGTAAGGCATAATCCGCCATGTGGGCCAAAGTTCCAGTTCTCAAATCTGCGGTTGTGCTTGGTTGAGGGGCAGTTTCAGGCAAATCCACGTCACTTGTGTCCCTCAAAAAACCAGAACCCGGCCTTGCCGCGCCACCAATTTCCAGTGGCCCCGGAAAAGCTTCCTCATTAAAAATATAATCATCCCCATCATCCTCCTCGTCCTCCTCCTCCTCTTCGCCCGCTACCTCGTCCTGTACACTGCCCTGGCCAGACAATGGCTGACTGTCATCAAGGCTTTCCTCTTCCTCAGCTGCAGACGCCTGATCCTTTATGTGCGTCAAACTTTGCATCAGCAGACGCATTAGGGGGATGCTCATACTTATTATGGCGTTGTCTGCACTAACCAGCCGTGTGCATTCCTCAAAACACTGAAGGACTTGACATATGTCTTGAATCTTCGACCACTGCACACCTGACAACTCCATGTCTGCCATCCTACTGCCTGCCCGTGTATGTGTATCCTCCCACAAAAACATAACAGCCCGCCTCTGTTCACACAGTCTCTGAAGCATGTGCAGTGTTGAGTTCCACCTTGTTGCAACGTCTATGATTAGGCGATGCTGGGGAAGGTTCAAAGAACGCTGATAGGTCTGCATACGGCTGGAGTGTACGGGCGAACGGCGGATATGTGAGCAAAGTCCACGCACTTTGAGGAGCAGGTCGGATAACCCCGGATAACTTTTCAGGAAGCACTGCACCACCAGGTTTAAGGTGTGAGCCAGGCAAGGAATGTGTTTCAGTTGGGAAAGGGAGATGGCAGCCATGAAATTCCTTCCGTTATCACTCACTACCTTGCCTGCCTCAAGATCTACAGTGCCCAGCCACGACTGCGTTTCTTTCTGCAAGAACTCGGACAGAACTTCCGCGGTGTGTCTGTTGTCGCCCAAACACTTCATAGCCAATACAGCCTGCTGACGTTTGCCAGTAGATGCCCCATAATGGGAGACCTGGTGTGCAACAGTGGCAGCTGCGGATGGAGTGGTTGTGCGACTGCGGTCTGTGGACGAGCTCTCGCTTCTGCAGGAGGACGAAGAGGAGGAGGAGGGGGTGCGAATGGCTACAGCCAATTGTTTCCTAGACCGTGGGCTAGGCAGAACTGTCCCAAACTTGCTGTCCCCTGTGGACCCTGCATCCACCACATTTACCCAGTGTGCCGTGATGGACACGTAACGTCCCTGGCCATGCCTACTGGTCCATGCATCTGTTGTCAGGTGCACCTTTGTGCTCACTGATTGCCTGAGTGCATGGATGATGCGCTCTTTAACATGCTGGTGGAGGGCTGGGATGGCTTTTCTGGAAAAAAAGTGTCGACTGGGTAGCTCGTAGCGTGGTACAGCGTAGTCCATCAGGGCTTTGAAAGCTTCGCTTTCAACTAACCGGTAGGGCATCATCTCTAACGAGATTAGTCTAGCTATGTGTACGTTCAAACCCTGTGTACGCGGATGCGAGGCTAAGTACTTCCTTTTTCTAACCATAGTCTCATGTAGGGTGAGCTGGACTGGAGAGCTGGAGATCGTGGAACTAGCGGGGGTGCCGGTGGACATGGCAGACTGAGAGACGGTGGGAGATGGTATTGTTGCCACCGGTGCCCTAGATGCAGTGTTTCCTACTACGAAACTGGTGATTCCCTGACCCTGACTGCTTTGGCCTGGCAAAGAAACCTGCACAGATACTGCAGGTGGTGCAGAAAATGGTGGCCCTACACTGCCGGAAGGGATGTTGCGTTGATGACTAGCTTCATTGGCCGAGGGTGCTACAACCTTAAGGGACGTTTGGTAGTTAGTCCAGGCTTGCAAATGCATGGTGGTTAAATGTCTATGCATGCAACTTGTATTGAGACTTTTCAGATTCTGTCCTCTGCTTAAGGTAGTTGAACATTTTTGACAGATGACTTTGCGCTGATCAATTGGATGTTGTTTAAAAAAATGCCAGACTGCACTCTTTCTAGCATCGGATACCTTTTCAGGCATTGCAGACTGAGCTTTAACCGGATGGCCACGCTGTCCTCCAACAGGTTTTGGCTTTGCCACGCGTTTTGGGCAAGACACGGGCCCGGCAGATGGAACCTGTTGCGATGTTGATGCCTGCTGCGGCCCCTCCTCCTCCGCTTCAGAACTGCTGCCGCCTGCACCCTGTTCCCCCAATGGCTGCCAATCGGGGTCAAGAACTGGGTCATCTATTACCTCTTCTTGTAGCTCGTGTGCAACTTCGTCTGTGTCACCGTGTCGGTTGGTGGTATAGCGTTCGTGATGGGGCAACATAGTCTCATCAGGGTCTGATTCTTGATCATTACCCTGCGAGGGCAATGTTGTGGTCTGAGTCAAAGGACCAGCATAGTAGTCTGGCTGTGGCTGTGCATCAGTGCACTCCATGTCAGATTCAACTTGTAATGGGCATGGACTGTTAACTGCTTCACTTTCTAAGCCAGGGACGGTATGTGTAAAGAGCTCCATGGAGTAACCCGTTGTGTCGCCTGCTGCATTCTTCTCTGTTGTTGTTTTTGCTGAAGAGGACAAGGAAGCGACTTGTCCCTGACCGTGAACATCCACTAACGACGCGCTGCTTTGACATTTACCAGTTTCACGAGAGGAGGCAAAAGAGCTAGAGGCTGAGTCAGCAAGATAAGCCAAAACTTGCTCTTGCTGCTCCGGCTTTAAAAGCGGTTTTCCTACTCCCAGAAAAGGGAGCGTTCGAGGCCTTGTGTAGCCAGACGATGAACCTGGCTCCACAGCTCCAGACTTAGGTGCAATATTTTTTTTCCCACGACCAGCTGATGCTCCACCACTACCATTACCCTCATTACCAGCTGACAATGAACGCCCCCGGCCACGACCTCTTCCACCATACTTCCTCATTGTTTTAAAATCGTAAACAAACTAATGGTATTTGTTGCTGTCACACAAATTACACGGTGAGCTATAACTTCAGTATGATTTAGCTACCCCTTTACAGGTGAGTGAGACCACAACGAAAATCAGGCACAATGTTACACACTCTGTTGTTGGTGGCAACAAATGAGAGAGATGCCACACACGCAGGACTGTCACTGAAGCACAAATGTAAATATTAATCTCCCACTGATTTGATTTTTTTTTTTTTTAAGGGAGACTTTAGGAAAAAAAAATAATAGAATAAAATGATTTTTTCAGGAAGAATTTAGAAACCGAATAAAATAAAATGATTTTTTCAGGGAGAATTTAGAAAACAAATAAAACAAAAAAAGGCTTTCTATAGCCCACTGAGTCAGAGATGACGCACACAGGAGTCAGGAGTGGTACACAAGCCCAGAGGCCAATATTTATCTCCCACTGATTGATGTAGTGATTTTTTCAGGTAGATTTTGGAACCCAAATCAAGCTAAAAAAAATAATAGGCTTTCTATGGCCCACAATTGGAGAGAGAGAGAGAGATGGCACACCCAGGAGTCAAGACTGGCACACAAGCAGAAAGGGCAATATTAATCTCCCACTGATTTCTTTTTTTTTTTTTTTTTTCAGGGAGACTTTAGGAAAAAAAAAATAGAATAAAATGATTTTTTCAGGAAGAATTTAGAAACCAAATAAAATAAAATGATTTTTTCAGGGAGAATTTAGAAAACAAATAAAACAAAAAAAGGCTTTCTATGGCCCACTGAGTGAGAGATGACGCACACAGGAGTCAGGAGTGGCACACAAGCCCAGAGGCCAATATTTATCTCCCACTGATTGATGTAGTGATTTTTTCAGGTAGATTTTGGAACCCAAATCAAGCTAAAAAAATAATAGGCTTTCTATGGCCCACAATTGGAGAGAGAGAGAGAGAGAGAGATGGCACACCCAGGAGTCAAGACTGGCACACAAGCAGAAAGGGCAATATTAATCTCCCACTGATTTGTTTTTTTTTTTTTTTTTTTCAGGGAGACTTTAGGAAAAAAAAAAATAGAATAAAATGATTTTTTCAGGAAGAATTTAGAAACCAAAGAAAATAAAATGATTTTTTCAGGGAGAATTTAGAAAACAAATAAAACAAAAAAAGGCTTTCTATGGCCCACTGAGTGAGAGATGACGCACACAGGAGTCAGGAGTGGCACACAAGCCCAGAGGCCAATATTTATCTCCCACTGATTGATGTAGTGATTTTTTCAGGTAGATTTTGGAACCCAAATCAAGCTAAAAAAAATAATAGGCTTTCTATGGCCCACAATTGGAGAGAGAGAGAGAGATGGCACACCCAGGAGTCAAGACTGGCACACAAGCAGAAAGGGCAATATTAATCTCCCACTGATTTGTTTTTTTTGTTTTTTTTTTCAGGGAGACTTTAGGAAAAAAAAATAGAATAAAATGATTTTTTCAGGAAGAATTTAGAAACCAAATAAAATAAAATGATTTTTTCAGGGAGAATTTAGAAAACAAATAAAACAAAAAAAGGCTTTCTATGGCCCACTGAGTGAGAGATGACGCACACAGGAGTCAGGAGTGGCACACAAGCCCAGAGGCCAATATTTATCTCCCACTGATTGATGTAGTGATTTTTTCAGGTAGATTTTGGAACCCAAATCAAGCTAAAAAAATAATAGGCTTTCTATGGCCCACAATTGGAGAGAGAGAGAGAGAGATGGCACACCCAGGAGTCAAGACTGGCACACAAGCAGAAAGGGCAGTATTAATCTCCCACTGATTTGTTTTTTTTTGTTTTTTTTTTCAGGGAGACTTTAGGAAAAAAAAAAATAGAATAAAATGATTTTTTCAGGAAGAATTTAGAAACCAAAGAAAATAAAATGATTTTTTCAGGGAGAATTTAGAAAACAAATAAAACAAAAAAAGGCTTTCTATGGCCCACTGAGTGAGAGATGACGCACACAGGAGTCAGGAGTGGCACACAAGCCCAGAAGCCAATATTTATCTCCCACTTTTTTTTTTTTGTTCCAGGGAAAATTTATAAACCCAATAAAAAAAATAATAAATAGGCTTTCTATGGCCCACTATCTGAGAGACAGAGAGAGATGGCACGCTTAGGACTGGCACACAAGCCCAAAGGCCAATATTAATCTCCCTTTTTTTTTTAAGGGAGAATTTATAAAACCAAAAAAAAAAAAATAAATAGGCTTTCTATGGCCCACTATTTGTGAGAGAGATGGCACGCTCAGGACTGGCACACAAGCCCAGAGGCCAATATTAATCTCCCACTTTTTTTTTTTTTTTCCAGGGAAAATTTATAAACCCAATAAAAAAAATAAAAATAAATAGGCTTTCTATGGCCCACTATCTGAGAGAGAGAGATGGCACGCTTAGGACTGGCACACAAGCCCAAAGGCCAATATTAATCTCCCTCTGATTGATTTATTGATTTTTTCAGGTAGAATTTAGAACCCAAATAAAGCAAAAAAAAAAAAAAAATGGGCTTTCTATGGCCCACTGAGTGAGTGATGATGCACACAGGAGTCAGGAGTGGCACACAAGCCCTGAGGCCAATATTTTTCTCCCACTGATTGATGTAGTGATTTTTTCAGGTAGATTTTAGAACCAAAATCAAGCAAAAAAATAAATAGGCTTTCTATGGCCCACTGAGTGAGTGATGATGCACACAGGAGTCAAGAGTGGCACACAAGCCCTGAGGCCAATATTTTTCTCCCACTGATTGATGTAGTGATTTTTTCAGGTAGATTTTATAACCCAAATCAAGCAAAAAAATAAATAGGCTTTCTATGGCCCACTGAGTGAGAGATGACACAGACAGGGATGGCACTCTAGCAGAAATGTCAATCTTAATCTCCCACAAAAAAAAAAAAACAGGGAGTGTCCTTCAATTACTATCTCCCTGCAGTAATCTCAGCCAGGTATGGCAGGCAGCAATAAGGAGTGGACTGATGCACAAATTAAATAAAAAGTGTGGACAAACCAAAAAGATAGCTGTGCAGAAAGGAAGGAACAAGAGGATTTGTGCTTTGAAAAAAGCAGTTGGTTTGCACAGCGGCGTACACACAGCAATGCAGCTATCAGGGAGCCTTCTAGGGCAGCCCAATGAGCTACAGCGCTGAGGGGGAAAAAAAAAAAAATGTAGCTTCCACTGTCCCTGCACACCGAAGGTGGTGTTGGGCAGTGGAAATCGCTACAGCACAAGCGGTTTGGTGGTTAATGGACCCTGCCTAACGCTATCCCTGCTTCTGACGAAGCGGCAGCAACCTCTCCCTAAGCTCAGATCAGCAGCAGTAACATGGCGGTCGGCGGGAACGCCCCTTTATAGCCCCTGTGACGCCGCAGACAGCAAGCCAATCACTGCAATGCCCTTCTCTAAGATGGTGGGGACCAGGACCTATGTCATCACGCTGCCCACACTCTGCGTTTACCTTCATTGGCTGAGAAATGGCGCTTTTCGCGTCATTGAAACGCGACTTTGGCGCGAAAGTCGCGTACCGCATGGCCGACCCCGCACAGGGGTCGGATCGGGTTTCATGAAACCCGACTTTGCCAAAAGTCGGCGACTTTTGAAAATGAACGACCCGTTTCGCTCAACCCTAGGTAATACTATTCTATTACCTTATGAGATCAATTTTGCTTGTTTTTTTTTAGTTAAAATGAAAAAATGCTATATCTATACATTATAGCAGCATTTTAGGAATTGACTAATGATGTTTCAAAACTCTTAAGCAAGACAATGCCTTTTTTTTCAATGCTGAACATATGGAGAATACATTGTGTTTTAAGCTAAAATCATTTTATTTTCTTTCAATTTTCAAGTCACCATATGAGAACACATTTCATTTACGGAAAGGCAGCGTAAAAGAATACAAGCTATAGAAGCAGCATAATTGTGCTTTATGGGATTTTTATAGTTATAAGCCGACAAATAGATATGCTATGTCCTATTTCGAATTTCAACATATTGTAGCTTTGTAAAAAGGCATTCTACTTGTTTTGACGGTTTAGACATTTTCCAGCTTTAGGATATTTACTTTTTTCAATGTCTTCAGAAAAAAACATTTTATATTACTGCATGAAGAAATACATTTAGGAAAAGAGCATTGTAAAGAAAAGAGAAGGCTACTCATTGATCCTGAACACAAATTAAAAGCGATAAAAATGTAACTTTTCTTAGGATCTGCATCTTATATAAGAGCAATCATATTTTTTTAATTTTTTTTAAAGTGGTTATCTACCAGCCTTGAAAAATTGATGGATTATCCTTAAGGGATATGTGGCATATGCACATTTGTTTTTAGGACGCACATCTGCCTCCACCAGGAGGTATGACCTCCACATCTGAATCCTAGGTTGTAGTTCCTAGAACACCCAGGTGCATTTGAAAACTATTATGTATACAGCTCTGGCAAAAATTAAGAGACCACCACGCCAAAACCCTGTCATGGGCAGCCCAATCTCCAGATCTGAACCCCGTTGAAAACGTCTGGAATGTAATCAAGAGGATGATGGATAGTCACAAGCCATCAATCAAAGAAGAACTGCTTACATTTTTGCACCAGAAGCAGTGTGAAAAACTGGTGGAAAGCATGCCAAGACGCATGAAAGCTGTCATTAAAAATTCCGCAAAATCTTGATTTCTGAACTCTTCCGGAGTTAAAACATTAGTATTGTTGTTTCTAAATGATTACAAGCTTATTTTCTGTGCATTATTTGAGGCCTGAAAGCACTGTTTGTTTGTTTTATTTTGACCAATCTGCCTTTCTTGGTCTAAGTAGACGCTTCTTTCTTGGCCAAGGTAGATGCTGTGAGTATGTGGGTTGTTATTTTGCAAAGAAAGAATGGGTACCTACATCCTCAAGCGGAGTCTAAGTATGATATAGGTTCCTGAGAGCTTTTGGAGGTTAAAAGAGCCTTTGAGGAATGGAGACATTGGTTGAAGGTGACGGATTTTACTGATCATAAGAGCCTGTTGCATATTGATGCTGGCAAGTGTTTAAACACCAGAATTTTTTTTTGTCTGGTTTGATTTTACTGTGATTTACCTTGTTGGATCTAAGAATGTTAAGGCTGACTCTTTGTCTTGCAGCTTTGTTACAGTGTAAAGAGATGAAAGTACTGACACGATTCTTAGTGAGGGGGTGTTGTTGGTTGCTCTGGAGATAGATCTCAGACAGCGCATTAACGATACTTAGGACTATTTGCCTTTAAAAAAAAGTTATGTCCACTCCTCTTTACATGTAGATTGCCTTAATGAAGTACATGATTCCATTTTGGCTGTCATCCGGGTTGTTCTTCCACTTGGAGATCTTTCTAGGTCCTTTTGGTGGCAGAATGCTCATAAGGATGTTGAATGTCCGTAAATGCAGAGTTTGTCCCAGGGCTAGAGGCTTTCATAAGGTCCCAGTGGGTTATCTCTTGCCCAAAGAAGTTCCATTGCATCCCGGGACTCAAATGTCCATGGATTTTGTCACCAATTTCCCTAACCCTGGAGGTAATACTGTTGTTTGGGTGGTGATGGACCAGTTTAGCAAAAGAGTTCATTTGTTCCTTCTCCGAAAGGTGCCTACTACTAAGAGTTTAACTACATTGTTCATTTCTCATATCGTTAAATTACATGGTATTCACAAAAACATTATTTCCGATAGAGGGGTTCAATTTATGTCTATCTTTTTGGTGAAGTTTTTCCTCCAGATTGGGTGTCTAGCTGTCGTTTTCTTCAGATTATCATCTTGTGACTAATGGACAATAAGAATGGATAAACCAAGCGTTAGAGGAGTATTTGTGTCATCTAATCTGGAAGGCTGGGTGTAACTTCTGCCCCTTGCTGAGTTTACTCTAAATAACTCTATCTTTACAACTAAAGTGTCCTTTGTCCTTGCCTTTTTTTTGCTGCAGGGGTTTTCATCCAGTATTTAAAAACTTTTCTGTGCTACAATTGCAGTGTCCCAGGGTCCTTGTCTTTGCAGTAATATTGTTCTCCTCTAGGGGGAAGTGATGTTACGTTTGGAGGCAAAGAAAGACAACTGAATCCAGGTATCAGAAACATGCAACACATTTCACACTCCAGGCCACCAGAGGGAGCTATGCTCCTATTTATTAGGGCACTCTTCACACTTAGGTAAACTGGTTGACTGGGGAGGAAGTTAGGCAGTTGCTGGCTGAGCTTTGCTCAGGTAGTTGGTCCCTGAGGGGTGGGAGCCTGTCAGAGGCTGAGACAGAAGGACATGGAGCTGTGCCTGCCCTAAGTGCGGCAGTTTATAGGAACGGACCCTGAAAGAGAATTGTATTGTAGACAGGGTGAAGAAGTCATAGCAAAGGAGTGGATACCAGGAGGAGATCTGCCCTACACAGGCTGCCTCCTTCTGAGGCGCAAGATCTCGGTAGCCGGAACACCGATGGAGCAACAGTCCTTTATGCCTTGCTCCAGAGACCGGCAGGACAGCTAATTTCACGTTTATGATCCGCCCCTACACCCAGGAGGCAAGTTGGCACCACGTAGAGGCTGGGGCATGATAGAGTCCCTGTAAAACGCCTCAAGCCACCGGTCATACGGATTTGTCCTATCCATCTGGGGGACAGAGAGAGAGAGACATAGCATATACAACATCTGTGAGGTTGAGCGAAACGGATCGATCATTTTCATAAGTCGCCGACTTTTGGCACAGTCGGGTTTCATGAAACCCGACCCGATCCCTGTGTGGGGTCGGCCATGCGGTACGCGACTTTCGAGCCAAAGTCGCGTTTCAATGACGCGAAAAGCGCCATTTCTCAGCCAATGAAGGTGGACGCAGAGTGTGGGCAGCGTGATGACATAGGTCCTGGTCCCCACCATCTTACAGAAGGGCATTGCAGTGATTGGCTTGCTGTCTGCAGCGTCACAGAGGCTATAAAGGGGCGTTCCCGCCGACCGCCATCTTATTGCTGCTGATCTGAGCATAGTTAGAGGTTGCTGCCGCTTCGTCAGAAGCAGGGATAGCGTTAGGCAGGGTACATTAACCCCCAAACCGCTTGTGCTGTAGCGATTTCCACTGTCCAACACCACCTTTTGTTTGAGGGGCAGTGGAAGCTACATTTTTTATTCCTCAGCACTGTAGCTCATTGGGCTGCCCTAGAAGGCTCCCTGATAGCTGCATTGCTGTGTGTACGCCGCTGTGCAAACCAACTGCTTTTTTCAAAGCACAAATCCTGTTGTTCCTTCCTTTCTGCACAGCTATATTTTTTGTTTGTCCACACTTTTGATTTAATTTGTGCAGCAGTCCACTCCTTGTTATTGCTGCCTGCCATACCTGGCAGAGATTACTGCAGGGAGATAGTAATTGTAGGACAGTCCCTGTTTTTTTTCTTTTTTTTTTAATTCTCTCTAAAAAAAAAAGTAGTGGGAGATTAATATTGGCCTTTGTGCTTGTGTGCCAGTCCTGTGTGCCACCTCTCTCAAATAGTGGGCCACAGAAAGCCTAGTGTCTGTTTTGGTTTTTAAAATTCTCCCTGAAAATAAATAAAAAAACAGTGGGAGATTAATATTGGCCTTTGTGCTTGTGTGCCAGTCCTGTGTGCCATCTCTCTCAAATAGTGGGCCACAGAAAGCCTAGTGTCTGTTTTTGGTTTTTAAATTCTCCCTGAAAAGAAAAATAAACAGTGGGAGATTAATATTGGCATTTGTGCTTGAGTGACAGTCCTGCGTGTGTGGCATCTCTCTCATTTGGTGCCACAGAAAACCGAGTGTGTAACATTGTGCCTGATTTTCCTTGCAGTCTCACCCACCTATAAAGGGATAACTAAATCCTACAGAAGTTTGAGTTCACCTTGTAAGTTGTTTTACAGTAACAAATACCGTTACTTTGGTTACGTTTTTAAAACAATGAGGAAGTCTGGTGGAAGAGGTCGTGGCCGTGGGCGTTCATTGCCAGCTGGTAATGATGGTAGTGGTGGTGGAGCATCAGGTGGTCGTGGGAAAAACAATATAGCACCTAAGTCTCGAGCTGTGGAGCCAGGTTCGTCGTCTGGCTACACAAGGCCTCGAACGCTCCCTTTTCTGGGAGTAGGAAAACCGCTTTTAAAGCCGGAGCAGCAAGAGCAAGTTTTGGCTTACCTTGCTGACTCAGCCTCTAGCTCTTTTGCCTCCTCCTCTGAAACTGGTAAATGTAAAAGCAGCGCGTCGTTAGTGGATGTTCACGGTCAGGGACAGGGACAAGTCGCTTCCTTGTCCTCTTCAGCAAAAACAACAACAGAGAAGGATGTGTCAGGCGACACAACGGGTTACTCCATGGAGCTCTTTACACATACCGTCCCTGGGTTAGAAAGTGAAACAGTTAACAGGCCATGCCCATTACAAGTTGAATCGGACATGGAGTGCACTGATGCACAGCCACAGCCAGATTACTATGCTGTTCCTTTGACTCAGACCACAACATTGCCCTCGCAGTGTACTGATCCAGAATCAGACCCTGATGAGACTATGGTGCCCTGCTATACCACCGACTTACACAGTGACACAGACGAAGTTGCACACGAGATAGAAGAGGAGGTCATAGATGACCCAGTTGTTGACCCCGATTGGCACCCATTTGGGCAACAGGGTGCAGGCGGCAGTAGTTCTGAAGCAGAGGAGGAGGGGCCGCAGCAGGCATCAACATCGCAACAGGTTCCATCTGCCGGGCCCGTATCTGGCCCAAAACGCGTGGCAAAGCCAACACCTGTTGGAGGACAGCGTGGCCATCCGGTTAAAGCTCAGTCTGCAATGCCTGAAAAGGTATCCGATGCTAGAAAGAGTGCAGTCTGGCATTTTTTTTAAACAACATCCAATTGATCAGCGCAAAGTCATCTGTCAAAAGTGTTCAACTACCTTAAGCAGAGGTCAGAATCTGAAAAGTCTAAATACAAGCTGCATGCATAGACATTTAACCACCATGCATTTGCAAGCCTGGACTAACTACCAAACGTCCCTTAAGGTTGTAGCACCCTCGGCCAATGAAGCTAGTCAGCAACGCAACATCCCTTTCCGTCACTGTAAGGCCACCATTTTCCGCACCACCTGCAGTATCTGTGCAGGTTTCGTTGCCAGGCCAAAGCAGTCAGGGTCAGGGAATCACCAGTTTAGTAGTAGGAAACACTGCATCTAGGGCACCGGCGGCAAGAATACCGTCTCCAACCGTCTCTCAGTCTGCCATGTCCACCGGCACCGCCGCTAGTTCCATGATCTCCAGCTCTCCCGTCCAGCTCACCCTACATGAGACTCTCATTAGAAAAAGGAAGTACTTAACCTCGCATCCGCGTACACAGGGTTTGAACGCCCACATAGCTAGACTAATCTCGTTAGAGATGATGCCCTACCGGTTAGTTGAAAGCGAAGCTTTCAAAGCCCTGATGGACTACGCTGTACCACGCTACGAGCTACCCAGTCGACACTTCTTTTCCAGAAAAGCCGTCCCAGCCCTCCACCAGCATGTTAAAGAGCGCATCGTCCATGCACTCAGGCAGTCTGTGATCACAAAGGTGCACCTGACAACAGATGCATGGACCAGTAGGCATGGCCAGGGACGTTACGTGTCCATCACGGCACACTGGGTGAATGTGGTGGATGCAGGGTCCACAGGGGACAGCAATTTTGGGACAGTTCTGCCTAGCCCACGGTCTAGGAAACAGTTGGCTGTAGCCGTTCGCACCCCCTCCTCCTCCACCTCGTCCTCCTGCAGAAGCGAGAGCTCGTCCACATACTGCAGTCGCACAACCACTCCATCCGCAGCTGCCACTGTTGCACACCAGGTCTCCCATTATGGGGCAGCTACTGGCAAGCGTCAGCAGGCTGTATTGGCTATGAAGTGTTTGGGTGACAACAGACACACCGCGGAAGTTCTGTCCGAGTTCTTGCAGAAAGAAACGCAGTCGTGGCTGGGCACTGTAGATCTTGAGGCAGGCAAGGTAGTGAGTGATAACGGAAGGAATTTCATGGCTGCCATCTCCCTTTTTCAACTGAAACACATTCCTTGCCTGGCTCACACCTTAAACCTGGTGGTGCAGTGCTTCCTGAAAAGTTATCCGGGGTTATCCGACCTGCTCCTCAAAGTGCGCGGACTTTGCTCACATATCCGCCGTTTGCCCGTACACTCCAGCCGTATGCAGACCTATCAGCGATCTTTGAACCTTCCCCAGCATCGCCTAATCATCGACGTTGCAACAAGGTGGAACTCAACACTGCACATGCTTCAGAGACTATGCGAACAAAGGCGTGCTGTTATGTATTTGTGGGAGGATACACATACACGGGCAGGCAGTAGGATGGCAGACATGGAGTTGTCAGGTGTGCAGTGGTCGAAGATACAAAACATGTGTCAAGTCCTTCAGTGTTTTGAGGAATGCACACGGCTGGTTAGTGCAGACAATGCCATAATAAGCATGAGCATCCCCCTAATGCGTCTGCTGATGCAAAGTTTGACGCACATAAAGGAGCAGGCGTCTGCAGCAGAGGAAGAGGAAAGCCTTGATCACAGTCAGCCATTGTCTGGTCAGGGCAGTGTACAGGACGAGGTAGTGGGCGAACAGGAGGAGGACGAGGAGGATGATGGGGATGATTATTTTTGTAATGAGGAAGCTTCTCCGGGGCCAATAGCAACTGGTGGCGTTGCAAGGCCGAGGTCAGGTGTTTTTTCGGGAGACAAGTGACTTAGATGTGCCTGAAACTGCCCCTCAACCCAGCACAACCGCAGATTTGACAACTGGAACTTTGGCCCACATGGCGGATTATGCCTTACGTATCCTCAAAACGGACACACGTATTTGTAAAATGATGGCCGATGACGATTACTGGTTGGCCTGCCTCCTTGCTCCTCGCTATAAAGGCCAATTGCAAAATATTATGCCACATGAAAACCTGGAACAAATATTAGCACCCAAACAATCAACTCTTGTTGACCGTTTGATTCAGGCATTCCCAGCACACAGCACCAGTGATCGTTATCACATGAGTTGCAGGGGGCAGCAGGCCAGAGGTGTTAGAGGTGCACAAATCAGAAGTGGCGTTGGACAGAGGGGTTTTCTGACCAGGTTGTGGAGTGATTTTGCTATCACAGCAGACAGGACAGGTACTGCAGCATCAATTCAAAGTGAAAGGAGACAACATTTGTCCAGTATGGTTACTAACTATTTTTCATCCCTTATCGACGTTCTCCCTCAACCGTCATTCCCATTTGATTACTGGGCATCCAAATTAGACACCTGGCCAGAATTGGCAGAATATGCATTGCAGGAGCTTGCTTGCCCAGCAGCTAGTGTCTTATCAGAAAGAGTATTCAGTGCTCCAGGTTCAATATTAACCGAAAAAAGGACTCGTCTGGCTACCCAAAATGTTGATGATCTAACCTTCATTAAAATGAACCACAACTGGATTTTGAATTCTTTTGCCTCACCTTGCCCGGCTGACACCTAGCTTTCCTATCAAAAGGTCTTGCTTGTGGACTGCTCTGACTGACTTTTCCAATCTCTTAATTTGCAGCAGCTGTTTGTCCAGCATACGACATGTTTACACCTCCCTAAATGGCCAAACTCCCCCCACGGGGCCATGGTCTGGCCACTTGGCGGAAGCACCCGTGAGAGTGCCGTTTGTCTGAAGAGGTGGGTGTGCACGCTTTTGGTCCATGGCACTGCCACTGGGTCCCTCATAGTACAATAAAGTGTCTCTGGCGGTGGTGGTGCGCACCCAACGTCAGACACACCGTTGTAACATGAGGGGCCCTGGGCCTGTACCGCCGGCCACAAGAGAGTTCCCCCCCCCAGCTCAAACAGTGCTCTACCACTTGCAAAATTATCTCTCACAGTTCCACCAATGTTTTGTCTATTCGCTGACATCCTTCAATGCTTGGCACTGACAATACCAATGTGTTGACATGTATGATGGTACTTAAAGTAGTCAGGGGAAGTGTCCTATATTTACACCAGTAAATACTTAGCGCCAAATTACTAGGTCTGAAACTCAGCAGAGGAGCCCACCCCTGTACCTTATTATTCCACCCTTTTGTGTTTTGGTTTTGTTGTACTGCGAGACATTAACATCTATTTATTTTTTGTGAGTACTAACTGTCAGACACTCATTACAATCGGCCTCCGCTGACAACACCAATGCTGCCTGTATATCCCTGCAAGAGAATTCCAAGTGTCTACAGCCCACTTTTGTTATGTTAGGCCTACTAAGCCTGTCTGCGGTCCTTCCTTCCACTAGTCCACCACTGACCAGACCACTGCTGCCCGTGTACCCCTGGAACCTATTTGAAAGTGCCTACAGCCTAATTTTGTTATGTTAGGCCTACTAAGCCTGTCTGCGGTCCCTCCTTCCACTAGTCCTCCACTGACCAGACCACTGCTGCCCGTATACCCCTGGAACCTAATTGAAAGTGCGTACAGCCAAATTTTGTTATGTTACGCCTACTATGCCTGTCTGCGGTCCCTCCTTCCACTAGTCCTCCACTGACCAGACCACTGCTGCCCGTATACCCCTGGAACCTATTTGAAAGTGCCTACAGCCAAATTTGGTTATGTTAGGCCTACTAAGCCTGTCTGCGGTCCCTCCTTCCACTAGTCCTCCACTGACCAGACCACTGCTGCCCGTGTACCCCTGGAACCTATTTGAAAGTGCCTACAGCCTAATTTTGTTATGTTAGGCCTACTAAGCCTGTCTGCGGTCCTTCCTTCCACTAGTCCACCACTGACCAGACCACTGCTGCCCGTGTACCCCTGGAACCTATTTGAAAGTGCCTACAGCCTAATTTTGTTATGTTAGGCCTACTAAGCCTGTCTGCGGTCCCTCCTTCCACTAGTCCTCCACTGACCAGACCACTGCTGCCCGTATACCCCTGGAACCTAATTGAAAGTGCGTACAGCCAAATTTTG
Organism: Ranitomeya imitator; assembly: GCF_032444005.1. Classification (NCBI taxonomy): domain Eukaryota; kingdom Metazoa; phylum Chordata; class Amphibia; order Anura; family Dendrobatidae; genus Ranitomeya; species Ranitomeya imitator. Next base: position 159,081,341 of record NC_091285.1, on the reverse strand, counting down.
TTATGTTACGCCTACTATGCCTGTCTGCGGTCCCTCCTTCCACTAGTCCTCCACTGACCAGACCACTGCTGCCCGTATACCCCTGGAACCTATTTGAAAGTGCCTACAGCCAAATTTGGTTATGTTAGGCCTACTAAGCCTGTCTGCGGTCCCTCCTTCCACTAGTCCTCCACTGACCAGACCACTGCTGCCCGTGTACCCCTGGAACCTATTTGAAAGTGCCTACAGCCTAATTTTGTTATGTTAGGCCTACTAAGCCTGTCTGCGGTCCCTCCTTCCACTAGTCCTCCACTGACCAGACCACTGCTGCCCGTGTACCCCTGGAACCTATTTGAAAGTGCCTACAGCCTAATTTTGTTATGTTAGGCCTAGTATGCCTGTCTGCGGTCCCTCCTTCCAATAGTCCTCCACTGACCAGACCACTCCTGCCCGTGTACCCCTGGAACCCATTTTAAATTGCATAGAGCATCCTTTTTTTAATAGTAGGTGTACAAACTCTGTTTGCGGTCCATAATTGAAATTGTCCTCCACTGAAGAGACCAATGCTGCCTGTGTACCCCTGTAACCTTTTTTAAACTCCATTGAGCCAAATTTTGTGTTTAAGGCCTACTACCTGTGTCTGTCTGCGCCACTCAATACAGCTGTCCTCCTTTTAAAAAAGCTGAGCGTCAATAGTCTGGTTTTCAGCTTATAGGAATTTGAAAACTGCATTGCGGCTACTACTTCGGTAGGGCCTACTAACGGTGTCTGCCACTCCAAGGTGTTCCCCAGGTTTCCTCTCCATAGCTTCGAGCTTCTAGCTCTCGTTTAGTAGTTATTGAAAACAACACTGCATTAGGCCTACAAGTTGGGTCTGGGTTGTAGAGACGGTGTCTTCCACTCCAAGGTGAAAGAATAAAGAAAAAAGGAACCACTTCATATAATCGCACACCACAAAATGAATATAAGTAAAAAGGCAAACTTTTATTGACACACAAGTAAAAACAATTAAAATGGTATCATACCAACATCCCCACACACACCCGCCAAAGCAATACAGTACAAGCAAATAAAGGCGCCAATGTGCAAAAATGCTAAGTAGCCATACATGACACAGCACACTAATCAATGTCCTGTCAGGCACGACATCAGTATATCTGACCTAAGATTGCATAAAGAGTACAACTAGCACCCCCACAAAATAAACACAGATACTGCCAACTGTGGGACAAAAAATAGGCCCATACAGACTAATGTAGCATATGAAGACGAGGGGGTGCCTGTGCACCTGGACCCGGACACAATGATGGCAGCAGTAAATGCACATCCGTAGCAATGCCCATATATAATCATAACTACCACATAGAAGGAAAGTGTATCCAGGTCCCAGGTCCGGCCAGACAGAGCGCAAGGAGGTGCTGTGAAAAAACCCACATGAGGGTGTGAAGCGCCAAAGGCAGGGCGAGCGTGGGGAGGAAGCCCAACGCGTGTCGCCGTCGCAAGGACGGCTTCGTCAGGGGAAGATACGCTGCAATGGCCAACGCCGGTTTAAATACCTTACATAAGGAGAAGCTGAGGGACGAGCTACGCCGGGAGCCGGAACCGGAAATGACGCCGAAAGGGCGGAAGCGTACGCAATGGCAGACGTCTCTGCCAATACTACATAATGCGCATGCGTCGGAACTCTCCAGCGCCGTGCATTATGTAACAAGCTCAGTGATACAACAGATAACAGAGCGGGTGGGCTGATATGTAGAGGACGCCCAGCTGGACACATGATAGTTGTAAGGAATCCTGGAGTGGTGGGGTAGACAAGACATATAACATAAAACACCCAGACAAAACAGAATACATGACGGGATACACAGGAGGACAAACACACACAATAGTATTAGGGTATAATGGTACCCAAATGCACACAATGCAGGAAAAAACCGGTGAGTGATATACCCATTCCAATGTGACAAGCAATCAGATGCCACATACCTGAAAAAGAACAAAATAATAATACAAACAAACAAGCAACATAATTATGGAGATGTATTCAATAGTTTAGAACAAACACACGGTCGCTCCTACTCCATGAGAAAATCGTTTTATAAGAAAAACTGCTGGAAGAAAGATATAGCAGTGTATAAGAGGAGCCTGGGGCAAGTACCACCCAGGATAATACCGAAAAATAACGACATGGCCAATGGACCTGGATACAGGAGAAGATTAAGTAGAGCACCGCGGAAAAAATCATGAAGCAATATGTATGGGCCAGAAGGTAAGGTTACACCGCTGGAATAGGAATACCACCCTGTACCGCATCCAAATACGGATGAGGGCAACAAGCCCTCACATGTGAACCAAATGATAACAAGTTGAATGCCGGTACCCAGGTAAGCGATGACATGTAGATCAACTGAACAACATGAACAAGACATAAGAATATATATCTAGTTCCTAGTCACAGCATAATGTCCAGAAAAAGGGGTCACGTCCCGCTTGCTTATAGAAGATAAATCTTCGTCCATACAGACAGGAACAGACGAAGGGGATTCCCAGGCACGCCAAGATCCAAAAAGTGCTCAAAGTGCACCTAAGGGTAACAAGCCTTTATAAGTCTGCCAGATAGATGTAGCTTGGACGCCAGTATAATAATATAATGCATATAATGGCATTACGGTCCTCTGAGAAACATAAACCAGAAGTAGAAATATATCTTGTTAGAATGTCCAAGCGGTCCATACATTGCTTGCTGCCAGAAAAAGAGTCTTCGTCTATAAACACAGGGACATACATCGGGGAATCCCAGGAACATCCCAATCCCAGAGAGCTCCATACTTCAGGAGACGCAGGCAACATCCCAAAAGTATATTATAGACGCAGAGAACAATCCCGGTGATCATCTGAAAAGGATTGGAACATCTGGATTGGAACATCTGGAACAAAAAGGCACCACGTTAAATTAGCCCAAAAAAACAGTAAAGAGAAGATCTTCATTAATGCCAGAGGGAGCAGTAGAATGTAGCAAAAAAATCCAACGGGCCTCTGCTTGCAAAAGCCTACTCTCCAACAGTCCCCCTCTGTCAGACCCACGAATGCACTCAAGTCCCACTACCTTGGTGCCAGAATATTTACCAGCATGGTGTCTCAGAAAGTGGGCTGCCACCGTGGTGAGCGTTTTGTCCTTACAGGAGTCTGCCGCAGCCATACCAATGGTAGAAAAATGTTTCTGTATGCGTCGACGCAACTCCTGGGACGTCTGTCCCACGTACACCAGTGGGCAGGGGCATATAATAGCATAGATGACATTTGTAGTCTTGCAGTTAATATAGCTCTTAAGCCGATGCTCTTTCTGATCAGTTGGGTTACAAAAGTTATCCCTTACTGGGTGCATAAACTGGCAGACGTTACAGTCACCACAGGGGAAAGAGCCCTTCAATGAAATGCCCCTATTCAATTTTACCGTGGGCCTAACATAGTGACTCCTTGTAAGAATGTCACGAAGATTAGGTGCTCTTCTCGCAGTTATCAGTGGTCGTTCACTAACAATCTGAGATGTTGACAAATCCGTTGTGAGGATGCCCCAATGTCTCTGCAAGATATGCCTTACCTGGGACCAATGTGTATTAAACCCAGTGATGAAACGAACAGATCTATCCGATGTCTTTTCTCTTGGCTGCAGGAGGGCAACTTGTGACTGCCCCTTAGCCCTTTGGTACGCTTTAGAAATATATTTGTTGGGATAAGTCCTCTTCTTAAATCTCTGGGTCAGATCATGTGCCTCCCTATAGAAGTCCTCATCCCGCGTGCAGTTCCTCCTCGTTCTAAGAAATTGTCCCACCGGGATGCCTTTCTTCGTATGGGATGGGTGGAAGCTACGAAACTCCAATAAGTTGTTTGTGCCTGTAGGCTTACGATACAGGCAAGTGGACAGGATGCCGTCCTGACATACCACATTCAGGTCCAGAAAGTTCACTGAAGACGAAGAACATGAGGAGGTAAGAAAGATATTATACGGATTGTCGTTGAGAAAGCCAATGAAAGTCTCAACCTCATCCTGATTACCCGTCCAAATAAAAAACACATCATCGATGTATCTGCGCCAACATCGTACCTTAGATAAAAACCAAACGGACTTGTAGACCACAGTGGACTCCCACCACCCTAAGAATAAATTAGCCAGGGCCGGGGCACAACGAGCCCCCATGGCGACACCAGAGACTTGAAGAAAAAAATTCCTATCAAAAAGAAAAAAATTGTGTCTCAGAATGAAATTAAGGAGGTCCACTATGAAAGAGTCGTGTAGCCTGTCAGAGTTCTGCTGTTGATCAAGGAAGAAGAGCACTGCTTGCAAGCCATGGTCATGATCAATGTTAGAGTACAAAGACTCAACATCACAGGTCACCATGATCTCACCTTGGGCCAGAGTGATATCTTGTAGAGATGCTATGAAGTCGGATGAGTCCCTGGTGTATGAAGCAAGATCCAACACAAGTGGCTGCAAGAAAAAATCTATATAAGTACAGGCCTTCTCACATAAACTCCCTATACTGGAAACAATAGGACATCCAGGTGGTCTGTGAACGTCCTTATGGACCTTGGGTAGCATGTAGAACGTTGATGTAGTAGGATGCTTAACCCAAATAAAGTCTCGTTCCCCAGTGTTGATAATACCTAACTCCAGGGCCCTGTCAATCAATGTTCTTAGTTTGGTTGAATAGACACCCGTAGGGTCAGACGGAAGTTTTCGATAAAACCTAGGGTTCTCAAGTTGCCTATATGCTTCCTTAGTATATAGATCATGGGGCCAAAGGACGATGTTACCACCCTTATCAGCTTCACGTATAATGAAGTCGCTGTTGTTTTTAAGGCGAGATAATGCACGCTTTTCCTGTGCAGTCAAATTGTCCGCAAAGGGGATTTTTGTGGGTAGATTTTCAATATCCTTCCTAGCCATTTCGAAAAAAATCCTTACGGCTGGGACAATTGAGAAGGGTGGCGAGACACGGGACTTGTTTCTGTGAGGAAATTTAGACCTACCCGTGTCAACTTGTCCTTCATGCAGCAGGTCCATGAGATCCTGAAAAACTCTCTGTTCCGTTTGATCCAAAAGTGGGGTGATTTGAGACTTGTTATGGAGCACCTGTAAAACAATTTTTCTGCAGAAAAGAAAAAGATCTTTGATTAAAGTGAATTTGTCAACTTGCTGTACCGGCGAAAAGGTTAGGCCTTTAGAGAGGACTGAAATCTCATGCGCAGAAAGAACACATCCAGACAGATTAATCACTTGAAGGATATTTCCTGGATCATACTCACGGATATTGTCAGGGCTTAAAGGAATCACTTCTGCTGGTGTCTCCATGGATTGCGACGTGGCGGTTTGTAATTGTAATTCCTGGCGGTCCGTGTGGCGCCGCCTCCTATGCCCTCGCCTGGTCCTGGGTCGATCTCGCTTTCTGCCGATGACAAAAAATCGCTCGAGGTGTGCCCATCCGTGGGTGGTGAATGTCTCTCTGAATTGAAACCCCTTTGTCTATGGTTATAGCCCCGGCGTTTATTGCCGTGATGTGTCCAAGTAAAGGCCGTTTTCTCATCAAAGTCCGTCTTGTCCCTTAGGAATTTAGAGCGTTTTTTAGTCATAATCTCCTTATCATACTTATCCAGAAGGTCTTTAAGTCTAACTCTGAAGGGCTGGACCTGAGAGACTTCATCAAATTTACTCAGTTTAGCCTCCAAGTTCATAATCTCAGTTTTAACAGTAGTCAAAAGCTCTCTATCATGCGTAATCAATAGATTAATCAGAATATTGGAACAGCGTGTCAGGCCCTGTTCCCACAATATCCGAAACGTCGGAGAGGGTTCCCAAGCCGGGAAAATAGAGACCCTAAGTCCCCTTGGGATAATATTAAGTTTCAAGTACTCTTCCAAGCACCGAATATTCCAAAGCAATCTGATGCCATGTTTCTGAGAGGCAATTAGCTCAGTAGTGAGGCTTGAAAAATCTGCATCCCTGATACCTGATTAGTCTCAAGAAAGGCACTAGATGAAGCAGCCCTCCACGCTGCTTCCCGCGCCTCCCAATCCATGAGCACCGGCAAAGCTCACACAAAAGCCCTCAACACAAAAATAATAATATAATAAACTCAAATGCAAAAACCCTAAACTCTGGTAAGTCGTGTGCTGCTGGTCAGAACGGCTGCCAAAAGGGAGCCTGCCAGACACATAATATCAAACTAAATACCAGCGCACTACCAATATAGAAAAATATAGAAGGGGTGCAGAAGAAGCAGTATGGAACCATGAAAAAAGAATAAAGAAAAAAGGAACCACTTCATATAATCGCACACCACAAAATGAATATAAGTAAAAAGGCAAACTTTTATTGACACACAAGTAAAAACAATTAAAATGGTATCATACCAACATCCCCACACACACCCGCCAAAGCAATACAGTACAAGCAAATAAAGGCGCCAATGTGCAAAAATGCTAAGTAGCCATACATGACACAGCACACTCTTTATGCAATCTTAGGTCAGATATACTGATGTCGTGCCTGACAGGACATTGATTAGATTCAACTGCACAGTGAATGCCAAGGTGGACAGATACATGAGGCAATTTTACTAAAGAACGGAGATACAATTGTTTAAATGTATCCGGAATACAGGGCTATTTGCCGGGCATAGATGTAAACTTATAAGCTGGGCACGACATTGAGCTTTGCATATTTGAGCTAAATGACCAAATATATCGCTAATATCTGAGCTAGATATATTGTGTGTCATAGTGTATCCAGGGTTAGGGATACACGCATTATTCTGCTACCAAGACGCCTAAGTCACATGTTCTCCTGTTGTTTTTAAGATACACAGTGTGGGGTGTAGGATTCCCTAGAGATAGGAATGATCTATGTATAGTGGATAGGGGTACATTTAGTATTATTTTGTCCGGGTAGCGGGACCCTGTGGGTGTATCAGGGCGCATCTAGGGAACCCAGGGTCAGCCATCGCGGAGCGGGGGCGCCATAACACTTCCCCTAGGGTGCCTACCCCCGCAGATAGGCAGCCATTCAGCATAGACGTTTCAGTAGGGCTGACTATTTCCCCCACTTTAGTTTGTTCACGGTGTGGTGTTTTTCGTTTTTGGGTGAGCCATTGGTTGTTGGCTTTTTAGAGATATATTTAATAAAATTTGTGTTTTTTAAGGGTAATTCATGATTACATATATACAATTATTACCCGGTTATATTTACTTTAAACGTATCATGAACATTTCCCCTTTAAAGACCTTTCCCTTTTACACGGACTTCCCAAGGGCCATAGACCGGGTCAGCCACGTGACATCCCCCTTGAGAACCGAAGGACCCGGTATCAAGTACCCCGTTGCCCTTGGGGGCGCTCCACAATCTTCTGTACCAGATGAGAGATTAAATAAATAAAAATAAAGTCTGGAGGTGCAGTAGGTCAAAAGGGGTCTTTTGGTGACCAGGCACTGTGTACTTACCGTACAATTGCTTATTTTGCCTTTCTAACAAGTTAATTCTTCTCTTTTCCTTTAAGTCTATAACAATGATTAAAAATTGACTGGGTTCTAAGCTCTATGTAAAAACAGGAATTCTCTTTTCTCTGTATGAGTCACTATAAAAGTCCCTGGCAGGGGGAGTAGGGAGCTGCAATGTCAGGAGTTAAAGAGGAGGATGATTATGACAAGAAAAAGAGACTTTATTTCAACATATGGTTGAAAAGGCAAAATAAGCAATTGTAAGTAACAGAGGCGTAGCTAAGGTTTTGGTCCGGGGGGGGGGGGGCGAAGCTTCTGAGTGGGCCCCTAACCAGGTAACCTTGATTACAACTCAGTGATGCACCCTAATAGTGGAGGAGAACCTCAGCAGATGACCGTGCTGTTACTGAAGATAATCTCTATATAAAGACCAATATGGATATTACCGCCATATGGTCAGTGGTAGATACCAGCCCTACAGAACATATAACAGATCACTGCACAGATACACAGATAATGTCTTATCGCTGACAATCTTTCTGATGAAATCGTTCATTTTTCCCATCTTTTCCATCTGGCCCAGAACGACATGACATTCCAGCAACGACTCGGCTGCAGAGAATACAACAAAGACATATTTAACATCTCATATTCCAGCCCCATCACCATCTATTCCCAACCTGCACAAACTCCTCATCCTGCTGATACCCCAATTCTGAGCCGCTGCTGTCGCATGTGTCCCTATTACTGCACCTGATAGCCCAATACTGAGCCGCTGTGGCTGTATGTGTCCCTATTACTGCACCTGATACCCCAATACTGAGCCGCTGTGGCTGTATGTGTCTCTATTACTGCACCTGATACCCCAATACTGAGCTGCTGCTGCCGTATGTGTCCCTATTACTGCACCTGATACCCCAATACTGAGCCGCTGCTGTTATATGTGACCCTATTACTGCACCTGATACCTCGATACTGAGCCGCTGCTGCCGTATGTGACCCTATTATTGCACCTGATACCCCAATACTGAGCCGCTGCTGCCGTATGTGTCCCTATTACTGCACCTGATACCTCAATACTGAGCCGCTGCTGCCATATGTGTCCCTATTACTGCACCTGATACCCCAATACTGAGCCGCTGCTGCCATATGTGTCCCTATTACTGCACCTGCTGTGTGGTTCTCTGTGCCCTCTAAATTCTAAAGCACCCCTCTATAATATAGTAATGCTGGGTGCAAGTGCCCTAGAAAACAGTGCCCATATTTTGCCCCTAGAAAGTAATAATGCCCTTGTGCCCCATTGATAACCACAGTAACCTCAATTCCCCTATAACAATAAGTGCCCACTTTAAATTTAATAAAGTCCCGAATCTCCCCCTGTACAGCTCCCTTATACACAGTATGATGCTCTCTTATACACAGTATACTGACCCCTTAGTAGCCCCCAAACTGTTCCATGGCTGCAACAATGTATAATGACCCCCACACTGTAATCTCCAAACTGTATGATGGCCCCCTACATAGCCTCCATATACAGTAGCATAATGCACCAAATAGTCCACAATATAGTATAATGCACTCCCCATAGGCAGACTCTATATCATACGGCAGCCCCCATAGGCAGACACTGTAATAAGGCAGCACCCCCATATAGGCAGACCCTGTAATATGGCAGCACCCCCATAGTCAGACCCTCTAATAAGGCAGCACCCCCATAGTCAGACCCTGTAATAAGGCAGCACCCCTATAGGCAGACCCTGTAATGAGGCAGCACCCCCATAGTCAGTCCCTGTAATAAGACAGCCCCCATAGTCAGACCCTGTAATAAGGCAGCACCCCCATAGTCAGACCCTGTAAAAAGGTAGCACCCCCATAGTCACACCCTGTAATGAGGCAGCACCCCTATAGTCAGACCCTGTAATAAGGCAGCACCCCTATAGTCAGACCCTGTAATAAGGCAGCACCCCCCTAGGCAGGCCCTGCAATAAGGCAGCACCCCATAGTCAGACCCTGTAATAAGGCAGCACCCCTATAGGCGGACCCTGTAATAAGGCAGTACCCCCAAAGTCAGACCCTGTAATGAGGCAGCCTCCATAATCAGACCCTGTAATAAGGCAGCTCCCCCATAGGCAGACCGTGTAATAAGGCAGCGCCCCTTAGTCAGACCCTGTAACAAGGCAGCACCCCAATAGGCGGACCCTGTAATAAAGCAGCCCTTATAGTCAGACCCTGTAATGAGGCAGCCCCCATAGTCAGACCCTGTAATAAGGCAGCCCCCTTAGTCAGACCCTGTAATAAGGCAGCACCCCCATAGGCAGGCCTTGTAATAAGGCAGCCCCCTTAGTCAGACCCTGTAATAATGCAGCACCCCCATAGTCAGTCCCTGTAATAAGACAGCCCCCATAGTCAGACCCTGTAATAAGGCAGCACCCCCATAGTCAGACCCTGTAAAAAGGTAGCACCCCCATAGTCACACCCTGTAATGAGGCAGCACCCCTATAGTCAGACCCTGTAATAAGGCAGCACCCCTATAGTGAGACCCTGTAATAAGGCAGCACCCCCCTAGGCAGGCCCTGCAATAAGGCAGCACCCCATAGTCAGACCCTGTAATAAGGCAGCACCCCTATAGGCGGACCCTGTAATAAGGTAGCACCCCCATAGTCAGACCCTGTAATGAGGCAGCCTCCATAATCAGACCCTGTAATAAGGCAGCTCCCCCATAGGCAGACCGTGTAATAAGGCAGCGCCCCTTAGTCAGACCCTGTAACAAGGCAGCACCCCAATAGGCGGACCCTGTAATAAAGCAGCCCTTATAGTCAGACCCTGTAATGAGGCAGCCCCCATAGTCAGACCCTGTAATAAGGCAGCCCCCTTAGTCAGACCCTGTAATAATGTAGCACCCCCATAGGCAGACCCTGTAATAAGGCAGCATCCCCATAGTCAGACCCTGTAATAAGGCAGCACCCCTATAGGCAAACCCTGTAATGAGGCAGCCCCCTTAGTCAGACCCTGTAATAAGGCAGCACCCCCATAGGCAGATCCTGTAATATGACAGCCCCCTTAGTCAGACCCTGTAATAAGGCAGCACCCCCATAGTCAGACCCTGTAGTAAGGCAGCACCCCCATAGTCAGACACTGTAATGAGGCAGCACCCCTATGGTCAGACCCTGTAATAAGGCAGCCCCCTTTGTCAGACCCTGTAATAAGGCAGCGCCCCCATAGGCAGACCCTGTAATAAGGCACCCCTCTTAGTCAGACCCTGTAATAAGGCACCCCTCATAGTCAGACCCTGTAATAAGGCAGCACCCCCATAGGCAGACCCTGTGATCTCCTGACAGCGGGCGCAGGGCAGTGACATCATCGCGCCCGCTCTCAGTGTTGGCGACGTCAGATGCCGGCACTGATGGGGGGATGATGGGAGAAGGAGTGTAGCACTCCTTCTCCTATTAATGCAATCAGCTGAATCGGCTAAATGCTGGTACAGCTGATCTTGCGATGATGGCGGGGGGCCCATTGCTGGCACTGGGGCCCCCCACCTGCTCAGGGCCCCATAGCGGCAGAGCACGCTGATACAGTTACAGTAGCGTAGATCCGGGTGGGCCCCCTCAGAGCACCGGGTCCGGGGCGCCCACACCCTCTGCCCCCCGGTAGCTATGCTAGTAGTAAGTACACATATGATGACTGCAATATATTATGATAGTAAAAATTGTGATGGGAGTGCTTCCTTAATGCTGCTTGTTCCAAATATTGACCCCACCATCAGCCATGTGCAATAAAAATCTGCATTTATTTCCCACAACAATGTTTTTCCACTGCTCAGTGATTCAATGTTTGTGTTTTTTTCCCAATGGAGTTCCACCTTTCTGTTTAACTTTGACATCAATACTGGAACTGGCCCTCTGCTTTTATAACTGATCATTTGGACACGTTTCAAGCACAAGAGTTATCTATGGCTGCAATTTGCATCAATAACCTTGGATCACAGTCACTGAGAACACTCGATTTTCCAAATCTGAAGTGGATTTGTAGATAATCCAAATTATGTTTTATTTTTGCACAATAAATATACTGTTTGGAAAAAAATATATTTTTTGGTGTCACTATTTTCTGGCTTTAAGTTTAGCTTTGTCAGTCAACAGAACTGTGTGGGAGCTTTTTTCATGGCAAGATGTAGTTTTTATTGGTACCCTTGTGTGATAGAACTTTTTGATAATTTTTTATTTAATTTAATTTTCTTGGTAAATTCATTACAAATTATTTTTAACACTGCTCACGTGCGGAAACGCGCGCCGGGGCAGAGGGACGCCCGGGGATTTCCACTAGCGCTTTATTTGGTATGTAATGCCCTGTCATCCATGTTATTCTGTTCACAAGTTTTTAGGTGCCTTGCATTTTTGGTCTATAGTGGCTATTTTCAGTCTAGTTTATATTGGGACACTTTATCTCTACACACTTCATATACAATGCGTACATGGCAGTACTTTGATTGAAGTGGATTACATTGTCCCATGACTACTATGTGCTACTATTTTGCTGCTATTATTAGCATTTTTCAAATGATGTTCTTTTTATTGCATATTGCAATCATTATTATCATCTGTGCACCTTTGTGATTGAATGGCATTTCATTGTTTGGGGCTTGAGTACATCAGTGGGTTTTTGTTGTAGGATACCCCAGTGTTGTGAGTTCTGTTTTTGGGCTCCCTCTGGTGGTTACTGATGGTACTGGGTGACTTGTCTTTCCTGGGTTTCTGGGTTCCACCTGTTCCATCAGCATATGGGAGTTTCCTATTTAACCTGGCTTTTGCTGGCATTTCCTCGCCGGTTATCAATGTATCCAGTGTGTCTTGTTACCTCTGCTCCCTGCTCCTAGAACCTTCTGGTCAAGCTAAGTTTGGATTTTCCTGTTTTGGTGTTTTGCTTTATTTGGTTTTTAGTCCAGCCTGCAGATATATGATTCTTGCTGCTGGTTGCTCTAGTGGGCTGAAATTGCTCCTCATGTACCATGAGTTGGCACATGAGTTCAAGTAATTTCAGGATGGTTTTTTGAAGGGTTTTTCGCTGACCGCACAGTTCACTTTTGTATCCTCTGCTATCTAGCTTTAGCGGGCCTCATTTTGCTGAAACTGTTTTCATACTGCGTATGTGCTTTCCTCTCATTTCACCGTCATTATATGTGGGGGGCTGCTATTTCTGTGGGGGATTTCTCTGGAGGCAAGAGAGGTCTGTGTTTCTTCTAATAGGGGAAGTTAGATCTTCGGCTGGAGCGAGACGTCTAGGATCATCGTAGGCACGTTCCCCGGCTACTTTTATTTGTGTGTTAGGTTTAGGGTCGCGGTCAGCTCAGGTTCCATCGCCCTAGAGCTTGTTTGTATCTGTGCTTGTCCTTTAGTGATCCCCTGCCATTGGGATCATGACAGTATAACCGGCCCACAAAGTGTTAATTGTATTGGCTGAAGTAGGAGGATAAGTAGTCTGAGGAAGTTTTTTTTTTTTTTCTTTCTCTTTCCCTCAGAGTTTGCTGCCTAGCCTTATTGCAGCCTGGCTACTTCCTCCTCCTCTTAATCTTTGAATGGCTCTGATCCCAGCTGTTTATCATGGACGTCCAGAGTTTGGCTTCCAGCCTGAATAATCTTGCCACTAAGGTTCAAAATATACAGGATTTTGTTGTACATGCTCCTATGTCTGAACCTAGAATTCCTGTCCCAGAGTTTTTTTCTGGAGATAGATATCGTTTTCTGAATTTTAGGAACAATTGCAAGTTGTTTCTTTCTTTGAAATCTCGCTCCTCTGGAGACCCTGCTCAGCAAGTCAAGATAATTATATCTTTCCTGCGGGGTGACCCTCAGGATTGGGCATTTGCATTGGCACCAGGGGACCCTGCGTTGCTTAATGAGGATGCGTTTTTTCTGGCATTGGGTTTGCTCTATGAGGAACCTAACCAAGAGATTCAGGCTGAAAAAACTTTGTTGGCCCTCTCTCAGGGGCAAGATGAAGCAGAAATTTATTGTCAAAAATTTCGGAAGTCGTCGGTGCTTACTCAGTGGAATGAGTGCGCTCTGGCTGCAAAGTTTAGAGATGGCCTTTCTGAGGCCATTAAAGATGTTATGGTGGGGTTCCCTGCGCCTGCTGGTCTGAATGAGTCTATGACTATGGCTGTTCAGATTGATCGGCGTTTACGGGAGCGCAAACCTGTGCATCATTTGGCGGTGTCGTCTGAACCGTCACCTGAGATAATGCAATGTGATAGAATTCAGTCCAGAAGTGAACGGCAAAAGTATAGGCGGAAAAAAGGGTTGTGCTTTTATTGTGGTGATTCAGCTCATGTTATATCAGCATGCTCTAAACGCACAAAAAAGGTTGATAAGTCTGTTGCCATTAGTACTTTACAGTCTAAGTTCATTCTGTCTGTGACTCTGATTTGTTCATTATCATCCATTTCCGTCGATGCCTATGTGGATTCAGGCGCTGCCCTGAGTCTTATGGATTGGTCATTTGCCAATCGCTGTGGGTTTAGTCTGGAGCCTCTGGAAGTCCCTATTCCTTTGAAGGGAATTGACTCTACACCTTTGGCTATGAATAAACCTCAGTACTGGACACAAGTGACCATGCGTATGACTCCCGTTCATCAGGAGGTGATTCGCTTCCTGGTACTGTATAATTTGCATGATGTTCTAGTACTTGGTCTGCCATGGTTACAAACTCATAATCCAGTCCTTGACTGGAAATCAATGTCTGTGTTAAGCTGGGGTTGTCAGGGGGTTCATGATGATGCACCTCCGATTCCTATCGCTTCATCTACTCCTTCTGAGATTCCTGTGTTTTTGTCTGACTATCGGGATGTTTTTGAGGAGCCTAAGCTCAGTTCGCTTCCTCCTCACAGGGATTGCGATTGTGCTATAAATTTAATTCCAGGCAGTAAATTTCCTAAAGGTCGTTTGTTCAATCTGTCAGTGCCAGAGCATACTGCTATGCGGGATTATGTTAAGGAGTCCTTGGAAAAGGGACATATCCGTCCATCTTTGTCCCCTTTGGGAGCAGGTTTTTTTTTCGTGGCCAAAAAAGATGGTTCCTTGAGGCCTTGTATAGATTATCGTCTTTTGAATAAGATTACCGTAAAATATCAGTATCCTTTGCCATTGTTGACTGATTTGTTTGCTCGCATTAAGGGGGCTAAATGGTTCACTAAGATTGATCTTCGGGGTGCGTATAATCTTATACGAATAAAGCAAGGTGATGAGTGGAAAACCGCATTTAATACGCCTGAGGGCCATTTTGAGTATTTGGTAATGCCTTTTGGACTTTCTAATGCTCCTTCAGTCTTCCAGTCCTTTATGCACGATATTTTCCGTGAATATCTGGATAAATTTATGATTGTGTATTTGGATGATATTTTGGTTTTTTCTGATGACTGGGAGTCTCATGTTCAGCAGGTCAGGAAGGTGTTTCAGGTCCTGCGGGCCAATTCCTTGTTTGTAAAAGGCTCAAAGTGTCTCTTTGGAGTCCAGAAGATTTCTTTCTTGGGGTATATTTTTTCCCCTTCTACTATTGAGATGGATCCCGTCAAGGTTCAGGCTATTTGTGACTGGACGCAGCCTACATCTCTTAAGAGTCTACAGAAGTTCTTGGGCTTTGCTAATTTCTATCGTCGTTTTATAACTAATTTTTCTAGTGTTGTTAAGCCTTTGACGGATTTGACTAAGAAGGGTGCTGATGTTGCTAATTGGTCTCCTGCGGCTGTGGAGGCCTTTCAGGAACTTAAGCGCCGGTTTTCTTCTGCTCCTGTGTTGCATCAGCCAGATGTTTCGCTCCCTTTTCAGGTTGAGGTTGATGCTTCCGAGATTGGAGCAGGGGCGGTTTTGTCACAGAGAAGCTCCGATGGCTCAGTGATGAAGCCATGCGCGTTTTTTTCTAGAAAGTTTTCGCCGGCTGAGTGGAATTATGATGTTGGTAATCGGGAACTTTTGGCCATGAAGTGGGCATTTGAGGAGTGGCGTCATTGGCTAGAGGGTGCTAGACATCGTGTGGTGGTCTTGATTGATCACAAAAATTTGATTTACCTTGAGTCTGCCAGGCGTCTGAATCCTAGACAGGCTCGTTGGTCACTGTTTTTCTCTCGTTTCAATTTTGTGGTTTCATACCTGCCAGGTTCAAAGAATGTGAAGGCGGATGCTCTTTCTAGGAGTTTTGTGCCTGACTCCCTTGGAAATTCTGAGCCCTCTGGTATCCTTAGGGATGGGGTGATTTTGTCTGCTGTCTCCCCAGACTTGCGACGTGCTTTGCAGGAGTTTCAGGTGGGTAAACCTGATCGTTGTCCGCCTGAGAGACTGTTTGTTCCGGATAATTGGACCAGTAGAGTCATCTCCGAGGTCCATTCTTCTGCGTTGGCAGGTCATCCTGGAATATTTGGTACTAGAGACTTGGTGGCCAGGTCTTTTTGGTGGCCTTCCTTGTCGAGGGATGTGCGTTCTTTTGTGCAGTCTTGTGAGGTTTGTGCTCGGGCTAAGCCTTGCTGTTCTTGGGCCAGTGGATTGTTGTCACCTTTGCCTATCCCGAAGAGGCCTTGGACGCACATTTCCATGGACTTTATTTCGGATCTCCCTGTCTCTCAAAAAATGTCCGTCATCTGGGTTGTGTGTGATCGCTTTTCTAAAATGGTTCATCTGGTACCCTTGCCTAAGTTGCCTTCCTCCTCTGAGTTGGTCCCTCTGTTTTTTCAGAATGTGGTTCGTTTGCATGGGATTCCTGAGAACATCGTTTCTGACAGGGGATCCCAGTTTGTGTCTAGATTTTGGCGGACGTTCTGTGCTAAGATGGGCATTGATTTGTCCTTTTCGTCTGCATTCCATCCTCAGACGAATGGCCAGACTGAACGAACTAATCAGACCTTGGAAACTTATTTAAGGTGTTTTGTTTCTGCGGATCAGGATGACTGGGTTACCTTTTTGCCGCTGGCCGAGTTTGCCCTTAATAATCGGGCTAGTTCTGCTACCTTGGTTTCTCCTTTCTTTTGTAATTCGGGGTTTCATCCTCGTTTTTCCTCTGGTCAGGTGGAACCTTCTGATTGTCCTGGAGTGGACATGGTGGTGGATAGGTTGCATCGGATTTGGAGTCATGTGGTGGACAATTTGAAGTTGTCCCAGGAGAAGGCTCAGCAGTTTGCTAATCGCCGTCGCCGCATGGGTCCTCGACTTCTTGTTGGTGACTTGGTGTGGTTGTCTTCTCGTTTTGTTCCTATGAAGGTCTCTTCTCCTAAGTTCAAGCCTCGGTTCATCGGTCCCTATAGGATCTTGGAAATTCTTAACCCTGTGTCGTTTCGTTTGGATCGCCCGGCATCGTTTGCTATTCATAATGTGTTCCATCGGTCGTTGTTGCGGAAGTATGAGGTACCTGTTGTTTCTTCGCTTGAGCCTCCTGCTCCAGTGCTGGTGGAGGGAGAATTGGAGTATGTTGTGGAGAAGATCTTGGATTCTCGTGTTTCCAGACGGAAACTCCAGTATTTGGTCAAGTGGAAGGGTTATGGTCAGGAGGATAATTCTTGGGTGGTTGCCTCGGATGTTCATGCTGATGATTTGGTTCGCGCTTTTCATAGGGCTCATCCTGGTCGCCCTGGTGGTTCTCGTGAGGGTTCGGTGACCCCTCCTCAAGGGGGGGTACTGTTGTGAGTTCTGTTTTTGGGCTCCCTCTGGTGGTTACTGATGGTACTGGGTGACTTGTCTTTCCTGGGTTTCTGGGTTCCACCTGTTCCATCAGCATATGGGAGTTTCCTATTTAACCTGGCTTTTGCTGGCATTTCCTCGCCGGTTATCAATGTATCCAGTGTGTCTTGTTACCTCTGCTCCCTGCTCCTAGAACCTTCTGGTCAAGCTAAGTTTGGATTTTCCTGTTTTGGTGTTTTGCTTTATTTGGTTTTTAGTCCAGCCTGCAGATATGTGATTCTTGCTGCTGGTTGCTCTAGTGGGCTGAAATTGCTCCTCATGTACCATGAGTTGGCACATGAGTTCAAGTAATTTCAGGATGGTTTTTTGAAGGGTTTTTCGCTGACCGCACAGTTCACTTTTGTATCCTCTGCTATCTAGCTTTAGCGGGCCTCATTTTGCTGAAACTGTTTTCATACTGCGTATGTGCTTTCCTCTCATTTCACCGTCATTATATGTGGGGGGCTGCTATTTCTGTGGGGGATTTCTCTGGAGGCAAGAGAGGTCTGTGTTTCTTCTAATAGGGGAAGTTAGATCTTCGGCTGGAGCGAGACGTCTAGGATCATCGTAGGCACGTTCCCCGGCTACTTTTATTTGTGTGTTAGGTTTAGGGTCGCGGTCAGCTCAGGTTCCATCGCCCTAGAGCTTGTTTGTATCTGTGCTTGTCCTTTAGTGATCCCCTGCCATTGGGATCATGACACCCCAGGGCTTTGTAGTCTCTCGTTATTTCTTTGATCTAGCACCTTTCTTGTAATTGTATTTTTAATTGTCTTTACAATAAAGATATACTTTCATTCAGTGAGTACCAATTTTTGGGACCATTTTTCACATATTAGTTTCTATCAGTGTGATATCTAGTTATTTGCGGTACATGAACCCTTATGAGATACGGACTGAGTCACTTGGGGCTAATTATTGTGATTGAATTTTCCAGAAACAAGCAGCAGTGGATGTTGCTAAAAACTGCACCCTTCAAGGTGTGCAAAACCACATTCAAGGAGTTTATTAACCCTTCAGATGCTTCTGGAGAATTAAAGCAATGTGGAAGGAAATAATAAGCATTTTACTTTTTTTCACAAAAAAATTACTTTAAAGTAATAAAAATAAACTAGGCACTCAACTTAAAGATGATTTTTTTTTACTTTTAATGTAGTCAAGGCAAAACGTTTCAGCTGCATTTGGCCTTTATCAATTACAAACTATACAGAAGTGTCAGGGAATCGTGGGAATCCTGTGGATTTTTAATGAGGCATGTCTCGGTATGGTCACTTTCACAAGAGTATGGGGCATTTAAAGAGGAAAAACCCAATGATAAACAAACCAGGGGACCTGAATGTTTTCACGTGCCTGGAGAAAGACGCAGCGTCCTCGTGTTCATGCTGATAAAGGCAGAATGAGGAAGGTTTCTGCCAGGCAAGTTCATCGGATTAAGAGAGCAGCTGCTAAAAAGCCATTACAAACCAGCAAACGGATATTTGAAGCTGCTTGTGCCTCTGGAGTCCCTCGAATCTCAAGGGGTAGGATCCTTCAAAGGCTTGCTTTGGTTCATAAACCTACTATTTGGCCACCTTTAAACAGAGTTCACAAGCAGAAACGGTTACAGTGGGCCCAGACATACATGACGACTAATTTTCAAACAGTCTTGTTTACTGACGAGTGTCGAGCAACCCTGAATGGTCCAGATGGATGGAGTAGTGGATGGTTGGTGGAGGCCACAATGTTCCAACAAGGCTGTGACGTCAGCAAGGAGGTGGAGGAGTCATGTTTTGGGACAGAATCATGGGGAAACAGCTGGTGGGGCCCTTTAAGTTTCCTGAAGGTGTGGAAATGACCTCAGAAAAGTATATAGAGCTTCGGACTGACAACTTTATTCCATGGTCTAAAAAGCAGAAACATGCCTTCAGGAGCAAAATCATAATCATGCATGACAACGCACCATCTCATGCTGCAAAGAAACCTCTGAGTCATTGGCTGCTATGGGCATAAAAGGAGATAAACTCATGGTGTGGCCACCATCATCCCCTGACCTCAACCTTATAGAAAACCTTTAGAGTATCATCCAGCAAAACATCTATGAGGGTGGGAGGCAGTTCACATCAAAACAGGAGCTGTGGGAGGCTATTCTGACTTCATGCAAAGAAATACAAGCAGAAACTCTCCAAAAACTCACAAGTTCAATGGATGCAAGAATGAATTGTGAAGGTGATATCAAAGAAGGGGTCCTATGCTAACATGTAACTTGGCCTGTTAGGAGGTTTTGGAGTTAAATAGCTGATTTGTTCAGTGAATGTGACCTCCTAATGCTGCAAATTCCACAAATGAGCATTTTCAGTTCTTTAAAACATATCAAATGTATAGAAATTCTACTGTGCCTAATAATTTGGAACAGTGCGTTTTGAGTTTTTATTTATTTTGGAGATTATACTGTTATCATTGGGAGGTTCCTTCAATAACATTCAGGAATTGCTTGCCTGAGGAGGTGGTGATGGCGAACTCAGTCGGGGGGTTCAAGAGAGGCCTGGATGTCTTCCTGGAGCAGAACAATATTGTATCATACAATTAGGTTCTGTAGAAGGACGTAGATCTGGGGATTTATTATGATGGAATATAGGCTGAACTGGATGGACAAATGTCTTTTTTCAGCCTTACTAACTATGTTACTATGTTACTATGATGTATAATCTAACGGGTGATGGCTTTTATTAGACTGACTGTCATTTGCACCGACCACTTAGGAAAATCCGAGAAAAATGTCATTTGCATAATAATTTGGAACATGATGTATAAATATAAATGGCTTCACCCAACCACTAACCATGAGTGGAGAAAAAGTTTTGGTGTTATCATTCATATCCTCTGAAAAG
Source organism: Ranitomeya imitator (assembly GCF_032444005.1). Lineage (NCBI taxonomy): Eukaryota > Metazoa > Chordata > Amphibia > Anura > Dendrobatidae > Ranitomeya > Ranitomeya imitator. Next base: position 159,061,306 of record NC_091285.1, on the reverse strand, counting down.
AGGCCAAGAAAGCAACAATTCTACTGGGGTATGTAAACTTTTGAGCACAACTGTATATATTATATATATATTTTTTACAATACTTACTAGTGACAAAAGGGGGCTTGAACATGCGATCCTTTGATCACATTGATAATACACCATGTAATTTATGTTGTACCAGGTATTACTAAGTCTTTCAGACTCCGCCCACAGTGGGATCTGATAGGCTGCTGTATATGGTAGTCACAGAGGCTGCAGTTAAGCACGGCCCACACTGATGCGGGGGAGGGAGGAGGCTGATGTGTGAAGGGAACAATCTCTTTTTTCAGAGTCTTTACGTATTTGGTTAGAGCGACCTCAGCGTTTAAAGAGTTAGACAGCTAGGATTGTACATAGCTGTGATACTGGCTGTTGCAGTGGGAGAAGAAACTTATGGGACAGCTGGCTGCTGATGCAAATTTCACAAGCACAGCTCCATCCTAATGCCATGTTCCACCATTATTACTGGAAGCTGTTGTGTAATTAATTTATATAACAACCTCACTGGTTGCCTCATACTATGAATGACGTACACACTAGAATCTAACCACCCTTGCATGAAGCATTTCCATCCGTAAAGCATATCGGGTGTTGTGGGCTGATGGTTCCCTGCATCTGTCCCCTTATAGATGTCTTTTATTATTGTATATTGTATTTGTATTTCCACAATGAAATACATCAATATAGTTGTGCTTATTATATAGCCTCTGCATGCATATGTACATGTATGGATTATGAGTAGCGTACATGGTTTGGGTTGATCCTCTGATCCACTCCACAACTTACTTACTGCTCAAATTATGCACGTGTACATCTATGTGGGATTCTTTTTGAACTTATACTATTTGACTATATGCACTAAGATATCCAGGCTATCTATTTACACATTATAGGGGCAAGGTTATTTTTAATTAAATTCTCCCAATGTCCAGCATTAAGCCTCACTTGTGTTGTCTCTTAACATTAATATTTACAGTGCCTTTAAAAAGTATTCATACTTCATGAAAATGTGCACATTTTTTCTCGTTACACCCACAAACCTAAATATATTTTATTGGGCTTTAATGTGCTGTACCATCTCAAAGTAACAAGTATTTGTGAAGTGTAAAGGGAATGATACACGTGTTTTTAATTATTTTAAAAATGTAAACCTGAAAATTGTGATGTGCATTTTTATTCAGCCCTCTATAGACTTATATCCGTAAATAAGGTCCTGCCTCTAGAAGTCACAAAATAAATTACACACAGGTGGACTCAATTTACTAATTCTCAGTATAACAACAACAGTTTTGTGAAGGCCTCAGAGGCTTGTTTGAGAACATTACGGATCAAACAGCATCATGAAAACCAAGGAACACACCAGACAGGTCAGGGATAAAGTTATATAGAAGAATAAAACAGAGTTAGGTTATTAAAAAAATAGTCCAAGCTCTGATCTTCTCACATAGCACTGTTCAATCCATCATCTAAAAGGAAGAAGGAAATGGATGGAGTATGGTACATCTGAACACCTACCACGCTATAGCCGTCCACCTAATCTGAAATTGCAAGAAATGAGGGAACTAATTAGAGCAAACAAGTGGCCCATCGTCATTCTGGAGGAGATCCACAGCTCAGGTGGGAGAATCTGTTCATTGAACAACTATTAGTCATATACTCCACAAATCTGGCCTTTATGGAAGAGTGGCAGGAAGAAAGCCATTTTGAAAGCAAGCCATGAGAGGTACAGTTTTTAAAAAGCCATGTAGGGCAAACAGCTAGCATGTGGAAGAAGTTGCTCTAGTCAGATGAGACCAAAGTAGAACTTTTTGAGCTAAATGCAAAATGCAACATGGAGTGGAAAACTAACAATGCACTTCACCCTGAAAACACCATCCCAACTGTCAAACATGGTGGTGACAGCATCATGTTGTGGGGATGATTTTCTTCACCAGGGGCTAGGAAGCTGGCTAGAGTTGATGGGGAAAAGGATGAAGCTAAATACAGGGCAAAACTGGAGGAAAACCTATTAGAGACTACAAAAGACTTGAGACTGGGGTGTAGGTTCACCTTCCAGCAGTACAATGACCCTAAACATACAGCCCGATCTACGATGAAAAGGTTTAGATAAAAGCATATTCATGTATTTTAATGGTTTAGTCAATGTCAGATCTAAATCTCATTGCAAATCTGTGGTAAGACTTGAAAATTGCTGTTCACATATTCCTCCATCCAATGTCACTGAGCTAGAGCTAGTTTGCAAAGAAGAATTGACAATAATTCCATCCTCTAGATGTGCAAAGCTGGTAGCAAAAAATTTGCAGCAGTAAATGCAGTGAAAGGTGGTCCTACAAAAAAATGACTAAGAGGGACTGAATTCAAATGTACATCACAAATTTCAGATTTATTTTTTTTAAATGATTAGAAAGCTATGTATCATTTCCTTTACACTTCACAAATACTTGCTGCTTTGTGTTGGTATATCGCATGAAAAAAATAAGTTTGTGGGTTTAATGGGAAAAAATGGGGAACAGTTCATGCAGTATGAATACATTTTAAAGGCACTGTATGTTATTTGGCTTTCTATGTATGTTTAAAGGGACTTTTTTATTTTGTTGACTTGCATTTTGTCTATTACTGGTGTTACAGTATATGGTAGACACAGAGGCAATAGTTAGGACTCTGGCTGTCATGGTAGCCCACTGGCACCCCACAGTTGCACTGGGGGATACTGATGGGCAAATGTAAGGAACAATTTCTTTCTTTCAGAACCTTTACATGTGTGGATAGTGCGACACAGCATGCAAAGAGTTAAAGAACCAGGCTCTCACATATATCTGCTCCTGGCTGTTTCATAAGGAGCCCAGCTATAAGGAACATCTGGTTGCTGATGCGGATGGCACAAACACAGCTCCATCCTAATGCCATACATACAGAGCATGGTGTGATAAATAACACTTTACCAAGATGTAGCTGTATGGCCCAGTGTGTGAAGAGATTAAAAAGATACAGTGGGTACGGAAAATATTCAGACCCCTTTACATTCTTCACTCTTTGTTTCATTGCAGCCATTTGGAAATATTATATATTATTATATTACATGGTCATATTTTGGGTTGATGCATTTTCTGTATGAAATGTTTGTTTCTGCTAATTCGCACCATGGTTTAATTCCCCTGAGCATTAGGCCGCCGGCACACTTGCGAGTTTTACAGACGTATGAGCGCAGAAAATACGTCCGTAAAGCTCAGCAAAACAAACGGCACAATTATTGTCTATGCCCCTGCTCCTATCTGCCGTATTTTACTGATCAGTATTATATGGCTTTCTACGGCCGTAGAAAATCGCAGCATGCTGCGTTTGTCACCGTATTGCGCAAATAAAACGCCAATGAAAGTCTATGGAAGCCCCAAAAATACGGATCACACACGGACCAGCAATGTGACTTGCGAGGAATACGCAGCGCTGTTCGAGAGAAAAGCCGGCAATTCAGTGCGGTGTACAGTAAAATCACACTGACAGCTTACAGTAGAATAGGTAGAATAAATGTGTACACATAGAATAGGTATATATATATATATATATATGTCAGTGAGACACATATATGTACATATATTATTACTTCATACAGTGCTAGATAGCAGAAAGCCGGTAATTCAATTGCCGGCTCTTGCTATCTCCTTCCTAAACCCGACATGATATGAGACCTGGTTTACATACAGTAAACCATCTCATATCACCATTTTTTTTGCATATTCGAGTTTATAAGAGGGCGCCCTCTGCTGGTTGTCCTCATATGAACTCGAGCCTGGGAGCTTTCTAGGAAAGTTCCCACGATCTAGAAACAGCCAGCAGAGGGCACCTCACCGCAAATGAAGGTAAATATAGGTCATTGACCTACTTTACCTTCATTCTCTGGGGTTTTGCAGCAAGGAGTAGCGCTGCATTAGCAGAACTCCTGGCTGCAAAATGTTTTAACCCCTTCAGATGGATTTACATCGTTGGACGTTACAGATCTTCGGAAGGTATGTATATTGTTGGTTTATTATTTTGACTTTGTTACAGATCGAGGGTCTTCAGTGAGTGGATTGAGCGTAGAATAAATTATTACAACAACCTTTGTGATTTTTTCATTAAAATAATTTTTAATAATGTGTGTGTGTGTTTTTTTTAACCCTTTACTACAATTGGATTAATAATGGATAGGTGTCATAATTGACGCCTCTCCATTATTAATTTGGCTTAATGTCACCTTACAATAGCAAGGTGGCATTAACCCTTCATTACCCCATATCCCACCGCTACACGGGAATGGGAAGAGAGTGGCCAAGTGCCAGAATAGGCGCATCTTCCAGATGTGCCTTTTCTGGGGTGGCTGGGGGCAGATGTTTTTAGCCAGGAAGGGGCCAATAACCATGGACCCTCTCCAGGCTATTAATATCTGCCCTCAGTCACTGGCTTTACTACTCTGGCGGAGAAAATTGTGCGGCAGCCCACGCCAATTTTTTCCGCCATTTAACCCTTTAATTTAATAGCTAGAACGGCCAAATTTTGCACATACACACTACTAACATTAGTAGTGTGGAATATGCAAAAAAATGGGGATATGAGATGGTTTACTGTATGTAAACCAGGTCTCATATCATGTCGGGTTTAGGAAAGAGATAGCAAAAGCCGGTAATTGAATTACCGGCTTAAAAGCTATCTAGCGCTGTATGAAAGATTAATATATATACATATATGTGTCTACTGACATATATATATATAGATATATGTATATATATATACAGTATATAAGTTTGTTTTGTTTTTTTTACACATGGATCCCTTGTATAGCCGTATGTCGATTTTGCAAGCCTGCGATAAAAACACGCAGTACGGATGCCATACGGATTACATACGGAGGATGCCATGCGCAAAAAACGCTGACACACCCTGCCTAAGGAGGAGCTACGGACCACTATTTTGGGGACTTTTCAGCGTATTACGGCCGTAATTTACGGACCGTATTTTCATACGCTGTGTGTGACGCCGGCCTTAAACATAACAATTGTTTGATGTGGAGTGGAAATGTGATATTTCAGCTTTTCTTTTTTAATAACTTTATAAAAATTTCTACGATTATGTTTTTTTTCAGTCAAGATGGGGTGCAGAGTGTACACTAATGAGAAAAAAATGACTTTTTTGAATTTACCAAATGGCTGCAATAAATAAGTTATTAGAAGACAGTTAAAATATTCCTGTTACACTTATATAGTTTTAACTAAATGCAAAATAACACCAACAATAACTTTCCAGCAAACGTAAGCAGGTTGTGGGATGCAGTGACAGAAGGAAGAGCGAGGGTTAGCCACTTAACAACTTAATAGAACAGGGTATTCAGTCCTCGCAGGGAGGTAAATGGTTAAAGAATGGATAATAAGAATAATGAAAATAAAACAATATCAGTCCAGTTAAGGAACTTCTCATGTCCTTTATGCTCCTCCTCAGCAGATGGTCCCGCAGGGGCTGTAGCACCGACGTCGTCCGGGGAGATGTCCTCAGATGGGGTCCTTTAAACCATGGTCTGTCTTCTTGCGGCAGCGGCCGGTCTCCAGTACCTTCCGCTGAGCCCTTAGTCTATAAACACGTGCAGCCAGAGCAAACAAGGCCGTGGTACTCCCAGTGTTAAATGGGAATTTGCGTGAAGTCACTGGCAGGGAAGGCCGCAAGATTCTGTTTGGTACCCGGCCTTCTCCCCCCTCTGCTTGTGCGCCGTACTCTCAGTCACTGAGTGAACGATACCTCTCTCTTCAGCGGTCCTGTCTGAAGATGGTGGGGACCAACCAGCACAGCCTGTCGCGGCGCCGGTACTCAGGGGTCCGAGCATGCTGCTCACCGGGCTGCGCGCTGCTGCTAGTTCAAGCCAAACTGACAGCTGCTGCTTGTGCTTTTGCTTTTATCTTGCCCCTCCTATCCGAGTTATGAGGTTGGTCCAGCTCCTCATTCCTTCCAACAGGCAACAAGTGAGGCAGCCTCAATAGTTCTGGATCCGGCTCGGTGCAGGTACCCACAGCCCAGTCTTCCTCCTTACACAAAGACAAAACATTGCAACAACAAAAGCAAAATTGTTTTTGTTCATTCCAAAATGTAACATTCTTGTACTGGACCACCCTATGCATTTCCCAAGAAGAAAAAGAAGTTTGCAGATCTGTAAAGAAAGCCACAACCATGATGGACACTGATTTAAACATTTTCATGCACAGTTCCCGGCTTGGTGTCCTTAGGCCAGCTATTTTTAATCCTATTAAATTGTCTCTTCATATTTTGGTTTGATGTATTTTCTGTCATATGAAATGTTTGTTTCTGCTTTTTGGCACCATGGTTTAATTCCCCTGAGCATTACACATAACATTTGCTTAATGCGGAGAGGAAATCATAATGTACAGTGGGTACGGAAAGTATTCAGACCTCTTTACATTTTTCACTCTTTGTTTCATTGCAGCCATTTGGTAAATTCAAAAAAGTTCATTTTTGTTCTCATTAATTTACACTCTGCACCGCATCTTAGCTGAAAAAAAAGAGAAATGTAGACTTTTTGCAAATTTATTAAAAAAGGAAAACTTAAATATCACATGGTCTTAAGTATTCATACCCTTTGCTCAGTATTGAGTAGAAGCACCCTTTTGAGCTTGTACAGCCATGATTCTTCTTGGGAATGATGTAACAAGTTTTGCACACCTGGATTTGGGGATCCTCTGCCATTCTTCCTTGCAGATCCTCTCCAGTTCCATCAGGTTGGATGGTGTATGTTGGTGGACAGCCATTTTCAGGTCTCTCCAGAGATGCTCAATTGGGTTTAGGTCAAGGCTCTCGCTGGACCCGTCAAGAATGGTCACAGAGTTGTTCTGAAGCCACACCTTTGTTAATTTAGCTGTGTGCTTAGGGTCATTGTCTTGTTGGAAGGTGAACTTTGTTGCATAGTTTGGTCGCAGAAGAAACTTGTGAGTGTAGATTATATAGGGTAATTCAAATTTTATCTTCACAGAACATGAGGTACATGCATCAGCTACTTAATACAGCATAACAGGAAGTCTGAAGGACCTTTTACAAGATAGAAAGTGAAATCAAAGTACAACAAGTATATTCATTACATTCAACTAAGCATATAACACTAACAACATCGCCATCTACTGTCAGAAAAGTGTAAACTCCTCCTGCACACAAATCAGTCTCTGATGTCTTTCAGCATTTAATGCCTTTGTGAAAATATCTGCTGTCATATCTTCAGTTAGGCAGTACTCTAAATTTAGGATTCCTTGTTCCTGGTGATCTCTCAAGAAGTGAATCTTGATCTTCACATCAATGTGTTTAGTTCATGGATTAACTCTTTCCATCTGAGCAAGATCTAGACATCCTTGATTGTTGGTCCCAATTGTTGTCCCTAGTCTGTTAGCAGTTGTCTTAATCATAGAACTTCTTGATTGGCATGTGCTGTGACTGTGTCAGCGCCGGCCGTAAAGCAGAGCACAGCGGTGACGTCACTGCTGAGCTCTGCTTTACGGCCGGCGCTGACAGTCAGTGCGGGAAGCTGACGCCGGGGGATGTGACAGACATCGGAATGTGAGTATGTACTGTTTTTTTTTTAACTTTTACTATGGTAACCAGGGTAAATATTGGGTTATTAAGCGCAACCCTGCACTTAGGGTAAATTCAAAAAAGTTCATTTTTTTTCTCATTAATGTACACTCTGCACCCCATCTTGATTAAAAAAACAGAAATGTAGAATTTTTTGCAAATTTATTTAAAAAAGAAAAACTGAAATATTACATGGTCATATTTTGGGTTGATGCATTTTCTGTATGAAATGTTTGTTTCTGCTAATTCGCACCATGGTTTAATTCCCCTGAGCATTAGGCCGCCGGCACACTTGCGAGTTTTACGGACGTATGAGCGCAGAAAATGCGTCCGTAAAACTCAGCAAAACAAACGTCACAATTATTCTCTATGCCCCTGCTCCTATCTGCCGTATTTTACTGATCAGTATTATACGGCTTTCTACGGACGTAGAAAATCGCAGCATGCTGCGTTTGTCACCGTATTGTGCAAATAAAACGCCAATGAAAGTCTATGGAAGCCCCAAAAATACGGATTACACACGGACCAGCAGTGTGACTTGCGAGAAATATGCAGCGCTGTTCGAGAGAAAAGCCGGCAATTCATCGCCGATCCAGCGATGACAGCGGGTGATCATTCCCCAGCGACCAACGATCTCCCAGCAGGGGCCTGATCGTTGGTCGCTGTCACACATAACGAGATCGTTAGCGGGATCGTTGCTACGTCACAAAAAGCGTGACGTTGCAACGATATCGTTAACAAAATCGTTATGTGTGAAGGTACCTTAAGTTTAACACTGCTAGTCCTTTTCAAATAACAGATTACTATCTTCACTGCATTCCGATCCATTTTGTTTTGCTTTGACACCTTCCTGCTCAACATCCCTACTGCTGCTTCAATGTCCGGCCTTGTAACAGTCACAAGGTATTATCATTTTCACATTGCCTTTCTGTATTGTTCATTTATTCAGTAACAGATTCTGTTCACTATATATTTCCTTGAGATACTTTGATTCCATTGGAGACTTTACTGGTTTTGCATCTTTCAATCCAAATGTTATGATTATGTCTTGAATCATGTGATTTTGATTAAAAAGGAAACTCACATCTTCTTCTCTTTCTATCTGTATTCCTAGGTACTGTTTCACATTTCCCAGATCTTTGATCTCAAAGTGTTGATCCAAAATTTTCACTATCTCCGCTTCATCCCTTTCTTTTTCAAAACAAACTAAAATATTGTCCACATATATCAGCACGTAGATCCATCTGTCTGTCATTCTCTTTGTATATAGACAAGAATTTGCTTTGCTTTTTTGAAAATGGTCATTTTTGAGTACTTTTGTGATTTTATCATTCCAAGCTTAGGCGGCTTGTGTTAAACCATGTATACTGTTCTGTAGCTTACAAACTATGTTTAGTTTTCTTTTATCCTTGAATCCTGGGGGTTGATCCATGTAAATGTCTTCTGTTAAGTCTCCATTCAGAAATACTGCCTTTACATCCAGATGTTTCAACTGCATTTGTTTCATTGCTGCAACTGCAAACAAAGTTCTGATTGTGGTGTGTTTGACAACTGGAGCAAATGTCTCATCATATTCTTCTCCATATTTCTGAGAATAGCCTTTAGCTACAAGTCTTGCTCCGTATCGATCAGCTGTGCCGTCTGCTTGGTGTCCTGTCAGTGTCCATGTCTTGGAAACATGCATGGATTTTATTTCTGTTTCTGCAGCCTTTATTCATTTGTTGGCCTCTTCTTATGATAGTTGAGATATGTCCTCCCAAGATGTAGGTTCATAAATTTTATTTGTACTTGCCTTGTATGAAAAATATTAAGGTGGTCTTCCCTTGTTTTCTCTTATTGAGCTTCTTGGTCCTGTGTCTGTATGGAGCTGTATCTTTTGACTTTTAGTTTTTTATTTTCATCGCTTTCCACTTCTTACTCATCAGATGTTCCTCTAGGTATATCACTGTCATTTCTCTCATTTTTCATTTCCTGTGATGTCATTATGTCATCATTTAGATCTTCAGTGAATGTTACACTGTTATTCACTGTGATTCTGTCTGTGTTGAGATCTAGGATTATGTATCCTTTGCAATTGTCACTATATCCAACAAATATTCCTTCAATGGCTTTGTTTTGAAGTTTGGGGTATTTTTCTTCTAGAATAAATGCAAAAACTTTGCAATCAAAAACTCTTAAATGATTCACACTTGGTTTCTTACCTTGCCACAGTTTAGATTTTTTTTTTCAATTTTCTTGAAAAAAATCTGCTTTGCAGAGAAGTAGCTGTCATTGCTGCTTCACCCCAGTATTTCTCTGTTAGTTTGAAGTCTGTTAGCATACTTATCATTTCAGTCAGAGTTGTGTTTTTCTTTCTGCTACCCTGTTCTGTTCAGGTGTGTATGGAAAAGTCTTTTGATGCTCTATTCCATTCTGTCTTTAGTAGTTTTCTATTTGGTGTCCTGTAAGTTCACCTCCATTATCACTTCTGATGATGATTGGCTTCCTCTGAAACTTGTTATTTGACTTTGTCACATAATCTTCTAATATTTTAAAAAGCTTCACTTTTGTTCTTTAGCAAGTACGTGACTGTGTATCTTGAGTAGTCATCTATGAGGGTCACCATATATTTATTATTTCCTGATGTTGTCACTTTCATGGATCCATATACATCAGTGTGTACCACGTCAAGTGTTCTTATGTTTTTTGTCTCTTTAGGTATAGATACTCTTGTAGCTTTAGATTTTATAGAGCATTCACATTTTACGGTAATTGAGCAATCAGATATCAGTAGGTCTTTTGTCAAATTCTTCTTTTGTAACGCCATTATACTCTCAGGATGTCTGTGCCCTAAATGTCTATGCCACATGTGAATACAATTCTAGTGATCATGTGTACATAACTTAATCTGTTCCTTTAACCCCTTCCCGACCTTTGACGCCAAGTAGGCGCCATGAAAGTCGGTGCCAATCCGACCTGTGACGCCTATGTGGCGTCATGGAAAGATCGCGATCCTGAGGATCGGGTGAAAGGGTTAACTCCAATTTCACCCGATCTTCAGGGACAGGGGGAGTGGTACTTTAGCTCGGGGGGGGGGGGCTTCACCCCCCCGTGGTTACGATCGCTCTGATTGGCTGTTGAAAGTGAAACTGCCAATCAGAGCAATTTGTAATATTTCACCTAAAAAATTGGTGAAATATTACAATCCAGCCATGGCCGATGCTGCAATATCATCGGCCATGGCTGGAAACACTGGTGTACCCCCCCACCACCACCGATCTCCTCCCTGGTCCTCTATCCCGTGCTCCGCTCCCCTCCGCCGTCCTGTCTGCTCCCCCGTCCTCCTGCCCGCTCCCCCCATGCTCCAATGCCACCCCCCGTCCTCCGATCCACCCCCATGCTCAGATCTCCCCCCCTTATACTTACGGGGCCTCCCAGTTTCCGTCCTTCTTCTCCCTGGGTGCTGCCATCTTCCAAAATGGCGGGCGCATGCGCAGTGCGCCCGCCGAATCTTCCGGCTGGCAGATTCGTTCCAAGTATATTTTGATCACTGTGATATAACCTATCACAGTGATCAAAATTAAAAAAATAGTAAATGACCCCCGGTTTGGCCGCGGATCCGCAGCGGATTGGCCGGGGATCCGCAGCGGATTGGACGCTGCGAATTCATAGCAGTTTTCCATCAGGTTTACAGTACCATGTAAACCTATGGAAAACCAAATCCGCTGTGCCCCTGGTGCGGAAAATACCGTGCGGAAACGCTGCGTTGTATTTTCCCCAGCATGTCAATTTTGTGCGGATTCCGCAGCGTTTTACACCTGTTCCTCAATAGGAATCCGCAGGTGAAGTCCGCACAAGAAACACTGGAAATCCGCTGGAAATCCGCAGGTAAAACGCAGTGCCTTTTACCTGCGGATTTTTCAAAAATCGTGCGGAAAAATCTCACACGAATCCGCAATGTGGGCACATAGCCTTAGGGTTAGGGTTGGAATTAGAGTTAGGGTTGGAATTAGGGCTAGGGTTGGAAATAGGGTTAAGATTAGGCTTGTGGTTAGGGTTATGGATAGGGTTAGGGGTGCATTGGGGTTAAAGTTGTGGTTAGGGTTGGGATTAGGGTGAGGGTTGGGATTAGGGTTAGGATTAGGTTTGGGATAAGGGTTACGGGTGTGTTGGGGTTAGGGTTGTGGTTAGGGGTGTGTTGGGGTTAGGGTTGTGATTAGGGTTATGGCTACAGTTGGGATAAGGGTTAGGGGTGTGTTGGGGTTAGTGTTGAAGTTAGAATTCAGGGGTTTCCACTGTTTAGGCACATCAGGGGTCTCCAAACGCAACATGGCTCCACCATTGATTCCAGCCAATCTTGCGTTCAAAAAGTCAAATGGTGCTCCCTCCCTTCCAAGCCCCGACGTGCGCCCAAACAGTGGTTTACCCCCACATATGGGGTACCAGCGTACTCAGGACAAACTGGGTAACAACTATTGGGGTCCAATTTCTCCTGTTACCCTTGCGAAAATAAAAAAATTGCTTGCTAAAACATAATTTTTGAGGAAAGAAAAATTATTTTTTATTTTTATGGCTCTGCGTTATAAACTTCTGCGAAGCACTTGGGGGCTCAAAGTGCTCACCACATATCTAGATAAGTTCCTTGGGGGGTCTAGTTTCCTAAATGGGGTCACTTGTGGGGGGTTTGTACTGTTTAGGCACATCAGGGGCTCTGCAAATGCAACATGACGCCCGCAGACCATTCCATCAAAGTCTGCATTTCAAAACGTCACTACTTCCCTTCCGAGCCCTGACGTGCGCCCAAACAGTGGTTTACCCCCACATATGGGATATCAGCGAACTCACGACAAACTGGGCAACAAATATTGGGGTCCAATTTCTCCTGTTACCCTTGTGAAAATAAAAAATTGCTTGCTAAAACATCTTTTCTGAGGAAAGAATAATTATTTTTTATTTTCACGGCTCTGCGTTGTAAACTTCTGTGAAGCACTTGGGGGTTCAAAGTGCTAACCACATGTCTAGATAAGTTCCTTGGGGGGTTTAGTTTCCAAAATGGGGTCACTTGTGGGGGGTTTGTACTGTTTAGGCACATCAGGGGCTCTGCAAATGCAACGTGACGCCGGCAGACCATTCCATCAAAGTCTGCATTTCAAAACATCACTACTTTCCTTCCGAGCCCTGACGTGTGCCAAAACAGTGGTTTACCCCCACATATGGGGTATCAGCGTACTCAAGACAAACTGGGCAACAAATATTGGGGTCCAATTTCTCCTGTTACCCTTGTGAAAATAAAAAATTGCTTGCTAAAATATCTTTTTTGAGGAAAGATAAATTATTTTTTTTATTTTCACGGCTCTGCGTTGTAAACTTCTGTGAAGCACTTGGGGGTTCAAAGTGCTCACCACATATCTAGATAAGTTCCTTTGGGGGTCTAGTTTCCAAAATGTGGTCACTTGTGGGGGGTTTCTACTGTTTAGGCACATCAGGGGCTCTGCAAATGCAACGTGACGCCCACAGACCATTCCATCAAAGTCTGCATTTCAAAACATCACTACTTCCCTTCCGAGCCCTGACGTGCGCCCAAACAGTGGTTTACCCCCACATATGGGGAATCAGCGTACTCACGACAAACTGTGCAACAAATGTTGGGGTCCAATATCTCCTGTTACCCTTGTGAAAATAAAAAATTGGTTGCTAAAACATCTTTCTTGGGGAAAGAAAAATGATTTTTATTTTCACGGCCCTGCGTTGTAAACTTCTGTGAAGCACTTGGGGGTTCAAAGGGCTCACCACATATCTAGATAAGTTCCTTGGGGGTCTAGTTTCCAAAATGGGGTCACTTGTGGCAGCTTTCTACTGTTTAGGCACATCAGGGGCTCTGCAAATGCAACATGACGCCCGCAGAATATTCCATCAAAGTCTGCATTTCAAAATGTCACTGCTTCCCTTCCGAGCCTTGACGTGCACCCAAACAGTGGTTTACCCCCACATATGGGGTATCAGCGTACTCATGACAAACTGGCCAACAAATATTGTGGTCCAATTTCTCATGTTACCCTTGTGAAAATAAAAAATTGCTTGCTAAAATATCTTTTTTGAGGAAAGAAAAATGATTTTTTATTTTCACGGCTCTGCGTTGTAAACTTGTGTGAAGCACTTGGAATTCAAAGTGCTCACCACATATCTAGATAAGTTCCTTGGGGGTCTAGTTTCCAAAATGTGGTCACTTGTGGGGGGTTTCTACTGTTTAGGCACATCAGGGGCTCTGCAAATGCAATGTGACGCCCGCAGACCATTCCATCAAAGTCTGCATTTCAAAACATCACTACTTCCCTTCCGAGCCCTGACGTGCGCCCAAACAGTGCTTTACCCCCACATATGGGGTATCAGCGTACTCATGACAAACTGTGCAACGAATGTTGGGGTCCAATATCTCCTGTTACCCTTGTGAAAATAAAAAATTGCTTGCTAAAACATCTTTCTTGAGGAAAGAAAAATGATTTTTTATTTTCACGGCTCTGCGTTGTAAACTTCTGTGAAGCACTTGGGGGTTCAAAGTGCTCACCACATATCTAGATAAGTTCCTTGGGGGTCTAGTTTCCAAAATGGGGTCACTTATGGCGGCTTTCTACTGTTTAGGCACATCAGGGGCTCTGCAAATGCAACATGACGCCCGCAGAATATTCCATCAAAGTCTGCATTTCAAAAGTCACTACTTTCCTTCTGAGCCCCAACGTGTGCCCAAACAGTGGTTTCCCCCAGCATACTCAGGACAAACTGGACAACAACTTTTGGGGTCCAATTTCTCCTGTTACTCTTGTGAAAATAAGAAAATTGCAGGCGAAAAAATAATTTTTGAGGAAAGAAAAATTATTTTTTATTTTCACGGCACTGCGTTATAAACTTCTATGAAGCACTTGGGGGTTTAAAGTGCTCACCGCACATCTAGATTAGTTCAATGGGAGGACTAGTTTCCAAAATGGTGTCACATGTGGGGGAGCTCCAATGTTTAGGCACACAGGGCCTCTCCAAACGCGACATGGTGTCCGCTAACGATTGGAGCTAATTTTTCATTCAAAAAGTCAAATGGCACACCTTACCTTCCGAGCCCTGCCGCGTACCCAAACAGTGGTTTACCCCCACATGTGAGGTATCAGTGTACTCAGGAGAAATTGCCCAATAAATTTTAGGATCCATTTAATCCTGTTGCCCATGTGCAAATGAACAAATTGAGGCTAAATTAATTTTTTTGTGAAAAAAAAAGTACTTTTTCACTTTTTCGGATCAATTTGTGAAGCACCTGGGGGTTCAAAGTGTTCAGTATGCATCTAGATAAGTTCCTTGGGGGTCTAGTTTCGAAAATGGGGTCACATGTGGGGGAGCTCCAATATTTAGGCACACAGGGGCTCTTCAAACACGACATGGTGTCCGCTAACGATTGGAGCTAATTTTTCACTCAAAAGTCAAATGGCGCTCCTTCCCTTCTGAGCCTTGCCGTGTGCACAAACAGTGGTTTGTGACCACATATGAGGTATCGGTGTACTCAGGAGAAATTGTCCAACACATTTTAGGATCCATTTTATCCTGTTGCCCATGTGAAAATGAAAAAATTGAGGCTAACATAATTTTTTTGTGAAAAAAAAGTACTTTTTCATTCTTACGGATCAATTTGTGAAGCACCTGGTTTCAAAGTGCTCACTATGCATCTAGATAAGCTCCTTGGGGGGGTCTAGTTTCCAAAATGGGGTCGCTTGTGGGCAAGCTCCAATGTTTAGGCACACAGGGTCTCTTCAAACGCGACATGGTGTCCGCTAAAGAATGGAGCCAATATTTCATTGAAAAAGTCAAATGGCGCTCCTTCCTTTCAGAGCCCTGTCGTGCGCCCAGACAGTAGTTCCCCCCCACATATGAGGTTTCGGCATACTCAGGACAAATTGTACAATAACGTTTGGGGTCCAGTTTCTCTTTTTACCCTTGGGAAAATAAAAAAATTGTTCCTAAAACATCATTTTTGTGACTAAAAAGTTAAATGTTCATTTTTTCCTTCCATGTTGCTTCTGCTGCTGTGAAGTACCTGAAGGGTTAATAAACTTCTTGAATGTGGTTTTGAGTACCTTGAGGGGTGCAGTTTTTAGAATGGTGTCACTTTTGGGTATTTTCAGCCATGCAGACCCCTCAAACTGACTTCAAATGTGTGGGGGTCCCTAAAAAAATGGTTTTGTAAATTTCGTTGTAAAAATGAGAAATCACTGGTGAAATTTTAACCCTTATAACTTCCTAGCAAAAAAAAAATTTGTTTCCAAAATTGTGCTGATGTAAAGTAGACATGTGGGAAATGTTATTTATTAACTATTTTGTGTCACATAACTCTCTGGTTTAACAGAATAAAAATTAAAAATTTGAAAATTGCGAACTTTTCAAAATTTTAGCCAAATTTCCATTTTTTTTCACAAATAGACGCAAAAATTAGTGACCTAAATTTACCACTAACATGAAGCCCAATATGTCACGAAAAAACAATCTCAGAACTGTTAGGATCCATTGAAGCGTTCCCAAGTTATTACCTCATAAAGGGACACTGGTCAGAATTGCAAAAAACGGCCAGATCATTAACCCCTTCCCGACCTTTGACGCCACGTAGGCGTCATGAAAGTCGGTGCCAATCTGACCCATGACGCCTATGTGGCGTCATGGAAAGATCGCGTCCCTGCAGATCGGGTGAAAGGGTTAACTCCCATTTCACCCGATCTGCAGGGACAGGGGGAGTGGTAGTTTAGCCCAGGGGGGTGGCTTCACCCCCCCCCGTGGCTACGATCGCTCTGATTGGCTGTTGAAAGTGAAACTGCCAATCAGAGCGATTTGTAATATTTCACCTATTATAACTGGTGAAATATTACAATCCAGCCATGGCCGATGCTGCAATATCATCGGCCATGGCTGGAAACACTAATGTGCCCCCACCCCCCCCACCGATCGCCCCCCCAGCCCTCCGATCTGTCCGGTACACTGCTCCGGCTCCCCTCCGTCCTGTGCTCCGCTCCCCCCGTGCTCTTGTCCGCTCCCCCCATGCTCCAATCACCCCCCCGTGCTCCAATCACCCCTCCTGCACTCCGATCCACCCCCCCGTGCTCCGTTCCACCCCCCCATGCTCCGTTCCACCCCCCCGTGCTCCGTTCCACCCCCCGTGCTCCGTTCCACCCCTCCCGCACTTCGATCCACCCCCCATGCTCCGATCCCCCCCGTTCTCCCCCCCACCCCATCATACTTACCGATCCTGCCGGGGTCCGTCCGTCTTCTCCCTGGGCGCCGCCATCTTCCAAAATGGCGGGCGCATACGCAGTGCGCCCGCCGAATCTGCCGGCCGGCAGATTCGTTCCAAAGTGCATTTTGATCACTGAGATATAATCTATCACAGTGATCAAAATAAAAAAAATAATAAATGACCCCCCCCCCTTTGTCACCCCCATAGGTAGGGACAATAAAAAAATAAAGATTTTTTTTCCCCACTAATGTTAGAATAAGGTTAGGGTTAGGGCTAGGGTTAGGGTTAGGGCTAGGGTTAGGGTTAGGGCTAGGGTTAGGGCTGGAGTTAGGGTTAGGGCTAGGGTTAGGTTTAGGGTTAGAGTTAGGGTTAGGGCTAGGGTTAGGGCTAGGGTTAGGGTTAGGGTTAGGGTTAGGGCTAGGGTTAGGGCTAGGGTTAGGGTTAGGGTTTCGGTATGTGCACACGTATTCTGGTCCTCTGCGGATTTTTCCGCTGCGGATTTGATAAATCCGCAGTGCTAAACCGCTGCGGATTTAAGGCGGATTTACTGCGTTTTTTCTGTGCATTTCACTGCGGTTTTACAACTGCGATTTTCTATTTGAACAGTTGTAAAACCGCTGCGGAATCCGCACAAAGAAGTGACATGCTGTGGAATGTAAACCGCTGCGTATCCGTGCAGTTTTTCTGAAGCATGTGTACAGCGATTTTTGTTTCCCATAGGTTTACATTGAACTGTAAACTCATGGGAAACTGCTGCGGATCCGCAGCGTTTTCCGCAGCGTGTGCACATACCTTTAGAATTAGGCTATGTGCACATGGTGTGGATTTGGCTGTGGATCCGCAGCGGATTGGCCGCTGCGGATTTGCAGCAGTGTTCCATCAGGTTTACAGTACCATGTAAACCTAGGGAAAACCAAATCCGCTGTGCCCATGGTGCGGAAAATACCGCGCGGAAACGCTGCGTTGTATTTTCCGCAGCATATCAATTCTTTGTGCGGATTCCACAGCGTTTTACACCTGTTCCTCAATAGGAATCCGCAGGTGAAATCCGCACAAAAAACACTGGAAATCCGCGAAAAATCCGCAGGTAAAATGCAGTGCCTTTTACACGCGGATTTTTCAAAAATGATACTGAAAAATCTCACACGAATCCGCAACGTGGGCACATAGCCTTAGGGTTAGGGTTGGAATTAGGGTTGTGGTTAGGGTTGTGATTAGGGTTATGGCTACAGTTGGGATTAGAGTTAGGGGTGTGTTGGGGTTAGTGTTGGAGGTAGAATTGAGGGGTTTCCACTGTTTAGGCACATCAGGGGTCTCCAAACGCAACATGGCGCCACCATTGATTCCAGCCAATCTCGTATTCAAAAAGTCAAATGGTGCTCCCTCAATTCCGAGCCCCGACGTGTGCCCAAACAGTGGTTTACCCCCACATATGGGGTACCAGCATACTCAGGATAAACTGCGCAACAATCACTGGGGTCCAATTTCTCCTGTTACCCTTGTGAAAATAAAAAAATGCTTGCTAAAACATCATTTTTGAGGAAAGAAAAATGATTTTTTATTTTCACGGCTCTGCGTTGTAAACGTCTGTGAAGCACTTGGGGGTTCAAAGTGCTCACCACATATCTAGATAAGTTCCTTGGGGGGTCTAGTTTCTAAAATGGGGTCACTTGTGGGGGGTTTCTACTGTTTAGGCACACCAGGGGCTCTGCAAACGCAACGTGACGCCCGCAGACCATTCCATCAAAGTCTGCATTTCAAAAGTCACTACTTCCCTTCTGAGCCCCGACGTGTGCCCAAACAGTGGTTTACCTCCACACATGGGGTATCACCGTACTCAGGAGAAACTGGACAACAACTTTTGGGGTCCAATTTCTCCTGTAACCCTTGGGAAAATAAAAAATTCTGGGCTAAATAATTATTTTTGAGGAAAGAAAACGTATTTATTATTTTCACGGCTCTGCATTATAAACTTCTATGAAGCACTTGGGGGTTCAAAGTGCTCACCACACATCTAGATAAGTTCCTTTCGGGGTCTAGTTTCCAAAATGGGGTCACTTGTGGGGGGTTTCTACTGTTTAGCCACATCAGGGGCTCTGCAAACGCAACGTGACGCCCGCAGAGCATTCCATCAAAGTCTGCATTTCAAAACGTCACTACTTCAATTCCGAGCCCCGGCATGTGCCCAAACAGTAGTTTACCCCCACATATGGGGTATCACCGTACTCAGGAGAAACTGGACAACAAATATTGGGGTCAAATTTCTCCTGTTACCCTTGGGAAAATTAAAAAATTCTGGGCTAAATAATTATTTTTGAGGAAAGAAAACGTATTTATCATTTTCACGGCTCTGCATTATAAACTTCTGTGAAGCACTTGGGGGTTCAAAGTGCTCACCACACATCTAGATAAGTTCCTTTCGGGGTCTAGTTTCCAAAATGGAGTCACTTGTGGGGGGTTTCTACTGTTTAGCCACATCAGGGGCTCTGCAAACGCAACGTGACGCCCACAGAGCATTCCATCAAAGTCTGCATTTCAAAACGTCACTACTTCACTCCGAGCCCTGGCATGTGCCCAAACAGTGGTTTACCCCCACATATGGGGTATCAGCGTACTCAGGAGAAACTGGATAAAAACTTTTGGGGTCAAATTTATCCTGTTACCCTTGGGAAAATAAAAAATTGCAGGCTAAAAGATCATTTTTGAGAAAATATATATTTTTTTTATTTTCATGGCTCTGCGTTATAAACTTCTGTGAAGCACTTGGGGGTTCAAAGTCCTCACCACACATCTGGATTAGTTCCTTTGGGGGTCTAGTTTCCAAAATGGGGTCATTTCTGGGGGATCTCCAATGTTTAGGCATACAGGGGCTCTCCAAACGTGACATGGTGTCCGCTAATGATTGGAGCTAATTTTCCATTTAAAAAGCCAAATGGCGTGCCTTCCCTTCCGAGCCCTGCCGTGCGCCCAAACAGTGGTTTACCCCCACATATGGGGTATCAGCGTACTCATGACAAACTGGACAACATTTGGGGTCCAATTTCTCCTATTACCCTTGGCAAAATAGGAAATTCCAGGCTAAAAAATCATTTTTGAGGAAAGAAAAATTATTTTTTATTTTCATGGCTCTGTGTTATAAACTTCTGTGAAGCACCTGAGGGTTTAAAGTGCTCAATATGCATCTAGATAAGTTCCTTGGGGGGTCTAGTTTCCAAAATTGGGTCACTCGTGGGGGAGCTCCAATGTTTAGGCACACAGGGGCTCTCCAAACGCGACATGGTGTCCGCTAACAATTGGAGCTAATTTTCCATTCAAAAAGTCAAATGGCACGCCTTCCCTTCCGAGCCCTGCCGTGTGCCCAACCAGTGGTTTACCCCCACATATGAGGTATCGGCGTACTCGGGAGAAATTGCTCAACAAATTTTAGGATCCATTTTATCCTATTGCCCATGTGAAAATGAAAAAATTGAGGCAAAAAGAATTTTTTTGTCAAAAAAAAGTACTTTTTCATTTTTACAGATCAATTTGTGAAGCACCTGAGGGTTTAAAGTGCTCACTAGGCATCTAGATAAGTTCCTTGGGGGGTCTAGTTTCCAAAATGGGGTCACTTGTGAGGGAGCGCCAATGTTTAGGCACACAGGGGCTCTCCAAACGCGACATGGTGTCCGCTAACGATGGAGATAATTTTTCATTCAAAAAGTCAAATGGCGCTCCTTCCCTTCCGTGCCCTGCCGTGTGCCCAAACAGTGATTTACCCCCACATGTGAGATATTGGTGTACTTAGGAGAAATTGCCCAACAAACTTGAGGATCTATTTTATCCTGTTGCCTATGTGAAAATGAAAAAATTGAGGCTAAAAGAATTTTTTTGTGAAAAAAAAGTACTTTTTCATTTTTACGGATCAATTTGTGAAGCACCTGGGGGTTCAAAGTGCTCACTATGCATCTAGATAAGTTCCTTGGGGCGTCTAGTTTCCAAAATGGGGTCACTTGTGGGGGAGCTCCAATTTTTAGGGACATGGGGGCTCTCCAAACGTGACATGGTGTCCGCTAAAGAGTGGAGCCAATTTTTCATTCAAAAAGTCAAATGGCGCTCCTTCCCTTCCAAGTGCTGCCGTGCGCCCAAACAGTGGTTTACCCCCACATATGAGGTATCAGCGTACTCAGGACAAATTGGACAACAACTTTCGTGGTTCAGTTTCTCCTTTTACCATTGGGAAAATAAAAAAATTGTTGCTAAAAGATCATTTTTGTGACTAAAAAGTTAAATGTTCATTTTTTCCTTCCATGTTGCTTCTGCTGCTGTGAAGTACCTGAAGGGTTAATAACTTCTTGAATGTGGTTTTGAGTACCTTGAGGGGTGCATTTTTTAGAATGGTGTCACTTTTGGGTATTTTCAGCCATATAGACCCCTCAAACTGACTTCAATGTGAGGTGGTCCCTAAAAAAAATGGTTTTGTAAATTTCATTGTAAAAATGAAAAATCGCTGGTCAAATTTTAACCCTTATAACTTCCTAGCAAAAAAAAATTTTGTTTCCAAAATTGTGCTGATGTAAAGTATACATGTGGGAAATGTTATTTATTAACTATTTTGTGTCACATAACTCTCTGGTTTAACAGAATAAAAATTAAAATTTGAAAATTGCGAAATTTTCAAAATTTTCGCCAAATTTCTGTTTTTATCACAAATAAATGCAGAATTTATTGACCTAAATTTACCACTAACATGAAGCCCAATATGTCACGAAAAAACTATCTCAGAACTGCTAGGATCCGTTGAAGCGTTCCTGAGTTATTACCTCATAAAGGGACACTGGTCAGAATTGCAAAAAACGGCAAGGTCTTTAAAGGGACACTGTCACCTGAATTTGGAGGGAACAATTTTCAGCCATGGAGGTGGGGTTTTCGGGTGTTTGATTCACACTTTCCTTACCTGCTGGCTGCATGCTGGCTGCAATATTGGATTGAAGTTCATTCTCTGTCCTCCATAGTACACGCCTGCGCAAGGCAAGATTGCCTTGTGCATGCATGTACTATGGAGGACAGAGAATGAACTTCAATCCAATATTGCAGCCAGCATGCAGCCAGCGGGTAAGGAAAGGGTGAATCAAACACCCGAAAACCCCGCCTCCATGGCTGAAAATTGTTCCCTCCAAATTCAGGTGACAGTGTCCCTTTAAGGTCAAAATAGGCTGGGTCATGAAGGGGTTAATGTGTCTAGCTGATATAATTGTTCACCTGCTTTGACATTATTACCATATCTCCCGCTAGGATTGTACAATTATAATCTTTGAATTTTACAGTAAGTCCTTTGTTTGTCAGATGCTTTACGGATAACAATCCTCCTTCTAGTCCTGAAACATATAACACATCTTTTAATAGTAATTTTGAATTATGCCCAAATCTATCAGGACAGATTAGCATTCCTTGTCCAATACCTTCTGCGGTTATTTTACTCCCACCTGCAATATAAATTGCTTCCTTCTTATTTTCATCAAGTTCAGTAAACAAGCTTTTATCACTTGTTATGTGACTTGTTGCTCCTAAGTCAATAAACCAGGCTGACAATGACTCTTTATCAGTTATTTTATGGCTGTGTGCACACGTTGCTGTTTTTTCGTATTTTTTTTGCGTTTTTCCCCAATAAAAACGCTATAAAACCACAAAAAAAAGCATACAATAAGCATCCCATCATTTAGAATGAAATTCGCATGTTTTGTGCACATGATGCGTTTTTTTCCGCGAAAAAAACGCATTGCGGTAAAAAACGCAGCATGTTCATTAATTTTGCGTTTTCTTTTGCGGATTTCCTAATACTGGGAAATGTCCGGAAAAAAAGCGCATTAAAAACGCGGCAAAAACGCATGCAGATTTCTTGCAGAAAAATTCAGGTTTTTTTCAGGCATTTTCTGCGAGAAATCCTGAACATGTGCACATAGCCATAATGTACCATTCCAGTGATCTGCATGTGGGTTAGAAATTGTCCTTTTTACTTTCTGTTTATTCTCTTTTTGGTGTAATTTCTGTTGTTCTGCTTTCTCTATATTACAGTCTTTCTTTAAATGTCCATTTTTCTTACATCTGAAATATTCTCTTGTCTCTGTTTTAGGCCTCTTTCACACGTCCAGATAATTCCGGTACCGGAGAAATCGGTATCGGAATTATCCGTGTCCGTGTGCTCACGTAGCACATCAGTGTGGCACACGTGCGGCAGCCGTGTGCCGCCCATGTGCCGACTGAGGACCACTCGAACCGTGCAGGAGACAGCGCTACAGTTAAGCGCTGTCCCCTGCATGCGGTGCTGAAGCCGGTATTCATCCCTTCTCACCAGCAGCATTCGCTGGAGAGAAGGAATGAAAAATCAATGTTTTTTTATTTATTGTCCCTTAAAAATAAAGTTTGTGCGTCCCCTCCCGCCTCCCATCCCCTGTGCGCCCCCCCCCCCCCGCTTGCCTGCCGGGAAATACTCACCCAGCTCCTGCGAAAACACGCACATGTGCAGAAACGCATAGATCCTAATGAGTCTACGTGTGTCAGTGTCTCCGCTATGTGAGAAAACTGTCACTACACGTACCGGAGACACTGACGTGTGAAAGAGGCTTTAAGGTAATTCTAGTCTGTCGCTTTAAGAGCATTTTCACTATCCCTTTTAGTGGAATCATTTGTTTGCTCTTTCCTTCTATGATATTCATCTATAAGTCTGGTCTTTACAAACACTAGTGTAATGTCTGCTTCAGCTCTTGTCTCTAGTGCATTTATCAGAGCAGTGTATGAATCTGCACAATAATATTGCTGCTATATGACATTCCTTAATGTCTTCACCGACTGATCTCAGTTGTGTTCCCACCTCCATCATGGAGTTAATGTGCTCCTGCATGTCTTTCTTTGCACTTAATCTCAATCTTGTAAAGTTTTCTTAGCAGGAATAATTTGTGATTTAAGCTGCATCTTTCATGTAGCTTTCTCAATGCTTCCCACATTCCCTTTGCTGTATTCTCATTCCTTATGTGGATTAACTCTCCACTAATAAGCTGATAGTAGCTCTTGCTTGTTAGTTTTTCTTATCTCATGTCTGATTATTATTATTGGGTCTGTTTGTAGTGATTTCCTCCCATAAATCATCTTTAGACAATAACATCTCCACTTTGAACTTCCATAACTGATAGCTCTCATTGTTCAGCTTAGCTACTGTGAGTCTCAGTTCTGAACTGCTGACCATCTTTAACTTATTTGTCTTACTTGTTTGGAGTATTGCTTTAAAGTATTATTTTGCATTCACCAAGTCCTTTTTGTCTTCTTTGCAGGGCCCATAACCTGTTGCATAGTTTGCTTGCAGAAGAAACTTGTGAGAGTAGGTTACATGGGGTAATTCAACTTTTATCTTCACAGGACATGAGGTACATGCATCAGCTTCTTAATACAGCATAACAGGAAGTTTAAATGACCTTCTACCAGAGAGAAAGTGAAACCAAAGTACATGAAATATATGCATTACATTCAACTAAGCATATAACAGTAACAACATCGCCATCTACTGTCAGAAAAGTGTAAACTCCTCCTGCACACAAATAAGTCTGTATCTATTGCATATTGGACAACAAACCTTCGGCCAAGTCTGAGGTCCAGAGCACTCTGGAAGAGGTTTTCATCCAGGATATATCTGTACTTGGCTGCATTCATGATTCCTTCAATTGCAACTAGTTGTCCTGTCCCTGCAGCTGAAAAACATCCCCATAGCATGATGCTGCCACCACCCTGTTTCACTCTTAGGATTGTATTGGGCAGGTGTTGAGCAGTGCCTGGTTTTCGCCACACATACCACTTAGAATTATCACTAAAAAGTTGTATCTTCGTTTCATCAGATCAGAGAATTCTCATTGTCTTAGAGTCCTTCATGTATTTTTTAGCAAACTCTATGTGGGCTTTTTATATGTCTTGCAGAGGTTTCCGTCGGGCCACTCTGCCTTAAAGGCCTGACTGGTGGAGGACTGCAGTGATAGTTGACTTTGTGGAACTTTCTCCCATCTCCCTACTGCATCTGTGGAGCTCAGCCACAGTAATCGTGGAGTTCTTCTCTACCTCTGTCACGAAGGCTCTTCTCCCACGATTCCTCTGTTTAGCTGGAGAGCCAGGTGTAGGAAGACTTCTGGTGGTCCCAAACTCCTTCCATTTAAGGATCATGGAGGCCACTGTGCTTTGAAGAACTTTAAGTACTGCAGAAATTCTTTTGTAACCTTGGCCAGATCTGTGCCTTGCCACAATTCTGTCTCTGAGCTCCTTGGCCCGTTCTTTTGACCTCATGATTCTCATTTGTTCTGACATGCACTGTGAGCTGTGGGGTCTTATATAGACAGGTGTGTGCCTTTCCAAGTCAAGTCCTATTAGTTTAATTAAGCACAGTTGGACTCCAAGTAGAACCATCTCAAGGAGGATCACAAGCAAATGGACAGCATGTGACTTAAATATGAGTGTCTGAGCAAAGGGTCTGAATACTTATGACCATGTGATATTTCAGTTTTTCTATTTTAATACATTTGCTAAAATTTCTACATTTCTGTTTTTTTCAGTCAAGATGAGGTGCAGAGCATACATTAATGAGAAAAAATTAACTTTTTTGAATTTACCAAATGGATGCAACAAAACAAAGAGTAAAAAATTTAAAGTGTTCTGAATACTTTCTGTACCCACTGTATGTTTTAATTTATTTTTAGTTAAGAGAATGTGTCATATACATTTTTGAAAATAATCAACAATACCACATACAAGGACAAATACCATCACACCATGGCAGGACCACATACACTACAGTTCAAAAGTTTAGGGTCATCCAGACAATTTTCTGTTTTCCATGAAAAGTCATACTTTTATTAATCAAATGAGTTGGCAAATGAATTGAAAATCTAGTCCAGACATTGACAAGGTTGGAAAAAAAGTTTTTTATTTGAAATAATAATTTTATCCTTCAAACTATGCTTTCGTCAAAGTATGCTCTCTTTGCATCAATTACAGCATTGCAGACCTTTGGCATTCTAGCAGTTAATTTGTTGAGGTAATCTGGAGAAATTTCACCTCATGCTTCCAGAAGCCCCTCCCACAAGTTGGTTTGGCTTGATGGGCACTTTATGCATACCATACGGTCAAGCTGCTCCCACAACAGCTCAATGGGGCTGAGATATGGTGACTGCACAGGCCACTCCATTACAGATAGAATACCAGCTGCCTGCTTCTTCCCTAAATAGTTCTTGCATAATTTGGAGGTGTGCTTTGGGTCATTGTCCTGTTGTAGGATTAAATTGGCTCCAATCAAGCACTGTCCACAGGGTATGGTATGGCATTGCAAAATAGAGTGATAGCCTTCCTTATTCAAAATTCCTTTTATCTTGTACAAATCTCCCACTTTAGCAGCATCAAAGCAACCCCAGACCATCACATTACCTCCACCATGCTTGCCAGATGGCGTCAGGCACTCTTCCTGTATCTTTTCAGTTGTTCTACATCTCACAAATGTTCTTCTGTGTGATCCAAACACCTCAAACTTGGATTTGTCTGTCCATAACACTTTTTTCCAATCTTCCTCTGTCCAATGTCTGTGTTCTGTTGTCCATATTAATCTTTTCCTTTTATTAGCCAGTCTCAGATATGGCTTTTTCTTTGCCACTCTGCCCTGAAGCCAGGATCCCGGAGTCGCCTCTTCACTGTAGACGTTGACACTGGCGTTTTGCGTGTATTATTTAATAAAGCTGCCAGTTGAGGACCTGTGAGGCGTCAATTTCTCAAACTACAGACTCTAATGTACTTGTCTTGTTGCTAAGTTGTGCAGCAGGGCCTCCCACCTCTCTTTCTACTCTAGTTACAGCCTGTGTGTGCTCTTCTCTGAAGGGAGTAGTACACACCATTGAACGAAATCTTCAGTTTCTTGGCATTTTCTCCCATGGAATAGCCTTCATTTCTAAGAACAAGAATAGACTGTCGAGTTTCACATGAAAGTTCTATTTTTCTGGCCATTTTGAGAGTTTAATGAATCCAACAAATGCAATGCTCCAGATTCTCAACTAGCTCAAAGGAAGGTCAGGTTTATAGGTTCTCTAATCAGCCAAACTGTTTTCAGCTGTGCTAACATACTTGCACAAGGGTTTTCAAGGGTATTCTAACCTCCTTACACAGTTAGCAAACACAAAGTACCATAAGAACACTGGAGTGATGGTTGTTGGAAATGGGTGTCTATACACCTATGAAGATATTACATTACAAACCAGACGTTTGCAGCTAGAATAGTTATTTACCACTTTAACAATGTATAGAGTGTATTTCTGAATCATTTAATGTTAGCTTCATTGGATAAAACTGTGCTTTTCTTTCAAAAATAAGGAAAATTCTATGTGACCCTAAACTTTTGAACGGTAGTGTGTTACCACCCCATAGTGACTGAATAATACAACATACAAGGGGCTTTCATTAATGATTTCCCCTGACCCACCTCCTGTGGACTGAGAGCAATGAAACTTGGCACAGTTATGAGTCCTTCTCTACTACTGTAGTTGCCACCTAGGGATACACAATTCATCCATTTCTGTAAGCAACTATAAACACCAGGCTTGTAGAAGTCGAGAGGTTGCTCCAAAAGCCTCGCTGTGACTTTGGAAATCAGAGTCTCATCATCTGGAAAACACTTACCCTTCAAAAATAACTTAATTATTGGAAAGAGGTGGAAGTCCGATGGTGCAAAGTTGGGAGAATAAAGGGGATGCTGTGGAATTTCAAAGCCACAGGAGCATGCTTCCATTTGGGCAATATGTGAGTTGTGAACTGGTTCATTGTCTTGCAGAAGGCTGACACCTTTTGTGAGCATGCCATGTCTCTTGGTTTTGATGGCCTCCCACAATTTCCACAGCAGTGAAGCATAATATGCCCCAGTGACCCTTTGCTAGGAAATCGATCAAAACTAGTCCGTGCTGGTATCAAAATACGGGGAGCATAACCTTGTCTGCCAAGGGTTGGGTACCTGCTTTCTTTGGAGGTGGTGAGTGATGATGCTTCCATTGCATTGACTGGACTTTAGTCTCAGGATAATAGTGATGGACCCAGCTTTCATCCTGTGTGATCAGTCGGTTGAAAAAGTCCTCCTGGTTTCCAATGCACATTGTCATTAGAGCCTGAGAGCATTTGATTTGTTCACGCTTCTGGAAGGTGTGAGCAGCTGGGCAAACCAGTGAAAGGATACCTTATGCATGTGAAGATGGTTGTGGATTATTTTTTCCACGGACCCCACGCTAATCTTGACATTTTTGGCTAGGTGGCGAATGGTTACTTAGCAATTTTGCCATGGAATTGGAGTTGTTTGCACCGAAGTCCAACCACATTTGAATTGACTATGCCAGTTCTTGACTACATCACATGATGGGGAATCATCACCATAAACCTCTTTCATCTTACGAACGTCTCTTTTCGTTTGCAGTCTTTCAAGTAAAGGAACACATACCACCACACCATGATCAGAACACATACTACCACCACATAGTGACCAAATAATACCACATACAAGGAACAAATACCGGCAGACCATAACCAGACTACATACTACCACCACATAGTGACAGAATGCTACAATACTGATCATTACTAAAAAAACACAATTCTAATATTACCATAAGTGCCATTATGCACAGGAGCTCTGTACATAGTACACAGTGTATAATATAAGTGTACAGGTAATACAGGGATTCACCAGTGACATTATATACAGGAGCTCTGTATATAGAATACAGCATATAGTGTCAGTGTACAGGTAACACACTGACTCACCAGTGACATTACATGCAGGAGCTCTGCATACAGTGTAAGAGTACAGGAAATAGTGTTCAACAGTGACATACAAAGGAGCTCTGTATATAGTGCACAGGTAACACAGTGATCACCATTGACATGATACACAGAAACTCTATGTATAGTGTCAGTGTACAGGTAATATAATGATCACCAGTGTTTTTACACACAGAAGTTCTGTATGCAGTGTCAGTGTACAGGTAATACAAGGATCACCAGTGACATTATATACAAGAGCTCTGTATGTACTGTATAGTGCATAATAGCGATTATGGAGGTGCTCTACTGTTATGTAATTAGGTGCCAAGAGAAAAAATCAATATAATCAATACTAAAAATCTCTGGCACTCAAGACAAGAAACAGTTTCTTTATGCAAGTCAAAAATTTCTTTATTCAAGACGAAATGTTGGTGGGAATCCACAAATAATTTCTCAGTAGATAGGTGATAAACAATTTATATAATTTTCAATTCTCAACGTTTCGGCTATTGGAGCCTTTTTCAAGAGATTATTGTTTATCCGCCTTTGGTGTGAATGTGGAACTCCCACTTAAAAACAGAAGCCGCTTGTGTGTCCGGTGTGGAGGTCCGGGAGGCAGTGACTGCTCAGTAAGTATAGTGCATAGTGTTAGGGTACAGGTACCACAACTTTGCAGGCAGCGGCATTTGTGCAATTAATTCTGGGCCTGAGTTGCACAAATCCAGAAGTTGCCTCTGTAATTCAATAATTTCCTTTTGCTGACCCAACACCTGTGTTTTCAGCTTAGAAAATGTTTCTTGGTATGTGGCACCAAAATTCTGAATTTCGGCAACTTGTTGCCTTAGTTGGGCTGCAACAGACTCCATTTTATGGGCAAGATTATTCTTTTATGGACTGTACTGAGTTGAAGTAGTGATATTGCAGCCACTAGGGGCTGCACCAGTATGTAGCATCGTCAGGAAATGGCCGGAGATTGGTACACGGTGCAGCAGTACAGTTGGGAGGATAAACAGACATCTTAGTCAGGAAATAGCCAGAGGTCGGTACATAGTAGCAGCAGTAGAATCTTGAGAATAGGCAGCAGGTGGAAAGCAGCTACACTAAAAGCTGGGAGCTCAATAATCTCGCAATGAAGGAAGTGCAGTTCCATGTTAAAATAGGGTAGAATCATATAAAGACCAAAGCGTATTTGGAACATCATATAACAATCTTTATTGGAATAAAAACAAGAAAACACATATCTAAAAATAGTACCCACAGGTGGATGAGCCAGAAAAACATAAGTGGCACCACTACTGAGCAGCAAGTCCAGCAAGACCTAATGAACCATAATAGTCTATTGTATTGCTGTATGAGACGGAACTCCTAAAATAGGGATCCCAACAACCCACCACATATGTACAACTTAACTCCACGTTATATAGCCATAATGGCGTGTCAGAGTGGTTATATACAGCGTCGAAACGCGCATAGGGGCTGTGGCACCATCTCCTGAGCTCCGCTAAGACCCTGTTATATAGATAGATTACGGTTGCTGCTAGTACAGACGTGTGCTTTCCTCCTATTGTATTTTTTGTATATAACCACTCTGACACGCCATTATGGCTATATAGCGTGGAGTTCAGTTGTACATATGTGGTGGGTTGTTGGGATCCCTATTTTAGGAGTTCCGTCTCATACAGCAATACAATAGACTATTATGGTTCATTAGGTCTTGCTGGACTTGCTGCTCAGTAGTGGTGCCACTTATGTTTTTCTGGCTCATCCACCTGTGGGTACTATTTTTAGATATGTGTTTTCTTGTTTTTATTCCAATAAAGATTGTTATATGATGTTCCAAATACGCTTTGGTCTTTATATGATTCTATCCAATTTTGCGTAAGAACGGGGGCGTACTATAGATTGGTATGAACGTTGTGGGACAATAAAACTAATTATTATAGAATTATCTTTTTCCAATCGTGGGATTATCATTTGATTTTCATGTTAAAATAGGGTGTTCAATCAGGAGATCACAGGGTTGAGCCAATCAGGAACTCGGGGTGGAGACAATCAAGAGCAACACAGTTACTAGTATCTGGTTTAGCAAGGAATTGTCCAGTGAGCTGAATAGCTCAGAGGGAAGAGCAGCCACCTGGTGCACAAGAGCTGCTGGGTTCGAGTCCTGACACATACTGTAGCTAGTGATGTGCGAATACATCCGGCACTATTCGTTACTCGCACAAATAGTACTATATTTGGGCTATTCGTTACTTGGCGAGTAATTTGGCATTCGTCTCGGTATATTCAAGTGACCCGCCCAGCATGTTTGGCACTTTATTTTCAGTCAATGAACATTACTGGCTTGCTAATCACAGTATTGCCGCAACATCTTTAGTGTGACAATACTGTGATTTTCTGGCCTTCCAGCATCATAAGGACTATTTAAAGTCTGCCGGCACCATCTTGTGCACATTACAGCAGGAAACAGCATAGGGAGAGCAATGTTTCAGCATTTAGTGAAAGTTGTGTAGGGAGATACCGATACCCGATACCAATGCAAGTCATGGGACACAAATATCAGAATGTAAATAAGCCCTTTCTGTCCTTAAACATCCTGTTCCAGAGGGGGGAAGAGTGTGGGCAGTGCGTGGGCGGTGCGTGGGTGGACACTGTGAGTGTCTGTGTGGGCGGGGTCTGTGTGGGCCTGCCAGGGATGTGTACATGCTTACCTGGGCTCTCTGGGGTCTGTACAACGTGCGGGGTGTCTCTGTGCGGCATGCGCGGGTCTCTGCGGGGCATGCGGGGCGTGCGGGGTGTCTGTGCAGCGGGTAGGGTATCTTTGGGGGGTTCGGGGGTCTCTGCGGGGTGTGCGGAGGTCTCTGTGCGGCGGGCGGGGTCTCTGCGGGGCATGCAGGGGTCTCTGCGGGGCGTGCGGGGGTCTCTGCGGGGTCTCTGCGGCGTGTCTCTGTGCAGGAAGTCTCAGTGCAGGCATCGTCTGATGGGACTACAAGTCCCATCGGACGATGCCTACTACACTGACACTGATTGACACATTAGCCAATGATGGGACAGTAGTAGTCCCATCATCCGGCTAATGTGTTGAATGAAAAAATAAATACTCCATACATACTCCATACATACTCCATACAGTACATTCATACATTACATACATGACATACAGTACATTAAACATAGAGTTCATACTCACCATTACTTGTCATTTTGATCCTCGAAACCAGTGTCATCTGTAAAAAATGTGAAAAAAACAAACAACCAATATGCTCCGTGTCCGCAGGAATCCACGGGTGTCCCACGACGATCTCCCATGGAGAACGGCAGCAACAGCTGTTGCAACCGCTCTCCAGGGGCCCCAGAAACACAATGACAGGAGGAAGGCATTCCACCGCCGCTGTAAAAAAAAAGTCCCTAGCCTCACTTATGGCATTGCTGCATGAGAAATTTTCCCACGTAGCAATTGCCATAAAGTAAGACTTTGAACTTTAGCAACCTCAGTGATGCACTGCAAGAGCCATTGTCTCCTGCCAGAGTGTCACTGAGGGTCCTATAGAGCAGTGACATCACCCAATGT
Source organism: Ranitomeya imitator (assembly GCF_032444005.1). NCBI lineage: Eukaryota > Metazoa > Chordata > Amphibia > Anura > Dendrobatidae > Ranitomeya > Ranitomeya imitator. Next base: position 159,029,075 of record NC_091285.1, on the reverse strand, counting down.
CACTGTTCTATAGGGGAGATCGTCGTGGGACACTCGTTATTAATTGGACTACGGCGGACAGGTAGTATACGGTTTATTATTTTACGTTTTTTTGCAGGCGCTGAAGTATGGTAAGTATGGTTAAATGAAGAATATTAAAATACTTTTTTCCGAATGTGTGCGTGTTTTATTAACCCTTTCTTACTATTGGATTAATAATGGATAGGCGTCTTATTGATGCCTCTCCATTATTAACCCGGCTTAATCTCACCTTACAATAGCAAGGTAACATTAACCCCTTATTACCCCATATCCCACCGCTACACGGGAGAGGGAAGAGAGGGGCTAAGTGCCGGAATTGGGGCATCTTACAGATGCGTCATTTCTGGGGCGGCTGCGGACTGGTATTTGTAGCCAGGGGGGGCCAATATCCATGGCCCCTCTCTAGGCTATGAATATCAGCCCGCAGCTGTCTGCGTAGCCTTTCTTGCTATAAAATATAGGGGGACCCCACGTCATTTTTGGGGGGTCCCCCTATTTTAATAGCCAGTAAAGGCTACACAGACAGCTTCGGGCTGGTATTCATAGCAGGCTACAAATATTGGCCCCCGGCTGTCTGCTTTCCCCCTCTGGCGCAGAAAATTGCGTGGGAGCCCACGCCGTTTTTTTCCGCTTTCTTTTTAAAAAAAATTCAATGCTCATTAAGGCCTCTTTCACTCTTGCGTTTTACGTTGTGAAATTTGTGCACGACGTGGGCAGCGGATGCAGTTTTTCAACGCACCGCTGCCCATTCTGAAGTGCGGGGAGGAGAGGGCGGAAATTCTGCCACGCATGCGTTGTAGAAAATGTGCCAATTCCGGCTCTTAGCCCCACTCTTCCCACTCCCGTGTAGCGGTGGGATATGGGGTAATAAGGGGTTAATTTCACCTTGCTATTGTCAGGTGACATTAAGCCTGGTTAATAACGGAAAGGCGTCAATAAGACGCCTATCCATTATTAATCCAATAGTAAGAAAGGGTTAATAAAACACGCACACATTCGTAAAAAAGTATTTTAATATTCTTCATTTAACCATACTTACCATACTTCAGCGCCTGCAAAAAATGTAAAATAATAAACCGTATACTACCTGTCCGCCGAAGTCCAATTAATAACAAGTGTCCCACGATGATCTCCCCTATAAAACAGTGACATCGGGTGATGTCACTGCTCTATAGGACCCTCAGTGACACACTGACAGGAGACAATGGCTCCTGCAGTGCATCACTGAGGTTACTAAAGTTCAAAGTCTTACTTTATGGCAATTGCTGCGTGGGAAAATTTCTCATGCAGCAATGCTATAAGTGAGGCTAGGGGCTATTTTTTTTACAGCGGCGGAGGAATCCCTTCCTCCCGTCATTGTGTTTATGGGACCCCAGGAGAGCGGTTGCAACAGCTGTTGCTGCCGTTCTCCACGGGAGATCGTTGTGGGACACTCGTGGATTTCTGCGGACAGGAAGTATATTGGTTGTTTGTTTTATTCACCGAGCCGATACCCGATATTTGCAGTATCGGAATGCTCAACACTACTCACAACTAGTGTTGAGCGATACCGTCCGATACTTGATAGTATCGGTATCGGATAGTATCGGCCGATATCCGAAAAATATCGGATATCGCCGATACCGATATCCGATACCAATACAAGTCAATGGGACATCAAGTATCAGAAGGTATTCTCATGGTTCCCAGGGTCTGAAGGAGAGGAAACTCTCCTTCAGGCCCTGGGATCCATAGGGATGTGTAAAATAAAGAATTAAAATAAAAAATATTGATATATTTACCTCTCCGGCGGCCCCTGAACTCAGCGCGGGTAACCGGCAGGCTTCGTTGTTCAAAATCAGCGCTTTTAGGACCTGAGAATCACGTCCCGGCTTCTGATTGGTCGCGGGCCGCCCATGTGACCGCCACGCGACCAATCACAAGCCGCGACGTCACCGCAAGCTATTAACGCGCTCATTTTTAAAAATGAGCGCGTTAATGGCTTTCAAAGACGTAGCGGCTTGTGATTGGTCGCGTGGCGGTCACATGGGCGGCCCGCGACCAATCAGAAGCCGGGACGTGATTCTCAGATCCTAAAAGCGCTGATTTTGAACAACGAAGCCTGACGGTTACCCGCGCTGAGTCCAGGGGCCGCCGGAGAGGTAAATATATCAATATTTTTTATTTTAATTCTTTATTTTACACATCTCTATGTATCCGATACCGATACCCGATACCACAAAAGTATTGGATCTCGGTATCGGAATTCCGATACCGCAAGTATCGGCCGATACCCGATACTTGCGGTATCGGAATGCTCAACACTACTCACAACACATCCGAACTGTTGAAAGGGATAAAAGAACAGACCGATCAGTGGCTTTCCCGGCTGAACCTCCAACCAGGTCTGGTTGTGTGCAATAATGGGCGTAACTTGATGGCGGCTTTAAATCTTGGCAAGCTGGTACATGTTCCATGCAAGGCCCACATTTGAACTTGGTTGTACAATGGTTTTTAAAAACATACCCTGACTTGACAGACCTACTTACCAAGGTTCGTGTCAGCGAACATTTCCGAAAGTCATCTGAGGCTTTTGCCGGTCTAGCTTCGCTGCAGCAACACTTTAATTAGCCTCGTCATCGACTGATATGTGACCTGCCCACATGCTGGAAGTAGACCTTCCATATATTGTCTCTAAATTCCAGCTTCTCTATACCTGTCAGAGTAACACTCAGCCCTCACACATATCAGTTGCCAAGTGGGTGTGGATCACTGTACAGTGGCTGATACCACAGAGCCCAGCACCATACATTATTCTCAGGCCACATTGGGTAATGATGAAGAGCAGGAGGACAAACAGGATTTTTTGCTCTGTGTTACAGAGGGGACATCCAATCCCAGCTTCATGCCTGTCTAGCATGGATGGCCTGAAGAGGAGGAGGAGGCTATGCATCATGAGGAGGAGAGGATGGTTAGTGTTCTTCCTGAATGTTTGACTCTTTATAGTCTGCCACACATGGCAGAGTTCATATCCAGATGCATTTCCACAGACCCTCATGTGAAAGACATTTTGTCCACCATAAAATACTGGCTGTGTACCTTTCTTGAATCACAGTAGAAGGAGAAATTTGCTTCTCTAATGTCAGAGGTACAGTAGGCATGCCATTTTCAGTGCATGAACCAAAGGGCCATAGTGGAAGACTTGCTCAAAAGGTTATCCTCAGACAACACTGGTGGCAGTAGTACCGACTCTTTTTTCACCCACAAAGATTACAGAGGAAGGCCAAAAACACCAACTGTCCACCAGCTGGGCCATTTTCATGAGACCGTCCCATCAGTAAGGGATATCTGTGGGTGTAACTATGACAAGGATGGAGAAGTTGACCAAGATGGTGAAGGACTATTTAAGTGATTCTTCAGTACCCTTTAAAGGGAACCTGTCATCAGGATTGTGCACAGTAACCTACAAACAGTGTCAGGTCGGCGCTGTTTTACTGAATAAAATGATACCTTGGTTGATGAAATCTGTCTTGTTGTTGTTTCTTAATCTTTATTTTCAGCTTTGTGTTAAGGAGATTCTCGTGCCCTAAGGCGAGGTTGGTGTATGTGGTGCTCTGATTATATATTCATAATGCAGACTGCTGACAGGTCACTGATCCCTTAGTTTTAGTCCTTTTACTAGGCACTGCTCCTAATAGCCAGTTTCCTACTCCACACTGATGAGGGGCAAATACCCTGAAACATCTGTCTGAGGATGGATACCATGTTTTGGCATAGGTGGTTTTCCTTTTGGATGCTGACCTTCCCGTGGTTGTTCCTTCCCGGTGAAAGACCTGGCTATTTATTGCTTGCGTTGAGAAACACGTGATGGTGTCTCTGCGGCTTTTCTACATACTGATCCCTTAGTGACCTGCCCCCTAGTTTGCATAATGATTATACTAATGTGTGGATTTGAAGAAAACATGTCACTTATTCAAAATGTCAGTACCTGCGCACTTTCTCTTATCGATTAGTGCCTATTATCTTCCTGTGTTTCAAAGGAAAAAAAAAATCATCATCAATATGGTGCCGTCGTGTGCGCCTGCGTATTAGCATCTGTTGTGTTCCGATAGATGTAAATGCGTAAGCGCCACCGCCGGCTCCTTGTTGCTGCAGCCAAAAAAATCTATACTACAACAAAATGGCGCTGGCGCATCCGCAGTGGCATCTCTCAATATTCGATAGATGCTGTTGCGCATACGCCGAATCTGGCGGCATTTTGTTATAATGTAAATTTTTCTTTTTGACTGCAGCAACAAGGAGCCAGTGGAGGCGTTTGCGCAGTAGCATCTATCTACTACCAAGGGATGCTACTTCGCAAGTGCCGCCGCCGGCACCATTTTCTTGTAGTGCACATTTTTTATCTGCAGCAACAAGGAGTCGGCGCCGGCGCTTGCGCAGTAGCATCTATCAGAACACGATAGATGCTAATGGGCAGGCGCACCCGAAGGCGCCATATTGATGGTGACTTTTTTTCTTTGAAATACAGAAAGATAATAGGCACTAAACCGATAAGAGAAAGTGCGCAGGCGCCGCCATTTTGATTAAATGACATGCTTGTTTTCAAATACATACATTAGTATAATCATTATGCAAACTAGGGGGCAGGTCACTGAGGGATCAGGGACCTGTTAGCAAGTCTGCATAATGAATATATAATCAGAGCACAACATACATGAACCCCGCCTTTGGGCACGAGAATCTCATTAACACAAAACTGAAAATAAAGATTAAGAATCAACAAGACAGATTTAATCAACCAAGGTATAATTTTATTCAGTATAACAGTGCCGACCTGACACTGTGCGTAGGTTGCTATGCACAATCCCACAATTTCTACTCCCTATCTCTACCTATTCTAATATCTGCAAAATGTGTTGTGAGGACCCCATCACTGTCTTTCAGCATGTATGATACAGACTCCTTGGGTAATTTTTGGAAAGCTTTGCACATTGTGCAATGGTCGCATTTCTACTCTCAATCTCTATATATTCTATTATTATAATTTTTCTTATTGTGTTGCCCTTCTCACAGTCTCTTTAAGCATGTATTTGGTAGCCTGATGTTGTTTTTTGGTTCTGCACTTGGACATTTTGCAGTAATATGCTCCACACAATTCTTCAGGTTTCAACTTTACACAGAATAATAATATGAGTAATGAAACATGCTCTATATATGCTGCTAGTTCACAAGTCTTACCCACGCATCCCTTTATAGAGGGAAATTTGACATAATACCTCTGTTAGCATACGCCATATACTGCTCATATACGCAGCACCCCAGTAGGTGGGTGGAAAGTCTGGGTACAAAATATGTGTCTGACAGCTAAACCAGTGGCCCTTCCCCTTTGTTACGTCATTCCCGCTCTACTGAAAATTTAACCGTGAGCACTACAAGAGAAGGGGTGCTAAGGACAGGTTCCCAAACCATATAGATTAATAGTAAGAGACCTAGCACTCAACTTTAGGTAAGATGCAGCAGGAAAAATTTATTGTAGTAAATACAGGAAAACGTTTCGGTCAATTGTGACCTTCATCAGTTGCAGGAGGTTATTAAATAAAAGCCGGTAACGGGAATTATAATCGCTGCACGATCATATATCAAAATTAGTTCAGCGTGGTTGTTGTAGGTAAACCTGCTATGAGCAAATAGGAAGATTCCTGGAGCTGCAGTGCTCTCCGACGCGGCATCCACCGCTTGTCTGTCTTGAGACAAGTGCTCTAAGAGTGTCTTCAAAGCCCTAATTTGGAGAAACCCTGGAATGAGATATGTGTTCTCAAGCTAGACCTTCAGATCCTTTCTTACTATGAAAAGGAAATAAATAAATTAAAAGCTAATCAATGAGAACGAGATGTTGAAACATCAGATTGCAGATAGGGAAAATCCTCTAACCATTAGACTCTAAAGATTAGAGAATAGACTTTGGTTCAGACTTTAGTTCAGCACAATGGACAGCTCATTGCTCTAAAAACTAAGTCTATCATATTCCATCTCCTTGATGCCGCTAAAAGCTGAGACATTGGAAAGACACTGATCCTCCTTCCCAAAATCAATTTGTCATATTCCAAACAGGACACGCTATCTGTGCTACTTATAACTATACTTGTCCACTATCAAGGAGAATGTTTGCTAGTTCTCAGCAGGACTTCCCTCCCATTTTCCCCCTCCTTCCCCTGTTTGGTACTTCTCTTTTCCTCTCTCTTCCTCTCTCAGATTCCCCTAGTTTGTACCCTATATATAAAATCAATGTTGATGTACTCAAATGTACACATCTGCTTTTTCACTTTTTTTTGTGTACAATTATGCTGTCCTTCATTTCAAAATTCCTAAATAAAGAATTTACAAAAAAGACTGAGTCTGTCATGCTGAGCTCTATGTTAGAGCAAGAGACGCTAAACAGAGAAAGCTTTGAGGCTCTAAGAAATACAAGCAGATAATTAGCCATCATGCGCCATTTATTTACTTATATAGCACCAATAATTTCCACAGCACTTTAAAAACATCATCATCTCTATCTTAAGAATCAGTAAGTTTTTGGATTGTGGCTGGAAAACCACACAAACATGGGAAGAAAATGCAAACTCTTTGCAAATGATTTTCTTGTATGGATTTGAAAAAAGGACCTCAATGCCAGAAAGCTATTGCGCTAACCACTGAGCCACTGTGCTGCTCATCAGCAGAAGCACCTGATTGGTTCCAAATTTATCCTGCAGCTGGACAACAACCCCAAATATACACCTAATGCCACTAAGAAATATTTTCAGCGTAAGGAAGAACGTAAAGAAATGATGATGTGGCCACCACAGAGATCTGATCTCAACATCATTGAGTCTGTCTTGGAGAAAATGAGGAGACTAAAGGATTTGCTCAAACCTACATCCACAGAAGATCTGTGGTGAGTTCTCCAAGATGTTTGGAGCAACCTTTCTGATGAGTTCCTTTAAGAACTGTTTTCAAGTGTAACTAGAATTGTTGCCGATTTAAAGTCAAAGGGCAATCACACCAAATATTGATTTGATTTGGATATTTCTTTTGTTCATTCACTTTGATTTCTGTAAATTGATAAAACTATAACATTTCTATTTTTAAAAGTATTCGTACTTTTCAACATCTTTTTCACAATTGTCTAAAACTTTTGCACAGTACCTACTGTATGTCCAAGGAGAACTGACTAATTCATAGAAGAAGCATGATGAGTGACCCACTTTCACAGGCACATGGCCTGCCAGCTACCACTAGCCGAACCGCTAGATAAAAATTAAAGACATTAGTAATGCTAAGGACAGAGAGGAACACAAAACAATAATTTCTCTTTGTACATGTGAATTATGTGAACCACACAGCCAGGGCCACTCTGTGTTGAATATTGATTGACGGTAAGCATTTCTGAAAATAATATGCGAGTGGCACTGCATCAGAGCCCATTTATGTGTGTTTACTGACCTACTTTAATACTTATAAGTTAATAATGTTTGATGTGTCAATTAAGGTGCATGTCTATATAACACATGCCATGTGCCTTTGTGCCAATTACATCAAATAAACTGACAGTAATAATTTGGCAATAACAATGAACACAATACACGTGTCTATAAATGGACTTTGGCAAATATTTTCAGTACTAAATGTTCTAGTTACATAAAAAGCAAACAATGAAGGAATGGCTGGCCATTATTGTCATTAAATCATTGTGAACAGCGGCACAGAAAACACCATTGTTTGTGAGGGTGCCATTGAAGTAACAGGATAAAAATCTTTTTGGAAAGTTGCCTGTAGGAGCAATTTACATTATTCTTTTATATTTTTGATGGGAACACATTTCTTTATATTCCCTACCCACACAACTGGAGCCCACCTATCATTTCAATAAGCTGTGCTTGTAGGGGTTTCCAGGTTTAAATGTTGTCCAGAACTAAAGCGCTGCCCATGAAGCTACCTGAATTGTCTATTTGTTTTTATTTTATTGGCCAATTGTTTAGATGTCATAATCCCCAGAACTTAATAAACTAATTTAGATATGCAAATTATGTACTTTCTTTGGCAAACATATATAAAGTTGTAAAACATATATTTTTTAAAATTAGAAATGTTACAATCTATATGTAAAATATTGTTATAATCTTCCGACTGCTTAATTTCCAGTATAAGCTTAGCTGTGTTAGGTATCACCTCTTCCGTAGTATCGATTGTTTTAATGCAGTTTCCCCCAATGTTAGCATTGCATGAACACCATAATGTTAGTGTTACAGTTTACACCATTTTTTTTATCATTAAACAAATAGTATTTTGAATTTCATCATCCTAGGTTGCTTTGTTCAGCAGATATTTAATGATTTGCATGTACAGTACAGACCAAAAGTTTGGACACACCTCATTTAAAGATTTTTCTGTATTTTCATGACTATGGAAATTGTAAATTCCCACTGAAGGCATCAAAACTATGAATAAAACACATGTGGAATTATATACTTAACAAAAAAGTGTGAAACAACTGAAATTATGTCTTCTATTCTAGGTTCTTCAAAGTAGCCACCTTTTGCTTTGATGACTGCTTTGCACACTCTTGGCATTCTCTTGGTGAGCTTCAAGAGGTAGTCACCGGAAATGGTTTTCACTTCACAGGTGTGCCCTGTGAGGTTTAATAAGTGGGATTTCTTGCCTTATAAATGGGGTTGGGACCATCAGTTGTGTTGAGTAGAAGGCTTCTGGATACACAGCTAATAGTCCTACTGAATAGACTGTTAGAATTTGTATTATGTCAGGAAAAAAGCAGCTAAGTAAACAAAAATGAGTGGCCATCATTACTTTAAGAAATGAAGGTCAGTCAGTCCGAAAAATTGGGAAAACTTTGAAAGTGTCCCCATGTGCAGTTGCAAAAACCATCAATTGCTACAAAGAACCTGGCTCACATGAGGACCGCCCCAGGAAAGAAAGACCAAGAGTCACCTCTGCTTCTGAAGATAAGTTTATCCGAGTCACCAGCCTCAGAAATCGCAGGTTAACAGCAGCTCAGATTAGAGACCAGTTCAATGCCACACAGAGCTCTAGCAGCAGACACATCTATACAACAACTGTTAAGAGAAGACTTTGTGCAGCAGGCCTTCATGGTAAAATAGCTGCTAGGAAACCACTGCTAAGGACAGGCAACAAGTAGAAGAGACTTGTTTGGGCTGAAGAACACAAGGAAAGGACATTAGACCAGTGGAAATCTGTGCTTTGGTCTGATGAGTCCAAATTTGAGATCTTTGTTTCCAACCACCGTGTCTTTGTGCAACGCAGAAAAGGTGAACGGATGAACTCTACATGCCTGGTTCCCACCGTGAAGCATGGAAGAGGAGGTGTGATGGTGTGGGGGTGCTTTGCTGGTGATACTATTGGAGAGTTATTCAAAATTGAAGGCATACTGAACCAGCATGGCTACCACAGCATCTTGTAGAGGCATGCTATTCCATCCGGTTTGCGTTTACTTGGACCATCATTTATTTTTCAACAGGACAATGACCCCAAACACACCTCCAGGCTGTGTAAGGGCTATTTGACCAAGAAGGAGACTGAAGGGGTGCTCAGTCACCAGACCTGAACCCATTTGAGATGGTTTGGGGTGAGCTGGACTGCAGAGTGAAGGCAAAAGAGCCAACAAGTGCTAAGCATCTCTGGGAACTCCTTCAAGATTGTTGGAAGACCATTTCTGGTGACTACCTCTTGAAGCTCATCAAGAGAATGCCAAAAGTGTGCAAAGCAGTCATCAAAGCAAAAGGTGGCTACTTTGAAAAACCTAGAATATAAGACATATTTTCAGGTGTTTCACACTTTTTTGTTAAGTATAAAATTCCACATGCGTTAATTCATAGTTTTGATGCCTTCAGTGTGAATTTACAATTCTCATAGTCATGAAAATACAGAAAAATCTTTAAATGAGGTGTATCCAAACTTTTGGTCTGTACTGTACATGGTCAAAAACTTTATTTGGAGTTCTGGTTTAAATGTTTTGTAAAAATAAGCATGATGTAGCTGTATGGATCTATTGCGTAAGAGAACACGCATCTGGTGGAACCATGAATTCCTGGACCAATACATACAAAAAGACCTCATTCCACGAGGCCTTCGTGCTCAGGTTTTCCCTTCATTCCCTATAACTAATGAGGACTTTAAAAATAAATGGGAGGAGTTGGCGAACACCTGTTCAAAAGGCTTCATGGTCCTCCTTAAGCAAATGAACCATGAATCACTGGTGTCGATTGAAACTGAGATTGATGGCCTAAAGGCTACTCTTCAAAAAGATCTGTCAGGTGACACCCTCAAAAAATTGAACGACGAAGTGGATGCCGAGCTCCAGAAATGGGCCGGCGATATTCAATCCACCAAAGCGAAGAAATTCCAACGTGACGTTCAGGACCAACAGTTATCAAGGGTATATAGGTGGCAAAATCCATCTGGACGATCCCGGGCCAAATCCAGGAATACTACTTATTCTAGATCTACTTCCATACGCTCCAACAGATCTATGGGCGATGATGATACCGGTGCCTCGTCCAAATCTGGGATTCCATCTACATCTGCTCCCAATAACAAACGAATGACTACCAGGCAATACACCAAAAATAAAACAATGGGTGGAAAGGTTGCCCAGGTGGGTACACAGGGGGGTATACAGGTGCTCAACCTTTCGGCACATGCTCTCACGGAGGATCAGTTGGACGTTTTAAGTAGGGGTCTGACCTTCTCTCTCACTAATGCCTTTAATTATTTGCAGCGCTAAAGGATCTTCACCTGTTCTCCCGCAAGTTGGTGCTCAAGAAACTACACACTAAAAGAGAAACCATTGGGGAGATGAGTGATATTGAGAGACAAGCACTCCGTGACTTGGAGGACTTGCTTGAGGAACAATGTACACCTACCGCAAGTAAGTTCCCTCCTTCCGCTCGGCCAAGATCTACCAGGTTCCCCCCCTTGTCCCTTTCACTGGCAATAGAGATTTTTACTAAATTAGTAAGTGAGGATTTAAAAAAACTCTCCTCTGGGCGGAGATATGATAATCTAACATGGAAACAACGTGAAGCCATCAATCAATTACAATCTCTTACTGATGTGGTGTACAAACCGGCGGAAAAGGGGGGGAACGTGGTGGTCTGGCCTTGCGTGAAATACGAGCGGGAAGCTTTTCGCCAACTTAGAGATGCAGATACATACCTCAGGCTGTCCTCCAATCCTACGGTTCCCTACTTGCGGGAGTTACAGGGTATCCTTACTAGAGCCCTTGAGGCTAATATTATTACTCAACAGGTATTTGAGGGGTTGATGGTCATATCCCCCAGAGTTCCAACTTTTTATTTATTACCTAAAGTCCACAAGGATGCCCTTGACCCTCCAGGACGCCCCATTGTGTCGGGGATTGATGGGCTCTGTGATCCCATCTGTCAATTTTTTGACTTTTATCTCAAACCCCTGGTAGAAACTCTACCTTCATATGTTAGAGATACTATGGACGTCCTGTCGAGGGTTGATGGCATCCTTGTGGATGATGATACCATTCTCGTCACAGCCGACGTCGAGAGTCTGTATACCAGCATCCATCACTCCCAGGGGTTGGATGCTGTCCACCGCTTCCTGGGGACCTCCTACCTGGACGGTCCTCTACATGAGCTGATCCTCGAGCTGGTTTGACTTTATCCTCACCCACAATTTTTTCGTCTTTAAAGACCACTTCTATCTGCAGAAGCGTGGCACAGCCATGGGCGCGGCCTGTGCGCCCTCGTACGCCAACCTCTTCCTTGGCGCCTGGGAGAGGGATATTTTTGGCGACGGGGGCCCGCCGTCCGCTGCCCATGTGCTGTGCTGGTAACGCTATATTGACGACATTCTGTTTTTGTGGGGTGGATCTGTCGGCCAGCTCGAGGAGTTCATGCGGTGTCTTAATGACAACGCCTGCAACATTAAACTTACGCATACATCCAATTTAGTCACGGTTGACTTCCTGGATGTCCGTCTGGAGGTTGATTCTGACCGGCGCATCCAGACGGACGTGTTCAGGAAGCCTACCTCTGTGAATTCTCTGTTGCACGCTACTTCCGCTCACTATCCAGCCATAATTAGGGCCGTCCCGGTCGGACAGTTCCTCAGGATGCGGCGTATTTGCTCCTCTGAGGCAAAATTCGAATCACAGGCTGGCGATTTAAAACAAAGGTTCCTTGCTCGTGGCTATAGCCATAGATCGGTTAAGGCCGGTTATGATCGGGCAAGAAAAACCCCTCGGGATCAATTATTGCACTCAACTAAGCGACGTCGGGCTGTTGACGGGAATGCACTTATTAGGTATATTTCAACCTATAACCATGAATGGGAGAGCATGCGCTCTATTTTGAAAAAGCATTGGTCCGTTCTTCAAACGGAACCCTCTCTTTGTGCCACCGTGGGTAGCCTTCCCCTCATGACCCCCAGAAGGTGTAAGAATCTGGGGGACATGTTGGTAAGGAGCCATTACATTCCTGCTCCCACCAATGTTTTTGGTACTACTGGTCCTCGTACTGGTTCCATACCGTGTGGGCGCTGTCTTGCCTGCGCCAATGTCCTGCGCTGCTCTAAGTTCACTTCTAGTGACGAGTTGAAAGAATTCCAAATAAGGCAGCGCATAACCTGTGGGACCACTAACGTCATCTACTAAGCTACGTGCCCGTGTCCCAAGGTATACGTGGGTCTCACTACCCGCGAACTGCGTGAGTATGTGCGGGACATTGGCGCGGCCAGGACAACCCCCCCTACGGTGGAATTAAAAACTATCCCCCGTCACTTTAAGTCACATCATAATTGTGATGGTAGGTTACTTTCAGTTAGGGGGATAGATGTACTTCATCTGGGCATTAGAGGCGGGGATAATAAAAAACACCTTGCCCAGATTGAAACCAAGTGGATCGTCCTCTTGGACACCCTGACCCCTCGTGGTCTTAACGAATCCTTGAGTTTTGCCCCGTATTTATGATTTGGTCAATTACCCCTTGGTCCTTTGTTTTTCCATCTTCACGTTCCTCCTATTTGCTGCATACCACCATTGCTGTCCGGATTTTTTGTGTGTTTTTATATTGTTTTTAATTGTTTTTTTTTTCTTTATTATCAGTAATGTCTTCCACTGGCCTTCCTCTTTCCTCTCGTGTGGACCCAGCTGATCTATCTATGTTGTCTGAATCACGGATTGTTACCACGCACCAAGAAAGCGCCGCCTGCATATTTATATATATATTTATACCTGTGTTGTTATACAGTTTATTTTATGGTGGTATTCTGTGCTCCTTTTAAAGGTTTTCAATGTACGTATAATGATCTGTGTTTATGTGATATTTGTACAATTGTCACGGTGCATGGTGCCCTCTTGTGGCGCTGTTAAATATGCTGCAGGAGATTGGCCCCCCCTATGGGTATTTCACTTGTTTAACCACTGATAAATATGTAATGGGGGGCTGCTGCCCTTACAGGTATTTCATCTGCCATACCAAGTAATCATCGGTGGCAGTGCGCATCACTCTGGGCACAGCTGGCTCGGGTGTGTGGGCGGGCGTCTCTGCGGCTATGTGCGGTGGCTCCAGGATGTTTTCCCCGCACCTGCGCACTTGGTTTGACGCCCTGCCTCCACTCCCTGACCCGGCCGTCACAGTGCGCATGCGCCGCACGCGTCACCGCTATTGGCCCATTATACACATGTGACACGGGTTCACTGGGGGTTATCTAGAGGTCCTGGTTGTGCCATACTCACACTCCCTTGAGAAAGTGGCATGGTAGCGCCGCGAAACGCGAGTCGGGGGTCTCCCTTTCCGGCTGTGTCCCTCCTCTGCACCCCTCTGCACTTTATTCTGGTGAGTCCATCTCGGTACTGTGTTACTATTCGTTTACATGCATATGCAGCCCATGTGGGTTCTGTCTTAGAACAGATAGACTGACTACATTGCCTTACCCTGGACTTGCCTGTTTTCTATAGTGTTGTTGGGGAGTACACTGTGTGCTTTACCCACTATATGTGGGATTCCCCCTGCAGTATATTTAGGGGTAATTTGGAGTGACAGTCCCCTTTCTGCCCTTCATTGGAACTTACACGCTGTGACTAATTACTGATTGTATTTTAATGATTTTAATGTATCAATAAAGATTTAATTATATATTGTGCATGGTATGCTCCTTGTTCTCCTATTTCTGATCTGTATGGAATATGCAGACACAGTGGTAAAGTGCACACTTTTTTATTAATTATTTATAATTCAAGTAACCAAAGATGCAAAGTCTGGCAACTGACAATTTGCAAATTATAAAATGTTAAACTGTTATACAATTCTCTGACATATTGTTTTGATGTACCAAACGTCATGCTGTGATCATCTTTAGTAAGAGAAAGGGGCCTCAAACTGACCCTGGAACTGGGAACCTAACTATCGCTGTCCCAGGGGAACTCTTGAAGTTAGAGAGGCCCAAGTCTCCAACCATACTATGCTCCTATTAAACCATGATCTGTCCCCTTCCCCGCCCCCATGAGGCATGGGACAGAAATGTAAGATAAACAAGACACAAGGACAGTAACAGAAAACCACCATCATAGAAAAACACTCACCAACAATAGGGAGGAGGATAGGGAGGAATTAACTAAATAGGAATAGGGACCAGGAGATGAACTCTTACATACAATATCGAACAACAGATTATTACTGTTACAACTCCACTCCAACTACTCAGCTTTAGCACTAGCAGAGGAAGACGACTCTTTCACCGGCAAGGAATCTTCTCCGGAACATATCCCTTCCTGTACACCAAGTATTGTAAAGAGTGGAAAAAAAAACACACAGGAATTCACAAGTCTTGTCACCTAGAATTCCAAATTACCATCATCAATAACCGGTGGCAGCAGCAAGGGTGATGACTCCATAGGCACTATATAGTTTTTGAACAATGACCTGTGAAAAATGTCGTGGATTTTGAGAGTTAGAGGAAAGTCAAGGCAAAAATCCACAGGGTAATTACAGCAATCGATTTGTAAGTACAAATAAATCTAAGAACTAATTTCCAGGAGGGAATTTTCAGTTTAATTTTTCTGGTAGACAGCCATAACAAATCATTCATACCCAGGTCCTGAACTGACAACCGTTTTTTATCCACCATGCATTTGTATCTGTACCCGATGATTGTCAAGTTGTTCTAAACTCCTTGCCATACAGATGAGAGTGATGAATAAAATTGTTTCTCCCTAGCAATCACAGAACTGTGGATGGAAGCCATATGCACTAAAAAATGGCAACTTACCAGTGGATTCACTGCAACGATTGTTCAAGGCAGAGTCAGCTAATGGTAAAAAAGATAACCTGATTAAGTGACAGAAAATAACTGAGGTATGTCTCCAAACTCTGGTTTTACTCTGACTGTTAGTTTGAAGATGGAATGCTGAAGAAAAGGAAAGATGCATCCCCAGGCAAGAACAAAATAACCTCCAGAATTTAGATACAAATTGGGTCATCTGATCTGACTCCACATTGGAGGGAACCCTGTGAAGCTTCACTATCTCGGTGACAAACACCTGAGACAGGGTCTAAGCATTAGGGACAGCAGGTAAATCAATGAAGTGCACCATTTTACTAAACCTATCAACCTCAACTAAGATGACAGCGCTACCAGAGAAGTAAGGAAGATCTGTAATAAAGTCCATGGTTAAATGTATTTATGGCCAGTCAGGTGTGGTTAATGGTAGAAGTGTCCCAGGTGGACGAGTGTGCGGGTCTTTAAATGTGCACAGACATCACAGGAATGCACCAAATTGACTATATCCAATTGCATCCCAATTTGGCCACCAAAAATGATGAGAAAGGAGGCCCAAAGTTGCTTTACCTGGCTGAATAGCCAGAACCTTGCTATGGTGAGCCCGTAAAACTTTTAGGCACAGATGCAATGGTTCAAACAATTTCCCTGAAGGGCAAGCAGGAGTGTCCCCCTTAGCCTTCAATACCTCTCCCTCCAGTTCAGAACACATGGCCGAGTTGCCATCCCTCCTTGTAAAATTGGAACAAAGTATTCCGAACTACCACCGCCAGGGAAGCTCCAAGATAAAGCATTAGCTTTGATGTTCTTAATTCCAGAGGGTAAGTGACAATAAAATTAAATCAAGTAGAAAATAGAGACTATCTAGCTTGTCTAGGATTAAGACATTTAGCGATTTCGAAGTATAACATATTTTTATGATCAGTAATGACAGTGACAGGGTGACCCCTCCTAAAAGTGACGCCACTCCTCAAAAGCCAACAACTAAATGACCAAAAGTTCTCTACTGCCTATGTCATAGTTTCTTTTGACCGATGATAATTTTTAAGAGAAAAAACCACAGGGCGCCACTTTCCAGGAGATGACTCTTAAGACAACACAGCTCCCCAGATACATCAACCTCAACAAGAAATGGTTGACAATCATAGAGTTGAATGAGTACACGAGCAATGGAAAAGCATTTCTTCAAAGAAGAGAAGACCTGACATGTGCTTTCTTTGTCAAGTCAGTCCTGGGTTTGGCAATCGACGAGAAGCTTTTATCAAACTTCCGATATTAGCTAGCAAAATCCCAAAAAGCATTGCAATGCTTTTAGATTTTCTGGCAGATCTTATTTAAAAACTGCACAGACCTTATCAAGATCCATCCGGAAACCTGCAGCAGACACTAGAAAACTCAGAAACTGAACCTCTTGTACGGCGAATACACATTTTTTAAGTTTGGCATATAGTTTATCATCCTGCAGAAACTGCCTGCCTGACATGCACCTGATGTGACTTGAGATCAGGTGAGTATATCAAAATATCGCCAAAGTACACCATGACAAACCTATCCACAAGGTGATAAAAAATTTAATTTACAAAATGTTGGAAAACGGAGGGGGCATTAGTCAAACCAAAGGGCATGTCAAGGTTTTCATAATGCCTTTCAGGGGTGTTAAAGGCCGCTTTCCACTCATCCCCCTCCTTGATCCTAATCAGGTTATAAGCTCCCCTGAGGTCCAACTTAGAGAATCATTTTTCCCCAACAATCTGATTAAATAAGTTGGGAATGAGTGGAAGAGAATATGGGTCACGTATAGTTTATTTCACAAAAATCTAAATAGGGACACATGCCCCCATCTTTCTTCTTAACAAAGAAGAACCCTGCCACTACGAGTGAAGAGGGGGGTTTAGTACGTTCCATAACAACCCTCCTAGAGATGTAATTCTTCATGACTTGCCTTTCAGGGCCAGACAGATTGCACAATCTGGTCTTGGGTAAATTCGCTCTAGGAAGCAAGTTTTAGATCAATCATACACACGGTGAGGAGGTAGTTCCTGGCATCCCTTTCTGGGAGCACATCTACAAAATCAGCCAGAAAAGAGGGCATGGTTTTAGTAGAAAGAGTAGAAATAATATTACACAAGCAAATACATTTGCAGAAATCACCCTACTTCACTATTTATCTGAACTGCCATTCAATAACCAGCTTATGCACAGTTAGGCAGGGAAGGCCTAACACAATAGCAGTAAGGAGACCTTCTAACACATAACAGGAAAGGAGCTCCCTGTGAAAAGCTCCTACATCTACATGCAGGTTCACATTATGCACAACTTGTGTAAAATTTCTCGAGAAATGCAGAGTCAATAGTAAATATGGGTATGGGCTTTGCCAATGTTCTAAAGAAGAGACCATGGTCTTGTGTGAAGCAGGCATCCACCATATTAGCTGCCGCCCCGCTATCCAAGAGGGTAGATATATTATCAGTTTTTGTACCTATTACCATTTCATTGGGCAAGAAAAACTGAGATACAAATGCGGAAGAGGTATATATATAGCCAGGTTGTTATCCTCCACACTACTTGGGTTAAGAAGTTTTTCTAAGGTTTTCTGGTGTTTTGGTAAAGAAGGGCAGACCCCAATAAAATGACCCTTTTGATCACAGAAAAAACGCAACTAAGTTTGACAGTGAACCACTGGAGAGTCATACCGATGGAAAGAGGACTATATAGTTTTTTCAGAACACGTAGGGGGACTTCGGTTTAGGGAGTTCTATAGAGGGCGTGGGGCAACACCAAGTCTATCCCAGAGGCATCTATCTATATGTATGGCCAGAGCCATGGCGGCCTCCACTGACTCAGGAGTTTCGTAAAGCTGTAAGGTGGCCAGGGAGGTAGTCGTGACAAAGGGTTGTTCTGTTCCCAAATGTGGCACCCCACAGATGAAATACATAGTCTTTTCTGTCGTGTATGTGATGCATGCAGCAGAGTACTCACTTCAATTGCTGGAGTCCCCTCGGTCTCTGTCACTCTGGCTTCAGGTTTCCAGGTTCCATAAAACACTGCAGAGTCACAGTCCTTTTCACACAGTTCAACTTTACTGATAACATGGCAACTCATCACTTTGGCAGCACAATTCACACAACGCCGAATATCCTGCACTTTCCCTGCCTTTGGGCAGATTCTAACGGGCTGCCGTTCCTCTCGTCAAACTCTCTTCTGTATGTGCCTTTCTTTTCCCTGCCATTAGGGCAACCTCTTTGGACAGTCCATGTCCCTTCTGTGCCTTCCTCGTCACCAGCTCCCTGTCATCCCCTCGTCCAGTTCCAATTGGGAAAGGTTCCGAGAACGCCATCTCAGCTGCTCTCACCCCTGGATCCTTCTTGGGGATGGTCCTGCTGAGCTGCTGCCCAACTGCACTATTCTCCAGCCTGGAGCCACTTCCTGCCATAGCAGCTTTTTCCCCATGGCCTGCAACTGTCTGCTTCACTGCGTCTCACACACCCGCCCTGGACAAAGGTGCCTGGGCTTCTGCTTCTAATCTGGAAGTGCTTTTCCTATATCTCTGTGCTCTGTGCTGCTCTGCTCCTCCCATTTGCTTAACCCCTATGCTGCATGTATCCAACTAGCACTTCTATCTATTCTATACTATCCTATCTCTATGATTCCCCATTCTACGCTAACCCCTATGGTTCTTTGCTAACTAGGATCCTATCTTAACCCTAAATGTACCTTCACACTCAGCGACGCTGCAGCGATACCGACAAAGATGTCGATCGCTGCAGCGTCGCTGTTTGGTCGCTGGAGAGCTGTCACACAGACCGCTCTCCAGCGACCAACGATGCCGGTAACCAGGGTAAACATCGGGTTACTAAGCGCAGGGCCGTGCTTAGTAACCCGATGTTTACCCTGGTTACCAGCGTAAAAGTTAAAAAAAACAAACACTACATACTTACCTTGCGCTGTCTGTCCCCGGCGCTGTGCTTTCCTGCACTGACTGTGAGCACAGCGGCCTGAAAGCACAGTGGTGACGTCACCGCTGTCCTTTCCGGCTGGCCAGCGCTCACACTGCAGAGAAGTAGAGCGCCGGGGACAGACAGCGGAAGGTAAGTATGTAGTGTTTGTTTTTTTTAACTTTTACGCTGGTAACCAGGGTAAACATCGGGTTACTAAGCACGGCCCTGCGCTTAGTAACCCGATGATTACCCTGGTTACCAGTGAAGACATCGCTGAATCGGCGTCACACACGCCGATTCAGCGATGTCTGCAGGGAGTCCAGCGACGAAATAAAGTGCTGGACTTTCTGCAGCGACCAACGACATCACAGCAGGATCCTGATCGCTGCTGCGTGTCAAAGTGAACGATATCGCTAGCCAGGACGCTGCAACGTCACGGATCGCTAGCGATATCGTTCAGTGTGATGGTACCATAACTCTACATAGTACACAATACATACACAATACAGCAACACATAGTACACTTCATTACAATTCAGGACATCACAGAATAAGAACATTAATAAACAGTGAGATGGTGCATGTGAATGAGTGAACAGCATCCAGAAGAAAGGAGGCACATGAGGGTCCCCGCCACCTCCTTACAAAGCACTAGTATGACTTTTAATATTTCAGACAGGCTCTTACAACACTGACTACTGAAAGCAGGATTGTTCCACCAGGTGTCAGTAGCCCATCTAGAGGCCTCAGAGCAGAATTTCTCTCCAGGCCGGTCTCCCTGCTAGAGCTTACATAGCTTAAACTCAGCAAGGAAGGCATGGTCCAGATCATAGTGCACAAGGCCTGGAGCCGCAAAAAACACATCAACTGAACAGAGAGACAGTGAGTCTGATGAAAATTAAAGACCCAGGATTGAGGATCTCCCTGAAATAGCGAAATAACAATCCCAACTTGTTGCTCCTCTTTCCCAGATGAACACAGACAAAGCCTAAAATAAAGCTTGCAGGCTTCACGGAAAACAACAAAGTTATCCCATCCCTCAGAAATCCTATCTGGGATGGCCACCTTAGGTTCTGGTTCATCGCCAGACCAATAGTCTGCTGTGAGACCCTAGATTGCAGGTCAGACCTGCAATGGTTTGGTAAGGACTGCAACGGGGTCCATAAGAATATACAAAACATGAGGTTGGGTGAAAATATCAAGCTGTGATGGTCTTTAGTAAAGGAGAAGGGACTCAAACTAGTCCTGGAACCTAAATATCCCTATCCTGGGGGTACTCTTGAAGGTAGAGAGGCCCAGGTCTCTGACCTTACTGTGCTCCTGTTAAACTCTGATGTGACCACTCCTCCACTCCCATGAGGCATGAAACAGAAATGTCAGATAAACAAGACACAAAGACAAAACAGGGATAACAGAAAACCAGTATTATACAAAAGAACTCACCACCAATAGGGAGGAGGATATGGACAGGAAGGAATAAACTAAATGGGATTAGGGACCATGACGTAAATGCTCACATACAACAGCAAAGAACAGATCACTACTGCTACAACTCCACTCCAAATACAGCTTTAGCAGTGCCACAGGCAGGGCTGTGTTTGCCAACAGGCACTGGAGGGCACGTGCCTAGGGCACTGGCCTGAAGGGGGCGCCAACAAGACGAAGAAGAACTACTTTTTTTTTCAACCTCCTTTCCCCTCCATTAGACAATCCAGGAAATCTGTTGTCTTTTTGGAGGGGGCAGGGATAGGGTCGGAGTCAGGAGGGGGCAGGGGCACTCCTCCATATCAACTTACATGCAGGAAGCTGACTGACCCAGGAAGTAGTGGCGCTGCAACTTCCGGGGTCAGAGAGGTCCCTGCATCCGAGGTGCTGAAGCGTCTGCATGTGAGGAAGATGAGATCATCTCTCACTGCAGACGTCACAGCAGAGTATGAAGACGACATGGGAGAAGAACACAGGAGCAAGTGAGCGATCATAGAGCTGAAGATGGGGAGGCTGCTGCATACTGGTGAGAGGAGGATGGTGACAGGAGGCTGTGCTGCATACTGGTGAGAGGAGGCTGTGCTGTATACTGGTGAGAGGAGACTGGTGATGGGAGGCTGCTGCGGTATACTGGTGAAAGGGGGCTGTGCTGTATACTGGTGAGAGGACGCTGGTGACGAGAGACTGCTGCTGTATACTGGTGATAGGAGAATGTGCTGTATACTGGTGAGAAGAGGCTGGTGAAGGGAGGCTGCTGCTGCATACTGGTGAGAGGAGGCTGGTGACTGGAGGCTGCTGCTGTATACTGGTGATTATAGGCTGTGCTGTATACTGGTGAGGGGAGGCTGGTGACAGGAGGCTGCTGCTGTATACTGGTGAGAGGAGGCTGGTGAAGGGAGGCTGTCTTGTATACTGGTGAGAAGAGGCTGTGCTGTATACTGGTGAGGGGAGACTGGTGACAGGAGGCTGCTGCTGTTTACTGGTGAGGGGAGGCTGGTGACGGGAGGCTGTGCTGTATACTGGTGAGAGGAGGCTGTGCTGTGTACTGGTGAGAGGAGGCTGGTGAAAGGAGGCTGCTGCTATATACTGGTGAGAGGAGGCTGTGCTGTATACTGGTGAGACGAGGCTGGTGAGGGGCGGTTGTGCTGTATACTGGTGAGAGGAGGCTGGTTACTGGAGGCTGCTGCTATATACTGGTGAGAGGAGGCTGGTGACGGGAGGCTGCTGCTATATACTGGTGAGAGGAGGCCGGTGACGGGAGACTGTGCTGTATATTAGTGAGAGGAAGCTGTGCTGTATACTGGTGAGAGGAGGCTGGTGACGGGAGGCTGTGCTGTATACTGGGGAGAGGAGGCTGGTGACTTGAGGCTGCTGCTATATACTGGTGAGAGGAGGCCGGTGACGGGAGACTGTGCTGTATACTGGTGAGAGGAAGCTGGTGAGAGGAGGCTGTGCTTTATACTGGTGAGAGGAGGCTGGTGACGGGAGGCTGCTGCTATATACTAGTGAGAGGAGGCTGGTGACAGGAGGCTGTGCTGTATACTGGTAAGAGGAGGCTTTGCTCTATACTGGTGAGAGGCAGCTGGTGATGGGAGGCTGCTGCTGTAAACTGGTGAGAGGAGGCTGTGTTGTATACTGGTGAGAGGAGGCTGGTGACTGGAGGCTGCTGCTGTATACTGGTGAGAGGAGGCTGATGACAGGAGGATGTGCTGTATACTGGTGAGAGGAGGCCGGTGACGGGAGACTGTGCTGTATACTAGTGAGAGGAAGCTGTGCTGTATACTGGGGAGAGGAGGCTGGTGACTGGAGGCTGCTGCTATATACTGGTGAGAGGAGGCCGGTGACGGGAGACTGTGCTGTATATTGGTGAGAGGAAGCTGGTGACGGGAGGCTGTGCTTTATACTGGTGAGAGGAGGCTGGTGATGGGAGGCTGCTGCTATATACTAGTGAGAGGAGGCTGGTGACAGGAGGCTGTGCTGTATACTGGTAAGAGGAGGCTTTGCTCTATACTGGTGAGAGGCAGCTGGTGATGGGAGGCTGCTGCTGTAAACTGGTGAGAGGAGGCTGTGCTGTATACTGGTGAGAGGAGGCTGGTAACTGGAGGCTGCTGCTGTATACTGGTGAGAGGAGGCTGGTGACAGGAGGATGTGCTGTATACTGGTGAGAGGAGGCTGGTGACGGGCGGCTGTGCTGTATACTGGTGAGAGGAAGCTGTGCTGTATACTGGTGAGAGGAGGCTGGTGACGGGAGGCTTCTGCTATATACTGGTGAGAGGAGGCTGGTGACGGGCGGCTGTGCTGTATACTGGTGAGAGGAAGCTGTGCTGTATATTGGTGAGACGAGGCTGGTGACGGGCGGCTGTGCTGTATACTGGTGAGAGGAAGCTGTGCTGTATACTGGTGAGAGGAAGCTGGTGACGGGAGGCTGTGCTTTATACTGGTGAGAGGAGGCTGGTGACGGGAGGCTGCTGCTATATACTGTGAGAGGAGGCTGGTGACAGGAGGCTGTGCTCTATACTGGTAAGAGGAGGCTTTGCTCTATACTGGTGAGAGGCAGCTGGTGATGGGAGGCTGCTGCTGTAAACTGGTGAGAGGAGGCTGTGCTGTATACTGATGAGAGGAGGCTGGTGACTGGAGGCTGCTGCTGTATACTGGTGAGAGGAGGATGGTGACGGGAGGATGTGCTGTATACTGGAGAGAGGAGGCTGGTGACGGGTGGCTGTGCTGTATACTGGTGAGAGGAAGCTGTGCTGCATACTTGTGAGAGGAGGCTGGTGAAGTGAGGCTTTTCTGCTATATACTGGTGAGGGGAGGCTGGTGAGAGGAGGCTGTGCTGTATACTGGTGAGACGAGGCTGGTGACGGGCGGCAGTGCTGTATACTGGTGAGAGGAAGCTGTGCTGTATACTGGTGAGAGGAGGCTGGTGACGGGAGGCTGCTGCTATATACTGGTGAGGGGAGGCTGGTGACAGGAGGCTGTGCTGTATACTAGTGAGAGGAAGCTGTGCTGTATACTGGTGAGAGGAAGCTGGTGACGGGAGGCTGTGCTGTATACTGGGGAGAGGAGGCTGGTGACTGGAGGCTGCTGCTATATACTGGTGAGAGGAGGCCGGTGACGGGAGACTGTGCTGTATACTGGTGAGAGGAGGCTGGTGGCGGGAGGCTGTGCTTTATACTGGTGAGAGGAAGCTGTGCTGTATACTGGTGAGAGGAGGCTGGTGACGGGAGGCTGCTGCTATATACTGGTGAGGGGAGGCTGGTGACAGGAGGCTGTGCTGTATACTGGTGAGAGGAGGCTGTGCTGTATACTGGTGAGACGAGGCTGGTGACGGGCGGCTGTGCTGTATACTGGTGAGAGGAAGCTGTGCTGTATACTGGTGAGAGGAAGCTGGTGACGGGAGGCTGTGCTTTATACTGGTGAGAGGAGGCTGGTGACGGGAGGCTGCTGCTATATACTGTGAGAGGAGGCTGGTGACAGGAGGCTGTGCTCTATACTGGTAAGAGGAGGCTTTGCTCTATACTGGTGAGAGGCAGCTGGTGATGGGAGGCTTCTGCTGTAAACTGGTGAGAGGAGGCTGTGCTGTATACTGATGAGAGGAGGCTGGTGACTGGAGGCTGCTGCTGTATACTGGTGAGAGGAGGATGGTGACGGGAGGATGTGCTGTATACTGGAGAGAGGAGGCTGGTGTCGGGCGGCTGTGCTGTATACTGGTGAGAGGAAGCTGTGCTGCATACTTGTGAGAGGAGGCTGGTGACGGGAGGCTTCTGCTATATACTGGTGAGGGGAGGCTGGTGAGAGGAGGCTGTGCTGTATACTGGTGAGACGAGGCTGGTGACGGGCGGCAGTGCTGTATACTGGTGAGAGGAAGCTGTGCTGTATACTGGTGAGAGGAGGCTGGTGACGGGAGGCTGCTGCTATATACTGGTGAGGGGAGGCTGGTGACAGGAGGCTGTGCTGTATACTAGTGAGAGGAAGCTGTGCTGTATACTGGTGAGAGGAAGCTGGTGACGGGAGGCTGTACTGTATACTGGGGAGAGGAGGCTGGTGACTGGAAGCTGCTGCTATATACTGGTGAGAGGAGGCCGGTGACGGGAGACTGTGCTGTATACTGGTGAGAGGAGGCTGGTGGCGGGAGGCTGTGCTTTAAACTGGTGAGAGGAAGCTGGTGAAGGGAGGCTGCTGCTATATACTGTGAGAGGAGGCTGGTGAAAGGAGACTGTGCTGTATACTGGTAAGAGGAGGCTTTCCTGTATGCTAATGAGAGGAGGCTGGTGACTGGAGGCTGCTGCTATATACTGGTGAGAGAAGGCTGGTGACGGGAGGCTGCTGCTGTAAACTGGTGAGAGGAGGCTGTGCTTTATACTAGTGAGAGAAGGCTGGTGACTGGAGGCTGCTGCTGTATACTGGTGAGAGGAGGCTGGTGACGGGAGGCTGTGCTGTATACTGGTGAGAGGAGGCTTGTGACGGGAGGCTCCTGGTGTATATCGGTGTTAGGAGGCTGGTGAAAGGAGGCTGCTGCTGTATACTTGTTAGAGGAGGCTGGTGACGGGAGGCTGCTGCTGTATACTGGTGAGAGGAGGCTGTGCTGTATACTGGTTAGAGGAGGCTGGTGACGGGAGGCTGCTGCTTTATACTGGTGAGAGGAGGCTGTGCTGTATACTGGTGAGAGGAGGCTGGTGACGGGAGGCTGTGCTGTATACTGGTGAGAGGAGGCTTGTGACAGGAGGCTGCTGGTGTATATCGGTGTGAGGAGGTTGGTGACGGGAGGCTGCTGCTATATACTGGTGAGGGGAGGCTAGTGAGAGGAGGCTGTGCTGTATACTGGTGAGACGAGGCTGGTGACGGGCGGCTGTGCTGTATACTGGTGAGATGAAGCTGTGCTGTATACTGGTGAGAGGAGGCTGGTGAAGGGAGGCTGCTGCTATATACTGGTGAGGGGAGGCTGGTGAGAGGAGGCTGTGCTGTATACTAGTGAGAGGAAGCTGTGCTGTATACTGGTGAGAGGAAGCTGGTGACGGGAGGCTGTGCTGTATACTGGGGAGAGGAGGCTGGTGACTGGAGGCTGCTGCTATATACTGGTGAGGGGAGGCTGGTGAGAGGAGGCTGTGCTGTATACTAGTGAGAGGAAGCTGTGCCGTATACTGGTGAGAAGAAGCTGGTGGCGGTAGGCTGTGCTTTATACTGGTGAGAGGAGGCTGGTGACGGGAGGCTGCTGCTATATACTGTGAGAGGAGGCTGGTGAAAGGAGGCTGTGCTGTATACTGGTAAGAGGAGGCTTTCCTGTATGCTAATGAGAGGCGGCTGGTGACGGGAGGCTGCTGCTATATACTGGTGAGAGAAGGCTGGTGACGGGAGGCTGCTGCTGTAAACTGGTGAGAAGAGGCTGTGCTTTATACTGATGAGTGAAGGCTGGTGACTGGAGGCTGCTGCCGTATACTGGTGAGAGGAGGCTGGTGATGGGAGGCTGTGCTGTATACTGGTGAGAGGAGGCTTGTGACGGGAGGCTGCTGGTGTATATCGGTGTGAGGAGGCTGGTGAAGGGAGGCTGCTGCTGTATACTTGTTAGAGGAGGCTGGTGACGGGAGGCTGCTGCTGTATACTCGTGAGAGGAGGCTGTGCTGTATACTGGTGAGAGGAGGCTGGTGATGGGAAGCTGCTGTATATTGGTGAGAGGAGGCTTGTGACGGGAGGCTCCTGGTGTATATCGGTGTTAGGAGGCTGGTGAAAGGAGGCTGCTGCTGTATACTTGTTAGAGGAGGCTGGTGACGGGAGGCTGCTGCTGTATACTGGTGAGAGGAGGCTGTGCTGTATACTGGTTAGAGGAGGCTGGTGACGGGAGGCTGCTGCTTTATACTGGTGAGAGGAGGCTGTGCTGTATACTGGTGAGAGGAGGCTGGTGACGGGAGGCTGTGCTGTATACTGGTGAGAGGAGGCTTGTGACAGGAGGCTGCTGGTGTATATCGGTGTGAGGAGGTTGGTGACGGGAGGCTGCTGCTATATACTGGTGAGGGGAGGCTAGTGAGAGGAGGCTGTGCTGTATACTGGTGAGACGAGGCTGGTGACGGGCGGCTGTGCTGTATACTGGTGAGATGAAGCTGTGCTGTATACTGGTGAGAGGAGGCTGGTGAAGGGAGGCTGCTGCTATATACTGGTGAGGGGAGGCTGGTGAGAGGAGGCTGTGCTGTATACTAGTGAGAGGAAGCTGTGCTGTATACTGGTGAGAGGAAGCTGGTGACGGGAGGCTGTGCTGTATACTGGGGAGAGGAGGCTGGTGACTGGAGGCTGCTGCTATATACTGGTGAGGGGAGGCTGGTGAGAGGAGGCTGTGCTGTATACTAGTGAGAGGAAGCTGTGCCGTATACTGGTGAGAAGAAGCTGGTGGCGGTAGGCTGTGCTTTATACTGGTGAGAGGAGGCTGGTGACGGGAGGCTGCTGCTATATACTGTGAGAGGAGGCTGGTGAAAGGAGGCTGTGCTGTATACTGGTAAGAGGAGGCTTTCCTGTATGCTAATGAGAGGCGGCTGGTGACGGGAGGCTGCTGCTATATACTGGTGAGAGAAGGCTGGTGACGGGAGGCTGCTGCTGTAAACTGGTGAGAAGAGGCTGTGCTTTATACTGATGAGTGAAGGCTGGTGACTGGAGGCTGCTGCCGTATACTGGTGAGAGGAGGCTGGTGATGGGAGGCTGTGCTGTATACTGGTGAGAGGAGGCTTGTGACGGGAGGCTGCTGGTGTATATCGGTGTGAGGAGGCTGGTGAAGGGAGGCTGCTGCTGTATACTTGTTAGAGGAGGCTGGTGACGGGAGGCTGCTGCTGTATACTCGTGAGAGGAGGCTGTGCTGTATACTGGTGAGAGGAGGCTGGTGATGGGAAGCTGCTGTATATTGGTGAGAGGAGGTTGGTGACAGGAGGCTGTCTTGTACACTGGTGAGAGGAGGCAGGTGACGGAAGGCTGTCTTGTAAACTGGTGAGAGGAGGTTGTGCTGTATACTGGTGAGAGGAGGCTTTTGACAGGAGTTTGCTGCTGTATACCGGTGAGAGGAGGCTGCTAGTGTATACCGGTGAGAGGAGGCTGGTAATGGGAGGCTGCTCCTGTATACTGGTGAGAGGAGGCTGGTGACGAGAGGCTGTGATGTATACTGGTGAGAGGATGCTGTGCTGTATACTGGTGAGAGGAGGCTGGTGAAGGGAAGCTGCTGCTGTATACTGGTGAGAGAAGGCTGGTGATGGGAGGCTGCTGCTGTATACTGGTGAGAGGAAGCTGGTAACGGGAGGCTGCTGCTGTATATTGGTCAGAGGAGGCTGGTGAAGGGAGGCTGTCTTGTATACTGATGAGAAGAGGCTGTGCTGTATACTGGTGAAAGGAGGCTGGTGTAGGGAGGCTGCTACTGTATACTGGTGAGAGAAGGCTGGTGATGGGAGGCTGCTGCTGTATACTGGTGAGAGGAGGCTGTGCTGTATACTGGTGAGAGGAGGCTGGTGACGGGAGGCTGTGCTGTACACTGGTGAGAGGAGGCTTGTGACGGGAGGCTGCTGGTGTATATCGGTGTGAGGAGGCTGGTGATGGGAGGCTGCTGCTGTATACTCGTGAGAGGAGACTGGTGACGGGAGGCTGTGATGTATACTGTGAGAGGAGGCTGTTGTGTATACTGGTGAGAGGAGGCTGATGAAGGGAGGCTGCTGCTGTATACTTGTTAGAGGAGGCTGGTGACGGGAGGCTGCTGCTGTATACTGGTGAGAGAGGTCTGTGCTGTATACTGGTGAGGGGAGGCTGGTGACGAGAGGCTGTGATGTATACTGGTGAGAGGACGCTGTGCTGTATACTGGTGAGAGGAGGCTGGTGAAGGGAAGCTGCTGCTGTATACTGGTGAGAGAAGGCTGGTGATGGGAGGCTGCTGCTGTATACTGGTGAGAGGAAGCTGGTAACGGGAGGCTGCTGCTGTATATTGGTCAGAGGAGGCTGGTGAAGGGAGGCTGTCTTGTATACTGATGAGAAGAGGCTGTGCTGTATACTGGTGAGAGGAGACTGGTAAAGGGAGGCTGCTGCTGTATACTGGTGAGAGAAGGCTGGTGATGGGAGGCTGCTGCTGTATACTGGTGAGCGGAGGCTGTGCTGTATACTGGTGAGAGGAGGCTGGTGACGGGAGGCTGTGCTGTATACTGGTGAGAGGAGGCTTGTGACGGGAGGCTGCTGGTTTATATCGGTGTGAGGAGGCTGGTGATGGGAGGCTGCTGCTTTATACTCATGAGAGGAGACTGGTGACGGGTGGCTGTGATGTATACTGTGAGAGGAGGCTGTTGTGTATACTGGTGGGAGGAGGCTGGTGAAGGGAGGCTGCTGCTGTATATTTGTTAGAGGAGGCTGGTGACGGGAGGCTGCTGCTGTATACTGGTGAGAGGAGTCTGTGCTGTATACTGGTGAGAGGAGGCTGGTGATGGGAAGCTGCTGTATATTGGTGAGAGGAGGTTGGTGACAGGAGGTTGTCTTGTACACTAGTGAGAGGAGGCAGGTGACGGAAGGCTGTCTTGTAAACTGGTGAGAGGAGGCTGTGCTGTATACTGGTGAGAGGAGGCTTTTGACAGGAGTTTGCTGCTGTATACCGGTGAGAGGAGGCTGCTGGTGTATACCGGTGAGAGGAGGCTGGTAATGGGAGGCTGCTGCTGTATACTGGTGAGAGGAGGCTGGTGACGAGAGGCTGTGATGTATACTGGTGAGAGGACGCTGTGCTGTATACTGGTGAGAGGAGGCTGGTGAAGGGAAGCTGCTGCAGTATACTGGTGAGAGAAGGCTGGTGATGGGAGGCTGCTGCTGTATACTGGTGAGAGGAAGCTGGTAACGGGAGGCTGCTGCTCTATATTGGTCAGAGGAGGCTGGTGAAGGGAGGCTGTCTTGTATACTGATGAGAAGAGGTTGTGCTGTATACTGGTGAAAGGAGGCTGGTGAAGGGAGGCTGCTGCTGTATACTGGTGAGAGAAGGCTGGTGATGGGAGGCTGCTGCTGTATACTGGTGAGATGAGGCTGTGCTGTATAATGGTGAGAGGAGGCTGGTGACGGGAGGCTGTGCTGTATACTGGTGAGAGGAGGCTTGTGACGGGAGGCTGCTGGTGTATATCGGTGTGAGGAGGCAGGTGACGGGAGGCTGCTGCTGTATACTCGTGAGAGGAGACTGGTGACGGGAGGCTGTGATGTATACTGTGAGAGGAGTCTGTTGTGTATACTGGTGAGAGGAGGCTGGTGAAGGGAGGCTGCTGCTGTATACTTGTTAGAGGAGGCTGGTGACGGGAGGCTGCTGTATATTGGTGAGAGGAGGTTGGTGACAGGAGGCTGTCTTGTACACTAGTGAGAGGAGGCAGGTGACGGAAGGCTGTCTTGTAAACTGGTGAGAGGAGGCTGTGCTGTATTCCGGTGAGAGGAGGCTGCTGGTGTATACCGGTGAGAGGAGGCTGGTGACGAGAGGCTGTGATGTATACTGGTGAGAGGACGCTGTGCTGTATACTGGTGAGAGGAGGCTGGTGAAGGGAAGCTGCTGCTGTATACTGGTGAGAGAAGGCTGGTGATGGGAGGCTGCCCATGTATACTGGTGAGAGGAAGCTGGTAACGGGAGGCTGCTGCTATATATTGGTCAAAGGAGGCTGGTGAAGGGAGGCTGTCTTGTATACTGATGAGAAGAGGGTGTGCTGTATACTGGTGAGAGGAGGCTGGTGAAGGGAGGCTGCTGCTGTATACTGGTGAGAGAAGGCTGGTGATGGGAGGCTGCTGCTCTATACTGGTGAGAGGAGGCTGTGCTCTATACTGGTGAGAGGAGGCTGGTGATGGGAGGCTGCTGCTGTATATTGGTGAGAGGAGGCTGGTGACGGCAGGCTGTCTTGTATTCTGGTGAGAGGAGTCTGGTGATGGGAGGCTGTCTTGTAAACTGATGAGAGTAGACTGCTTCTGTATACTGGTGAGAGGAGGCTGGTGATTGGAGGCTGTGCTGTATAGTGGTGAGATGAGGATGTGCTGCATACTGGTGAGAGGAGGCTGGTGATAGGAGGCTGCTGCTACATACTGGTGAGAGGAGGCTGGTGACGGGAGGCTGCTGGTTTAAACTGGTGAGAGGAAGCTGTGCTGTATACTGGTGAGAGGAGGCTGGTGACTGGAGGCTGCTGCTGTATACTGGTGAGAGGAGGCTGGTGACGGGAGGCTGTGCTGTATACTGGTGAGAGGAGGCTGGTGCTCGGAGGCTGCTGGTGTATATCAGTGTGAGGAGGCTGGTGACGGGAGGCTGCTGCTGCATACTCGTGAGAGGAGACTGGTGACGGGAGGCTGTGATGTATACTGTGAGAGGAGGCTGTTGTGTATACTGGTGAGAGGAGGCTGGTGAAGGAAGGCTGCTGCTGTATACTTGTTAGAGGAGGCTGGGGACGGGAGGCTGCTGCTGTATACTGGTGAGAGGAGGCTGTGCTGTATACTGGTGAGAGGAGGCTGGTGACGGAAGGCTGTCTTGTAAACTGGTGAGAGGAGGCTGTGCTGTATACTGGATAGGGGAGACTGGTAACGGGAGGATGCTGCTGTATACTGGTGAAAGGAGGCTCGTGACGGGAGGCTGTGCTGTATA
Source organism: Ranitomeya imitator (assembly GCF_032444005.1). NCBI lineage: Eukaryota > Metazoa > Chordata > Amphibia > Anura > Dendrobatidae > Ranitomeya > Ranitomeya imitator. Next base: position 158,997,731 of record NC_091285.1, on the reverse strand, counting down.
CTGGTGAGAGGAAGCTGTGCTGTATACTGGTTTAAGGAGGCTGGTGACGGGAGGCTGCTGCTATATACTGGTGAGAGAAGGATGGTGACGGGAGGCTGTGCTGTATGCTGGTGAGAGTAGGCTGTGCTGTATACTGGTGAGAGGAGGCTGGTGACGGGAGGCTGTGCTGTATACTGGTGAGAGGAGGCTGGTGACAGGAGGCTGTGCTGTATACTGGTGAGAGGAGGCTGTGCTGTATACAGGTCAGAGGAGGCTGGTGATGGGAGGCTGTGCTGTATACTGGTGAGAGGAGGCTTTTGACAGGAGTTTTGTTGTGAATTCTGTTTTCGGGCTCCCTCCTGTGGTCATGAATGGTACTTCGGCTGGTTCTGTCCATGGACTTTCTCTGATGCCTGTGGGTGTTTCTGAGTTTCCTTCCACAGGTGGCGAGGCTAATTCGTTAGTGGGCTGCTCTGTTTAACTCCACTTGGATCCTTGTCCTATGCCAGCTCTTAATGTTGTAGCATTGGTCTAGTTCGCTCCTGGATCTTCCTGGTTACCTGTTTTCTCCAGCAGAAGCTAAGTTTCGCTTTGCTTTTTTCTTGTTTGCTATTTTTTTCTGTCCAGCATGCTTATGTGAATTTTGCCTTGCTTGCTGGAAGCTCTGGGACGCAGAGGGGCGCCTCCGCTCCGTTAGTCGGTGCGGAAGGTATTTTTCCCTGCACTCTCTGTGTGGCTTTTTTAGGGTTTTGTGCTGACTGCAAAGTGACCTTTCCTATCTTCTGTCTGTTTAGTAAGTCGGGCCTCTCTTTGCTAAATCTATTTCATCTCTGTGTTTGTGATTTCATCTTACTCACAGTCAATATATGTGGGGGGCTGCCTTTTCCTTTGGGGAATTTTCTCTGAGGCAAGATAGGCTTATTTTTCCTATCTCTAGGGCTAGCTAGTTATGAGGCTGTGACGAGGCGCCTAGGTCATGATAGGAGCGCTCCACGGCTATTTCTAGTGTACGTGACAGGATTAGGGATTGCGTTCAGCAGAGGTTCCACTTCCCAGAGCTTGTCCTGTATTCATGTGCTATCAGGTCTTTTCTGGTGCTCTAACTACCAGGTCCACTATTTGTTCTAACCACCAGATTATAACAGTACAGCTGGCCAAAAGTATTGATGCATCTCAATAGAGGGATAAGTGAAGCTCTGAGACCATTTTTTTTTCTTTGCAGTGTGTTCTGTCTCACTTTTCCCCTTTACCTCTGGGTGGTTCAGAACACAGGTGTAGACATGGACATTCAAGGTCTGTCCTCTTGGATGGATAATCTCACTACAAGGGTACAAAACATTCAAGATTTTGTGGTTCAGAATCCGATGTCAGAGCCTAGGATTCCAATTCCTGATTTATTTTTTGGTGATAGATCTAAGTTCCTGAATTTCAAAAATAATTGTAAATTATTTCTAGCTTTGAAACCTCGCTCCTCAGGTGATCCTGCTCAACAAGTAAGGATCATTATTTCTTTGTTACGTGGTGACCCTCAAGACTGGGCATTTTCCCTTGCGCCAGGAGATCCGGCATTGCATGATGTGGATGCGTTTTTCCTGGAGCTCGGATTGCTTTATGACGAACCTAATTCAGTGGATCAGGCAGAGAAAATCTTGCTGGCTCTGTGTCAGGGTCAGGATGAAGCAGAGATATATTGTCAGAAGTTTAGAAAGTGGTCTGTGCTCACTCAGTGGAATGAATGTGCCCTGACAGCAATCTTCAGAAAGGGTCTCTCTGAAGCCCTTAAAGATGTCATGGTGGGATTTCCCATGCCTGCTGGTCTGATTGAGTCTATGTCCTTGGCCATTCAGATCGATCGGCGCTTGCGTGAGCGTAAAACTGTGCACCATTTGGCGGTACTATCTGAGCATGGGCCTGAGCCTATGCAGTGTGATAGGACTTTGACCAGAGCTGAACGGCAGGAACACAGACGTCGGAATGGGCTGTGTTTTTACTGTGGTGATTCCACTCATGCTATCTCCGATTGTCTTAAGCGCACTAAGCGGTTCGCTAGGTCTGCCACCATTGGTACGGTACAGTCAAAATTTCTATTGTCCGTTACACTGATTTGTTCTTTGTCTTCCTGCTCTGTTATGGCATTTGTGGATTCAGGCGCTGCCCTGAATTTGATGGACTTGGAGTATGCTAGGCGCTGTGGTTTTTTCTTGGAGCCCTTGCAGCATCCTATTCCATTGAGAGGAATTGATGCTACACCTTTGGCCAAGAATAAGCCTCAGTACTGGACCCAATTGACCATGTGCATGGCTCCTGCACATCAGGAGGATATCCGTTTTTTGGTGTTACATAATCTGCATGATGTGGTCGTTTTAGGGTTACCATGGCTACAGGTCCATAATCCAGTATTGGACTGGAAATCTATGTCTGTGTCCAGCTGGGGTTGCCAGGGGGTACATGGTGATGTTCCATTTTTGTCAATTTCGTCTTCTACTCCTTCTGAAGTTCCGGAGTTTTTGTCGGATTATCAGGATGTATTTGATGAGCCCAAAGCCAGAGCCCTACCTCCTCATAGGGATTGCGATTGTGCAATTAATTTGATTCCTGGTAGTAAGTTTCCTAAGGGCCGATTGTTCAATTTATCTGTGCCAGAACACGCCGCTATGCGGAGTTATATAAAGGAATCCTTGGAGAAAGGCCATATTCGCCCATCGTCATCACCGTTGGGAGCAGGGTTCTTTTTTGTGGCCAAGAAGGATGGTTCTTTGACACCTTGTATTGATTACCGCCTTTTTAATAAACTTACTGTCAAATTTCAGTATCCTTTGCCGTTGCTGTCCGACTTGTTTGCTCGTATTAAAGGGGCTAGTTGGTTTACCAAGATAGACCTTCGAGGAGCGTATAATCTTGTGCGTATTAAACGGGGCGATGAATGGAAAACAGCATTTAATACGCCCGAGGGCCATTTTGAGTACCAGGTGATGCCATTCGGGCTTTCCAATGCTCCATCGGTATTTCAGTCCTTTATGCATGACATCTTCCGAGAGTACCTGGATAAATTCCTGATTGTGTATTTGGATGATATTTTGGTCTTTTTGGATGATTGGGAGTCTCATGTGAAGCAGGTCAGAATGGTGTTCCAGGTCCTTCGTGCTAATTCCTTGTTTGTGAAGGGGTCAAAGTGTCTCTTTGGAGTTCAAAAGGTTTCATTTTTGGGGTTCATTTTTTCCCCTTCTACTGTCGAGATGGACCCTGTTAAAGTCCAGGCCATTCATGATTGGACTCAGCCGACATCTGTGAAGAGCCTGCAAAAGTTCCTGGGTTTTGCTAATTTTTATCGTCGCTTCATCGCTAATTTTTCTAGTGTTGCTAAACCGTTGACTGATTTGACCAAGAAGGGTGCTGATGTGGTCAATTGGTCTTCTGCGGCTGTGGATGCTTTTCAGGAATTGAAGAGTCATTTTTCTTCTGCCCCTGTGTTGTGCCAGCCAGATGTTTCGCTCCCGTTTCAGGTTGAGGATGATGCCTCTGAGATTGGAGCAGGGGCTGTTTTGTCGCAAAGAAGTTCTGATGGCTCAGGAATGAAGCCATGTGCTTTCTTTTCTAGAAAGTTTTCGCCTGCTGAGCACAATTATGATGTTGGTAATCGAGAATTGTTGGCCATGAAGTGGGCATTTGAGGAGTGGCGTCATTGGCTTGAAGGAGCCAAGCATCGTGTGGTGGTCTTGACAGATCACAAAAATTTGACTTATCTTGAGTCTGCCAAACGGTTGAATCCGAGACAGGCTCGATGGGCGTTATTTTTCTCCCGTTTTGATTTTGTGGTTTCGTACCTTCCGGGCTCTAAGAATGTGAAGGCTGATGCCCTGTCAAGGAGTTTTGTGCCTGACTCTCCGGGTGTTTCTGAGCCGGCAGGTATTCTCAAAGAGGGGATAATTTTGTCTGCCATCTCCCCTGATTTGCGGCGGGTGCTGCAAAAATTTCAGGCTGATAGACCTGACCGTTGCCCAGCAGAGAAACTGTTTGTCCCTGATAAATGGACTAGCAGAGTTATCTCTGAGCTTCATTGTTCAGTGTTGGCTGGGCATCCTGGAATCTTTGGTACCAGAGATTTGGTGGCTAGATCCTTTTGGTGGCCTTCTTTGTCACGGGATGTGCGTTCTTTTGTGCAGTCCTGTGGGACTTGTGCTCGGGCTAAGCCCTGCTGTTCTCGTGCTAGTGGGTTGCTTTTGCCCTTGCCGGTCCCGAAGAGGCCCTGGACGCATATTTCTATGGATTTTATTTCGAGGTTTTGGCGATCCTTTTGTGCTAGGATGGGCATTGATTTGTCTTGTTCCTCGGCTTTCCATCCTCAGACAAATTGCCAAACCGAACGAACTAATCAGACGTTGGAAACATATCTGAGATGCTTTGTTTCTGCTAATCAGGATGATTGGGTGTCCTTTTTGCCGTTGGCTGAGTTTGCCCTTAATAATCTGGCCAGCTCGGCTACTTTGGTTTTGCCGTTTTTCTGCAATTCTGGTTTCCATCCTCGTTTCTCTTCAGGGCAGGTTGAGTCTTCGGACTGTCCTGGTGTAGATACTGTGGTGAATAGGTTGCAGCAGATTTGGACTCATGTGGTGGACAATTTGACATTGTCCCAGGAGAAGGCTCAACGTTTCGCTTACCGCCGGCGCTGTGTGGGTCCCCGACTTCGTGTTGGGGATTTAGTTTGGTTGTCGTCTCGTTATGTTCCTATGAAGGTTTCCTCTCCTAAGTTTAAGCCTCGTTTCATTGGTCCGTATAAAATTTCTGAGGCTATCAACCCTGTGTCATTTCGTTTGGCCCTTCCAGATTCTTTTGCCATCCATAATGTGTTCCATAGGTCGTTGTTGCGGAGATACGTGGCGCCTGTGGTTCCATCCATTGACCCTCCTGCTCCGGTGTTGGTTGAGGGGGAGTTGGAGTATGTGGTGGAGAAGATTTTGGATTCTCGTATTTCGAGACGGAAACTCCAGTACTTGGTCAAGTGCAAGGGTTATGGTCAGGAGGATAATTCCTGGGTTTTTGCCTCTGATGTTCATGCGGCCGATCTGGTTCGTGCCTTTCATTTGGCTCATCCTGGTCGGCCTGGGGGCTCTCGTGAGGGTTCGGTGACCCCTCCTCAAGGGGGGGGGGTACTGTTGTGAATTCTGTTTTTGGGCTCCCTCCTGTGGTCATGAATGGTACTTCGGCTGGTTCTGTCCATGGACTTTCTCTGATGCCTGTGGGTGTTTCTGAGTTTCCTTCCACAGGTGACGAGGCTAATTCGTTAGTGGGCTGCTCTATTTAACTCCACTTGGATCCTTGTCCTATGCCAGCTGTCAATGTTGTAGCATTGGTCTAGTTCGCTCCTGGATCTTCCTGGTTACCTGTTTTCTCCAGCAGAAGCTAAGTTTCGCTTTGCTTTTTTCTTGTTTGCTATTTTTTCTGTCCAGCATGCTTATGTGAATTTTGCCTTGCTTGCTGGAAGCTCTGGGACGCAGAGGGGCGCCTCCGCTCCGTTAGTCGGTGCGGAAGGTATTTTTCACTGCACTCTCTGTGTGGCTTTTTTAGGGTTTTGTGCTGACTGCAAAGTGACCTTTCCTATCTTCTGTCTGTTTAGTAAGTCGGGCCTCTCTTTGCTAAATCTATTTCATCTCTGTGTTTGTGATTTCATCTTACTCACAGTCAATATATGTGGGGGGCTGCCTTTTCCTTTGGGGAATTTTCTCTGAGGCAAGATAGGCTTATTTTTCCTATCTCTAGGGCTAGCTAGTTATGAGGCTGTGACGAGGCGCCTAGGTCATGATAGGAGCGCTCCACGGCTATTTCTAGTGTACGTGATAGGATTAGGGATTGCGGTCAGCAGAGGTTCCACTTCCCAGAGCTTGTCCTGTATTCATGTGCTATCAGGTCTTTTCTGGTGTTCTAACTGCCAGGTCCACTATTTGTTCTAACCACCAGATCATAACAGAGTTTGCTGCTGTATACCGGTGAGAGGAGGCTGCTGGTGTATACCAGTGAGAGGAGGCTGGTAATGGGAGGCTGCTGCTGTATACTGGTGAGAGGAGGCTGGTGACAAGAGGCTGTGATGTATACTGGTGAGAGGAGGCTGTGCTGTATACTGGTGAGAGGAGGCTGGTGAAGGGAGGCTGCTGCTGTATACTGGTGAGAGAAGGCTGGTGATGGGAGGCTGCTGCTGTATACTAGTGAGAGGAGGCTGTGCTGTGTACTGGTGAGAGGAGGCTGGTGATGGGAGGCTGCTGCTGTATATTGGTGACAGGAGGCTGGTGACGGGAGTCTGTCTTGAATTCTGGAGAGAGGAGTCTGGTGACGGGAGGCTGTCTTGTAAACTGATGAGAGTAGGCTGCTGCTGTATACTGGTGAGAGGAGGCTGGTGATTGGAGGCTGTGCTGTATACTGGTGAGATGAGGATGTGCTGCATACTGGTGATAGGATGCTGGTGATGGGAGGCTGCTGCTATATACTGGTGATAGAAGGCTGGTGATGGGAGGCTGTGATATATGCTGGTAAGAGGAGTCTGTGATGTATACTGGTGAGAGGAGGCTGGTGACGGGAGGCTGCTGCTGTATACTGGTGAGAGGAAGCTGTGCTGTATACTGGTGAAAGGAGGCTGTGCTGTATACTGGTGAGATGAAGCTGGTGACAGGAGGCTGTGCTGTATACTGGTGAGAGGAGGCTGTGCTGTATACTGGTGAGAAGAGGCTGGTGATGGGAGGCTGTGCTGTATACTGGTGAGAGGATGCTGGTGACGGGAGGCTGCTGCTGTGTACTGCTGAGAGAAGGCTGTGACTGGAGGCTGCTGCTGTATACTGGTGATAGGAGGCTGGTGATGGGAGGCTTTGCTGTATACTGGTGAGAGGAGGCTGGTGATGGGAGGCTGCTACTGTATACTGGTGAGAGGAGGCTGCTGGTGTATTCCGGTGAGAGGAGACTGGTGACGGGAGGCTGCTGCTGTATACTGGTGAGATGAGGCTGGTGACGGGAGGCTGTGATGTATACTGGTGAGAGGAGGCTGTGCTGTATACTAGTGAGAGGAGGCCGGTGATGGCAGGCTGCTACTGTATAATGGGAGGAGGCTGGTGATGGGAGGCTGTACTGTATACTGATAAGAGGAGCCTGGTGACGGGAGGCTGTGCTGTATACTGGTGAGAGGAGGCTGGTGATTGGAGGCTGGTGACGGGAGGCTTTGCTTTATACTGGTGAGATGAGGCTGGTGACGGGAGGCTGCTACTGTATACTGGTGAGAGGAGGCTGCTGGTGTATACCGGTGAGAGGAGACTGGTGACAGGAGGCTGCTGCTGTATACTGGTGAGAGGAGGCTGGTGACGGGAGGCTGTGATGTATACTGGTGAGAGGAGGCTGTGCTGTATACTGGTGAGAGGAGGCTGGTGATGGGAGGCTGTTGCTGTATACTGGTGAGGGGAGGCTGGTGATGGGAGGCTGTGCTGTATACTGATGAGAGGAGGCTGGTAACGGGAGGCTGTGCTGTATACTGGTGAGAGGAGGCTGTGCTGTATACTGGTGAGAGGAGGCTGTGATGGGGGCTGCTGCTGTATACTGGTGAGAGGAGGCTGGTGAAGGGAGGCTGCCGCTGCATACTGGTGAGAGGAGGCTGTGCTGTATACTCATGAGAGGAGGCAGATGACGGGAGGCTGCTGTATACTGGTGAGAGGAGGCTGGTGATGGCAGGATGTGCTGTATACTGGTGAGAAGAGGCTGGTGACGGAAGGCTGCTACTGTATACTGGTGAGAGGAAGCTGGTGATGGGAGGCTACTGGTGTATACTGGTGAGAGGAGGCTGGTGACGGCAGGCTGCTGCTGTATACTGGTGAACAGAGGAGGCTGGTGCTGCTGTATGCTAGGGAACAGAGGAGGTTGGTGCTACTATATACTGGTGACAGGGGAGGCTGGTGCTGCTATAAACTGGTGAGCAGGGGAGGCTGTGTTGTATGCTGATGAACAGGGGAGGTTGATGCTGCTCTGTACTGGTGAATAGCGGAGGCTGGTGCTGCTATATACTGGTGAACAGGGGAGGCTGGTGCTGCTATATACTGGTGAACAGGGCAGGCTGGTGCTATGCAGGCTGGGGAGTTGGGGAGGCTGATGCTTTAGAATGGGGATTAGGGGGCATATTCCTACAGAATAGTTTTTATTGACCCTATAAAATTAAATCTACTTTAATTAATATGGAAATGAGGGAGTTTCGAAGCACACTCGTATTTGTATACTAAAGCTTGTCTTTATTGTCAGCGCTCCATTAGTAAAAGTGAGTGCTAAAATCAGCTTGTGCTTACTCACTGAGGCCGGTTTCACACTTATGTTTTTTTCAAGTCAGGCAAAATCCGTTTTTTCAGCCTAATCCTGATCCTTTCAGGATCCAGATTTTTTGTCCATTCACTTTAATGATGTCAGGGAGCAACCTGAAGTAACTGGATTCTACCTGACACCATTAAAGTGAATGGGTAAAAACTGGATCCTGAAAGGATCAGGATTTGGCCTGATTTGAAAAAAAAAGCCAGTGTGAAAGCAGCGACACTGGATGAGTGCAGCAGCGTGCTCCAAGTGTCAGTGTGGGTGCACACAATGTGGCTGCAGGCTCGCTCTGACGTCTGCTACCTGTCTGCTCTTGGCTTCACTTTGAACACCTTCAGTAAAGAGAATGGGCGAATGAGCAGACAGCATGTCTCTATATCACTGGGCCTCTCCTCACTGAAGCAATGGTTAGGTCACCTATTTTAATCTCTTGATGACTTTGAAAAGCTGAAGGTGTTAAAAAAACGCTCAAAAGACTGAACCTGTGCGCAGCAAGTACAGACAGTCATTCTTTTAGTGATTAGGTAGCGCTTTTTAAAATGTTTTACAGAGTAGATCTGCCTTATATAGATGTTGTGTGCACAGACTTAGTGTGTGATGTCAGTAAGGGGCGCGACCACGAAAAGTGCCTAGGGCAGCAGGAAGGCCAAATACGGCCCTGACCATAGGAATACAAATCTTTCACAAGCAAGAACTAAAAGCCCAGAGCCTGTATACAGTATATTTAGACAAAGTAAATGATAAGCAGTTGCAGCTGAGAACAACCAGGCTGTATGGTATCAGCCAGCATGGAAAGAGTACTTAACTCTCTCATCCATTTAAAATAAGACATATATCACAAAATCTCTAAGGAGGATTGCAATTTATTACCTGATGTGACCCTCTAACTCCATGTCTTCCAGGGCATATGATACCCTCCTGATCCCTAAGCACTGACTTAAAGACAAATAAATGAGCCAGAACACAAGTTTGTATACATACAATCTGTAGGAGCATATATACATGTTGACCATTTAGCAGACAAGCCTCAAGAAAAACCTTTTTTGTTTACTTACAACAGGCTATTTTTGCTTTTCTCGGGCTTCATTAATTAAAGTGTGAGCATACTCATACACACTACAATTATGCAAACTTGTGTTCCTGCTTATTTGATTGGTTTTGTTTTAGCTTCTCGGACTTTGTACAAACAGGGGCATGGTACCCTATTTTTGAGCTAGGCATTTTATCTACAGCTCTGATTTTTCTCTTTATACAGTGCCTTGCTACAGTATTCGGCCCACTGAAAATTTTCAACCTTTTCCCACATAACATGCTTCAAACATAAAGATACCAAATGTATATTTTTGGTGAAGAATCAACAACAAGTGGAACATAATTTTGAAGCTGAACGAAATTTATTGGTTATTTTAAATAATACTTTCAGTGCAGCAAACTCACTCCAGAAGTTCATTGTGGATCTCTGAATGATCCAATGTTGTCCTAAATGCCTAATGATGATAAATATAATCCACCTGTGTGTAATCAAGTCTCCGTATAAATGCACCTGCTCTGTGATAGGCTCAGGGTTCTGTTTGAAGCACAGAGAGCATCATGAAGACCAAGGAACACAACAGGCAGGTCCGTGATACTGTTGCGGAGAAGTTTAAAGCGGATTTGGATACAAAATGATTTCCAAAACTTTGAACATCCCAATGAGCACTGTGCAAGTGATCATATTGAAATGGAAGGAGTATCATACCACTGCAAATCTTCCAAGACCTGGCCGTCCCTCTAAACTTTCATCTCAAACAAGGAGACTGATCATAGATGCAGCCAAGAGGCCCTTGATCACTCTGGATGAACTGCAGAGATCTACAGCTGAGGTGGGACAGTCTGTCCATATGACAACAATTAGTCAAACACTGCACAAATCTGGCCTTTATGGAAGAGTGGCAAGAAGAAAGCCATTTCTCAAAGATATCCAAAAAAGTGTCATTTAAATTTTGCAAAAAGCCACCTGAGAGACACACTAAACATGTGGAAGAAGGTGCTCTGGTGAGAGAAAACCAAAATCGAACTTTTTGGCAAAAACGCCAAACGATATGTTTGGCGTAGAGGCAACACAGCTCATCACTCTGAACACACCATCCCCACTGTCAAACATGGTGGTGGCAGCATCATGGTTTGGGCCTGCTTTTCTTCAGCAGGGACAGGGAAGATGGTTAAAATTGATGGGAAGATAGATGGAGCCAAATACAGGATCATTCTTGAAGAAAACTTGTTGGAGTCTGCAAAAGACCTGAGACTGGGACGAAGATTTGTCTTCCAACAAGACAATGATCCCAAACATAAAGCAAAATCTACAATGGAATGGTTCACAAATAAACGTATCCAGGTGTTAGAATGGCCAAGTCAAAGTCCAGACCTCAATCCAATGGAGAATCTGTGGAAAGAGCTGAAAACTGCTGTTCGCAAACAATCTCCATCAAACCTCACTGAGCTCGAGCTGCTTGCCATAATAATAATATTGCATGCCTTACTTTTCAGTTTTTGAATTTCCACAAAAATGTAAAATAACCAATACATTTCGTTCAACTTCACAGTTGTGTTCCAATTGTTGTTCAGTCTGCACCAAAAATTTATATTTGGTGTCTTTATGTTTGAAGCATGATATGTGGGAAAGGTTGAAAAGTTCCAGTGGGCTGAATACTTTCACAAGGCACTGTAGGTATATTTTTGAGTAAAATGTAAATTGCTCTTTTATTCTATAAACTACTGACAATGCCGACGAATTTCCGAGCACTAAATTTTTTATTTATTTTCAGAAAATGAAAAATGGTGAAAAAAACAAAAAATGCAGTGCTTGCAGACCTCAAATAATGCTAAGAAAACAAGGTCATAATCATTTAGAAATACCAATACTAATGTTTTAACTCAGGGAGTTCAGAAACCAATATTTTGTGAAATAATCATGATTTTTAATCACAGTTTTCATGCGCCTTGGCATGCTTTCTACCAGCCTTTCACACTGCTTTTGGGTGACCTTATGTCACTCCTAGTGCAAAATTTTAAGCAGTTCTTTGTTTGATGGCCTGTGACTATCCATCTTTCTCTTGATTACATTCCAGAGGTTTTCAGTGGGGTTCAGGTCTGGAGATTGGGTTGGCCATGACAGGGATTTGATGTGGTGGTCCTTCATCCACACATTACTGACCTAGCTGTGTGGCATGACGCATTGTTCTCCTGGAAAAACCAGTCCTCCGATTTGGGGAACATTGTCTGAGCAGAAGTAATCAACTGGTTTTCCAGGATAACCTTGTATGCGGCTTGATTCATACGTCCTTCACAAAGATTAACCTGCCCAATTCCAACCTTGCTGAAGACTCCTCAGATCTTCAGCGATCATTCACCAAATTTTGCAGTGGGTGCAAGACACTGTGGCTTGTACACCTCTGCAGGTCTCTGTCTAACAACCAGGTTTTGGGCAAAGCTGAAAAGTAGACTCATTCTAGAAATTTACTTTACTCCAGTCCTCTATATTCAAATCCTTATGCTCTATTGCAAACTTAAGCCTGCTTCTCCTTTGCTTCTCATTGATAAAAGGCTTTTTTCTATGTTTACATGACTTGAGACCTGCCTCTAGGAGCCTGTTACGAACTGTTCTTGCCGTGCACTTCACCCCAGCTGCAATTTGCCATTCCTTTTGTAGGTCACTTGATGTCATCCTGCGGTTGCTGAGTGACATTCGAATAACATGATGATCATTCTGGTCAGTGGAAAGTCGTTTTCGCCCTCTGCCGATCTGTAGCTTTCTTGTCCCCAATGTCTGCTACTTATCCACGTTGTAATGGACTGCCGTCTTAGAAATTTTAAGGATAGAGGCAACATGACGCCCACTGTATCCCTCTGCTAGTAAAGCCAGAATTGAGCCCTTCTTTTCCTCACTCAAGGCTTTTCTTTTCAACTCCTTTGGCATGGTTAAAAGTTATGTTTTCATTCCTATTACTTTTGGGATATTATTAGCACTTTTTTTGCCATCCAGCTTGTCCTATTACAAGAGGATTGTGAACACCACTGCAGGTTTTTTTTTATACTTTCCTTCATTAAATAAGATTTGGTTCAGGCGATCACCTAATCAGAAGCACATTAAGTAGAATGAGGTGTACTCTGGTTGGAATTCAACTGACACTGGAATGGAATGGCTGTCAGACATGTAGAGAAGCTGATTTTTATAAAACTGTGCAGTGGTCTCTTAATTTTTGCCAGATCTGTATATAGCTTCCCAGGGGCAGATGTCTGAATAGTTGGGGCAGGGTCCTGCTCTGCCCCCATCTATTTTGAGATCTGCTTACACTTGGTGAGGTTTGAATACTAAAGATAGAGCTGTCCCGATTGGGAACAACCTTTCATGGTGGGATGGCTTTGACGCTTTTTTGATCAAATTAGTGTTAACTAAGTACCCTATGCTATTTACATGTACAATTACTATTTACTTATTTGCTTGCTATAGGATATATGCTCATTTTGTTTTCTTTTCTTGGGTTTTCTCTAAACACTGACTTGTACAATACAATCTAAATCACAAGGTTAGCTAAATAGCACTCCAAATTATATTTATAAAAGATGCACTCATTTCTAATTCATGAAAGTCCACTTCGTTACTATAATAGTTGTTTCCTAATCTTCCAGGTAAGCTGTCACCGCGACAAGCCCTAATGGGAGTAAAAAACTAAATAAATAAAAGCAAAAGTTATGAACTGGGTTATAAATTGATGTGCATGCAGCATGTAAGCGCAAGTTCACACTAGCTACTAAACACAAAAAAAAACAAAGAAAGAAACATAATGATTAAATTATATAAAAGATATAAAATATATATTTGCGCTAAAATATCAGTAAAAATATATAAATAAGAACATACCACCGTACTGAATTGGCCAGATATTAAATAGGTGCAATATTGTGTGACATACCTCAATCTTTATATGCCGTATATGAACGTTCTCCCCTTTAGCATGGAAGGTCCTTTCAGTGTTGTCTATTTTGTACCAATATGTAAATTGCAACAGATGCCGACACAGATGGATGGTGAAAAAGCTGAGCAGAAAAATGCCGATGCTCTGGGGGGCGCCATCCCGGCCGGTGACAGGCCTACCTCCCCACAAAAACAAGAATAGAATGTGCCGTGCACAGGCACAGAGGGCTCTAACCGTAAGGAAGAGCCGGCAAGGTGCAGAGCGGCTGCAGGACCTTGCGTGACGTCACTGCCATGTGATAGATCACGTGACCGGCTACGGAGCGCACACCAAACCAATTTCCAACGCGTTTCGGAATCGCTGATTCCTTCTTCAGGGAAGAACATATTGGTACAAAACGGACACCACTAAAAGGACCTTCCATGCTAAAGGAACGTTTATATACGGCATATAAAGATTGAGGTATGTCACACAATATTGCACCTATTTAATATCTGGCCAATTCAATACGGTGGTGTGTTCTTATTTATATATTTTTACTGATATTTTAGCGCAAATATATATTTTATATCTTTTATAGTGTTTATTTTTGGATGAACAGGGTGGTTTTCATCGTTATATTTGCTGCAAATAGATTCAGCTTTGGTGCAGCGCCTTCTGGACAATTGTTTATCATAATGATTAAATTACCCTGCAGTAAATAAATAAATACAGTGCTGTGCAAATTAATTGGGACAAAGCATTTTTTAAGTAAAATCGTAAGTTGGTTACCAGTCAGTGATTCAAACCAGTTTTAATATATAATAAATAAATCTTGGTCAACTAGCCAGTGGAAAAAGGTAATTTTCAGAATTAGTATGCAAGAATGCATTATAACATTTTATTTTTTGCTTTGTTCCAATTAAATTGTACAGAACTGTAGCATAGTGCATGATAATGATATGCGGTACATTTTTTATCAAAAGAATGCGAAAGACATTCCGCTTGTCATGTCGACTGTTATTGGAACAGTCCGAACTATAATATTAATAACATTACCGTTTGTCATGTGACAAAGGGCTGATAAGGGCTGAGAAGGACTGGGCCCAACTAGTAGACATACAGCCACGGGAGACCACATCAATAATGCCCAGCTCAAACGAAAGGCAGGTAACACCTTTATATGCACGTGATGCAAACAGACAGAAAACCCCCCAAAGGTATGAACATGAATGGAAAATAGTTGCCTACCAAGGTATTAACAGTAGTCACGATCGCCGCTATAGTATAACTCAATCAGCACCATTAAAGCCAGTTAATATTACAAGAAATCCTCTGTGAAACCAAAGTGTACCATACATATACTATGACAAAGGTCTTAAACGTAGGACATATGATAATGTATGCAATTGGATTAAAATTCACTTTGATGAGAATTGATGAAGTGTGACTAATGCTAAGCTAGGCATTGTGCCAGGCCAGCTCAAAACTAATCTGTTGTGCATTGTCTGAAAGGCTGTTTTCTTAATAAACACTGCCTAAAGGTACTTTCACACATAACGATATTGTTAACGATATCGTTGCTATTTGTGACGTAGCAACGATATCGTTAAGGATATCGTTCTGTGTGACAGCGACCAACGATCAGGCCCCTGCTGGGAGATCGTTGGTCGCTCAATAAAGTCCAGAACTTTATTTCGTCGCTGGATCTCCCGCTGACATCGCTGGATCGGCGTGTGTGACACCGATCCAGCGATGTCTTCACTGGTAACCAGGGTAAACATCGGGTAACTAAGTGCAGGGCCGCGCTTAGTAACCCGATGTTTACCCTGGTTACCATCCTAAAAGTAAAAAAAAACAAACAGTACATACTTACCTACAGCCGTCTGTCCTCCAGCGCTGTGCTCTGCACTCCTCCTGTACTGTCTGTGAGCGTCGGTCAGCCGGAAAGCAGAGCGGTGACGTCACCGCTCTGCTTTCCGGCCGCTGTGCTCACACAGACAGTACAGGAGGAGTGCAGAGCACAGCGCTGGAGGACAGACGGCTGTAGGTAAGTATGTACTGTTTGTTTTTTTTTACTTTTAGGATGGTAACCAGGGTAAACATCGGGTTACTAAGCGCGGCCCTGCGCTTAGTTACCCGATGTTTACCCTGGTTACCGGCATCGTTGGTCGCTGGAGAGCTGTCTGTGTGACAGCTCTCCAGCGACCAAACAGCGACGCTGCAGCGATCCGGATCGTTGTCGGTATCGCTGCAGCGTCGCTTAATGTGAAGGGGCCTTTACATCCGTAGACACTACAATGATGTTGTCAGAAAAAGCACATTTGCATCAACTACTGCTGTGGTAGATAATTCAGGTCTCAAGTAGTGATGAGCGAATTTGTTCGGAAAACAATCACCAAACATAAATTCGGCACGGATATGGCACATTCGGATTCATGATCGGAAACAAGAGCAAAATTTGATATTAACGCTAAAAATCTGTAAAATTCAGTAAAAAATGCGAGAAAATATTTGCGTATTTTCAGCAATGATAATGGTGGTGTATCATGAGCGTTTTGCATGTGTTTGCTGAGGGGATGGGGTTTGCAGACCTCAGAGGTGCGGCGTTCTTGTAAACTTTTTCTTCCCTAACTTTATGTGTGCACATTGCGGCTAGCCAATCAGGGCACAGGAAACATCCACAATGTCCTGACACCACGGCTTGTGTCATTGGATCTGAAATCACATGTCCCTCTCCTTATAATGAGCAAACATCTTGTTTTAGTGCCAATTTGACACTGAAACAGTGCAGAGAGGCTGCTCCTGATGCTGGCACTGTTAGCAGCAAGATTTTAGCTAGTTAGCTAGGGCATTGTATGTCAGTCAGATAGTGTAGCTAGCTAGTGTCCAGTGTGGCTGTTAAATTTACCTTATAATATTTTTTCTTTGGCCATTACTGAAATCCACAGACAAAGCCAGCAGGGCACATTTCCTACAAGTGTGTTGTGCACTGCTTCTACAGTGCTCCATGCACGAGTATAGCATTCTAAAAAAAATATTTTTTACACTAGCTAAATGTGAAACAGCGTGCTGTATCCCACCTTGTAATTTATTGCTGTGGTGATATGAAACTGTCTGCAGTACTAATGCACATTAAAAAAAATATATAGTTTTTCAGCTGCAAAACGTTAGACAGCCTGCCATATCACACTTTGTCATCTTGTTGGGTTGAAATTAAGCTGTCTGCAAGCTTCAATCACATAACCAAAAAAATGTTTCTGTTGCTAAATGTCATACAGTAGGGGGCCAGACTTTCAAATTGTTTTTAGCATATCTTCTTTGTTACACAAACCTCATCCACACTCAAGCAATTCTTTCTTCTGTGACTAACATGATATAGAATGCCATATTTCACCTTGAAATTTACTGTCGCTGTAATTCTGCTGTTTGCAGAGGTGGTGCAGAGTTTAAAATCTAATTTTTAGTTACAAATACTCTGCTCCCAGCACATGCTGCCTTTCCACCTGGTAGATACAGAAGGTGTCCGAAAGCTGATGGCCGTCGCAGTCCCCCAGTACTAATTGCCCAGTCGCCATTACTTTTCTAAGAAAGCTGTGCCTGCACTACACCAGCATGTCACAGGAAACATCATCCGTTCCTTGACTAAATCTCTGTCTGCCAGGCTTCATGTCACCACAGACACTTGGACGAGTAAGCATGGCCGAGGGTGTTACATCTTGCTGACTGGGCACTGGGTGACTCTGGTGGCTGTGGGGGCAGGCAATGCTCCACAAGTCTTGGAATCCCCAAGGCTTGCAGGACAAACCTATACATTTAACACTTCCTCCACTTCTTCTGCCTCCTCCTCTATCTCCTCTAGGGCCTCCACCTGCTCCCTCAACCTCTGCCTTAATGAGGCATGCATTCTAACAGTGCACAGCGAATCCCCACCACCTCCGTACTGCAAAGCCACGGCTAACCGCTATCTGGCAAAATTAAAACTGATATGCCTTGGAGATCGCAGTCATGCAGTTGAAGGGTTGTGGACAGCTCTCCAGGCTGAGTTTGATCAATGGCTGTCTCCACTGAACCTGCATCCAGTGAAGGCTGTGTCTGCTAAATGTGTGAACCTGATGGTTACCCTATGGCGAGGCAAGCTCACACACGTACCTTGTATGGATCATGGATTATGTCCTCAACCTGGTGGTACAGTATTTTCTCAGCCACTATGATGGCCTGGGTGAGCTGCTTCAGAAAGCACGTAAGCTGTGTGCACATTTCCGTCACCAGAGGTCTTTGTCCATGCCAGTTAATAAGTTGATATGCGATGTGCCAGCACGGTGGAATTCCACTCTGCATATGTTGCAGTGACTGTGGCAGCACCAACGAGCCCTAACACAGTATGTCATATCGTATAGCCTGGGCCAACGCAGTATGGACGTGGCACATATCCCATTTACAGAGTGGGCCCAGATTAAGGAACTACTTAATTTAAGTACTAAGGCTACTAGGATTGTTAGCACTGACAACGCCATCATCAGCATCACTATTCTGGTCATCTATATGCTGGAGCAGATTTTTAGCAGCCTGTGGGAGGAGATGGTTGTCCCAGAAGAGGAGGGAGCAGAGGAGGATGTGGAAGGGATAACATTGTCTCTAAGTTCCAGACTGTCGTCACATAGGCGGGTGCCAAGGGAGGGTGCATTACTGCTTTCAAGGGAGGCGCAAGATCTGAGGAACAGATAGAGGAGGGAGAAGTGATGGGCGAGCAACTGTGAGATGATAATCCTCCCCTCTCTGTTGTTTGTGATTTGTGGCAGGGAATGAAGAAAACAAGCCTCATTATTACCCAGCCACCAACACAGCATGGGATTGGACCTCATGGTAGAGCAAGACATATGAGTGCCTTCTTGCTGCACTATATGCAACATGATCCCCATATCGTTATGATTAGGAATACTGCTGACTGCTGGGTTGCCAGTCTGTTAGATCCACTTTATTAAACCAAATTTTGCCCAATGATTCTTGCCCTGCAAAGGGAACCACAAATACTGGAGTATTGAAACATACTTTTACACAACCTTCAGAGAGCTTTTCCCTAAAATAGCAGTGAAGAACACAGTTTGTATCAAAGCTCTAGACTTCCAACCTCTAGCATATCAATTCGTCAATGCCAAAAAATTAGCAGCAGCAGTGGTGTAAAGGTACCTTCACACATAACGATATTGTTAACGATATCGTTGCTATTTGTGACGTAGCAACGATATCGTTAATGAAATCGTTATGTGTGACAGCGACCAACGATCAGGCCCCTGCTGGGAGATCGTTGGTAGCTGAATAAAGTCCAGAACTTTATTTCGTCGCTGGACTCCTGCTGACATCGCTGGATCGGCGTGTGTGACACCGATCCAGCGATGTCTTCACTGGTAACCAGGGTAAACATCGGGTAACTAAGCGCAGGGCCGCGCTTAGTAACCCGATGTTTACCCTGGTTACCATGCTAAAAGTAAAAAAAAACAAACGCTAGATACTTACCTACCGCTGTATGTCCTCCAGCGCTGTGCTCTGCACTCCTCCTGTACTGTCTGTGAGCGTCGGTCAGCCGGAAAGCAGAGCGGTGACGTCACCGCTCTGCTTTCCGGCTCACAGACAGTACAGGAGGAGAGCAGAGAAGCAGAGCGCAGCGCTGGAGGACAGACTGCTGTAGGTAAGTATCTAGTGTTTGTTTTTTTTTACTTTTAGCATGGTAACCAGGGTAAACATCGGGTTACTAAGCGCGGCCCTGCGCTTAGTTACCCGATGTTTACCCTGGTTACCGGCATCGTTGGTCGCTGGAGAGCGGTCTGTGTGACAGCTCTCCAGCGACCAAACAGCGACGCTGCAGCGATCCGAATCGTTGTCGGTATCGCTGCAGCGTCGCTTAATGTGAAGGGGCCTTAAGTGGAAAAAGGAATTTCTGTGAGTCCTTTGACACTTTTGGTACACCAGCTCATGCATCAGCATAACAGTCCTGAGTAACATCAGGGAGGGTTTGGAACCTTTCACACTTTTTCTTCCTAAATGGATGAGTTATCTGACCTCGTCTCACATGTCTTGGAGAATTTATCGTGCCTGGCAGTCCGCACTCTCTCAGAATGTGTCTTCAGCACTGCTGGTGGTGTCCTGACGGATAAGTGTAGCCGGCTGTGCCATTGAAAGTGTAGACCGCCTAATTTTCATCAAGATTAAGACAAGTCATGGATCTCTAAGGACTTTTGAACCCCAAACGCAGACTGCAAAGACTAGGTGATATTGCATTTTTTAGTGTGATACATTAATTGCACTCGGTGATGGCTTTAGTGTGGCTTCTGTGCCTGCTGTGGCTGCTTCTGCTGATGTTAACACAAATATGTGGAAATGTGAGCAGTCATGGTTGGTCTACATCTGCTGGGTTTTATTAAATGTGAAAACTCCAGGTTGGGTGTCCATCTGTTGGATTGGGTGTAGTGGAAGACCTTTCGGTCACTTTTGTACTATTTCTACTGTGATGAAATTGATGCTACTTTTGTATTGCCTGCCAATAATTTTTGGAAATGTGAACACTTCCGACTGGATGTCCATCTGCTGGATTAAATGTAGTGGAAGACCTGTTGGTCCCTACTATACTATTTATACTGTGGTGAAATTGATGCCACTTCTGTGATGTAAGGCCCTCATTTGTTTAAATGTGAACACTCCTGGTTAGGTGTCCATCTGCTTGATTGGGTGTAGTGGAACACCTGTCGGTCCCTATTATACTATTTCTACTGTGGTGAAATTTATACCAATTTGTTGATGTCTGTCAATATTTTTTGGAAATGTGAACACTCCTGGTTGGGTCTTTCATGCATGTTGCCTGTAGCAGTAGGCCTCTGAGACCGTCAGGCCTCCACTTCCTTTGACTCAACTACCTGTTTTACTATCCTTAAATTTTTCTGACAATGATATTTTACAAAATTGATATTTGTGCCACCTGAGTGTGGCTCAGCATGAAAGCAGGTAGAGGTGTTACATGTGAGTATCTGGGCTCCCAGCAAAGTAGACCTACACCGATCCCTCACCCACCTCATCTTACTGTGACGTTCAATTGAAAGCTGTAAATGCTGTCCCAGACCCCAATACCTCATTCCTGGCTGATTCCTGCAGTGCCATGCTACAATTTGTACTATGGGTGAATTGAGGCCACTTTCCTGGTGTCTGTCCCTCATTTGATGCGTTTTGGCAGCATTTGGGAACGTTACAAGGTGTTGTGCATGCGTTTGTTTTTGCCTCCCATTGACATGAATGGCATGTGGTTATGATTGGCAAATATTCGATGAAATAATTGCCGAATATTGCAAACTCAGCGATTGTAATCAGAACCGAACATTGAATTATTCGCTCATCTCTAGTCTCAAGCTCAAGCACCTACTAACTGTTGTGCAAAAGTTAAAATGTATTAGCAGAAAAAAAAACTATTATTTAAATCAGGTTTTTGATTTACATGTAATTCTGGAAATATTTGTTTTTTCAAGATCTGTATTAAAAAACAAAATTAGCAATGTTGTAATTTTTATACTGTTCACAGGGCTGTTTTAGACCCATACTTCCTGTTCCTTCAGGTAGAGTTTTCAGTAGGCTCATTATCATCAGAGGCAGACTTACAATGACATCTATCATATTTGCATACAACTGATAACAGTAACTATTCACAATAGCATTCATTACAGCTTTCCTTGCTTTTTTTCTTGCACAATTACTTTTGCTCATGCTCATTAGATGGTTAAATACTAAATATATGGTGATCTGATGATTAGTACATGTGGAGTTCCTGAAACAACAGGCAGTTGGAGTTTTAAAAAATTGCAGTGGTCAGAGTGAAAAAATATTTCTATTTTTTATTTTACATGCGGAAAAGAAAACATTGCCAATATATATTTTTTAACATTTATTTCACACAAAACCTGATTTATACAATAGCGAATTTACTGATGACACATACTCTTTTATCTGCATTAATCATACATAACAGTTCCCTTTCAATGTATTGTAGTACTGAACAAATGAGCGAAAATCTAAAGAGATGAATTGGAATATAAGTTGGTGTGCATGCCGCATCATAGTACCGTAGTATGGGCCCAGCTAGAATGCAGCCTCAGTGACCGGCGGTAACTGCGATGATGTCACTGCTGGTCAATGACACTGCGCCTGCAGCAGCTCATTCTTCAAGTGGTTCTCAGCCTTGACGGTCGCATCTTGGCACCGTCCAAGTTGAAAACTGTTTATCCTCCTGACATGGGTTATGGTGTGGGACAGAACGATGGACAGGTAAGGGATATTGTTGTTTTTTATTTTTGTTTTATTACAGGAGATGATGGCTACAATGGAATGGGAGATGACATGAGCATGGTTTAATTTAGAATCATTAAAGGAGTCTGTGTAATTATTTCAATTAAAGGACTTTATTCTGGGTGTGTGTTTACTTACAATATAACTATAGGATTAGTAATGAATATGTGTCTTATAGATGCCTCTCCATTACTAATCCATGCGCTTGATGTCACCGGACAATACAAAGGTGACATCAATGCCATAAATATGAACCCCATTTGCCACCGATATAGTGCAAGTGGAAGGAGACGGGCAAAGTGCAAGAACTGGCACATCTAATAGATGCTGTGGGCTGCTGTTTTAAGGCTAGGGGTGGGGCCAATATCAATGGACCCTTACCAGCCTGGGAATACCATCCCCCAGCTGTTGGATTTAGGAAGGCTGTTTGTCAAAAATGACGGGAACCCACATAATTTTTAAAACGATCTAAATATTTAAAAATAAACAGCGTGGGGACGCCTCTATTCTTGATAACCAACCTTGCTAATGATGACATCTAAGGGTATGTTTCCACGTGCAGGAAACGCTGCGTGTCTGACGCTGCATAGAGCCGCAGCGTCAGACACGCAGCGTCCAGATGTTACAGCATAGTGGAGGGGATTGAATGAAATCCCGTCTCCACTATGCGTGGTAACACGCACGCGGCGGCCCTGCGACTCCGGACATGCTGCGTGTCTTTTCAGATCGCAGCATGTCCGTATATCTTGCGGCGACGCTGCGTCGCCGCAAGATATAGCACAGGGCCCTATGCGATGGGTGCGATGATGCCGGATGTGTGCTATGAACACATCCGGCATCATCGCGTCCCTGAAAGGGGCGGGTCTTACCACAGAGCGGCAAAGCCGCTCCGACGATACCGCCGGCCATCCTGAAGGTGGAAACATACCCTAAGGATTTCAGAACTCATACTGTAGCTGTCTGATCGATGGTGATGATCTTATGGCAGATTAGAAGCAGTGTTTGCCGTGAACATGACAGCGTGGCAAACGTGGCAAGTGAATGGGGTCCAGGTTCGGGTTCGAGTACTGTTCTGGTACCTGAACCCAAATTTTTTTAACTGTTTTACTGAACCTTTCGGACCCGAACATCCAGGGGTTCGGCTCTCTCTATTTACAATATTGTACATTTTGAACAATACTATCATTAACTTTTGACAATATTTTGAAATTCAATTATTCAACCCTTGCCAAATAGGTCTAAGTACAGAGAGCAAAGTGTGGCTGTGTTCCACATTATAGGTATGGCACGAACGTTTGTTGTATCAGATTAGTGAAACAAGCACGCTCGGGTGTCCGCCGAGTATTTTTTAGTGCTCGGAAATTTAGTTTTCATCACCGCAGCTGAATGATTGACTTCTGTTGGCCAGCATAAGTTCATGTGGGGAGTCAGTAGCAACCATAGCCTTTCCTGAGTGTGATATGATAGATGGATTTTTAGCATTTTTTCAGCTTTTTTTCATCGGTTTTCCGCTGCAAAAATGCTAAAAAAAGCTTACATTAAACATCCCATTATTAGAATGCATTCCGCAATTTTTGTGCCCATGTTGCTTTTTTTTTCCGCAAAAAAACGCATAGCGAAAAAAAATGCAGCATGTTCTTTAATTTTGAGGAAAATCTCCGGATTTGCCACTATGTAATATAGTAGTAGGGCGCTCCGGAAAAATATGTGAAAAATACGCGAGAAAAATGCGAAAAAAACGCGAGCAGATTTCCTGGAAAAGGAGTCTGGTATTGATCAGGAAAATTCTGCAAACAATCCTGAACGTGGGCACATAGCTTTAATGTAATGACGCAATCTTCTGCAAAGCAGGAGGCATTTTTTTTTGCTATTCACACACATCAATTTTTGACAATTCAGATTGTTCAAATTCACTAAGGGTGGTTTCACACTTGCGTTTTTTTCTGCAGCGTTTTTTGCACAAAAAACGCATGCTTTTTTTTCCTATATTTAACATTAAAAACGCATGCATTTTTTTTGTACGTGTTTGGTCGCGTTTTGCAATGCATGCGTTTTTTTGCTGCATGCGTTCTTTTGCAGAAATGCAACATGTAGTATTTTTGAGAGGCTTTTTTTTTGACACATAAAAACGCATGCGTTTTCATGCGTTTTTTTGTGTCAAAAAATACATTGGAGTCAATGGAAACGCATGCGGTTTTTTTGTGCATGCGTTTGCATGCATTTTTAAACGCATGCGTTTCAATTTAGATAAGGTGGTCTAGACACTGATAAGCCACCCCCTAGCAGCAGGGTGATAAAAGGGAGGTTGGGGGAAGTTTCTGGTCACTTCTCATCAGACTCCCATGAAGACAAGACACTGCCGGGACGCATTTTGGTGGACAAGACCCAGAGCAATGTGAGTATATCCTAGCCAATGCCTTTATTTTCAATTTTTAGGATCTACATGTCCTAATTTCTTCCATTTTTTTCTTTCAACATGCATCAGAATGTCTTCTGTGGAGTCTTCATCTGATGAGGAGTTTGAGCCACGTCAGTCGGAAGTGGATCATGTGAGTGAGGTGAGTTTTTGGCCCGTCAGCTTGGTAAGTATTCACTGTCACATCGACACATGTGACAATTTGATATATTTTTTTTAGAGCACTTCTACTGAGGGACAGACAGGGACGGAGCAGCGGAGTCAAGGTCCGGTGGGAAGACGGCAGCGGGTATGTATACAAGGCAGACTGTCCTCATTGTAATATTCTTGAATCTTCCTTTCTTTACCCTTGTATTTCTTTTAATTTTTCTTCTAGAATCCTTTTCTGAGTTGACTTTCATATTCATGCCATTTCTCATCATCTGTTAATTTTTTTTTCCTAATGTGATTGAGCAAACTTAAATGATTTTCTTTTAATTATAGGTTTCACGACGGGATGATGACAGGATAGATAACGACCTCCTAATAACCCTTGTCCAGGAGCGAATTCCGTTGTGGGACGGCCGGGATCCACAGCATTCAGTAAACAGCACACTACGCCGCTTATGGAGTGAGGTGGCACAAGCGTTGTGGGATGGCTGGGACCCGCCACGGGTCCGTAATGCATTTGGTATTGCACTGCAGTGTGAAGCAGCAGAGATCTTGGCCGTGCTCTCTTGACTGTGTGTGATGAAAGGAAAGAAACTCCGAAAAGTTTCTTTCATCACACACAGTTGTCTTTGCACGGCCAAAAGTCCATTTTCTGACCATTATATTTTATTTTTATTTCACAGTGGAGAAAATAAGAACACTTTGGCGTTCCATGAAGGACCGCTTCAACAAAGACGTGCGCGCAGAGAATCGTGCTGCAAGTGGTTCCGGAGCAAGGCACCGGCTGTACAAGTACCATTGTGTGCTGTCCTTTTTAAGACCGGTCCTTCTCATGAGAACGTAAGTATTTCTCACATGCTTCCGGTTGTATTGCATTGACATAATATGTAATTTCAAATTCCACAGGATGTACCGTCTTGTTATATTTTGGTATTAATTTTCTGTTTCCTTTTTTCACAGCACACACAGCACGACTGTCGCACCAGGTTCTGGAGCGGTCCTTCAGCCGGCAGCCACGGACCCGTCCCAGCCATCCAGCAGCGCAGCAGCAGGTGGGCCTTCCACACTCACTGGAGACCAGGGAGCTGGCCCATCAGGTATTCCCCTTTCGCAGTCCTCTTTCACTGCACCCTTTTTTGCGGGCTCATCCCGGCAGTGACAGAGGGCTTCAGATAGGTCACTCATGCCCGAGTTTTTGCACTTGAGCTCAGTTTTACACGAAGCAATCAAGGCTTTAAGTGACAGAATGGATGTGTCTCATAATCTCTTAAATTGCAGGATCCAGGATGTCACCAAAAGCCTTGATCACGTTAAAGCCGACCTCCAGAGGCCAGCTCATCATTTTTTTAACCAAATAGAGCAGGGCATGTCGGACCACCTTTACCCTGATCTCCAGCTGAGTGTGATGCAGGCCTGCAATGTTGCTTTTGTGCAGGCTATGCAGCAGAGTCGCAATGTACAGCAGACAGTGGCGGCATATCCAACTGTGCCGTCACTGCCACGATTAACCTCCATTCCTACCTCTGCTGCATACCACTGCACGGCCACCTCTATTCCATCCATAGGTGTACTCCACTACAGCGCCAACACGATGACGAGTGCTGTTGGACATCCCACCGCCACCACCGTGACAACCGCTGCTCCGGCTTGGACCTCCTCCACTGACACTACAATGCCGCAGGACCCTGGTGTGGCTTTTCAGCCCGGCCCCCTCCCGATGCAGCAGGACCCAGGCATGGCGTATCGGACCGCCCCCCCGATGCAGCAGGACCCAGGCATGGCTTTCCGGGCAGGACACCCCCGATGCAGCAGGACCCAGGCATGGTGTATAGGACTGCCCCCCCGATGCAGCAGGACCCAGGCATGGCGTATCAGACCGCCCCCCCCCCCCCCCGATGCAGCAGGACCCAGGCATGGCTTTCTGGGTAGGACCCACCCCGATGCAGCAGGACCCTGGCAGGGCTTTATGTTCCCCCCCACCAGCAATGCAGCAGGACCCTGGGAGGGCATTATGTTCCCCCCTCCCTCCAGCAATGCAGTAGGACCCTGGGAGGGGTTTATGTTCCCCCCCAACGATGCATCAGGACCCTGGCAGGGCTTTATGTTTCCCCCCGCTACAATGCAGTTGGACTCTGGCGTGGCCGAGCGATCCACAATCGAAATGGACTGTGAGATAGTAGAGCCGGACCATGACGTGTCTCCCGCCACCACGCAACAACATATGAGCCCACCAAGACGTCCCCCTACCAGGAAAACACAAAAGAAAACTCTGAAAACCCATAAAAAACAAAAAACTCTTAGCATTCCTCTCCCATCACCTACCGATGTGTCTGTATTGTCAGTTTTGTCTCACCCTTCCAGTGCGTCTCAAGCCTCTCATGTGTTAAGCCCCATCCCCGAACTTCCAGACCCTTCCAGTTTCATTGCCCCTTCTCCTGCCACCTCTGCCTCCTCCACGGTGAGCCAGGCTTCAGTTCTTAACACCCCCCGTTTACGTCACTCTACCCCAAGCCGTCGCGGTACAACCCGTCGCGGTACCAAAAAATAAATGTTTAAATTTGTTTGTTAACTAAATAAAAAAATGTTAATTTGCCACAATTATGTTTGGTTTATTGTGTCTATCACCGCCGTCAATACACACCAATAAACTTTGCCACACACTTATTCTTTGGGCCAAAACATATCTCCAGTAGTTTAAAATACAAGACTACATCTATATGTGTGTCTTTAGTATACAGATATGAGTTGGCCCAAAAAATATAACAGTTATTTCCATACTCTTTTTTTGTACCTAGTGTGACAGTACAAAGAGAAAATGGTGGAAATCAAGTTCAGTACTCAACTGAACCGGTCAGATGTCCAAAAACTCATAAGTTAAGACACCTGACCTATTGAGTTGATAACTGCTTTGTATATTCACCATATTCTCTTCTTTATACCTAACAAATGATGTGACAATGGTTGTCACACGCTACATATCTATGCTCACCTGGCCAGGTGTAAGAAATTGTGAATTCATGAGCATGTATATGTTTATCATGAATTCATTATTTCTGACACTTGACTTGATGGGTATAGATAGCGTGACAGTGATTGTCTCAGTCTTGACGCAATGACATCAACAAGATTACCAATAAATCAACATGGTTGCCATTATTAGAAGTATGCGGCCAGTGTTTTATATCATTATTTGTAAATCAAAATAGGGAGTGCAACAATATAAGAGGTCAATTATGATATTAAAATAATAACTATTACCTCATCATCTATCACCCACTCCTGGTTTTGGATTACAAAATATGATATACATACATATCTACTGACCGTCTTTGGTAAACCTTTGTTTAGAGAGGAAAAAGATAGGAGACACGGTCAACACAACCAACACTCAAGTTTATTAATTTGAAATTTTGAAATCTAGAAGAAAAAGAAAAAAAAACATTAAAATCTACTCTTATTATGGTGTGTTTGGAAATAACAAAAAGAAAAAAACACATAAAATACATGTCATAGCCAAAATTTGGACTGTCATTGGTTTAGATTTTGAACGTACCTTAATGTCACTAGCAGACATTCCTCGGGTGGAATCGCTCTACGGAGCCATGTGTCCTGTCGCCAGCAAAGCCCGGAACGATTCTTGCGACATTCTCGTGTAATCCTGGAATTTCTCCAGGTTGGCATTCAGCTCCGCATAGAGCGTGTGGTAGGCTCCACGGCTCTCACGCACTTCAATGATGGGGTGACTCCAAAAACGCCTACGTTGTCTCCTTCTCCATCTTTGGCCAGAAAAATCTTGAAGCTGAGATCCAGGTTGAAATAAAAGCTCTCCATGGAAAGATCCATCATGACACAGGAAACAGTAGCAAGCTGTTAAAATTTCTGTACCCCTAGGGTCAATATATAGAGCCCATCATATACGCCCTCTCTATTCCCATTGGTGGTGTCAGGTTATCTTTTTTTGCCTCCAAGAATTTTTTTGTGAAATGTTAAAAAAAACGCAAACGCATGCAAAAACGCATGTAAACGCTGAGCTTTTTGGACGCATGCGTTTAACGCAGCGTTTACACACGTTTTTTCACCATGCTTTTTTTTAGAAAACGCAGTGTGAAACCAGCCTTAAACCTGCAAATTTCATTAAATTTCAACTGAAATTAAATTTGAGTAAATCGATTTTGTGAGGAAAATGTACAATCTAAGTTTTAGTTTCTCTGCCTGTTAGCACCATAGGGTGGGCGTTGACCCCCCTTCACTCTGTGTTTAGCGGAGAGAGTTTTGCACTTCTAACCATGGTCCTGAAAAACACATGGCAGCTGTAAACCCCTCCTCTCTTTCCCCACCCGTGAATGCAACAAACCAGCCCTATGGCAGACACTGGGTAACCTGAAGCTTGTATGTGAGCAGGGTGTGGCTTTAACCTGCAGGTGACCAATCCTGCAAAGCCACCTGTTGTCCCTCCCTTCTCAGTCAGGAATTTCTTTGTCTCCAGGGTCAGAGAGCCTAAAGATCTCTGACCTCAGTGAATATAATTAATCAGCCCTTTTTTGTGAGGTCACGAGGCTGGGGTTTAAAAAGCTCTACACTTGACTCAGTCTTCAGTCTGAGTCTGAATCTTACCGGAGGGGCTGTTCCTACCCAGGCCTCCTGATGCACTGGGACATTTGGGGTCTGCCTGCCAGCATGGCTTTGCCTGACATGATCTGAAAACATGTGAGTTTTACCTTTCTTCTTTAATCCATGTTATTTTTATAATTACTTTGTACATATTTTCAATTGTCTAATATTGTAACATCTTTTTATAAACACTGCCTTAATTTTAACGGAGTAAAATAAATAAAATACTAGTTTTGTTTTTCCTGCTTTTAAACGTACCCTGTCTTCTAAAGGGACGCTACTGTTTTGGGTTATCTTCGGACCCGTTTAATCGAAGCTGGAGGCAGCATACCGTGTGCTGTGCCTTTGGGAGTCATTGTAGCGACTGTGGCGTTGATAATTATTGTTCCTGCCTGAGTGGGAGTATTTATATCGCCTCGCTGCAGCGTGCCCAATAGCCAGTACATAGCAGGCAGCCTTTCTGGCGACTAATTACCTTAGGTGCAGTACCTAGTCTGACCTGAGGGTGAGGGGGCACCAGAGAGCTGTAAGTTTTCAAGCGGAACTGTAAAGCGGAATATACATAAATCCCTGCAGTTCGTGGTATATTGAAGAGCAGTGGGATACCTAAAATAAGCCCCTGCTGTAAACTAAGAGGTCAATATCCTTGTGTGTATTTTTTCATCACCTTGTTGCAGTGGAGGGATAACTAAGATAAGCCCCCCTGCACATGGGATAGCCGTCTGTTGGCCTAAAGTCACCCCGATCCGTGACGTAGGGGAGACGGTCACGGTGTGAATCGTGACAGATTTGCTCAGCTGTATTTCTAATTCTATACAAATTTAGCAATCCTTAAAGAAGTTGTCCACTACTATAAAGTTTTTTTTTCATAAATCTTGCTATTATGTGCCACTGAAAACATCTACTGTGTTTATTTTAGCAATATTACCTTTTATCATGCTGTAGCAGCACATCTTCAGTGCTGGATTCAACTCTCATGGGGTTAATCGACAACTTCCTTTCTCCTGAGTTATTGTGCTCTAATACTACAAGTTCCATGATGCTTTGCACTGCCACTAAGCCCAAAACTACCACACCCACTCCAAAACACACCCAAACCCCTCCCTCCTCTCCCTCCTCTCTCTTCAAAAAGATTTGTGATGTCATTTCTGTCCAACTCCTCTTTTACATTTGTCCAACCCACACTCCATTACACACAGAGATAGATAGATAGATATTAGATAGATAGATATTAGATAGATAGAAATGAGATAGATAGATATTATATAGATAGATATTAGATAGATAGATATTAGATAGATATATAGATAGATATTAGATAGATAGATATTAGATAGATAGATAGATAGATAGATAGATAGATAGATAGATAGATAGACACAGACATGCACGTTAGTAATCCAATAGTAAGAAAGGGTTAATAATACACACACACACATTTGGAAAAAAGTATTTTAATATTCTTCATTTAACCATACTTACCATACTTCTGCACCTGCAAAAAAAGTAAAATAATAAACCGTATACTACCTGTCCGCCGTAGTCCAATTAATAACGAGTGTCCCACGACGATCTCCCCTATAGAACAGTGACATCGGGTGATGTCACTGCTCTATAGGACCCTCAGTGACACACTGACAGGAGACAATGGCTCCTGCAGTGCATCACTGAGGTTACTCTAGTTCACTGGTCTCACTTTATGGCATTTGCTGCGTGGGAAAATGTCTCACCCAGCAATGCCATAAGTGAGACTAGGGACTATTTTCTCACAGGGGTGTAGGAATACCTTGTAAGGAATACATGATGGAAGGATACCTTTCATCATTGTGTTCCTGGAGCCCCTGGAGAGTGGTCGCATCAGCTGATGCTCCTGCTCTCCACTGGGAGATCGTCGTGGGACACTCGTTTTAATTGGATTTCTGCAGATCAGGGAGTATATTGTTTGTTTATTATTTTAATATTTTTTACAGGTGACAATGGCTTCGGGGAACAAAGTGACAAGTGATGGTGAGTATGTACTCTATGTTATATGTACTGTATGTCTGTATGTATGTTGTATGTATGTATGTATGTATGTATGTACTGTGCATGGTGCATGTCGTCGCAT
The DNA here is from genome assembly GCF_032444005.1 of Ranitomeya imitator. Lineage (NCBI taxonomy): Eukaryota > Metazoa > Chordata > Amphibia > Anura > Dendrobatidae > Ranitomeya > Ranitomeya imitator. The sequence goes on along the minus strand of NC_091285.1, from coordinate 158,966,878 downwards.
GGTGCATGTAGCATGTCGCATGGTGCATGTCGCATGTCGTCGCATGGTGCATGTCAGCGCATGGTGTCGCATGGTGCATGTTGCCGCATGTTGCATGTCAGCGCATGGTGCATGGGGCATGTCTGTTGTGAATTCTGTGGCAGAGCTCCCTCCTGTGGTCACAAGTGGTACTTCGGCTGGTTCTCTCTGTGAGCTTCTGTTGGTGGAGGGAAGTGGTACTGCGGCTTCTGAGTTTCCTTCCTCAGGTAATCTGGTGAGGTTGTTAGGTGCTTCTCTACTTAACTCCACCTAATGCTTTGATCCTGGCTTCCTGTCAATGTTCCAGTGTTGGACTTGCTTTTCCCTGGATCATTCCTGTGGCCTGCTGCTCTGCATAGCTAAGTTCTTCTTTGCTATTTGTTTGCAATTTTTTCTGTCCAGCTTGTCTTATTTGTTGCTGGAAGCTCTGGGAGGCAAAGGGTGTACCTCCGTGCCGTTAGTTCGGTACGGAGGGTCTTTTTGCCCCCTTTGCGTGGTTTTCTTTAGGGTTTTGTGTAGACCGCAAAGTTACCTTTTCTATCCTCGATCTGTTAAGAAAGTCGGGCCTCACTTTGCTGAATCTATTTCATCTCTACGTTTGTCTTTTCATCTTAACTCACAGTCATTATATGTGGGGGGCTGCCTTTTCCTTTGGGTTATTTCTCTGAGGCAAGGTAGGCTTATTTTCTATCTTCAGGCTAGTTATTTTCTCAGGCTGTGCCGAGTTGCATAGGCAGAGTTAGGCGCAATCCACGGCTACCTCTAGTGTTGTTTGGAGAGGATTAGGGATTGCGGTCTGCAGAGTTCCCACGTCTCAGAGCTCGTTCTATGATTTTGGGTTATTGTCAGATCACTGTATGTGCTCTGACCGCTATGTCCATTGTAGTACTGAATTGCCTTTCATAACAGTACAGGAAGCCAAAAGTACTAATGATTCTCAATAGAGGGAAAAAAGAAGTTCTGAGACCATTTTTTTTTTCTTTGCACTGTGTTTTGCCTTTTTTTCCCCTAGACATTTGGGTGGTTCAGTACACAGGTGTAGCGATGGACATTAGAAGTCTTTCTTCATTTGTGGATCAGCTCTCGGCAAGAGTACAAAAGATTCAAGACACTATTGATCAGAAATCTATGTTAGAACCAAGAATTCCTATTCCTGATTTGTTTTTTGGAGATAGAACTAAGTTTCTGAGTTTCAAAAATAATTGCAAATTATTTCTGGCCTTGAAACCTCGCTCCTCTGGTGATCCAGTTCAACAGGTTTTGATTGTTATTTCTTTTTTGCGCAGCGACCCTCAGGACTGGGCATTTTCTCTTGCGCCAGGAGATCCTGCATTGAGTAATATCGATGCGTTTTTCCTGGCGCTCGGATTGCTGTACGATGAACCTAATTCAGTGGATCAGGCAGAGAAAAATTTGCTGGCTCTTTGTCAGGGTCAAGATGAGATAGAGGTATATTGTCAGAAATTTAGAAAGTGGTCCGTGCTCACTCAATGGAATGAATCTGCGCTGGCAGCTATCTTCAGAAAGGGTCTCTCTGAAGCCCTTAAGGATGTCATGGTGGGATTTCCTATGCCTGATGGTTTGAATGAGTCTATGTCTTTGGCCATTCAGATCGGTCGACGCTTGCGTGAGCGTAAATCTGTGCACAGACGTCTGAATGGGCTGTGTTTCTACTGTGGTGATTCCACTCATGCTATCTCTGATTGTCCTAAGCGCACTAAGCGGTTCGCTAGGTCTGCCACCATTGGTACGGTACAGTCAAAATTTCTTCTGTCCATTGCCTTGATCTGTTCTTTGTCATCGTATTCTGTCATGGCATTTGTGGATTCAGGCGCTGCCCTGAATTTGATGGACTTGGAGTTTGCTAAGCGTTGTGGGTTTTTCTTAGAGCCCTTGCAGTGTCCTATTCCATTGAGAGGAATTGATGCCACGCCTTTGGCCAAGAATAAGCCTCAATACTGGACCCAGCTGACCATGTGCATGGCTCCTGCACATCAGGAGGTTATTCGCTTTCTGGTGTTGCATAATCTGCATGATGTGGTCGTGTTGGGGTTGCCATGGCTACAAGCCCATAATCCAGTATTAGATTGGAAATCCATGTCGGTGTCCAGCTGGGGTTGTCAGGGGGTACATGGTGATGTTCCATTTCTGTCAATTTCGTCATCCACCCCTTCTGAGGTTCCAGAGTTCTTGTCTGATTACCGGGATGTATTTGATGAGCCCAAGTCCGATGCCCTACCTCCGCATAGGGATTGTGATTGTGCTATCAATTTGATTCCTGGTAGTAAATTCCCAAAAGGTCGACTGTTTAATTTATCCGTGCCTGAGCACGCCGCTATGCGCAGTTATGTGAAGGAATCCCTGGAGAAGGGGCATATTCGCCCGTCATCGTCACCATTAGGAGCAGGGTTCTTTTTTGTAGCCAAGAAGGATGGTTCGCTGAGACCTTGTATAGATTACCGCCTTCTAAATAAGATCACGGTTAAATTTCAGTACCCCTTGCCATTGTTATCTGATTTGTTTGCTCGGATTAAGGGGGCTAGTTGGTTCACCAAGATAGATCTTCGTGGTGCGTATAATCTGGTGCGAATCAGGAGAGGAGATGAATGGAAAACTGCATTTAATACGCCCGAGGGTCATTTTGAGTATCTAGTGATGCCATTCGGACTTGCCAATGCTCCATCAGTGTTTCAGTCCTTTATGCATGACATCTTCCGAGAGTACCTGGATAAATTCCTGATTGTGTACTTGGATGACATTTTGATCTTCTCGGATGATTGGGAGTCTCATGTGAAGCAGGTCAGAACAGTTTTTCAGGTCCTGCGTGCTAATTCTTTGTTTGTGAAGGGATCAAAGTGTCTCTTTGGTGTGCAGAAGGTTTCATTTTTGGGGTTCATCTTTTCCCCTTCTACTATCGAGATGGATCCTGTTAAGGTCCAAGCCATCCATGATTGGACTCAGCCGACATCTCTGAAAAGTCTGCAAAAGTTCCTGGGCTTTGCTAATTTTTATCGTCGCTTCATCTGCAATTTTTCTAGTATTGCCAAACCATTGACCGATTTGACCAAGAAGGGTGCTGATTTGGTCAATTGGTCTTCTGCTGCTGTGGAAGCTTTATAAGAGTTGAAGCGTCGTTTTTCTTCTGCCCCTGTGTTGTGTCAACCAGATGTTTCTCTTCCGTTCCAGGTCGAGGTTGATGCTTCTGAGATTGGAGCAGGGGCTGTTTTGTCGCAGAGAGGTTCTGATTGCTCAGTGATGAAACCATGCGCTTTTTTTTCCAGGAAGTTTTCGCCTGCTGAGCGAAATTATGATGTGGGCAACCGAGAGTTGCTGGCCATGAAGTGGGCATTCGAGAAGTGGCGTCATTGGCTTGAAGGAGCTAAGCATCGCGTGGTGGTATTGACTGATCATAAGAACTTGACTTATCTTGAGTCTGCTAAGTGGTTGAATCCTAGACAGGCTCGTTGGTCGCTGTTTTTTGCCCGTTTTGACTTTGTGATTTCGTACCTTCCGGGCTCTAAAAATGTGAAGGCGGATGCTCTGTCTAGGAGTTTTGTGCCCGACTCTCCGGGTTTGTCTGAGCCGGCGGGTATCCTCAAGGAAGGAGTAATTGTGTCTGCCATCTCCCCTGATTTGCGGCGGGTGCTGCAAAAATTTCAGGCTAATAAACCTGATCGTTGTTTAGCGGAGAGACTGTTTGTCCCTGATAGGTGGACCAATAAAGTTATCTCTGAGGTTCATTGTTCGGTGTTGGCTGGTCATCCTGGAATCTTTGGTACCAGAGAGTTAGTGGCTAGATCCTTTTGGTGGCCGTCTCTGTCGCGGGATGTGCGTGCTTTTGTGCAGTCCTGTGGGATTTGTGCTCGGGCTAAGCCCTGCTGTTCTCGTGCCAGTGGGTTGCTTTTGCCCTTGCCGGTCCCGAAGAGGCCTTGGACACATATCTCTATGGATTTTATTTCTGATCTTCCCGTTTCTCAAAAGATGTCAGTCATTTGGGTGGTCTGTGATCGCTTTTCTAAGATGGTTCATCTGGTACCCTTGTCTAAATTGCCTTCCTCCTCTGATTTGGTGCCATTGTTCTTCCAGCATGTGGTTCGTTTACATGGCATTCCAGTGAATATCGTTTCTGACAGAGGTTCCCAGTTTGTTTCAAGGTTTTGGCGAGCCTTTTGTGGTAGGATGGGCATTGACTTGTCTTTTTCCTCGGCTTTCCATCCTCAGACTAATGGCCAGACCGAATGAACCAATCAGACCTTGGAAACATATCTGAGATGCTTTGTTTCTGCCGATCAGGATGACTGGGTGTCCTATTTGCCTTTGGCTGAGTTCGCCCTTAATAATCGGGCCAGCTCGGCTACCTTGGTTTCGCCATTTTTCTGCAATTCTGGGTTCCATCCTCGTTTCTCTTCAGGACAGGTTGAGTCTTTTGACTGTCCTGGTGTGGATACTGTGGTGGACAGGTTGCAGCAGATTTGGACTCATGTAGTGGACAATTTGACCTTGTCCCAGGAGAAGGCTCAACGTTTCGCTAATCGCAGACGCCGTGTGGCTCCCCGACTTCGTGTTGGAGATCTGGTTTGGTTATCTTCTCGTCATATTCCTATGAAGGTTTCCTCTCCTAAGTTTAAACCTCGTTTCATTGGTCCGTATAGGATTTCTGAGGTTCTTAATCCTGTGTCTTTTTGCCTGACCCTTCCAAATTCTTTTTCCATACATAACGTATAAGGTCATTGTTGCGGAGATACGTGGCACCTATGGTTCCATCTGTTGATCCTCCTGCCCCGGTTTTGGTGGAGGGGGAATTGGAGTACATTGTGGAGAAGATTTTGGATTCTCGTGTTTCTAGACGGAAACGCCAGTATCTGGTTAAATGGAAGGGTTATGCTCAGGAAGATAATTCCTGGGTTTTTGCCTCTGATGTCCATGCTCCCGATCTTGTTCGTGCCTTTCATGTGGCTCATCCTGGTCGGCCTGGGGGCTCTGGTGAGGGTTCGGTGACCCCTCCTCAAGGGGGGGTACTGTTGTGAATTCTATGGCAGAGCTCCCTCCTGTGGTCACAAGTGGTACTTCGGCTGGTTCTCTCTGTGAGCTTCTGTTGGTGAAGGGAAGTGGTACTGCGGCTTCTGAGTTTCCTTCCTCAGGTGATCTGGTGAGGTCGTTAGGTGCTTCTCTACTTAACTCCACCTAATGCTTTGATCCTGGCTTCCTGTCAATGTTCCAGTGTTGGACTTGCTTTTCCCTGGATCATTCCTGTGGCCTGCTGCTCTGCATAGCTAAGTTCTTCTTTGCTATTTGTTTGCTATTTTTTCTGTCCAGCTTGTCTTATTTGTTGCTGGAAGCTCTGGGACGCAAAGGGTGTACCTCCGTGCCGTTAGTTCGGTACGGAGGGTCTTTTTGCCCCCTTTGCGTGGTTTTCTTTAGGGTTTTGTGTAGACCGCAAAGTTACCTTTTCTATCCTCGATCTGTTAAGAAAGTCGGGCCTCACTTTGCTGAATCTATTTCATCTCTACGTTTGTCTTTTCATCTTAACTCACAGTCATTATATGTGGGGGGCTGCCTTTTCCTTTGGGGTATTTCTCTAAGGCAAGGTAGGCTTATTTTCTATCTTCAGGCTAGTTATTTTCTCAGGCTGTGCCGAGTTGCATAGGCAGAGTTAGGCACAATCCACGGCTGCCTCTAGTGTTGTTTGGAGAGGATTAGGGATTGCGGTCTGCAGAGTTCCCACGTCTCAGAGCTCGTTCTATGATTTTGGGTTATTGTCAGATCACTGTATGTGCTCTGACCGCTATGTCCATTGTAGTACTGAATTGCCTTTCATAACACATGTCGTCGCATGGCGCATGTCGTCGCATGGTGCATGTAGCATGATGTCGCATGTCGTCACATGGTGCATGTAGCATGTCGTCGTATGGTGCATGCAGCATGTCGCATGTCATCGCATGTTGGCGCATGGTGCATGTCGTCGCATGGTGCATGTTGGCGCATGGTGCATGTCGTCTCATGGTGCATGTCGCATGTCGTCGCATGGTGCATGTCGCATGTCATCGTATGGTGCATGCAGCATGTCGCATGTCATCGCATGGTGTTGCATGGTGCATGTCGCAAGTTGCATGTCGGCGCATGTTGCATGTCGGCGCATGTTGCATGTCGGCGCATGGTGCATGTCGGCGCATGGTGCATGTCGTCGCATGGTGCATGTTGCCGCATGGTGCATGTTGCATGTCGGCGCATGTTGCATGTCGTCGCATGGTGCATGTCACATGTCGGCGCATGTCGGCGCATGGCGCATGTCATTGCATGGCGCATGTCGTCGCATGGTGCATGTTGTCGCATGGTGCATGTAGCATGTCGTCGCATGGCTCATGGCGTCGCATGGTGTCGCATGTGCATGTCACATGTCGTCGCATGTCGTCGCATGGTGCATGTCGTCGCATGGTGCATGTCGTCGCATGGTGCATGTCGTCGCATGGTGCATGTCGCATGTGTTGAATGTTGTCACATGTTACATCACATGGTGTGTGTTGTATGTATGTACTGTGTTTTTCTTTACATTCAACACATTAGCTGGATGATGGGACTACTACTGTCCCATCATTGGCTAATGTGTTACTCGCTGTCACTGTAGCAGGCAGAGCCCGATGGGACTTGTAGTCCCATCGGACAATGCCTGCACACAGAGACGCCGCCGCCACCGCACACCCAGCACCTTCGGCACAGACCCCCGCCGTTGCACCGGCCACCGCCACGGCGGCGGCCGCCAGCGATGACGCACCGGCCGCCGCCGCACCGGCCACCGCTGCACCGGCCGCCGCCGCCACGGCACCGGCCGCCGATGCACCGGCTGCCGCCATGGCACCGGCCGCCGACGCAACGACCACCTCACCAGCCGCCGATGCACCGGCCGCCGCCGACACGGCACCGGCCGCCACACCGGACGCCGCCCACCCGCAGCACACACAGCCCCGCCGCCCCCAGCACACACAGCCTGGCGGCCTCGACCAATCAGGGATGCAGGATTTCCAGGACAGACAGACAGACAGACGGAAAAACCCTTAGACAATTATATATATAGATGTAATTGTCTAAGGGTTTTTCTGTCTGTCTGTCCTGGAAATCCCACGTCTCTGATGGGTCAATCAGCGACGGGCAAAGCATGGCGACGATGATGTCATAAAGGTTTTCCTCGACCAATCAGCGACGGGCACAGTCTGCCGCGAATTCGCCTCGACCAATCAGCGATGGGCACAGTATCGACGTAGATGTCATAATGGTTGCCATGGCGACAATGATGTCATAAAGGTTGCCTCCACCAATCAGCGATGGGCACAGTCTGCCACAAATTCTGGAATCATCATTGCCAATATACTACGGGGACATGCATATTCTAGAATACCCGATGCGTTAGAATCGGGCCACAATCTAGTATATATAGATTGTCTAAGGGTTTTTCTGTCTGTCTGTCTGTCTGTCCTGGAAATCCCGCGTCTCCGATTGGTCGAGGCCGCCAGGCCTTCGACCAATCAGCGACGGGCACAGCATGGCGACGATGATGTCATAAAGGTTGCCTCGACCAATCAGCGACGGGCACAGTCTGCCGCGAATTCGCCTCGACCAATCAGCGACGGGCACAGTATCGACGTAGATGTCATAATGGTTGCCATGGCGACTATGATGTCATAAAGGTTGCCTCGACCAATCAGCGACGGGCACAGTCTGCCGCGAATTTGCCTCGACCAATCAGCGACGGGCACAGTATCGACGTAGATGTCATAGTGGTTGCCATGGCGACGATGATGTCATAAAGGTTGCCTCGACCAATCAGCGACGGGCACAGTCTGCCGCAAATTCTGGAATCATCATTGTCCATATACTACGGGGACATGCATATTCTAGAATACCCGATGCGTTAGAATCGGGCCACAATCTATTATAGTATAAATATTATGGAATGGGGATAAAGGTTTTGAAATGTTTGGAAATTATTAATTTATACAATAAAATTAATTAGGAATTTCAGAATCACTGAACCTTGGTGGGACGATACACATGATTGGAAAACAAGGCTAGAAGGATACAATTTATTTGCAAGAAAAAGACTTGATAAATGAGGAGAAGATTTCGCATTGTGTGTTAGAAAAGCGTATATCTGCACAGAGATTGAAGCTTCAGAGACTGGGAGTTCTGTGGAAACTGTTTGGGTAAGAATACAAGGAGAGAACAATGGAAAGTACACCATTGTAGACATTTACTACAGGCCGCCTGTGCAAGCTGAAGATATGGATGAACTCTTTATGCATCAAATGGCCAAGTTCTCCAAAAATATGACATTGTTGTCTTGGAAGATTTCAACTATCCAGACATTTGTTGGGAATCTCTCTCAGGCAAAACTAACAGGACAAGCAAATTCGTATCCTCTCTTGCTGACAATTTTATCTTCCAAAAGGTAGGGGAGAAAACAAGGGGATTTGCTACCTTGGATCTCATTGTTATAAACAGGGAGGAAATGGATGAGGAGGTAAGAGTGGCTGGGACCCTAGGAGGTAGCGACCATGCTATTTCACAATTTTGTATAACTAGAGGATGAAGACCTGTGTACACTCACATGTCAAGGTTGGATTTCAGAAAGGCAGATTGTATGGGACTCTGAAGAGAATCGGAGTGATCCAATGGCTGGATATCTTTAAGGACAAAAATGTCCAGAAGGATGGGAAATCTTGAAAAATTAGATTCTCAAAGCACAATCGTTAACAATTGCGAAAAGAGGGACAAATAGGAAGCATTTAAGGAAACCAGGATGGATGAACACAGAACTTAAACACATACTTAAAAGGAAGAAAGAAATGTTATCAAATGGAAAGAGGGAGGCATATCTAAAGAAGAATATAATGCTGTCTGCAGAAACCGGCAGGGCACAAACCAGATTAACTAAAGCTGGCATTGAATTAATGCTTGCAAGAGACGTCAAAAGCAATAAAAAAGAATTTTGGGGATATGTCAAAAGTAAAATAAAAGTCAAAGATGCTATAGGATTTTTACAGGATGAAAATGATGAAATGGTAAGAAAGGATGTTGAGAAGGCCGAACTTTTAAATTCCTATTTTGCATCTGTTTTCTCTCAGAAAGGAAATGTAACATCAACTGATTTTCACTGTCCTATTAAGGGAATAGAAGAATCCAGGATATCTATCAACAAAAAGATATTGAGGAAACACTTAGCTAACATAAATGAATTCAAGTCTCCGGCGTTAGGGTTGGCGGAACGCACCAAATATATTTATTAAGTGAGATTGGTGCGTTCGCAACCTGGGATCCACCATGCAGGAAAGAACCTGCTGCAAAGTGAATGGCGGCACTATATGGCGGTATGAACCAGCTCTGTTAGCTTCACAGAGCAGCCGAGAAGGCAAGGCTCTGTACCCTGTTAGACTTTCACAGAGGCACAGGCTAACCACCTAAATGAGAGCAGTCAGTGGTCATGCATGCACACAAAACTCCTCGCCGGAGGTGCCAGCATTCTAGGGGCTTATTGCAGCCAGGTCCCTGAACACACACAAACACAAACTCCTCGCCGGAGGTGCCAGCATTCTAGGGGCTTATTTTAGCTGGGTCCCTGAACACATGCAAACACATGACCACACTGGCGCAAAGCACATAACATAAGAAGATACTAGCGCATGGCCGTGCGGCCATGCGAGCCTTAAATAGTTGCAGCACGTACAGGACCTTTCAAAGAAGGACCAATGGAGTTACTGCAGTACCTGAGCATGTGACCCTAGATCTCCACTGAGAGATCTTGCCCTGGGCATGCTCAGTGCGTGCAAACAGGACTTAGTCCTAGCACCTACAGGACCTTCCAAGAAGGACCAATGGAAGTTACTGCAGTACCTGAGCATGTGACCCTAGATCTCCACTGAGAGATTCCCTGGGCATGCTCAGTGTGTGCAAAGCAGGACTTAGTCCCAGAAAAGCCTGCTCACCGCAGATCAGTGCAGGGTACAATAGCAGAGCCTGGAGAGGCAGCAGTAACCCTTTGCACAGTATCAGTCTCAGTGAGACGCTGGGAGCAACGTCTCTGCTGAGCAGGCTCCACTGCGGCCGATGCAGAATGGGAGACCGCAGCAGACATGGATCGAGATTCCCCCTGTGCAGCAGAGGAAACTCGACTCCTAACATCCGGGTCCAGAGTACTGAGGGAGATAGCAGAAGAAATTTTTGAACCACTCTCCATAATCTTTGAAAATTCTTGGAGAACAGGAGAAGTCCTAGAAGACTGGAGAAGAGCTAATGGTGTTCCTATCTTCAAAAAGGGGAAGAAGGTGGACCCAGAGAACAATAGGCAGGTGAGCCTGCCGTCTATACCAGGTAAGATATTTGAACAAATTATTAAACAACATGTATGTAAGTACTTGGATAAGAATGAAGTGATTAAACAGAGTCAGCATGGGTTTGTAATTATTAAGTCATGTCAGACTAACTTAATGTCCTTCTATGACAGAATCACTGACTAGTTGGATCAGGGAAATGCTGTAGATATAGTATATCTTGACTTCAGCAAAGTATTTGACAAAGTATCTCACACAATCCTTATTGAAAAATTGACCAAGTATGGAATGGACAAGACAACTGTTAGGTGGATTCATAACTGGCTTAGTGATCGGACCCAAAGAGTGGTGTTAAATGGCTGCACATCCAGTTGGAAGAATGTCTCAAGTGGGGTACCAAAGGGCTCTGTCCGGGGCCCTGAATTGTTCAACATCTTTATCAGTGATTTAGATGAAGGAATTGAGGGTAAACTGATTACATTTGCTGATGACACAAAGCTAGGAAGGATAGCTAATACTAGAGAAAAGAGAGATGATTCAAAAACGACATCTGGGCGATAAAAATGAAAAAAGCATATACAGAATGGGAGGAACAGGGCTAAACAACAGCACATGTGAAAAAGACTTGGGTATACTAATAAATCACAGACTGAACATGAGTCAACAAAGTGATGCAGCAGCAAAAAGGGCAAATACAATTCTGGGATGTATTAACAGAAGCATACAGTCTAGACCACGTGAAATCATTATTGCCCTCTACTCCTCTTTGGTCAGACCTCATCTGGAATACTGTGTCCAGATTTGGGCATCACATTTAAAAAAATACATCAACAACCTTTAGCAAGTTCAGAGAAGAGCGACCAGAATGGTGACTGATCTGCAAACGATGTCCTATGAGGAACGTTTACAGGATTTGGGAATGTTTAGCTTGCAAAAAAGACTGAGAGGAGGCTTAATAGCTGTCTACAAATATTTCAAGGGCTGTCACATTGTCTGGGATGATTTAGTGAATCCTGCTTTGAGCAGGGGGTTGGACCAGATGACCCAGGAATTCCCTTCCAACTCTACCATTCTATGATTCTATAAGAATCCAAATTAAAGCACAGCGTAATTGAAACATTGAAATATTTTATTAGCAATGGCAGTAGGGTTAATTTCTGGGGCAAACTATACTTTGGATACTGTGGACATATATTTTTGAAATGGTATGGGTTGCTTTGTTGTAAAGTTGCATCTCACCGATAAATATATCTGTTAAAATGTATTTTAGGTAGAACACATTACAAAGGTTCAGTCTTTCTCTGTCTGACCAACACAGATCTGTCTAAAATAACAAAGTTAATATATTTTTTCCAGCTCATAAGTCAATGTGTAAGAGATCCTCAAGACTTACCTAATCATTATGTAGGCTACAGAATGCTTACTATGTACAGAGATTTATTGTTTTAGAAAAACAGTGTTAATTGAGATTGGTCTTCTAATAATACAACATTCTTTTAGTGAACAGAGCCATAATTTTGTAATATTTAGCATGTCAGTCACAACTTTACAATGCCTTGCAGAAGAAAGGAAGCAAGTGAACAGAGAAATCATCTCGTCAAATGATGCAGTATAAAGAAAAATGTACAATGGCTGACGGCAAAGTCAGGAGGAGTCTGGGGAGTAAACCGTGAATGATGTGGTGTTCTATATTATATCATTTAAATCGTGCAAACTGAACACCTAATGCACAACATAAAACAATCCTTTTACCATTGTTTGCAATAATAACATGTAATAAGCTCATCTTTGAAATGGAAGTGAAAGAAATTGATTAGGACTGAATTATTGGAGTCTGAGATTACAAGGCTGTAGCTAACTTTTGCCTACAGTAGGACATTATACGTATGTATTGTATGTTTTGTAAAGCTAGATCTGCTATAATTTCTTAACAGTAAATATAAAAAATATGATAAAATAGATAGTGCCGGTATAAAAAAATAACAAATTCTGCCTCTAGCCTGCTTCTACATTGATATCTAATAGCCATTTAGAACTGTTAGACAGAAATTACTATTTGCATTATAAAGAAAGAAACTTTAACTGTTTTATAGTCTGTAAATAAAGCATTATGGCAAAGTAGTTTTTTTTAGTAGTCTACTAAAAGCCAGCTGGTCATCAAACACTTTGGGGCACAATTTTAAAAAAAGCCTACAAAAGTAATAAATTATAAATCATAAACTACAAAACTTCTTCTAAGTGCACTTCGTTATCAATGCTGGTTTCAAAGGGTCTCTATGCAGTGCAATGACTACAAAGTTCTTAGGTTCTGTGATTGCAAAACAAGCCCAAATCATATGAGGTGTTTGTGCTTAATTTTCAAGAAAAATAGAACACGATTTTATATCCAAACATCTACATTTTGGTTTCGTATGCCAATAGAACTCTGTTCCAGGACTCGCATTGTCTGTTCAGATGCAACTTTGCTAACTCTTGCAGTTTGGCTCAGCGCACATTTATCCTGAGTAGGGTTGAGTGAAACGGGTCGTTCATTTTCAAAAGTCGCCGACTTTTGGCAAAGTCGGGTTTCATGAAACCCGATCCGACCCCTGTGCGGGGTCGGCCATGCGGTACGCGACTTTCGCGCCAAAGTCGCATTTCAATGACGCGAAAAGCGCCATTTCTCAGCCAATGAAGGTAAACACAGAGTGTGGGCAGCGTGATGACATAGGTTCTGGTCCCCACCATATTAGAGAAGGGCATTGCAGTGATTGGCTTGCTGTCTGCGGCGTCACAGGGGCTATAAAGGGGCGTTCCCGCCGACCGCCATGTTACTGCTGCTGATCTGAGCTTAGGGAGAGGTTGCTGCCGCTTCGTCAGAAGCAGGGATAGCATTAGGCAGGGTCCATTAACCACCAAACCGCTTGTGCTGTAGCGATTTCCACTGCCCAACACCACCTTCGGTGTGCAGGGACAGTGGAAGCTACATTTTTTTTTTTTCCCTCAGCGCTGTAGCTCATTGGGCTGCCCTAGAAGGCTCCCTGATAGCTGCATTGCTGTGTGTACGCCGCTGTGCAAACCAACTGCTTTTTTCAAAGCACAAATCCTGTTGTTCCTTCCTTTCTGCACAGCTATCTTGTTTGTTTGTCCACACTTTTTATTTAATTTGTGCATCAGTCCACTCCTTATTGCTGCCTGCCATACCTGGCTGAGATTACTGCAGGGAGATAGTAATTCAAGGACAGTTCCTTTTTTTTTTTTTTTTTTTTTTTGTGGGAGATTAAGATTGGCATTTCTGCTAGAGTGCCATCCCTGTCTGTGCCATCTCTCACTCAGTGGGCCATAGAAAGCCTATTTATTTTTTTGCTAGATTTGGGTTCTAAAATCTACCTGAAAAAATCACTACATCAATCAGTGGGAGAAAAATATTGGCCTCAGGGCTTGTGTGCCACTCCTGACTCCTGTGTGTGCCATCTCTCAGTCAGTGGGCTATAGAAAGCCTATTTATTTTTTTGCTTGATTTGGGTTCCAAAATCTACCTGAAAAAATCACTACATCAATCAGTGGGAGAAAAATATTGGCCTCAGGGCTTGTGTGCCACTCCTGACTCCTGTGTGCATCATCACTCACTCAGTGGGCCATAGAAAAGCTATTTTTTTTTTTTTTGCTTTATTTGGGTTCTAAATTCTACCTGAAAAAATCAATAAATCAATCAGTGGGAGATTAATATTGGCCTTTGGGCTTGTGTGCCAGTCCTAAGCGTGCCATCTCTCTCACAAATAGTGGGCCATAGAAAGCCTATTTTTTTTTTTTTTTGGGTTTTATAAATTCTCCCTGAAAAAAAAAAGGGAGATTAATATTGGCCTTTGGGCTTGTGTGCCAGTCCTAAGCGTGCCATCTCTCTCTCTCAGATAGTGGGCCATAGAAAGCCTATTTATTATTTTTTTTATTGGGTTTATAAATTTTCTCTGAAAAAAAAAAAAAAAAGTGGGAGATTAATATTGGCCTCTGGGCTTGTGTGCCAGTCCTGAGCGTGCCATCTCTCTCACAAATAGTGGGCCATAGAAAGCCTATTTATTTATTTTTTTTTTGGTTTTATAAATTCTCCCTGAAAAAAAAAAGGGAGATTAATATTGGCCTTTGGGCTTGTGTGCCAGTCCTAAGCGTGCCACCTCTCTCTCTCAGATAGTGGGCCATAGAAAGCCTATTTATTATTTTTTTTATTGGGTTTATAAATTTTCCCTGAAAAAAAAAAAAAAAAAGTGGGAGATTAATATTGGCCTCTGGGCTTGTGTGCCAGTCCTGAGCGTGCCATCTCTCTCACAAATAGTGGGCCATAGAAAGCCTATTTATTTTTTTGGTTGATTTGGGTTCTAAATTCTACCTGAAAAAATCAATAAATCAATCAGTGGGAGATAAATATTGGCCTCTGGGCTTGTGTGCCACTCCTGACTCCTGTGTGCGTCATCTCTCATTCAGTGGGCCATAGAAAGCCTATTTTTTGTTTTATTTGTTTTCTAAATTCTCCCTGAAAAAATCATTTTATTTTATTTGGTTTCTAAATTCTTCCTGAAAAAATTATTTTTTTTTATTATTTTTTTTTTCTAAAGTCTCCCTGAAAAAAAAAAAAAAATCAAATCAGTGGGAGATTAATATTGCCCTTTCTGCTTGTGTGCCAGTCTTGACTCCTGGGTGTGCCATCTCTCTCTCTCTCTCCAATTGTGGGCCATAGAAAGCCTATTATTTTTTTTGCTTGATTTGGGTTCCAAAATCTACCTGAAAAAATCAATAAATCAATCAGTGGGAGATAAATATTGGCCTCTGGGCTTGTGTGCCACTCCTGACTCCTGTGTGCGTCATCTCTCACTCAGTGGGCCATAGAAAGCCTATTTTTTGTTTTATTTGTTTTCTAAATTCTCCCTGAAAAAATCATTTTATTTTATTTGGTTTCTAAGTTCTTCCTGAAAAAATCATTTTTTTTTATTATTTTTTTTTTCTAAAGTCTCCCTGAAAAAAAAAAAAAAATCAAATCAGTGGGAGATTAATATTGCCCTTTCTGCTTGTGTGCCAGTCTTGACTCCTGGGTGTGCCATCTCTCTCTCTCTCTCCAATTGTGGGCCATAGAAAGCCTATTATTTTTTTTGCTTGATTTGGGTTCCAAAATCTACCTGAAAAAATCACTAAATCAATCAGTGGGAGATAAATATTTACATTTGTGCTTCAGTGACAGTCCTGCGTGTGTGGCATCTCTCTCATTTGTTGCCACCAAAAACAGAGTGTGTAACATTGTGCCTGATTTTCCTTGCGGTCTCACCCACCTGTAAAGGGGTAGCTAAATCATACTGAAGTTATAGCTCACCGTGTAAGTTGTGTGACAGCAACAAATACCGTTAGTTTGGTTACGTTTTTAAAACAATTAGGAAGTCTGGTGGAAGAGGTCGTGGCCGGGGGCGTTCATTGTCAGCTGGTAATGAGGGTAGTGGTAGTGGTGGAGCATCAGGTGGTCGTGGGAAAAAAAATATTGCACCTAAGTCTGGAGCTGTGGAGCCAGGTTCGTCGTCTGGCTACACAAGGCCTCGAACGCTCCCTTTTCTGGGAGTAGGAAAACCGCTTTTAAAGCCGGAGCAGCAAGAGCAAGTTTTGGCTTATCTTGCTGACTCAGCCTCTAGCTCTTTTGCCTCCTCTCGTGAAACTGGTAAATGTAAAAGCAGCGCGTCGTTAGTGGATGTTCACGGTCAGGGACAAGTCGCTTCCTTGTCCTCTTCAGCAAAAACAACAACAGAGAAGAATGGAAACAGGAACACATGGGCTACTTGCACAGTGAACAAGTCTGTATGATCATGTTCACACACCACCAAGAAACCTGAAGACACAAAAGAGAATAGTAAAACCAAAAACACTCAGTTTGAAAAAATGTTGCAGTAATCCGCAAGTGCTAGTAAAAGATGTAAAAAACAGGGTATTTGGTTGATACGTTTTTTGCAAAAAATGTATACTAAGCTGCTCTACCAATCTTCACGGTATACCCTTATCAGAGCAGTCCTAACTAATGTATGCAATCCCTATCTGATGTATTTAAAAACCTGATCATCTGTATATAACCTGTGTGAACAGGGTTCAGAGAGGAAAAATCCATGTGTGCATACAGGGTAGAACAGCTTTTGCGCAGATAGCCCAAGAGGAGTGGTGGAACTCCCCAGTCTTGTAGACACAAGAGAACAATTATGGAAACAGGAACACATGGGCTACTTGCACAGTGAACAAGTCTGTATGATCATGTTCACACACCACCAAGAAACCTGAAGACACAAAAGAGAATAGTAAAACCAAAAACACTCAGTTTGAAAAAATGTTGCAGTAATCCGCAAGTGCTAGTAAAAGATGTAAAAAACAGGGTATTTGGTTGATACGTTTTTTGCAAAAAATGTATACTAAGCTGCTCTACCAATCTTCACGGTATACCCTTATCAGAGCAGTCCTAACTAATGTATGCAATCCCTATCTGATGTATTTAAAAACCTGATCATCTGTATATAACCTGTGTGAACAGGGTTCAGAGAGGAAAAATCCATGTGTGCATACAGGGTAGAACAGCTTTTGTGCAGATAGCCCAAGAGGAGTGGTGGAACTCCCCAGTCTTGTAGACACAAGAGAACAATTATGGAAACAGGAACACATGGGCTACTTGCACAGTGAACAAGTCTGTATGATCATGTTCACACACCACCAAGAAACCTGAAGACACAAAAGAGAATAGTAAAACCAAAAACACTCAGTTTGAAAAAATGTTGCAGTAATCCGCAAGTGCTAGTAAAAGATGTAAAAAACAGGGTATTTGGTTGATACGTTTTTTGCAAAAAATGTATACTAAGCTGCTCTACCAATCTTCACGGTATACCCTTATCAGAGCAGTCCTAACTAATGTATGCAATCCCTATCTGATGTATTTAAAAACCTGATCATCTGTATATAACCTGTGTGAACAGGGTTCAGAGAGGAAAAATCCATGTGTGCATACAGGGTAGAACAGCTTTTGTGCAGATAGCCCAAGAGGAGTGGTGGAACTCCCCAGTCTTGTAGACACAAGAGAACAATTATGGAAACAGGAACACATGGGCTACTTGCACAGTGAACAAGTCTGTATGATCATGTTCACACACCACCAAGAAACCTGAAGACACAAAAGAGAATAGTAAAACCAAAAACACTCAGTTTGAAAAAATGTTGCAGTAATCCGCAAGTGCTAGTAAAAGATGTAAAAAACAGGGTATTTGGTTGATACGTTTTTTGCAAAAAATGTATACTAAGCTGCTCTACCAATCTTCACGGTATACCCTTATCAGAGCAGTCCTAACTAATGTATGCAATCCCTATCTGATGTATTTAAAAACCTGATCATCTGTATATAACCTGTGTGAACAGGGTTCAGAGAGGAAAAATCCATGTGTGCATACAGGGTAGAACAGCTTTTGTGCAGATAGCCCAAGAGGAGTGGTGGAACTCCCCAGTCTTGTAGACACAAGAGAACAATTATGGAAACAGGAACACATGGGCTACTTGCACAGTGAACAAGTCTGTATGATCATGTTCACACACCACCAAGAAACCTGAAGACACAAAAGAGAATAGTAAAACCAAAAACACTCAGTTTGAAAAAATGTTGCAGTAATCCGCAAGTGCTAGTAAAAGATGTAACAAACAGGGTATTTGGTTGATATGTTTTTTGCAAAAAATGTATACTAAGCTGCTCTACCAATCTTCACGGTATACCCTTATCAGAGCAGTCCTAACTAAAGTATGCAATCCCTATCTGATGTATTTAAAAACCTGATCATCTGTATATAACCTGTGTGAACAGGGTTCAGAGAGGAAAAATCCATGTGTGCATACAGGGTAGAACAGCTTTTGTGCAGATAGCCCAAGAGGAGTGGTGGAACTCCCCAGTCTTGTAGACACAAGAGAACAATTATGGAAACAGGAACACATGGGCTACTTGCACAGTGAACAAGTCTGTATGATCATGTTCACACACCACCAAGAAACCTGAAGACACAAAAGAGAATAGTAAAACCAAAAACACTCAGTTTGAAAAAATGTTGCAGTAATCCGCAAGTGCTAGTAAAAGATGTAAAAAACAGGGTATTTGGTTGATACGTTTTTTGCAAAAAATGTATACTAAGCTGCTCTACCAATCTTCACGGTATACCCTTATCAGAGCAGTCCTAACTAATGTATGCAATCCCTATCTGATGTATTTAAAAACCTGATCATCTGTATATAACCTGTGTGAACAGGGTTCAGAGAGGAAAAATCCATGTGTGCATACAGGGTAGAACAGCTTTTGTGCAGATAGCCCAAGAGGAGTGGTGGAACTCCCCAGTCTTGTAGACACAAGAGAACAATTATGGAAACAGGAACACATGGGCTACTTGCACAGTGAACAAGTCTGTATGATCATGTTCACACACCACCAAGAAACCTGAAGACACAAAAGAGAATAGTAAAACCAAAAACACTCAGTTTGAAAAAATGTTGCAGTAATCCGCAAGTGCTAGTAAAAGATGTAAAAAACAGGGTATTTGGTTGATACGTTTTTTGCAAAAAATGTATACTAAGCTGCTCTACCAATCTTCACGGTATACCCTTATCAGAGCAGTCCTAACTAATGTATGCAATCCCTATCTGATGTATTTAAAAACCTGATCATCTGTATATAACCTGTGTGAACAGGGTTCAGAGAGGAAAAATCCATGTGTGCATACAGGGTAGAACAGCTTTTGTGCAGATAGCCCAAGAGGAGTGGTGGAACTCCCCAGTCTTGTAGACACAAGAGAACAATTATGGAAACAGGAACACATGGGCTACTTGCACAGTGAACAAGTCTGTATGATCATGTTCACACACCACCAAGAAACCTGAAGACACAAAAGAGAATAGTAAAACCAAAAACACTCAGTTTGAAAAAATGTTGCAGTAATCCGCAAGTGCTAGTAAAAGATGTAACAAACAGGGTATTTGGTTGATATGTTTTTTGCAAAAAATGTATACTAAGCTGCTCTACCAATCTTCACGGTATACCCTTATCAGAGCAGTCCTAACTAAAGTATGCAATCCCTATCTGATGTATTTAAAAACCTGATCATCTGTATATAACCTGTGTGAACAGGGTTCAGAGAGGAAAAATCCATGTGTGCATACAGGGTAGAACAGCTTTTGTGCAGATAGCCCAAGAGGAGTGGTGGAACTCCCCAGTCTTGTAGACACAAGAGAACAATTATGGAAACAGGAACACATGGGCTACTTGCACAGTGAACAAGTCTGTATGATCATGTTCACACACCACCAAGAAACCTGAAGACACAAAAGAGAATAGTAAAACCAAAAACACTCAGTTTGAAAAAATGTTGCAGTAATCCGCAAGTGCTAGTAAAAGATGTAAAAAACAGGGTATTTGGTTGATACGTTTTTTGCAATAAATGTATACTAAGCTGCTCTACCAATCTTCACGGTATACCCTTATCAGAGCAGTCCTAACTAATGTATGCAATCCCTATCTGATGTATTTAAAAACCTGATCATCTGTATATAACCTGTGTGAACAGGGTTCAGAGAGGAAAAATCCATGTGTGCATACAGGGTAGAACAGCTTTTGTGCAGATAGCCCAAGAGGAGTGGTGGAACTCCCCAGTCTTGTAGACACAAGAGAACAATTATGGAAACAGGAACACATGGGCTACTTGCACAGTGAACAAGTCTGTATGATCATGTTCACACACCACCAAGAAACCTGAAGACACAAAAGAGAATAGTAAAACCAAAAACACTCAGTTTGAAAAAATGTTGCAGTAATCCGCAAGTGCTAGTAAAAGATGTAAAAAACAGGGTATTTGGTTGATACGTTTTTTGCAAAAAATGTATACTAAGCTGCTCTACCAATCTTCACGGTATACCCTTATCAGAGCAGTCCTAACTAATGTATGCAATCCCTATCTGATGTATTTAAAAACCTGATCATCTGTATATAACCTGTGTGAACAGGGTTCAGAGAGGAAAAATCCATGTGTGCATACAGGGTAGAACAGCTTTTGTGCAGATAGCCCAAGAGGAGTGGTGGAACTCCCCAGTCTTGTAGACACAAGAGAACAATTATGGAAACAGGAACACATGGGCTACTTGCACAGTGAACAAGTCTGTATGATCATGTTCACACACCACCAAGAAACCTGAAGACACAAAAGAGAATAGTAAAACCAAAAACACTCAGTTTGAAAAAATGTTGCAGTAATCCGCAAGTGCTAGTAAAAGATGTAAAAAACAGGGTATTTGGTTGATACGTTTTTTGCAAAAAATGTATACTAAGCTGCTCTACCAATCTTCACGGTATACCCTTATCAGAGCAGTCCTAACTAATGTATGCAATCCCTATCTGATGTATTTAAAAACCTGATCATCTGTATATAACCTGTGTGAACAGGGTTCAGAGAGGAAAAATCCATGTGTGCATACAGGGTAGAACAGCTTTTGTGCAGATAGCCCAAGAGGAGTGGTGGAACTCCCCAGTCTTGTAGACACAAGAGAACAATTATGGAAACAGGAACACATGGGCTACTTGCACAGTGAACAAGTCTGTATGATCATGTTCACACACCACCAAGAAACCTGAAGACACAAAAGAGAATAGTAAAACCAAAAACACTCAGTTTGAAAAAATGTTGCAGTAATCCGCAAGTGCTAGTAAAAGATGTAAAAAACAGGGTATTTGGTTGATACGTTTTTTGCAAAAAATGTATACTAAGCTGCTCTACCAATCTTCACGGTATACCCTTATCAGAGCAGTCCTAACTAATGTATGCAATCCCTATCTGATGTATTTAAAAACCTGATCATATGTATATAACCTGTGTGAACAGGGTTCAGAGAGGAAAAATCCATGTGTGCATACAGGGTAGAACAGCTTTTGTGCAGATAGCCCAAGAGGAGTGGTGGAACTCCCCAGTCTTGTAGACACAAGAGAACAATTATGGAAACAGGAACACATGGGCTACTTGCACAGTGAACAAGTCTGTATGATCATGTTCACACACCACCAAGAAACCTGAAGACACAAAAGAGAATAGTAAAACCAAAAACACTCAGTTTGAAAAAATGTTGCAGTAATCCGCAAGTGCTAGTAAAAGATGTAAAAAACAGGGTATTTGGTTGATACGTTTTTTGCAAAAAATGTATACTAAGCTGCTCTACCAATCTTCACGGTATACCCTTATCAGAGCAGTCCTAACTAATGTATGCAATCCCTATCTGATGTATTTAAAAACCTGATCATCTGTATATAACCTGTGTGAACAGGGTTCAGAGAGGAAAAATCCATGTGTGCATACAGGGTAGAACAGCTTTTGTGCAGATAGCCCAAGAGGAGTGGTGGAACTCCCCAGTCTTGTAGACACAAGAGAACAATTATGGAAACAGGAACACATGGGCTACTTGCACAGTGAACAAGTCTGTATGATCATGTTCACACACCACCAAGAAACCTGAAGACACAAAAGAGAATAGTAAAACCAAAAACACTCAGTTTGAAAAAATGTTGCAGTAATCCGCAAGTGCTAGTAAAAGATGTAAAAAACAGGGTATTTGGTTGATACGTTTTTTGCAAAAAATGTATACTAAGCTGCTCTACCAATCTTCACGGTATACCCTTATCAGAGCAGTCCTAACTAATGTATGCAATCCCTATCTGATGTATTTAAAAACCTGATCATCTGTATATAACCTGTGTGAACAGGGTTCAGAGAGGAAAAATCCATGTGTGCATACAGGGTAGAACAGCTTTTGTGCAGATAGCCCAAGAGGAGTGGTGGAACTCCCCAGTCTTGTAGACACAAGAGAACAATTATGGAAACAGGAACACATGGGCTACTTGCACAGTGAACAAGTCTGTATGATCATGTTCACACACCACCAAGAAACCTGAAGACACAAAAGAGAATAGTAAAACCAAAAACACTCAGTTTGAAAAAATATTGCAGTAATCCGCAAGTGCTAGTAAAAGATGTAAAAAACAGGGTATTTGGTTGATACGTTTTTTGCAAAAAATGTATACTAAGCTGCTCTACCAATCTTCACGGTATACCCTTATCAGAGCAGTCCTAACTAATGTATGCAATCCCTATCTGATGTATTTAAAAACCTGATCATCTGTATATAAGTATACATTTTTTGCAAAAAACGTATCAACCAAATACCCTGTTTTTTACATCTTTTACTAGCACTTGCGGATTACTGCAACATTTTTTCAAACTGAGTGTTTTTGGTTTTACTATTCTCTTTTGTGTCTTCAGGTTTCTTGGTGGTGTGTGAACATGATCATACAGACTTGTTCACTGTGCAAGTAGCCCATGTGTTCCTGTTTCCATAATTGTTCTCTTGTGTCTACAAGACTGGGGAGTTCCACCACTCCTCTTGGGCTATCTGCGCAAAAGCTGTTCTACCCTGTATGCACACATGGATTTTTCCTCTCTGAACCCTGTTCACACAGGTTATATACAGATGATCAGGTTTTTAAATACATCAGATAGGGATTGCATACATTAGTTAGGACTGCTCTGATAAGGGTATACCGTGAAGATTGGTAGAGCAGCTTAGTATACATTTTTTGCAAAAAACGTATCAACCAAATACCCTGTTTTTTACATCTTTTACTAGCACTTGCGGATTACTGCAACATTTTTTCAAACTGAGTGTTTTTGGTTTTACTATTCTCTTTTGTGTCTTCAGGTTTCTTGGTGGTGTGTGAACATGATCATACAGACTTGTTCACTGTGCAAGTAGCCCATGTGTTCCTGTTTCCATAATTGTTCTCTTGTGTCTACAAGACTGGGGAGTTCCACCACTCCTCTTGGGCTATCTGCACAAAAGCTGTTCTACCCTGTATGCACACATGGATTTTTCCTCTCTGAACCCTGTTCACACAGGTTATATACAGATGATCAGGTTTTTAAATACATCAGATAGGGATTGCATACATTAGTTAGGACTGCTCTGATAAGGGTATACCGTGAAGATTGGTAGAGCAGCTTAGTATACATTTTTTGCAAAAAACGTATCAACCAAATACCCTGTTTTTTACATCTTTTACTAGCACTTGCGGATTACTGCAACATTTTTTCAAACTGAGTGTTTTTGGTTTTACTATTCTCTTTTGTGTCTTCAGGTTTCTTGGTGGTGTGTGAACATGATCATACAGACTTGTTCACTGTGCAAGTAGCCCATGTGTTCCTGTTTCCATAATTGTTCTCTTGTGTCTACAAGACTGGGGAGTTCCACCACTCCTCTTGGGCTATCTGCACAAAAGCTGTTCTACCCTGTATGCACACATGGATTTTTCCTCTCTGAACCCTGTTCACACAGGTTATATACAGATGATCAGGTTTTTAAATACATCAGATAGGGATTGCATACATTAGTTAGGACTGCTCTGATAAGGGTATACCGTGAAGATTGGTAGAGCAGCTTAGTATACATTTTTTGCAAAAAACGTATCAACCAAATACCCTGTTTTTTACATCTTTTACTAGCACTTGCGGATTACTGCAACATTTTTTCAAACTGAGTGTTTTTGGTTTTACTATTCTCTTTTGTGTCTTCAGGTTTCTTGGTGGTGTGTGAACATGATCATACAGACTTGTTCACTGTGCAAGTAGCCCATGTGTTCCTGTTTCCATAATTGTTCTCTTGTGTCTACAAGACTGGGGAGTTCCACCACTCCTCTTGGGCTATCTGCACAAAAGCTGTTCTACCCTGTATGCACACATGGATTTTTCCTCTCTGAACCCTGTTCACACAGGTTATATACAGATGATCAGGTTTTTAAATACATCAGATAGGGATTGCATACATTAGTTAGGACTGCTCTGATAAGGGTATACCGTGAAGATTGGTAGAGCAGCTTAGTATACATTTTTTGCAAAAAACGTATCAACCAAATACCCTGTTTTTTACATCTTTTACTAGCACTTGCGGATTACTGCAACATTTTTTCAAACTGAGTGTTTTTGGTTTTACTATTCTCTTTTGTGTCTTCAGGTTTCTTGGTGGTGTGTGAACATGATCATACAGACTTGTTCACTGTGCAAGTAGCCCATGTGTTCCTGTTTCCATAATTGTTCTCTTGTGTCTACAAGACTGGGGAGTTCCACCACTCCTCTTGGGCTATCTGCACAAAAGCTGTTCTACCCTGTATGCACACATGGATTTTTCCTCTCTGAACCCTGTTCACACAGGTTATATACAGATGATCAGGTTTTTAAATACATCAGATAGGGATTGCATACATTAGTTAGGACTGCTCTGATAAGGGTATACCGTGAAGATTGGTAGAGCAGCTTAGTATACATTTTTTGCAAAAAACGTATCAACCAAATACCCTGTTTTTTACATCTTTTACTAGCACTTGCGGATTACTGCAACATTTTTTCAAACTGAGTGTTTTTGGTTTTACTATTCTCTTTTGTGTCTTCAGGTTTCTTGGTGGTGTGTGAACATGATCATACAGACTTGTTCACTGTGCAAGTAGCCCATGTGTTCCTGTTTCCATAATTGTTCTCTTGTGTCTACAAGACTGGAGAGTTCCACCACTCCTCTTGGGCTATCTGCACAAAAGCTGTTCTACCCTGTATGCACACATGGATTTTTCCTCTCTGAACCCTGTTCACACAGGTTATATACAGATGATCAGGTTTTTAAATACATCAGATAGGGATTGCATACATTAGTTAGGACTGCTCTGATAAGGGTATACCGTGAAGATTGGTAGAGCAGCTTAGTATACATTTTTTGCAAAAAACGTATCAACCAAATACCCTGTTTTTTACATCTTTTACTAGCACTTGCGGATTACTGCAACATTTTTTCAAACTGAGTGTTTTTGGTTTTACTATTCTCTTTTGTGTCTTCAGGTTTCTTGGTGGTGTGTGAACATGATCATACAGACTTG
Organism: Ranitomeya imitator; assembly: GCF_032444005.1. Lineage (NCBI taxonomy): Eukaryota > Metazoa > Chordata > Amphibia > Anura > Dendrobatidae > Ranitomeya > Ranitomeya imitator. The sequence continues at coordinate 158,941,567 of NC_091285.1, read as the reverse complement.
TTCACTGTGCAAGTAGCCCATGTGTTCCTGTTTCCATAATTGTTCTCTTGTGTCTACAAGACTGGGGAGTTCCACCACTCCTCTTGGGCTATCTGCACAAAAGCTGTTCTACCCTGTATGCACACATGGATTTTTCCTCTCTGAACCCTGTTCACACAGGTTATATACAGATGATCAGGTTTTTAAATACATCAGATAGGGATTGCATACATTAGTTAGGACTGCTCTGATAAGGGTATACCGTGAAGATTGGTAGAGCAGCTTAGTATACATTTTTTGCAAAAAACGTATCAACCAAATACCCTGTTTTTTACATCTTTTACTAGCACTTGCGGATTACTGCAACATTTTTTCAAACTGAGTGTTTTTGGTTTTACTATTCTCTTTTGTGTCTTCAGGTTTCTTGGTGGTGTGTGAACATGATCATACAGACTTGTTCACTGTGCAAGTAGCCCATGTGTTCCTGTTTCCATAATTGTTCTCTTGTGTCTACAAGACTGGGGAGTTCCACCACTCCTCTTGGGCTATCTGCACAAAAGCTGTTCTACCCTGTATGCACACATGGATTTTTCCTCTCTGAACCCTGTTCACACAGGTTATATACAGATGATCAGGTTTTTAAATACATCAGATAGGGATTGCATACATTAGTTAGGACTGCTTTGATAAGGGTATACCGTGAAGATTGGTAGAGCAGCTTAGTATACATTTTTTGCAAAAAACGTATCAACCAAATACCCTGTTTTTTACATCTTTTCCTAGCACTTGCGGATTACTGCAACATTTTTTCAAACTGAGTGTTTTTGGTTTTACTATTCTCTTTTGTGTCTTCAGGTTTCTTGGTGGTGTGTGAACATGATCATACAGACTTGTTCACTGTGCAAGTAGCCCATGTGTTCCTGTTTCCATAATTGTTCTCTTGTGTCTACAAGACTGGGGAGTTCCACCACTCCTCTTGGGCTATCTGCACAAAAGCTGTTCTACCCTGTATGCACACATGGATTTTTCCTCTCTGAACCCTGTTCACACAGGTTATATACAGATGATCAGGTTTTTAAATACATCAGATAGGGATTGCATACATTAGTTAGGACTGCTCTGATAAGGGTATACCGTGAAGATTGGTAGAGCAGCTTAGTATACATTTTTTGCAAAAAACGTATCAACCAAATACCCTGTTTTTTACATCTTTTACTAGCACTTGCGGATTACTGCAACATTTTTTCAAACTGAGTGTTTTTGGTTTTACTATTCTCTTTTGTGTCTTCAGGTTTCTTGGTGGTGTGTGAACATGATCATACAGACTTGTTCACTGTGCAAGTAGCCCATGTGTTCCTGTTTCCATAATTGTTCTCTTGTGTCTACAAGACTGGGGAGTTCCACCACTCCTCTTGGGCTATCTGCACAAAAGCTGTTCTACCCTGTATGCACACATGGATTTTTCCTCTCTGAACCCTGTTCACACAGGTTATATACAGATGATCAGGTTTTTAAATACATCAGATAGGGATTGCATACATTAGTTAGGACTGCTCTGATAAGGGTATACCGTGAAGATTGGTAGAGCAGCTTAGTATACATTTTTTGCAAAAAACGTATCAACCAAATACCCTGTTTTTTACATCTTTTACTAGCACTTGCGGATTACTGCAACATTTTTTCAAACTGAGTGTTTTTGGTTTTACTATTCTCTTTTGTGTCTTCAGGTTTCTTGGTGGTGTGTGAACATGATCATACAGACTTGTTCACTGTGCAAGTAGCCCATGTGTTCCTGTTTCCATAATTGTTCTCTTGTGTCTACAAGACTGGGGAGTTCCACCACTCCTCTTGGGCTATCTGCACAAAAGCTGTTCTACCCTGTATGCACACATGGATTTTTCCTCTCTGAACCCTGTTCACACAGGTTATATACAGATGATCAGGTTTTTAAATACATCAGATAGGGATTGCATACATTAGTTAGGACTGCTCTGATAAGGGTATACCATGAAGATTGGTAGAGCAGCTTAGTATACATTTTTTGCAAAAAACGTATCAACCAAATACCCTGTTTTTTACATCTTTTACTAGCACTTGCGGATTACTGCAACATTTTTTCAAACTGAGTGTTTTTGGTTTTACTATTCTCTTTTGTGTCTTCAGGTTTCTTGGTGGTGTGTGAACATGATCATACAGACTTGTTCACTGTGCAAGTAGCCCATGTGTTCCTGTTTCCATAATTGTTCTCTTGTGTCTACAAGACTGGGGAGTTCCACCACTCCTCTTGGGCTATCTGCACAAAAGCTGTTCTACCCTGTATGCACACATGGATTTTTCCTCTCTGAACCCTGTTCACACAGGTTATATACAGATGATCAGGTTTTTAAATACATCAGATAGGGATTGCATACATTAGTTAGGACTGCTCTGATAAGGGTATACCGTGAAGATTGGTAGAGCAGCTTAGTATACATTTTTTGCAAAAAACGTATCAACCAAATACCCTGTTTTTTACATCTTTTACTAGCACTTGCGGATTACTGCAACATTTTTTCAAACTGAGTGTTTTTGGTTTTACTATTCTCTTTTGTGTCTTCAGGTTTCTTGGTGGTGTGTGAACATGATCATACAGACTTGTTCACTGTGCAAGTAGCCCATGTGTTCCTGTTTCCATAATTGTTCTCTTGTGTCTACAAGACTGGGGAGTTCCACCACTCCTCTTGGGCTATCTGCACAAAAGCTGTTCTACCCTGTATGCACACATGGATTTTTCCTCTCTGAACCCTGTTCACACAGGTTATATACAGATGATCAGGTTTTTAAATACATCAGATAGGGATTGCATACATTAGTTAGGACTGCTCTGATAAGGGTATACCGTGAAGATTGGTAGAGCAGCTTAGTATACATTTTTTGCAAAAAACGTATCAACCAAATACCCTGTTTTTTACATCTTTTACTAGCACTTGCGGATTACTGCAACATTTTTTCAAACTGAGTGTTTTTGGTTTTACTATTCTCTTTTGTGTCTTCAGGTTTCTTGGTGGTGTGTGAACATGATCATACAGACTTGTTCACTGTGCAAGTAGCCCATGTGTTCCTGTTTCCATAATTGTTCTCTTGTGTCTACAAGACTGGGGAGTTCCACCACTCCTCTTGGGCTATCTGCACAAAAGCTGTTCTACCCTGTATGCACACATGGATTTTTCCTCTCTGAACCCTGTTCACACAGGTTATATACAGATGATCAGGTTTTTAAATACATCAGATAGGGATTGCATACATTAGTTAGGACTGCTCTGATAAGGGTATACCGTGAAGATTGGTAGAGCAGCTTAGTATACATTTTTTGCAAAAAACGTATCAACCAAATACCCTGTTTTTTACATCTTTTACTAGCACTTGCGGATTACTGCAACATTTTTTCAAACTGAGTGTTTTTGGTTTTACTATTCTCTTTTGTGTCTTCAGGTTTCTTGGTGGTGTGTGAACATGATCATACAGACTTGTTCACTGTGCAAGTAGCCCATGTGTTCCTGTTTCCATAATTGTTCTCTTGTGTCTACAAGACTGGGGAGTTCCACCACTCCTCTTGGGCTATCTGCACAAAAGCTGTTCTACCCTGTATGCACACATGGATTTTTCCTCTCTGAACCCTGTTCACACAGGTTATATACAGATGATCAGGTTTTTAAATACATCAGATAGGGATTGCATACATTAGTTAGGACTGCTCTGATAAGGGTATACCGTGAAGATTGGTAGAGCAGCTTAGTATACATTTTTTGCAAAAAACGTATCAACCAAATACCCTGTTTTTTACATCTTTTACTAGCACTTGCGGATTACTGCAACATTTTTTCAAACTGAGTGTTTTTGGTTTTACTATTCTCTTTTGTGTCTTCAGGTTTCTTGGTGGTGTGTGAACATGATCATACAGACTTGTTCACTGTGCAAGTAGCCCATGTGTTCCTGTTTCCATAATTGTTCTCTTGTGTCTACAAGACTGGGGAGTTCCACCACTCCTCTTGGGCTATCTGCACAAAAGCTGTTCTACCCTGTATGCACACATGGATTTTTCCTCTCTGAACCCTGTTCACACAGGTTATATACAGATGATCAGGTTTTTAAATACATCAGATAGGGATTGCATACATTAGTTAGGACTGCTCTGATAAGGGTATACCGTGAAGATTGGTAGAGCAGCTTAGTATACATTTTTTGCAAAAAACGTATCAACCAAATACCCTGTTTTTTACATCTTTTACTAGCACTTGCGGATTACTGCAACATTTTTTCAAACTGAGTGTTTTTGGTTTTACTATTCTCTTTTGTGTCTTCAGGTTTCTTGGTGGTGTGTGAACATGATCATACAGACTTGTTCACTGTGCAAGTAGCCCATGTGTTCCTGTTTCCATAATTGTTCTCTTGTGTCTACAAGACTGGGGAGTTCCACCACTCCTCTTGGGCTATCTGCACAAAAGCTGTTCTACCCTGTATGCACACATGGATTTTTCCTCTCTGAACCCTGTTCACACAGGTTATATACAGATGATCAGGTTTTTAAATACATCAGATAGGGATTGCATACATTAGTTAGGACTGCTCTGATAAGGGTATACCGTGAAGATTGGTAGAGCAGCTTAGTATACATTTTTTGCAAAAAACGTATCAACCAAATACCCTGTTTTTTACATCTTTTACTAGCACTTGCGGATTACTGCAACATTTTTTCAAACTGAGTGTTTTTGGTTTTACTATTCTCTTTTGTGTCTTCAGGTTTCTTGGTGGTGTGTGAACATGATCATACAGACTTGTTCACTGTGCAAGTAGCCCATGTGTTCCTGTTTCCATAATTGTTCTCTTGTGTCTACAAGACTGGGGAGTTCCACCACTCCTCTTGGGCTATCTGCACAAAAGCTGTTCTACCCTGTATGCACACATGGATTTTTCCTCTCTGAACCCTGTTCACAGAGGTTATATACAGATGATCAGGTTTTTAAATACATCAGATAGGGATTGCATACATTAGTTAGGACTGCTCTGATAAGGGTATACCGTGAAGATTGGTAGAGCAGCTTAGTATACATTTTTTGCAAAAAACGTATCAACCAAATACCCTGTTTTTTACATCTTTTACTAGCACTTGCGGATTACTGCAACATTTTTTCAAACTGAGTGTTTTTGGTTTTACTAGTCTCTTTTGTGTCTTCAGGTTTCTTGGTGGTGTGTGAACATGATCATACAGACTTGTTCACTGTGCAAGTAGCCCATGTGTTCCTGTTTCCATAATTGTTCTCTTGTGTCTACAAGACTGGGGAGTTCCACCACTCCTCTTGGGCTATCTGCACAAAAGCTGTTCTACCCTGTATGCACACATGGATTTTTCCTCTCTGAACCCTGTTCACACAGGTTATATACAGATGATCAGGTTTTTAAATACATCAGATAGGGATTGCATACATTAGTTAGGACTGCTCTGATAAGGGTATACCGTGAAGATTGGTAGAGCAGCTTAGTATACATTTTTTGCAAAAAACGTATCAACCAAATACCCTGTTTTTTACATCTTTTACTAGCACTTGCGGATTACTGCAACATTTTTTCAAACTGAGTGTTTTTGGTTTTACTATTCTCTTTTGTGTCTTCAGGTTTCTTGGTGGTGTGTGAACATGATCATACAGACTTGTTCACTGTGCAAGTAGCCCATGTGTTCCTGTTTCCATAATTGTTCTCTTGTGTCTACAAGACTGGGGAGTTCCACCACTCCTCTTGGGCTATCTGCACAAAAGCTGTTCTACCCTGTATGCACACATGGATTTTTCCTCTCTGAACCCTGTTCACACAGGTTATATACAGATGATCAGGTTTTTAAATACATCAGATAGGGATTGCATACATTAGTTAGGACTGCTCTGATAAGGGTATACCGTGAAGATTGGTAGAGCAGCTTAGTATACATTTTTTGCAAAAAACGTATCAACCAAATACCCTGTTTTTTACATCTTTTACTAGCACTTGCGGATTACTGCAACATTTTTTCAAACTGAGTGTTTTTGGTTTTACTATTCTCTTTTGTGTCAACAGAGAAGAATGCAGCAGGCGACACAACGGGTTACTCCATGGAGCTCTTTACACATACCGTCCCTGGCTTAGAAAGTGAAGCAGTTAACAGTCCATGCCCATTACAAGTTGAATCTGACATGGAGTGCACTGATGCACAGCCACAGCCAGACTACTATGCTGGTCCTTTGACTCAGACCACAACATTGCCCTCGCAGGGTAATGATCAAGTATCAGACCCTGATGAGACTATGTTGCCCCATCACGAACGCTATACCACCGACCGACACGGTGACACAGACGAAGTTGCACACGAGCTACAAGAAGAGGTAATAGTTGACCCAGTTCTTGACCTCGATTGGCAGCCATTGAGGGAACAGGGTGCAGGCGGCAGCAGTTCTGAAGCGGAGGAGGAGGGGCCGCAGCAGGCATCAACATCGCAACAGGCTCCATCTGCCGGGCCCGTATCTTGCCCAAAACGCGTGGCAAAGCCAAAACCTGTTGGAGGACAGCGTGGCCATCCGGTTAAAGCTCAGTCTGCAATGCCTGAAAAGGTATCCGATGCTAGAAAGAGTGCAGTCTGGCATTTTTTTAAACAACATCCAATTGATCAGCGCAAAGTCATCTGTCAAAAATGTTCAACTACCTTAAGCAGAGGGCAGAATCTGAAAAGTCTCAATACAAGTTGCATGCATAGACATTTAACCACCATGCATTTGCAAGCTTGGAGTAACTACCAAACGTCCCTTAAGGTTGTAGCACCCTCGGCCAATGAAGCTAGTCATCAACGCAACATCCCTTCCGGCAGTGTAGGGCCACCATTTTCCGCACCACCTGCAGTATCTGTGCAGGTTTCTTTGCCAGGCCAAAGCAGTCAGGGTCAGGGAATCACCAGTTTCGTAGTAGGAAACACTGCATCTAGCGCACCGGCGGCAACAATACCATCTCCCACCGTCTCTCAGTCTGCCATGTCCACCGGCACCCCCGCTAGTTCCACGATCTCCAGCTCTCCAGTCCAGCTCACCCTACATGAGACTATGGTTAGAAAAAGGAAGTACTTAGCCTCGCATCCGCGTACACAGGGTTTGAACGCCCACATAGCTAGACTAATCTCGTTAGAGATGATGCCCTACCGGTTAGTTGAAAGCAAAGCTTTCAAAGCCCTGATGGACTACGCTGTACCACGCTACGAGCTACCCAGTCGACACTTTTTTCCAGAAAAGCCATCCCAGCCCTCCACCAGCATGATAAAGAGCGCATCGTCCATGCACTCAGGCAATCTGTGAGTACAAAGGTGCACCTGACAACAGATGCATGGACCAGTAGGCATGGCCAGGGACGTTACGCGTCCATCACGGCACACTGGGTGAATGTTGTGGATGCAGGGTCCACAGGGGACAGCAAGTTTGGGACAGTTCTGCCTAGCCCACGGTGTAGGAAACAGTTGGCTGTAGCCGTTCGCACCCCCTCCTCCTCCTCCTCGTCCTCCTGCAGAAGCGAGAGCTCGTCCACAGACCGCAGTCGCACAACTACTCCATCCGCAGCTGCCACTGTTGCACACCAGGTCTCCCATTATGGGGCAGCTACTGGCAAACGTCAGCAGGCTGTATTGGCTATGAAGTGTTTGGGCGACAACAGACACACCGCGGAAGTTCTGTCCGAGTTCTTGCAGAAAGAAACGCAGTCGTGGCTGGGCACTGTAGATCTTGAGGCAGGCAAGGTAGTGAGTGATAACGGAAGGAATTTCATGGCTGCCATCTCCCTTTCCCAACTGAAACACATTCCTTGCCTGGCTCACACCTTAAACCTGGTGGTGCAGTGCTTCCTGAAAAGTTATCCGGGGTTATCCGACCTGCTCCTCAAAGTGCGTGGACTTTGCTCACATATCCGCCGTTCGCCCGTACACTCCAGCCGTATGCAGACCTATCAGCGTTCTTTGAACCTTCCCCAGCATCGCCTAATCATAGACGTTGCAACAAGGTGGAACTCAACACTGCACATGCTTCAGAGACTGTGCGAACAGAGGCGGGCTGTTATGTTTTTGTGGGAGGATACACATACACGGGCAGGCAGTAGGATGGCAGACATGGAGTTGTCAGGTGTGCAGTGGTCGAAGATTCAAGACATGTGTCAAGTCCTTCAGTGTTTTGAGGAATGCACACGGCTGGTTAGTGCAGACAACGCCATAATAAGCATGAGCATCCCCCTAATGCGTCTGCTGATGCAAAGTTTGACACACATAAAGGATCAGGCGTCTGCAGCTGAGGAAGAGGAGAGCCTTGATGACAGTCAGCCATTGTCTGGCCAGGGCAGTGCACAGGACGAGGTAGCGGGCGAAGAGGAGGAGGAGGAGGATGATGGGGATGATTATATTTTTAATGAGGAAGCTTTTCCGGGGCCACTGGAAATTGTTGGCGCGGCAATGCCGGGTTCTGGTTTTTTGAGGGACACAAGTGACGTGGATTTGCCTGAAACTGCCCCTCAACCAAGCACAACCGCAGATTTGAGAACTGGAACTTTGGCCCACATGGCGGATTATGCCTTACGTATCCTCAAAAGGGACACACGCATTACTAAAATGATGAACGATGACGATTACTGGTTGGCCTGCCTCCTTGATCCTCGCTATAAAGGCAAATTGCAAAATATAATGCCACATGAGAACTTGGAACTAATATTAGCAACCAAACAATCAACTCTTGTTGACCGTTTGCTTCTGGCATTCCCTGCACACAGCGCCCGTGATCGTTCTCACACAAGCTGCAGGGGCCAGCAGACCAGAGGTGTTAGAGGGGCAGAAATCAGAAGTGGCGTTGGCCAGAGGGGTTTTCTGACCAGGTTGTGGAGTGATTTTGCTATGACCGCAGACAGGACAGGTACTGCAGCATCAATTCAAAGTGACAGGAGACAACATTTGTCCAGTATGGTTACAAACTATTTTTCATCCCTTATCGACGTTCTCCCTCAACCGTCATTCCCATTTGATTACTGGGCATCCAAATTAGACACCTGGCCAGAATTGGCAGAATATGCATTGCAGGAGCTTGCTTGCCCGGCAGCTAGTGTCCTATCAGAAAGAGTATTCAGTGCTGCAGGTTCAATACTAACAGAAAAAAGGACTCGTCTGGCTACCCAAAATGTAGATGATCTAACCTTCATTAAAATGAACCACAACTGGATTTCGAAATCTTTTGGCCCACCTTGCCCGGCTGACACGTAGCTTTCCTATGAAAAGGTCTTGCCTGTGGACTATTCTGAATGACTTTTCCAATCTCGTAATTTTCTGCACCTGATTGTCCAGCATACGACATGTTTACACCTCACTAAATGGCCAAACTCCCCACACGGGGCCGTGGTATCGCCACTTGGCGCCAGCACCCGTGAGAGTGCTGTTTGTCTGAAGAGGTGGGTGTGCCCGCTTTTGGTCGACGGCACTGCCACTGGTGTTGTGGATTCTGTTTTTGGGCTCCCTCTGGTGGTTACTGATGGTACTGGGTGACTTGTGTTTTCTGTGGTCTCTGGTGTCCACCTGTTCTATCAGGATATGGGAGTTTCCTATTTAACCTGGCTTTCTTGTCATTTCCTCGCCGGCTATCAATGTATTCAGTGTGTCTTGTTACCTCTGCTTCCCGCTTCAGTAATCTTCAGGACAAGCTAAGTTTTTGATTTTCCTGTTCCACGTTTTGCTTAATTTTTGTCTTAGTCCAGCTTGCAGATATGTGATTCCTTTTTGCTGGTTGCTCTAGTGGGCTGATATTACTCCTCATGTTCCATGAGTTGGCACATGAGTTCAAGTAATTTCAGGATGGTTTTTTTGTAGGGTTTTTCGCTGACCGCGCAGTTCACTTTTGTATCCTCTGCTATCTAGCTTTAGCGGGCCTCATTTTGCTGAATCTGTTTTCATAACTACGTATGTGCTTTCCTCTCATTTCACCGTCATTACATGTGGGGGGCTGCTATTTCTGTGGGGTGTTTCTCTGGAGGCAAGAGAGGTCTGTGTTTCTTCTAATAGGGGAAGTTAGTCCTTCGGCTGGCGTGAGACGTCTAGGAATCATCGTAGGCACGTTCCCCGGCTACAGCTAGTTGTTTGTTTAGGTTCAGGATCGCGGTCAGCTCAGTTTCCATCACCCTAGAGCTTGTTTTGTTTTTTGTGCTTGTCCTTTTGTGATCCCCTGCCATTGGGATCATGACAGTATAGCCGGCCCAAAAGTGGTAATCGTATTGGCTGAAGTAGGAGGAAAAGTAGTCTGAGGAAGTTTTTTTTTTTTTTTTTTTTCCCCTCAGAGTTTGCTGCCTAGCCTTAATTGCAGCCTGGCTGCGTCTTACCTCCTCTTAATCCTTGAATGGCTCTGACCCCAGCTGTTTATCATTGACGTCCAGAGTTTGGCTTCCAGCCTGAATAATCTTGCTGCTAAGGTTCAAAATATACAAGATTTTGTTGTACATGCTCCTATGTCTGAACCTAGAATTCCTATCCCAGAGTTTTTTTCTGGAGATAGATCTAGTTTTCTGAATTTTAGGAACAATTGCAAGTTGTTTCTTTCTTTGAAATCTCGCTCCTCTGGAGACCCTGCTCAGCAAGTTAAAATTGTTATATCTTTCCTGCGGGGTAACCCTCAGAATTGGGCATTTGCATTGGCACCAGGGAATCCTGCGTTGCTCAATGTGGATGCGTTTTTTCTGGCATTGGGTTTGCTCTATGAGGAACCTAACCTAGAGATTCAGGCTGAAAAAGCTTTATTGGCTCTCTCTCAGGGGCAAGATGAAGCAGAAATATATTGTCAGAAATTTCGGAAATGGTCGGTGCTTACTCAGTGGAATGAGTGCGCTCTGGCTGCAAGATTCAGAGATGGCCTTTCTGAGGCCATTAAAGATGTTATGGTGGGGTTCCCTGCGCCTACAGGTCTGAATGAGTCTATGACTATGGCTATTAAGATTGATCGGCGTTTACGGGAGCGCAAACCTGTGCACCATTTGGCCGTGTCTTCTGAACAGGCACCTGAGACAATGCAATGTGATAGAATTCAGTCCAGAAGTGAACGGCAAAACTATAGGCAGAAAAATGGGTTGTGTTTTTATTGTGGTGATTCAGCTCATGTTATATCAGCATGCTCTAAACGCACAAAAAAGGTTGATAAGTCTGTTGCCATTAGTACTTTACAGTCTAAGTTCATTCTGTCTGTGACTCTGATTTGTTCATTATCAGCCATTTCCGTCGATGCCTATGTGGATTCAGGCGCTGCCCTGAGTCTTATGGATTGGTCATTTGCCAATCGCTGTGGGTTTAGTCTGGAACCTCTGGAAGTCCCTATTCCTTTGAAAGGAATTGACTCTACACCTTTGGCTATGAACAAGCCTCAGTACTGGACACAGGTAACCATTCATATGACTCCCGTTCATCAGGAGGTGATTCACTTCCTGGTACTGTATAATTTACATGATGTCTTAGTGCTTGGTCTGCCATGGTTACAAACTCATAACCCAGTCTTGGACTGGAAAACGATGTCTGTGTTAAGCTGGGGATGTCAGGGGGTTCATGATGATGCACCTCCGATTTCTATCGCTTCATCTACTCCTTCTGAGGTTCCTGTATTTTTGTCTGATTATCGGGATGTTTTTGAGGAGCCTAAGCTCAATTCGCTTCCTCCTCACAGGGATTGCGATTGTGCTATAGATTTGATTCCTGGCAGTAAATTTCCTAAAGGACGTTTGTTCAATCTGTCAGTGCCAGAGCATACTGCTATGCGGGATTATGTTAAGGAGTCCTTGGAAAAGGGACATATCCGTCCATCTTCGTCCCCTTTGGGAGCAGGTTTTTTTTTCGTGGCCAAAAAAGATGGTTCCTTGAGGCCTTGTATAGATTACCGTCTTTTGAATAAGATTACAGTCAAATATCAGTATCCTTTGCCATTGTTGACTGATTTGTTCGCTCGCATTAAGGGGGCTAAATGGTTCACTAAGATTGATCTTCGGGGTGCGTATAATCTTGTGCGGATAAAGCAGGGTGATGAGTGGAAAACCGCATTTAATACGCCGGAGGGCCATTTTGAGTATTTGGTGATGCCTTTTGGACTTTCTAATGCTCCTTCTGTCTTCCAGTCCTTTATGCACGATATTATCCGTGAATATCTGGATAAATTTATGATTGTGTATTTGGATGATGTTTTGGTTTTTTCTGATGACTGGGAGTCCCATGTTCAGCAGGTCAGGAAGGTTTTTCAGGTCCTGCGGGCCAATTCTTTGTTTGTAAAAGGTTCAAAGTGTCTCTTTGGAGTCCAGAAGATTTCTTTTTTGGGGTATATTTTTTCCCCTTCTACTATTGAGATGGATCCCGTCAAGGTTCAGGCTATTTGTGACTGGACGCAGCCTACATCTCTTAAGAGTCTACAGAAGTTCTTGGGCTTTGCTAATTTTTATCGTCGTTTCATAACTAATTTTTCTAGTGTTGTTAAGCCTTTGACGGATTTGACTAAGAAGGGTGCTGATGTTGCTGATTGGTCTCCTGCGGCTGTGGAGGCCTTTCAGGAACTTAAGCGCCGGTTTTCTTCTGCTCCTGTGTTGCGTCAGCCTGATGTTTCGCTTCCTTTTCAGGTTGAGGTTGATGCTTCCGAGATTGGAGCGGGGGCGGTTTTGTCGCAGAGAAGCTCCGATTGCTCAGTGATGAAGCCATGTGCGTTCTTTTCTAGAAAGTTTTCGCCCACTGAGCGGAATTATGATGTTGGTAATCGGGAGCTTTTGGCCATGAAGTGGGCATTTGAGGAGTGGCGTCATTGGCTTGAGGGTGCTAGACATCGTGTGGTGGTCTTGACTGATCACAAAAATCTGATTTACCTTGAGTCTGCCAAGCGTCTGAATCCTAGACAGGCTCGTTGGTCACTGTTTTTCTCCCGTTTCGATTTTGTGGTTTCATACCTGCCAGGTTCAAAGAATGTGAAGGCGGATGCTCTTTCTAGGAGTTTTGTGCCTGACTCCCCTGGAAATTCTGAGCCCACTGGTATCCTTAGGGATGGGATGATTTTGTCGGCTGTCTCCCCAGACTTGCGACGTGCTTTGCAGGAGTTTCAGGCGGATAAACCTGACCGTTGTCCGCCTGAAAGACTGTTTGTTCCGGATAATTGGACCAGTAGAGTCATCTCCGAGGTCCATTCTTCTGCGTTGGCAGGTCATCCTGGAATATTTGGTACTAGAGACTTGGTGGCCAGGTCTTTTTCGTGGCCTTCCTTGTCGAGGGATGTGTGTTCTTTTGTGCAGTCTTGCGAAGTTTGCGCTCGGGCTAAGCCTTGCTGTTCTCGGGCCAGTGGATTGTTGTCACCTTTGCCTATCCCGAAGAGGCCTTGGACGCACATTTCCATGGACTTTATTTCGGATCTCCCTGTCTCTCAAAAAATGTCCGTCATCTGGGTTGTGTGTGACCGCTTTTCTAAGATGGTTGATCTGGTACCCTTGCCTAAGTTACCTTCCTCCTCTGAGTTGGTCCCTCTGTTTTTTCAGAACGTGGTTCGTTTGCATGGGATTCCGGAGAACATCGTTTCTGACAGGGGATCCCAGTTTGTGTCTAGATTTTGGCGGACGTTCTGTGCTAAGATGGGCATTGATTTGTCCTTTTCGTCTGCATTCCATCCTCAGACGAATGGCCAGACGGAACGAACTAATCAGACCTTGGAAACTTATTTAAGGTGTTTTGTTTCTGCTGATCAAGATGACTGGGTTACCTTTTTGCCGCTTGCTGAATTTGCCCTTAATAATCGGGCTAGTTCTGCTACCTTGGTTTCTCCTTTCTTTTGTAATTCGGGGTTTCATCCTCGTTTTTCCTCTGGTCAGGTGGAGCCTTCTGATTGTCCTGGAGTGGACATGGTGGTGGATAGGTTGCATCAGATTTGGAGTCATGTGGTGGACAATTTGAAGTTGTCCCAGGAGAGGGCTCAGCAGTTTGCTAATCGCCGTCGCCGCGTGGGTCCTCGACTTCGTGTTGGGGACTTGGTGTGGTTGTCTTCTCGTTTTGTTCCTATGAAGGTCTCTTCTCCTAAGTTCAAGCCTCGGTTCATCGGTCCCTATAGGATCTTGGAAATTCTTAACCCTGTGTCGTTTCGTTTGGATCTCCCGGCATCGTTTGCTATTCATAATGTGTTCCATCGGTCGTTGTTGCGGAAGTATGAGGTACCTGTTGTTCCTTCGCTTGAACCTCCTGCTCCGGTGCTGGTGGAGGGAGAATTGGAGTATGTTGTGGAGAAGATCTTGGATTCTCATGTTTCCAGACGGAAACTCCAATATTTGGTCAAGTGGAAGGGTTATGGTCAGGAGGATAATTCTTGGGTGGTTGCCTCTGATGTTCATGCTGCTGATTTGGTCCGTGCATTTCATAGGGCTCATCCTGGTCGCCCTGGTGGTTCTCGTGAGGGTTCGGTGACCCCTCCTCAAGGGGGGGGTACTGTTGTGGATTCTGTTTTTGGGCTCCCTCTGGTGGTTACTGATGGTACTGGGTGACTTCTGTTTTCTGCGGTCTCTGGTGTCCACCTGTTCTATCAGGATATGGGAGTTTCCTATTTAACCTGGCTTTCTTGTCATTTCCTCGCCGGCTATCAATGTATTCAGTGTGTCTTGTTACCTCTGCTTCCCGCTTCAGTAATCTTCAGGACAAGCTAAGTTTTTGATTTTCCTGTTCCACGTTTTGCTTAATTTTTGTCTTAGTCCAGCTTGCAGATATGTGATTCCTTTTTGCTGGTTGCTCTAGTGGGCTGATATTACTCCTCATGTTCCATGAGTTGGCACATGAGTTCAAGTAATTTCAGGATGGTTTTTTTGTAGGGTTTTTCACTGACCGCGCAGTTCACTTTTGTATCCTCTGCTATCTAGCTTTAGCGGGCCTCATTTTGCTGAATCTGTTTTCATAACTACGTATGTGCTTTCCTCTCATTTCACGGTCATTACATGTGGGGGCTGCTATTTCTGTGGGGTGTTTCTCTGGAGGCAAGAGAGGTCTGTGTTTCTTCTAATAGGGGAAGTTAGTCCTTCGGCTGGCGCGAGACGTCTAGGAATCATCGTAGGCACGTTCCCCGGCTACAGCTAGTTGTGTGTTTAGGTTCAGGATCGCGGTCAGCTCAGTTTCCATCACCCTAGAGCTTGTTTTGTTTTTTGTGCTTGTCCTTTTGTGATCCCCTGCCATTGGGATCATGACACACTGGGTCCCTCATAGTACAATAAAGTGTCTCTGGCGGTGGTGGTGCGCACCCAACGTCAGACACACCATTGTAATATGAGGGGCCCTGGGCCTGTACCGCCGGCCACAAGACAGTTCCCCCCCCAGCTCAAACAGTAACAGTGCTCTACCACTTGCAAAATTATCTCTCACAGCTCCACCAATGTTTAGTCTATGCGCTGACATCCTTCAATGCCTGGCACTGACAATACCATTGTATTGACATTTTTGTTATGTTAGGCCTTCGAAGCCTGTTTGCGGTCCCTCCTTCCACTAGGTCTCCACTGACCATTGTACTGCTGCCCGTGTACCCCTGGAACCAATTTTAAATTGCCAACAGCCCTATTTTTTTATGTTAGGCCTTCGAAGCCTGTCTGCGGTCCCTCCTTCCACTAGGCCTCCACTGACCATTGCACTGCTGCCCTTGTACCACTGGAACCAATTTTAAATTGCCAACAGCCCTATTTTTTTATGTTAGGCCTTCGAAGCCTGTCTGCGGTCCCTCCTTCCACTAGGCCTCCACTGACCACACCACTGCTGCCCGTGTACCCACGGAACCAATTTAAAATTGCCTACAGCCATGTGTTATTATGTTAGGCCTTCGATGCCTGTTTGCGGTCACTCCTTCCACTAGGCCTCCACTGACCACACCACTGCTGCCCGTGTACCCACGGAACCAATTTTAAATTGCCTACAGCCATGTGTTATTATGTTAGGCCTTCGATGCCTGTCTGCGGTCACTCCTTCCACTAGGCCTCCACTGACCACACCACTGCTGCCCGTGTACCCCTGGAACCAATTTAAAATTGCCTACAGCCAGCCCAATTTTTTTATTTTAGGCCTTCGATGCCTGTCTGTGGTCCGTTCTTTCTACTACTACTACACTGACCAGGCCACTGCTGCCCGTGTTCCCCTGGAACCAATTTAAAATTGCCAACAGCCATGTGTTATTATGTTAGGCCTTCGATGCCTGTCTGCGGTCACTCCTTCCACTAGGCCTCCACTGACCACACCACTGCTGCCTGTGTACCCCTGGAACCAATTTAAAATTGCCTACAGCCATCTGTTATTATGTTAGGCCTTCGATGCCTGTCTGCGGTCCTTCCTTCCATTAGTTCTCCACTGACCAGACCAATGCTAGCCGTGTACCCCTGGAACCCAGCTGAAAGTGCATGTAGCCTCCTTTTCTTCTTTGTTTTATATTTAGAAATCCCAGATGAACTACGCTGTGCAACGGTTCAAGCTACCCAGTCGACATTTCTTTTGCGAGAAAAGCCATCCCAGCCCTCCACCGGCATGAAAAAGTCTGCATTGTCATAGCACTCAGGCAATCAAACAGTAGAAAGGTGCACCTGACAAGAGACGCATGGACCAGTAGGCATGTCCACAAAAAGTTACGTGTCCATTACGGCGCACTGGGTTAATGTGTTGGATGCATGGTCCACAGGGGACAGCCTACAAAGTCTGTCTGCAGTCCCTAATTCCAATTTTCCTCCGCTGAACACACCACTGCTGCCCGTGTACCCCTGGAACCAATTTTACAGTGTCTACAGCCTAATTTTGTTATGTTAGGCCTACTACGCCTGTCTGCGGTCCCTCCTTCCAATACTCGTCCACTGACCACACCACTGCTGCCCGTGGACCCCTGGAACCTATTTTTAATTGCATAGAGCATCCTTTTATTAATAGTAGGCGTACAAAGTCTGTCTGCGGTCCACTATTGAAATTGTCCTCCACTGCCCAGAGCACTGCTGCTTGTGTACCCCTGTAACTTTTTTAAGCTGCAGTGAGCCACATTTTTGGTTTAAGTCCTACTACCTGTGTCTGTCTGCGCCACTCAATTCAGCTGTGTTCCTTTGAAAAAAGCTGAGCGACAATAGTCTTGTTTTCAGCCTCTAGGAATTTTAAAACTGCATTGGGGCTACAACTTTGGTAGGGCCTACTAATGGTGTCTGCCGCCCCAAGGTGTGCCCCAGGTTTCGTCCACATTGCTTCGATCTTCCTACTCTCGTTTAGTAGTTGTTGCAAACTACACTGCATTAGGCCTACAAATTGGGTATGGGGTGTAGAGAGACGGTGTGTTCCACTCCAAGGTGTTCCCCAGGTTTCCTCTCCATTGCTTCAATCTTAATGCTCTCGTTTAGTAGTTGTTGGAAACTACACTGCATTAGGCCTACAAATTGGGTATGGGGTGTAGAGAGATGGTGTGTTCCACTCCAAGGTGTTCCCCAGGTTTCCTCTCCATTGCTTCGATCTTCCGGCTCTCGTTTAGTAGTTGTTGGAAACTACGCTGCATTAGGCCTACAAATTGGGTATGGGGTGTAGAGAGATGGTGTGTTCCACTCCAAGATGTTCTCCAGGTTGCCTTTCCTGAGCTTCGATCCTCTGGCTCTCGTTTAGTAGTTGTTGGAAACTACGCTGCATTAGGCCTACAAATTGGGTATGGGGTGTAGAGAGATGGTGTGTTCCACTCCAAGGTGTTCCCCAGGTTTCCTGTCCATTGCTTCGATCTTCATGCTCTCGTTTAGTTGTTGTTGGAAACTACACTGCATTAGGCCTACAAATTGGGTATGGGGTGTAGAGAGATGGTGTGTTCCACTCCAAGGTGTTCCCCAGGTTTCGTCCACATTGCTTCGATCTTCCGACTCTCATTTAGTAGTTGTTGAAAACTACACTGCATTAGGCCTACAAATTGGGTATGGGGTGTAGAGAGATGGTGTGTTACACTCCAAGGTGTTCTCCAGGTTGCCTTTCCTGAACTTCTATCTTCAGGCTCTCATTAAATTGTGGTTAAATGGATCAACTGCATTTGGCGTACTAGTTGGTTTGGGGCCTACTATCGGTGTCTGCCACTCCTTGCTGTTCTCCTGGTTTCCTGTCCTGAAATTCCATTTTCAGGCTCTCGTTAAGTAGTTGTTAATGTTAGACTGCATTTGGCCTACTAGTTGGGTTGGGGCCTACTATCGGTGTCTGCCACTCCTTGCTGTTCTCCTCCACTGAACAAAGCTGTGCCGCCTGTAAACTACGGTTGCCAATTTTGAACTGCATTTCGACTACTTACTGATTTGGGCCTACTCTCTGTGTCAGCCTCTCATTCCAGTTGTCCTCCACTGCAATGCCCCCTAGTTAGTCCTGTGTTACCAATTTTGAACTGCATTTAGCCAACTTTATTCTTTGGGCCTATATCTGTGTTTCCTCCTCATCCTGCCCATTGCCCAGCCTGTTGTGAATTCTGTGGCTGAGTTCACTTCTGTGGTCACAAGTGGTATTGCAGTCTCTGGGCTTCCTCCCTCAGGTGTTTTGGTGAGCTCGTTGGCTGCCTTGCTATTTAGCTCCACCTGAGTCTGTCTTCCTTGCTCCTTGTCAATGTTCCAGTGTTGGATCTGAGCTACTGCATCTTTCCTTGGGCCTGCTGCTCTGCTAGATAAGTGCTTCTAGTTTGTTTTCTGTTTTTTCTGTCCAGCTTGCTATTAACTTTTGCTGGAAGCTCTGAGAAGCAAAGGGGTGCACCGCCGTGCTGTTAGTTCGGCACAGTGGGTTTTTTTGCCCCTTTGCGTGGTTTTCGTTTTAGGGTTTTTTGTAGACTGCATAGTTCTCTTTGCTATCCTCGCTCTGTCTAGAATATCGGGCCTCACTTTGCTGAATCTATTTCATTCCTACGTTTGTCTTTTCATCTTGCTAACAGTCATTATATGTGGGGGGCTGCCTATTCCTTTGGGGTATTTCTCTGAGGTAAGTCAGGCTTGTATTTCTATCTTCAGGCTAGTCAGCTCCTCAGGCAGTGCCGAGTTGCATAGGTAGTGATAGGCGCAATCCACTGCTGCTTATAGTTGTGTGAGGATAGATCAGGTACTGCAGTCTACAGAGATTCCACGTCTCAGAGCTCGTCCTATTGTTTTTGGTTATTGCCAGATCTCTGTATGTGCGCTGATTACTGCACACTTTGTTGCCTGATTGCCGGCCATAACAGTACAAGGAGCCACACCAATGATTCCCAATAGAGGGAAAAAAGAAATCCTGACATCATTTTTTTTTCTTAGCTCTGTCTTCAGTCTTTTTTTCCCCTAGACATTAGAGTGCTTCAGGACACAGCTGTGGACATGGATATTCAGGCTCTGTGCTCCTCAATGGATAATCTCGTTGTAAATGTACAAAAGATTCAAGATACTATTGATCAGAAATCGATGCTAGAACCAAGAATTCCGATTCCTGATTTGTTTTTTGGTGACAGAACTAAGTTCCTGAGCTTCAGAAATAATTGTAAGCTATTTTTGGCCTTGAAACCTCATTCTTCTGGTAATCCTATTCAACAGGTTTTGATTATTATTTCTTTTTTGCGCGGCGACCCACAGGACTGGGCGTTTTCTCTTGCACCAGGAGATTCTGCATTGAGTAATGTTGATGCATTTTTCCAGGCGCTGGGATTGCTTTACGATGAGCCTAATTCAGTGGATCAGGCTGAGAAAAATCTGCTGGCTTTATGCCAGGGTCAGGATGATGTAGAAGTATATTGTCAGAAATTTAGGAAGTGGTCAGTACTCACTCTGTGGAATGAATCTGCACTAGCGGCTTTGTTCAGAAAGGGTCTCTCTGAAGCTCTTAAGGATGTAATGGTGGGATTTCCTATGCCTGCTGGTTTGAATGAGTCTATGTCCTTGGCCATTCAGATCGGTCGTCGCTTGCGCGAGCGTAAATCTGTGCACCATCTGGCGGTATTGTCTGAGAGTAAACCTGAGCCTATGCAGTGCGACAGGACTATGACTAAAGTAGAACGGCAAGAACACAGACGTCTGAACAGACTGTGTTTCTATTGTGGTGATTCTACTCATGCTATTTCTAATTGTCCTAAACGCACTAGGCGGTTCGATAGCTCTGCCGTTATTGGTACTGTACAGTCCAAATTCCTTTTGTCCATTACCTTAATGTGCTCTTTGTCATCGTATTCTGTCATGACATTTGTGGATTCAGGCGCTGCCCTGAATCTGATGGATTTGGATTATGCTAAACGTTGTGGATTTTTCTTGGAGCCTTTGCGGTGTCCTATTCCGTTGAGAGGAATTGATGCTACACCTTTGGCCAAGAATAAGCCTCAGTACTGGGCCCAGCTGACCATGTGCATGGCTCCTGCACATCAGGAAGTTATTCGCTTTCTGGTACTGCATAATTTGCATGATGTGGTCGTGTTGGGGTTGCCATGGCTACAAACCCATAATCCAGTATTGGATTGGAACTCTATGTCGGTAACCAGCTGGGGTTGTCAGGGAGTACATGGTGATGTTCCATTTTTGTCTATTTCGTCATCCATTCCTTCTGACATCCCAGAGTTCTTGTCGGACTTTCAGGATGTATTTGAAGAGTCCAAGTCTGATGCCCTACCTCCGCATAGGAATTGTGATTGTGCTATCGATTTGATTCCTGGTAGTAAATTCCCTAAGGGTCGTTTATTTAATTTGTCCGTACCTGAACACACCGCTATGTGCAGTTATGTGAAGGAGTCCCTGGAGAAGGGACATATTCGCCCATCGTCGTCACCATTGGGAGCAGGGTTCTTTTTTGTAGCCAAGAAGGATGGTTCGCTAAGACCGTGTATTGATTACCGCCTTCTTAATAAGATCACTGTCAAGTTTCAGTATCCCTTGCCATTGATTTCTGACTTGTTTGCTCGGATTAAGGGGGCTAGTTGGTTTACTAAGATTGATCTTCGTGGTGCGTATAATCTGGTGAGAATCAGGCAGGGAGATGAATGGAAAACGGCATTTAATACGCCCGAGGGTCATTTTGAGTATCTGGTGATGCCGTTCGGACTTGCCAATGCTCCATCTGTTTTTCAGTCTTTTATGCATGACATTTTCCGTGAGTATCTGGATAAATTCTTGATTGTTTACTTGGATGACATTTTGATCTTCTCAGATGATTGGGAGTCTCATGTGAAGCAAGTCAGAATGGTTTTCCAGGTACTGCGTGCTAATTCCTTGTTCGTGAAGGGATCAAAGTGTCTCTTCGGTGTGCAGAAAGTTTCATTTTTGGGGTTCATCTTTTCCCCTTCTACTATCGAGATGGATCCGGTTAAGGTTCAGGCCATCCAGGATTGGACTCAGCCGACATCTCTAAAAAGTCTGCAGAAATTCCTGGGCTTTGCTAATTTTTATCGTCGCTTCATCTGTAATTTTTCTAGCATTGCCAGACCATTGACCGATTTGACCAAGAAGGGTGCTGATTTGGTTAATTGGTCTTCTGCTGCCGTGGAAGCTTTTCAGGAGTTGAAGCGTCGTTTTTGCTGTGCCCCTGTGTTGTGTCAACCTGATGTTTCTCTTCCGTTCCAGGTCGAGGTTGATGCTTCTGAGATTGGTGCAGGGGCGGTTTTGTCACAGAGAGGTTCTGGTTGCTCAGTGTTCAAACCATGTGCTTTCTTTTCCAGGAAATTTTCTGCTGCTGAGCGTAATTATGATGTGGGCAACCGAGAGTTGCTGGCCATGAAGTGGGCATTCGAGGAGTGGCGTCATTGGCTTGAGGGTGCTAAGCATCGCGTGGTGGTATTGACTGATCATAAGAACCTTACTTATCTTGAGTCTGCCAAGCGCTTGAATCCTAGACAGGCCCGTTGGTCGTTATTTTTTGCTCGTTTTGATTTTGTGATTTCATACCTTCCGGGCTCTAAAAATGTGAAGGCGGATGCTCTGTCTAGGAGTTTTGTGCCCGACTCTCCGGGGTTATCTGAGCCGGCGAGTATCCTCAAGGAAGGAGTCATTGTGTCTGCCATCTCCCCTGATTTGCGGAGAGTGTTGCAGAAATTTCAGGCTAATAAACCTGATCGTTGTCCGGCCGAGAAACTGTTCGTCCCTGATA
The DNA here is from genome assembly GCF_032444005.1 of Ranitomeya imitator. Taxonomy (NCBI): domain Eukaryota; kingdom Metazoa; phylum Chordata; class Amphibia; order Anura; family Dendrobatidae; genus Ranitomeya; species Ranitomeya imitator. The sequence continues at coordinate 158,919,483 of NC_091285.1, read as the reverse complement.
GGTGGACTAGTAAAGTTATCTCTGAACTTCATTGTTTGGTGCTGGCCGGTCATCCAGGAATCTTTGGTACCAGGGAGTTGGTTGCTAGATCCTTCTGGTGGCCATCTCTGTCACGGGATGTGCGTGCTTTTGTGCAGTCCTGTGGAATTTGTGCTAGGGCTAAGCCCTGCTGTTCACGTGCCAGTGGGTTGCTTTTGCCCTTGCCGGTCCCGAAGAGGCCTTGGACACATATTTCGATGGATTTCATTTCTGACCTTCCCGTTTCTCAAAAAATGTCGGTCATTTGGGTGGTCTGTGATCGCTTTTCTAAAATGGTCCATCTGGTGCCCTTGGTTAAATTGCCTTCCTCCTCTGATTTGGTGCCTTTGTTCTTCCAGCATGTGGTTCGTTTACATGGCATTCCTGAGAATATTGTTTCTGACAGAGGTTCCCAGTTTGTCTCGAGGTTCTGGCGAGCCTTTTGTGGTAGGATGGGCATTGACCTATCTTTCTCCTCGGCCTTCCATCCTCAGACTAATGGCCAGACCGAACGAACCAATCAGACCTTGGAAACATATCTGAGATGTTTTGTTTCCGCTGACCAGGATGATTGGGTGTCATTTTTGCCGTTGGCTGAGTTCGCCCTTAATAATCGGGCCAGCTCGGCTACCTTGGTCTCTCCATTTTTCTGCAATTCTGGGTTCCATCCTCGTTTCTCTTCAGGACAGGTTGAGTCTTCGGACTGTCCTGGTGTGGATTCTGTGGTGGACAGGTTGCAGCAGATCTGGACTCAGGTAGTGGACAATTTGACCTTGTCCCAGGAGAAGGCTCAGCTTTTCGCTAATCGCAGACGCCGTGTGGGACCCCGACTTCGTGTTGGGGATCTGGTTTGGTTATCTTCTCGTCATATTCCTATGAAGGTTTCCTCTCCTAAATTTAAACCTCGTTTTATTGGTCCGTATAGGATTTCTGAGATTCTCAATCCGGTGTCTTTTCGTCTGACCCCCCCAGACTCCTTTTCCATACATAATGTATTCCATAGGTCGTTGTTGAGGAGATACGTGGCACCTATGGTTCCATCTGTGGAGCCTCCTGCCCCTGTTTTGGTGGAGGGGGAATTGGAGTATATTGTGGAGAAGATTTTGGATTCTCGTGTCTCTAGACGGAAACTCCAGTATCTGGTCAAATGGAAGGGTTATGCTCAGGAAGATAATTCCTGGGTTTTTGCCTCTGATGTCCATGCCCCAGATCTTGTTCGTGCCTTTCATGTGGCTCATCCTGGTCGGCCTGGGGGTTCTGGTGAGGGTTCGGTGACCCCTCCTCAAGGGGGGGGTACTGTTGTGAATTCTGTGGCTGAGTTCACTTCTGTGGTCACAAGTGGTATTGCAGTCTCTGGGCTTCCTCCCTCAGGTGTTTTGGTGAGCTCGTTGGCTGCCTTGCTATTTAGCTCCACCTGAGTCTGTCTTCCTTGCTCCTTGTCAATGTTCCAGTGTTGGATCTGAGCTACTGCATCTTTCCTTGGGCCTGCTGCTCTGCTAGATAAGTGCTTCTAGTTTGTTTTCTGTTTTTTCTGTCCAGCTTGCTATTAACTTTTGCTGGAAGCTCTGAGAAGCAAAGGGGTGCACCGCCGTGCTGTTAGTTCGGCACAGTGGGTCTTTTTGCCCCTTTGCGTGGTTTTCGTTTTAGGGTTTTTTGTAGACTGCATAGTTCTCTTTGCTATCCTCGCTCTGTCTAGAATATCGGGCCTCACTTTGCTGAATCTATTTCATTCCTACGTTTGTCTTTTCATCTTGCTAACAGTCATTATATGTGGGGGGCTGCCTATTCCTTTGGGGTATTTCTCTGAGGTAAGTCAGGCTTGTATTTCTATCTTCAGGCTAGTCAGCTCCTCAGGCAGTGCCGAGTTGCATAGGTAGTGATAGGCGCAATCCACTGCTGCTTATAGTTGTGTGAGGATAGATCAGGTACTGCAGTCTACAGAGATTCCACGTCTCAGAGCTCATCCTATTGTTTTTGGTTATTGCCAGATCTCTGTATGTGCGCTGATTACTGCACACTGTGTTGCCTGATTGCCGGCCATAACACCAGCCAGTGATAGATGAGTCTGCTGGTACATTGACCCATAACGCAAAATTCCCCGTGCACGCTACACAGCAAGATTGTGACCCTGCTGAAAGTCAGGTTCCTCTTCCCGCATACCATACCACCTTACACGGGGACAAAGAGGAAGGTGCAGATGAAAGTGCAGGTTCCTTCATCAGGTGGGGGGAGGAATACTAGTTGGCGACGTCACTGGCACAGGGCCTCTCATAGTACGCAAAAGTGTTGCTGCCGGTGGGAGGCGCCCCTGCCGTGCAAACACTCCGCTGTACTTTGAGGGGCCCTGTGCCAGTGCCAATGCCAACGAGTGGGCCCCCCCTGCTTGCTCAGGATCACAGCACTTGCAAAGTTGAAATACTTACCTCTCCCTGCTCCACTGCCGTGACGTGGTCCAGATTTACTGGGCCCACTAATTACTTGAACCAGCCCTACCCCCCACAACTTTAGCCAAATGACCCCCAATTTCAAATGCCTTTCAATTATTATAAGCTAAATTACGATTGACAAGCTTCTGTAACAAGAATGGATGTTTTTGCCATTAAAATGGGCAGTGTAGGTGTTTTCCTGGCCTCCACTCACTGCCGACTATGCTCCCCCATTGACTTGCATTGGGTTTCGTGTTTCGGGCGATACCCGACTTTTCGCCATAATCGGCCGATTCCACTCGACTCGACTTCTAAGATAGTCGGGTTTCGCGAAACACGACTCGACTCTAAAAAGGTCAAGGTCGCTCAACACTAATCCTGAGCTCTACATTGAGCACTTCCACGAAGGCTTCCGTGTAAATCTCTGAAATACATCATTCAGAAGGAACGCCCCAACCAAAGAATCCCTCTGCTAATGAGACATTATGCCCTCAAACCATTCCAGTAAAATCTACATTTCAATATGGCACTCCTTCTCAGCTTTGCCCTGTATCTGAAAAGTAGTTTACAACCACATATAGGATATTGGTGAACACAGTAGAAATTGTGTAACAAATTATATGGTCCATTTCCTCCTAACAGCCCTTTAGAAAATAAAAAAAATTGGGGCTAAAACAGCATTTTAGTAGAAAATTTTTTTTTTTTTTCATTTAAGCTGCCCAATGTTACACAATTATGTGAATCAACTGTGGGATTAAAATACTCAATACATCCCTAGACAAATTCTTTAAGGTGTACTTTCCAAAATGGGGTGACATGTGGGCGGTTTCTGCTGTTTTGGCACCATAACAGCTCTTCAAATGCAACATGGTGCCTGCATTCTCTTCCTGCCATAACTACGCTTTCAAGTAGTGCGCCTTCACTTCTGAGCCCATGTGCCAAACAGTTGTTTTCCCCCACATATGGAACATCATCGTGCTCAGAAGAAAGTGCAGAACAAATTACATGGTTCATTTTCTTCTGTTAACCTTGAGAAAATGAACAATTTGTAGATAAAGCAATATTTTTGCGAGAAAAATGTGATTTTTTTTAATTTCTACAGCTCAACTCAATAAAATTATGTAAAGGACCTGTGGGTTCAAGGTGCTCACCACAGTGCTAGATAAATTCCTTGAGAGGTGTAATTTCCAAAATGGAGTTGCAAAGTAGGGGTTTTCTATTGTTATGCATATCAGGGACTTTGCAGAGGAGTTATGGTGTCTGCTAACTATTCCAGCAAATTTAGCATTCCAAAAGTCAAATCGTGCTTCTTCCCTTAGGAACCCTACCGTGAGCCCACACAGTAGAAGAAGAAATGCGTCGGGAATATAACTATATATATGGTGGGATGTCAGTAGCAGTTTATATTTGGATACCACCCCTTTAAGGATGGGAGCTATGCAGGGGCACAACAGGGAGTGATAGAATCCCCCCTTTCTTTCATATACATTTCAAGGCTCCTGTCATCTGGGATCTGACTACTGACAGAACTTTTCGGATGGGTGAGACCAAACCATTCTTTTAATGAGCACTTGTTTGGCATGAGCACTTTATTTTTGGTGAGTCCTTTTGTTCAGGGTTGCAATACTTTTATAATGACAATAATAAATGTTAGTTTTTAGACAGTATAAAGGGAGACTTTCCAACACCATGGTTAGACGGAGACCTACAGAGGCATATAAGCCACAGTGTCTTGCACCCACTGTGAAATTTGGTGGGGGATCGGTGATGATCTGGGGATGCTTCAGCAAGGCAGGAATTGGGCAGGGTAATCTTTGTGAAGGACATATGAATCAAGCTACATAAATGGTTATTCTGGAAAAACAGTTGATTCCTTCTGCTCAGGCAATGTTTCCCATCTCTGAGGACTGGTTTTTCCAAAAGGACAATGCACCATGTCACACAGCAAGGTCAGTCAAGGTGTGGATGAAGGACCACCACATCAAATCCCTGTCATGGCCAGCCCAATCTCCAGACCTGAACCCCATCGAAAACCTCTGGAATGTAATCAAAAGAAAGATGGATAGTCACAAGCCATCAAACAAAGAAGAACCGCTTAAATTTTTGTACCAGGAGTGGCATAAGGTCACCCAAAAGCAGTGTGAAAAACTGGTGGAAAACATTCCAAGACGCATGAAAGCTGTGAATAAAAATCATAGTTATTCCATAAAATATTGATTTCTGAACTCTTCCTGAGTTAAAACATTAGTACTGTTGTTTCTAAATGATTATTCCTTAACCAAGAATCTGCAAAAACCCTAGTCCATGCCCTCATCATCTCTTGCCTTGACTACTGCAACCTCCTGCTCTGTGGCCTCCCCTCGAACACGCTTGCACCCCCCCAATCTATTCTAAACTCTGCTACCCGACTAATCAACCTGTCCGCCCGCTATTCCCCAGCTTCTCGCCTCTGTCAATCCCTTCACTGGCTCCCCATTGCCCAGAGACTCCAGTACAAAACCCTAACCATGACGTACAAAGCCATCCACAACCTGTCTCCTCCATACATCTGTGACCTTGTCTCCCGGTACTATCCTGCACGCAACCTCCGATCCTCACAAGATCTCCTTCTCTATTCCCCTCTTATCTCCTCTTCCCACAATCGCATACAAGATTTCTCTCGCGCATCACCCCTACTCTGGAACCCTCTACCCCAACATATCAGACTCTCACCTACCATCGAAAACCTTCAAAAAGAACCTGAAGACCTACCTCTTCCGACAAGCCTATAACCTGCAGTAACCACCGATTGACCAAACCGCTGCATGACAAGCTCTATCCTCACCTACTGTATCCTCACCCATCCCTTGTAGATTGTGAGCCTTCGCGGGCAGGGTCCTCTCTCCTCCTGTACCAGTTATGACTTGTATTGTTTAAGATTATTGTGCTTGTTTTTATTATGTATACCCCTCCTTACATGTAAAGCGCCATGGAATAAATGGCGCTATAACAATAAATAATAATAATAATAATAATAATAATAATAATAATGAACTTGTTTTCTTTTTGCATTATTTGAGGTCTGCATGCAATGCATTTTTTTTTGTTATTTTGACGATTTCTCATTTTCAGAAAATAAATGCAAAATTTATTGCTTGGAACTTCGGAGGCATGTTGTCAGTAGTTTATAGAATAAAAGAAAAATTTACATTTTACTCTAAAATATACCAATAAAGCGAAAAATCAGACAAACTGAAAATTTTGCAGTGGTCTCTTAATTTTTGCCAGAGCTGTATATATATACACACAATTGTGCTCAAAAGATTACATACCCCGGCAGAATTTTTGCTTTCTTGGCCTTTCTTCAGAGAATATGAATGGTAACACCACAACTTTTTCTCCACTCAAGGTTAGTGGTTGGGTGAAGCCATTTATTGTCAAACCACTGTTTTTCTCTTTTTAAATCATAATGACAACGGTGATATTTCACAGCTACAAATTATATTTTTTAATAAATTTGCAAAAATTTCTAAATTTTCGTGTTTTTTTTCAGTCAAAATTTACCAAATGGCTACAATGAAACAAAGAGTGAAAAATGTAAAGGGGTCTGAATACTTTCCGTACTGTTGTGAATTCTGTGGCTGAATTCACTCCTGTGGTCACAAGTGGTACTGCAGCTTCTGAGCTTCCTCCCTCAGGTGTTCTGGTGAGCTCGTTAACTGCTTCATTACTTAACTCCGTCTGATGCTGCTATCCTTGCTCCTTGTCAATGTTTCAGTGTTGGATCTGAGCTTCTCCTGATTGTTCCTGTGACCTGCTGCTCTGTATAGCTAAGTGCTTTTTGCTTTTTTGTTGCTTTTTTTCTGTCCAGCTTGTCTTTTGTTTTGCTGGAAGCTCTGAGACGCAAAGGGTGTACCGCCGTGCCGTTAGTTCGGCACGGTGGTTTTTTTTTGCCCCCTTTGCGTGGTTTTGCTTTAGGGTTTTTTGTAGACTGCAAAGTTCGCTTTACTGTCCTCGCTCTGTCCTAGAATATCGGGCCCCACTTTGCTGAATCTATTTCATCCCTACGTTTTGTCTTTTCATCTTACTCACAGTCATTATATGTGGGGGGCTGCCTTTTCCTTTGGGGAATTTCTCTGGGGCAAGTCAGGCCTATTTTTCTATCTTCAGGCTAGCTAGTTTCTTAGGCTGTGCCGAGTTGCCTAGGTAGTTGTTAGGCGCAATCCACAGCCGCTTTTAGTTGTGTTTAGGATAGGATCAGGTGTGCAGTCTACAGAGTTTCCACGTCTCAGAGCTCGTTCTTGTATTTTTGGGTATTTGTCAGATCACTGTGTGCGCTCTGATCGCTAAGCACACTGTGTTTCTGGATTGCCTTCATAACACCTGTCATTAGCAAACATAACAGTACAAGGAGCCAAACTAATGATTCTCAATAGAGGGAAAGAAAAAGTTCTGACATCATTTTTTTTTTTTTTTCTGCTCTGTGTTCATTTTTTTTTTTTCCCCTAGACATTTGGGTGATTCTGGACACAGGTGTGGACATGGATATTCAGGGTCTGTGCTCTTCAATGGATAATCTCATTATAAATGTACAAAAAATTCAAGATACTATTGATCAGAAATCTATGTTAGAACCAAGAATTCCTATTCCTGATTTGTTTTTTGGAGATAGAACTAAGTTTCTAAGTTTCAAAAATAATTGTAAGCTATTTCTGGCCTTGAAACCTCATTCTTCTGGTAATCCTATTCAACAGGTTTTGATTATTATTTCTTTTTTGCGCGGCGACCCTCAAGACTGGGCATTTTCTCTTGCGCCAGGAGACCCTGCATTGAGTAGTGTCGATGCGTTTTTCCTGGCGCTCGGATTGCTGTACGATGAGCCTAATTCAGTGGATCAGGCTGAGAAAAATTTGCTGGCTTTGTGCCAGGGTCAGGATGATATAGAAGTATATTGTCAGAAATTTAGGAAATGGTCAGTACTCACTCAGTGGAATGAATCTGCGCTGGCAGCTTTGTTCAGAAAGGGTCTCTCTGAGGCTCTTAAGGATGTCATGGTGGGATTTCCTATGCCTGCTGGTTTGAATGAGTCTTTGTCTTTGGCCATTCAGATCGGTCGACGCTTGCGCGAGCGTAAATCTGTGCACCATTTGGCGGTACTGCCTGAGGTTAAACCTGAGCCTATGCAGTGCGATAGGACTATGACTAGAGTTGAACGGCAGGAATACAGACGTCTGAATGGTCTGTGTTTCTACTGTGTTCCACTCATGCTATTTCTGATTGTCCTAAGCGCACTAAGCGGTCCGCTAGGTCTGCCGTCATTGGTACTGTACAGTCCAAATTCCTTCTGTCCATTACCTTGATATGCTCTTTGTCGTCGTTTTCTGTCATGGCGTTTGTGGATTCGGGCGCTGCCCTGAATCTGATGGATTTGGATTATGCTAAACGTTGTGGGTTTTTCTTGGAGCCTTTGCGGTGTCCTATTCCATTGAGAGGAATTGATGCTACACCTTTGGCCAAGAATAAACCTCAATACTGGGCCCAGCTGACCATGTGCATGGCTCCTGCACATCAGGAAGTTATTCGCTTTCTGGTGTTGCATAATCTGCATGATGTGGTCGTGTTGGGGTTGCCATGGCTACAAACCCATAATCCAGTATTGGATTGGAATTCCATGTCGGTATCCAGCTGGGGTTGTCAGGGGGTACATGGTGATGTTCCATTTTTGTCGATTTCGTCATCCACCCCTTCTGAGGTCCCAGAGTTCTTGTCTGATTATCAGGATGTATTTGAAGAGTCCAAGTCCGATGCTCTACCTCCGCATAGGGATTGTGATTGTGCTATCAATTTGATTCCTGGTAGTAAATTCCCTAAAGGTCGATTATTTAATTTATCCGTGCCCGAACACGCCGCTATGCGCAGTTATGTGAAGGAATCCCTGGAGAAGGGACATATTCGCCCATCGTCATCACCACTGGGAGCAGGGTTCTTCTTTGTAGCCAAGAAGGATGGTTCGCTGAGACCGTGTATTGATTACCGCCTTCTTAATAAGATCACTGTTAAATTTCAGTATCCCTTGCCATTGTTATCTGATTTGTTTGCTCAGATTAAGGGGGCTAGCTGGTTCACTAAGATAGATCTTCGTGGTGCGTATAATCTGGTGAGAATCAGGCAAGGAGATGAATGGAAAACTGCATTCAATACGCCCGAGGGTCATTTTGAGTATCTAGTGATGCCGTTCGGACTTGCCAATGCTCCATCTGTGTTTCAGTCAATGATGCATGACATCTTCCGTGAGTATCTGGATAAATTCCTGATTGTTTACTTGGATGACATTTTGATCTTCTCAGATGATTGGGAGTCTCATGTGAAGCAGGTCAGAATGGTTTTTCAGGTCCTGCGTGCTAACTCTTTGTTTGTGAAGGGATCAAAGTGTCTCTTCGGTGTGCAGAAAGTTTCATTTTTGGGGTTCATCTTTACCCCTTCTACTATCGAGATGGATCCAGTTAAGGTCCAAGCCATCCAGGATTGGATTCAGCGGACATCTCTGAAAAGTCTGCAAAAGTTCCTGGGCTTTGCTAATTTTTATCGTCGCTTCATCTGTAATTTTTCTAGCATTGCCAAACCATTGACCGATTTGACCAAGAAGGGTGCTGATTTGGTTAATTGGTCTTCTGCTGCTGTGGAAGCTTTTCAGGCGTTGAAGCGTCGTTTTTGTTCTGCCCCTGTGTTGTGTCAGCCAGATGTTTCTCTTCCGTTCCAGGTCGAGGTTGATGCTTCTGAGATTGGAGCAGGGGCGGTTTTGTCACAGAGAGGTTCTGATTGCTCAGTGATGAAACCATGTGCTTTCTTTTCCAGGAAGTTTTCGCCCGCTGAGCGTAATTATGATGTGGGCAATCGAGAGTTGCTGGCCATGAAGTGGGCATTCGAGGAGTGGCGTCATTGGCTTGAAGGAGGTAAGCATCGCGTGGTGGTATTGACTGATCATAAGAACTTGACTTATCTCGAGTCTGCCAAGCGCTTGAATCCTAGACAGGCCCGTTGGTCGTTATTTTTTGCCCGCTTCGACTTTGTGATTTCGTACCTTCCGGGCTCTAAAAATGTGAAGGCGGATGCTCTGTCTAGGAGTTTTGTGCCCGACTCTCCGGGTTTATCTGAGCCAGCGGGTATCCTCAAGGAAGGAGTCATTGTGTCTGCCATCTCCCCTGATTTGCGGCGGGTGCTGCAAAAATTTCAGGCGAATAAACCTGATCGTTGTCCAGCAGAGAAACTGTTCGTCCCTGATAGGTGGACTAATAAACTTATCTCTGAACTTCATTGTTCGGTGTTGGCTGGTCATCCTGGAATCTTTGGTACCAGAGAGTTAGTGGCTAGATCCTTCTGGTGGCCATCTCTGTCACGGGATGTACGTACTTTTGTGCAGTCCTGTGGGATTTGTGCTAGGGCTAAGCCCTGCTGTTCTCGTGCCAGTGGGTTGCTTTTGCCCTTGCCGGTCCCAAAGAGGCCTTGGACACATATTTCGATGGATTTCATTTCTGACCTTCCCGTTTCTCAAAAGATGTCAGTCATTTGGGTGGTCTGTGATCGCTTTTCTAAAATGGTCCATCTGGTGCACTTGGCTAAATTGCCTTCCTCCTCTGATTTGGTACCTTTGTTCTTTCAGCATGTGGTTCGGTTGCATGGCATTCCTGAGAATATTGTTTCTGACAGAGGTTCCCAGTTTGTTTCAAGGTTTTGGCGAGCCTTTTGTGGTAGGATGGGCATTGACCTATCCTTTTCCTCGGCTTTCCATCCTCAGACTAATGGCCAGACCGAACGAACCAATCAGACCTTGGAAACATATCTGAGATGTTTTGTTTCTGCAGACCAGGATGATTGGGTGTCCTTTTTGCCGTTGGCTGAGTTCGCCCCTTAATAATGGGGCCAGCTCGGCTATCTTGGTTTCTCCATTTTTTTGCAATTCTGGGTTCCATCCTCGTTTCTCTTCAGGACAGGTTGAGTCTTCGGACTGTCATGGTGTGGATTCTGTGGTGGATAGGTTGCAGCAGATCTGGACTCAGGTAGTGGACAATTTGATCTTGTCCCAGGAGAAAGCTCAACTTTTCGCTAATCGCAGACGCCGTGTGGGTCCCCGACTTCGTGTTGGGGATCTGGTTTGGTTATCTTCTCGTCATATTCCTATGAAGGTTTCCTCTCCTAAATTTAAACCTCGTTTTATTGGTCCGTATAGGATTTCTGAGGTTCTCAATCCTGTGTCTTTTCGTTTGACCCTCCCAGACTCCTTTTCCATACATAATGTATTCCATAGGTCGTTGTTGCGGAGATACGTGGCACCTATGGTTCCATCTGTTGAGCCTCCTGCCCCGGTTTTGGTGGAGGGGGAATTGGAGTATATTGTGGAGAAGATTTTGGATTCTCGTGTTTCTAGACGGAAACTCCAGTATCTGGTTAAATGGAAGGGTTATGCTCAGGAAGATAATTCCTGGGTTTTTGCCTCTGATGTTCATGCTTCCGATCTTGTTCGTGCCTTTCATGCGGCTCATCCTGGTCGGCCTGGGGGCTCTGGTGAGGGTTCGGTGACCCCTCCTCAAGGGGGGGGTACTGTTGTGAATTCTGTGGCTGAATTCACTCCTGTGGTCACAAGTGGTACTGCAGCTTCTGAGCTTCCTCCCTCAGGTGTTCTGGTGAGCTCGTTAACTGCTTCATTACTTAACTCCGTCTGATGCTGCTATCCTTGCTCCTTGTCAATGTTTCAGTGTTGGATCTGAGCTTCTCCTGATTGTTCCTGTGACCTGCTGCTCTGTATAGCTAAGTGCTTTTTGCTTTTTTGTTGCTTTTTTTCTGTCCAGCTTGTCTTTTGTTTTGCTGGAAGCTCTGAGACGCAAAGGGTGTACCGCCGTGCCGTTAGTTCGGCACGGTGGGTTTTTTTTGCCCCCTTTGCGTGGTTTTGCTTTAGGGTTTTTTGTAGACTGCAAAGTTCGCTTTACTGTCCTCGCTCTGTCCTAGAATATCGGGCCCCACTTTGCTGAATCTATTTCATCCCTACGTTTTGTCTTTTCATCTTACTCACAGTCATTATATGTGGGGGGCTGCCTTTTCCTTTGGGGAATTTCTCTGGGGCAAGTCAGGCCTATGTTTCTATCTTCAGGCTAGCTAGTTTCTTAGGCTGTGCCGAGTTGCCTAGGTAGTTGTTAGGCGCAATCCACAGCTGCTTTTAGTTGTGTTTAGGATAGGATCAGGTGTGCAGTCTACAGAGTTTCCACGTCTCAGAGCTCGTTCTTGTATTTTTGGGTATTTGTCAGATCACTGTGTGCGCTCTGATCGCTAAGCACACTGTGTTTCTGGATTGCCTTCATAACACCTGTCATTAGCAAACATAACACCGTACCCACTGTATATATACATATTCATACACTGCTCAAAAAAAAATAAAGGGAACACTAAAATCCCACATCCTAAATATCACTGAATGAAATATTCCAGTTGTAAATCTTTATTCATTACATAGTGGAATGTGTTGAGAACAATAAAACCTAAAAATGATCAAAATGATAAAAAATCACAACTAATATCCGACAGAGGTCTGGAGTTGGGGAACGGGCGGCATAGTCCATAGCTTCATTGCCTTCATCTTGCAGGAACTGCTGACACACTTTAGCCACATGAGGTCTGGCATTGTCCTGCATTAGGAGGAACCCAGGGCCAACTGCACCAGCATATGGTCTCACAAGCGCTCTCAGGTTCTCATCTCTGTACCTAATGGCAGTCAGACTACCTCTGACGAGCACATGGAGGGCTGTGTGGCCCTCTAAAGAAATGCCACCCCACACCATTACTGACCCACTGCCAAACTGGTCATGCTGAAGGATGTTGCAGTCAGCAGATCACTCTCCATGGCGTCTCTAGACTCTGACACGTCTGTCACATGTGCTCAGTGTGAGCCTGCTTTCATCTGTGAAGAGCACAGGATGCCAGTGGCAAATTTGCCGATCCTGGTGTTCTGTGGCAAATGCAAAGCGTCCTGCACGGTGTTGGGCTGTGAGCACAACCCCCATCTGTGGACATCGAGCACTCAGACCATCCTCATGGAGTCGGTTTCTATCCGTTTGTGCAGACACATGGACATTTGTGGCCTGCTGGATGTCATTTTGCAGGGTTCTGGCAGTGCTCCTCCTGTTCCTCCCTGCACAAAGTCTGAGGTTGCGGTCCTGCTGCTGGGTTGTTAAACTCGTACGGCCCCCTTCATGTCTCCTGGTGTACTGACCTGTCTCCTGGTAGCACCTCCAGCCTCTGGACACTACCCTGACAGACACAGCAAACCTTCTTTCCACAGCCTTCATTGATGTGCCATCCTGGATGAGCTGCACTACCTGAGCCACTTGTGTGAGTTGTAAAGTCTGTTTCATGCTACCACGAGTGTGAAAGCACAACCAACATTCAGAAGTGACCAAAACATCAGCCAGAAAGCATTGGTACTGAGATGTGGTCTGTGGTCCCCACCTGCAGAACCACTCCTTTATTGAGTGTCTCTTGATAATTGCCAATAATTTCCATCTGTTGTCTATTCCATTTGCACAACAGCATGTGAAATTGATTGTCAAACAGTGTTGCTTCCTAAGTGGACAGTTTGATTTCACTGAAGTTTGATTTGCTTGGAGTTATATTCTGGTGTTTAAGTGTTCTCTTTATTTTTTAAGCAGTGTATATATGCATACACACACAGCATGTGAAATAAGTATTGAATACGCCACCAATTTCCAAGTAAATATATTTCTAAAGGTGGTATTGACATGCAATTCTCACCTGATGTTGATAACAACCCATCCAATTCACGCAGACAAAGAATTCAACACCCACAAACTCGAATGTATTTTATTGGGATTTTTGTGATGTAGCATCACAAAGTATTAAGTATTTGTGAAGCGTGAATGAAATAATTCAATATCACAATATATAACAATATAAATCTGAAAATAAATAATATATAACAATATAAATCTGTAAATAATTATAAGGCCAGTCTCACACATCCAGATTTTTCCGGTACCGGAAGAAATGGTCCCGGAGCTATCCATGTCCGTGTGTCCATGTGTGCACGTAGGCCATACGTGTGTCCTCCGTGTGCTATCTGTGTGTCCATGTTTATTGTCCGTGTGCTGTCCTTGTGCTGTCCGTGTGTCTGTGTCCATTTATTGAAACAATTTGTTTCAATTTTAACTCTATGACTTTAAAAAAAGCACACGGACAGCACACGGATGGCATCTGTGTGCAGTACGTGTTTACACTCACCCATTGACATTAATGGGTCCGTGTGATCCGTGCACTCCCACGAACACTGACATGTCTCTGTGTTTTACACACGGACACATGGTCCGTGAAAAAACGCTGACATCTGCAGAGACACATTTATTTTAATGTGTCTACGCGTGTCAGTGTCTCCGATACGTGAGGAAGCTGTCACCACATGTACCGGAGCCACTGACGTGTGAAACCGGCCTAAAACCATGTATCATTTCTTTTAAACTTCAAAAATGCTTTTTACTTTGTTTTGGTATATCACATAAAATCTCAATCAATAAAATACAATTACATTTGTAGGTATACCATGATAAAATATGGAAAAGTTTATAGGGTATGAATACTTTGTACAAGGCACTGCATACTGTATATATTTATGACACCATAAAATTAATATGTAATGTAATAAGAGAAAATTAGTATGTAATGTAATAAATCTAGCACTATTTCACATCTATTATTTATTTTTCTATTTATATATTTTTTTATTTGTGCACTATTGAATGGAAATGTTTTCATTAATATAGTCAAGACACTTCACTAATGACATTTTAAGTTTATTATGCCATTGAGTACAAGTAACAGCTTGTTTTTCCCTCCTTTCATTCCCCCTCCATTACGGGTTTTCAGAGAATGACTGACATAAAATAGTTCCTGAACACTAGAGATAAGCGAAAGGCTCAAGGGGCAAAAGGCTAGCCAAAAAGCACAAAGTACGGACAGACACCATGAAAAGTGGCATCAGTTGACCCACCGTAGAAATTTTATAATGGCACAGCAATCAGGCTTGGGCCATGCATGAGACAGCGACTGAGTCAGCATTTACAACTTGAAATTGAAGTTTCAATGAGGACCTGGTGGTTAAAGGAGCAGTGTAAGCCTTCTGAGCTGGGAGACCTGATACCTCATGCAACACTTTCAATTTTTTTTTTGCGTATTCCAGCTCAGGTGGCACACTCAGGTGGCACAACCATCAGTTTCATAGACTGCTATTGGTACAAAAATGTAAGGAAAGTAACAGGTTGTTGACTGATCAATTGAACCACAGTGGAAGCTTTTATAATGGCACAGAAGCACTCAGCTATGAGCCATGCATGAGGTATGAGCATTGAAGCTTTGAAGTTTCAATTAAGATGAGGTGGGTGAGGGACCGGTCTAAGCCTGCTGTGCTGGTAGCCCTGATACCTCTTGCAACATCTTAAATGTGATTTTTGATCAGCCACACTCAGGTGGCACAAATATCAGCTTGGTATACCACAAATGTTATAAAAATTTAAGGATAGTAACACTGGTAGTTGACTGAAAGTAATTGCAGGCCTCCCGCTCTGGGAGACCTAACTTGGAGTTCAAACATTTCCCCAAATTATTGACACACACCACTGAAGTGTCATCATTTTTCTAAAGTAAAAATATATAATTACACAATTTTTTTTGTATGCAAATTGCCTCTTCTGAGAAAAAGAGGACTTAAACTCTATAGCGCCACCTGTTGGAAGTAGCGATCCTACAAGTCACAATCAACCCTTTAACGAGTCGTGCAATATGACTTAGGATAAAAGCCAAATCAATATCTCAATTCGCAGACACGGTGTTTCGGGCTGTTGGCCCTCGTCAGTGCGAAGCATGAGAACTGATTTGGCTAGGTGAGAGGCTCTGGACTTGGGTCTAAGGGGTATCGTTTCTCCTTATGGAGAGTGACATACCATCTCTGGCTTGTCAAGGTAAGGAGGCTTATTAGCCGTGCAATGCTCCTCTGGGAAATATAATACAATTTTTATGAAAACTTCAGTTACTGTATGGTCTACTCGATTCACTTTCTTTGGCAGCTGCACAGGGGTATTGTTATTATTATAATTACTATTATTATCATTTATGGTTATAGCGCCATTTATGTGAAAATGATATACATAATAAAACAAGTACAATAATCTTAAACAATACATGTCACTGACTGCTACAGGAGGAGAGAGGACCCTGCATGTGAGGGATCACAGTCTACAAAGGATGGGTGAAGATACAATAGGTGAGGCTAAAGCTTTTTGCGGCTTTTGAAAAATCTTGGCCCATTCTAAAAGTTGACCCTATTGTTTCCAAACTGTTACCGGATACATCTGCTGTTATGGTACGGCAGTTTAAAAATCTTCATGACCAAGTGGTGCGACGTCATTATGTTGGTGAATTGAAGACTACGTTCCTGGATGTGCTCAGTGTGGGTGATGTGTTGCCTGTACCAATATTGACACTTGTGATTCTGATGGCCGGAAGCACTTGTTAAATGCCACTGTCAGAGTTTGACAGCAGCATTTAACTAGTTAATAGCCGCGGGCAGATTGCCATTTCGCCTGCGGCTATTGTGGGCATATGTCATCTGTTCAAGACAGCTGACATGAACCAGCTTAGATGTGGGATCACCGCCGGACCACACATCAAAGCGGGGGATACTGACATCAAACGTACTATCGCGTCCAATGTCATCAAGGGGTTAATCCTGATTATTTGCTTAAAATGCAATCAAGAGAGCATCGTTTTTCTGCTCCATTTGCTTGTTGGCACTGCAGAATACAGCCAGATCCTTTCCATATTACTGCGCTAAAAATCCATCTATTTAAAACTTTGTTTTGTCTGTCACACGGATCACATATAAGTGCGCTAAAAATTCTGCCATTGCTTGCATCCATTTAAATTTTGTTGCAGTGTGTTAGCAAAGTTATTGACACCAGTTTGCTGCTAAAATAGTTACCTACAGGCCAGATATTTAAAACTGTGGTTTGTCTGTCACACGGATCACATATAAGTGCGCTGAAAATTCTGCCATTTCTGACCTCCATTGTTGCAGTGTGTTAGCGAAGTTATTGATACTGGTTAATAAGTTACCTTCAGTCCAGCTATTTAAAACTGTGGTTTGTCCGTCACACAGATCACATATAAGTGTGCTCAAAATTCTGCCATTTCTGGCCTCCATTTAAATTTTGTTGCAGTGTGTTAGCGAAGTTATTGACACCAGTTTTCTATTAAAATAGTTACTACAGGCCAGCTATTTAAAACTGTGGTTTGTCTGTCACACGGATCACATATAAGTGCACTGAAAATTCTGCAATTTCTGGCCTCCATTTACAATTTGTTGCAGTGTGTTAATGAAGTTATTGACACCAGTTTGCTGTTAAAAATAGTTACCTACAGATCAGCTATTTAAAACTGTGGTTTGTCCTTCACACGGATCACATATAAGTTCACTCCAAATTCAGCCAATTGTAGTGAATGTGGAAAATATTGTCCTCTATTTAAAATGGGCAAGGCGCGTGGCAAGAGACAGGGAACTGCACTTGATGGTGATGGTGCATGCAGAGGCTGAAGCCGAGGCTGTGGGCAAGCTGAAATTGTGCCACAACAAACACCCACATCTTCTCATCCGACTTTCCTGTCCCAGTTACTAGGGAACCACAGCACACCACTACTGAACCCAGAGCAGTGTCAAAAGGTTGATGGTTGGATAGTGGATAAAGCTTCCAGTCACTTTTCCACCACCACCACCACATAGTCAAATATCAGTAGCTGTTAGTCTGGACCGCATATTCCTCACCCTGATCCTCCTTCCTCCCACCATGCCGAGTGCCCAGAGACAACTGATCCCACACATGGACACTCTGAAGAACTGTTCACTTTTCCATTTATAGAATTGGGCCTCTCGCCCTGTCCACTTGAAGCAGGGCAAGAGGAGATTGCATGTAACGATGCTTAAATATTTGAGCAGCCACTGTCACACGAAGGCGACAGTGGGAAATTGTCACAAGAGGTAGACGATGATGAGGCACAATTGCCAGAAAGTCAGGAGGAAGACTAGGGTGTGGAATTGGAAGACGAGGTGGTGGATGATATAGTAACTGACCCAACCTGGCAGGAGGACATGCAGAGCGAGGACAGCAGCACATAGGGGAAGGGAGGCATAGCACCCCAACAGGCAGGAAGAAGCAGTGTGGTGGCCACAGACAGAAGGCGAGCAAACGTTCTCTGTAACATCAACATGACAGAAGTTGCCAGTCCAACTGTTAGGTCTGTTTTTTAAAGACTCTGCCAATAGCCCCCTAAAGGCCATTTGCTCCACCTGCCAGGCCAGCATCAGCAGGGGTAGCAAAACTACCAGCCTGACCACCACCAGCATGATGAGGCATATGTCAGCAAAGCACCTGACTTTGTGGGCCAAACCCCAGGGTCCAGGAACAGTGTCTGCGGATGACACCACTGCTTCTTCTGCTGTTGTGTATGCAAGCTAATCCCCTGTCCACGGTGCATGCGAAGATGCCTCCTGCCTTGCACCTGTCATTGCACACACTCAACTAGCATCATCAGCAAGCATGTCCACGTCCTTGTCCCAGCGCAGCATTCAGTTGTCCATACCTCAGTTCTTGGAATGTAAGCACAAATATGCAGCCAAACTACTAAATTCACACATTTCGTGACAGCTTGCGCTCGAAATGTTGCCTTCTTTTGCTCATGGAGATGGAAGCTTTCAGCAACCAGATGGCAGTGGCCATTCCTCGGTACTCGGTCCCTAGCTGCCACTATTTCTCCCGGTTTGCCATCCCCACATTACAGATGCACATGTCCCACAACATTACCTATGCCCTCAACATTGCAGTTACTGAGAAAGTCCACCTAAATACGGACACGTGGACAAGTGCTTGTGGGCAGGGATGGTACATCTCACTGACAGAACACTGGGTTAATGTAGTGGAAGCCGGGATCCAGTCAGACTTTGGGATGGAACACGTCCTCCCAATGCTGAGGATTGGGGCCCTAGGTCAATCAGGACAGCCCCCACAGTCTACAGCTCCTGCACCTCATCCTCCTCCTTTTCAGTCTCCAACTCCAAAATAATTACATCAGTCACAAGCTGGAAGCACTGCCTCAGCCAAGCGGCAACAGGCTGTGCTGAAGCTAATCTGCAGAGGTGACGAACCACACAATGCTGAAGAGTTGTGGACAGCTCTGAAAAAGCAGTCACATTTGTGGCTGACACTGCTGAATCTACTGCCAGGCATGGTCATGTGTGACAATGGCCGGAACCTGGTGGCGGCTCTGAGACGATTTGAGCTCACACACGTAACATGCCTGGCCCAGTGCTTAAAGGTAACCTGTCACCCCCAAGTGTTTTTAACTAAAAGAGCCACCTTGTGCAGCACTAATGCTGCATTCTGTCAAGGTTGCTCTTTTAGTTGGGGCCCCTGCCAACGCTGAACTATTTGTTTACCTGTAGTTTGTCCGGGGGGCATGTCTTTTCCCCCCGGATACAAATGCCTTCCAGCCATCAGTCAGGTTCTCCGCACACAGGGCGCTGTCTCCACTTCCTTCATTAATGTCCCCGGCGCCTGCGCTGTAAGCTCCCATCATGCAAACTGTGCTTGCCCGAAAAAATAACTTACTCGGTGACGGTCATTACTGGTTGGTGACACTTCTAGATCCACGCTACATGGAGAACTTTCTATCTCTTATTCCTGAGGTGGAAAGGTCAACTAAAATGGGGCAGTACCAGAAGGCCCTCATTGCGGAATTATTAAAAAAATTCCAATCTGAAAACGCTGGTGGCAAAAGTCACAGTTCTTTGGACAACCAAGGAATACAGGTGAGAGAGACACAACTCCAATCCAGCAGAGACAGGGGAACACTGTCAAAGTTCTGGGAGAGTTTTCTCAGACCCTCCCATCGTCCTGGCACAGAGGTGTGGGGTACTCTCACAAGGAGTGCAAAGTTTGGGAAGATGCTGAGGGAGTACCTTGCTGACCATACCAACGTCCTCCATGATTCCTCTGTGTCTTATAATTATTGGGTATCCAAGCTGGACACGTGGAATGAACTGGCCCTCTATACCTTGGAGGTCTTGGCCTGCCATACCACTAGAATTTGCCAGAGCGGGTTTTTACTGCCGCTGGTGGAATTATAACTAATAAGTGCATCCACATGTCAACTGAAAATGCTGACAGGCTAACTGTTATAAAAATGAACAAGGGCTGGATTGGGCTAGACTTCTCATCACCACCGAATGATAGCAGCATAACAAACTCAAATCCAGTGTCTTTTTTTGGGAGCTCTATTCCCATGCACCTCTTCATAGCCACACATGGGTATACGCTTCCTGATTTTGGCTATTTGCTGTTGTCCTCCTCCTTCTTCTCATCCTCCATCGCCATATCATCATGGTGACTGTGGTCTGTGATGCAATACCCACATAATTTTCTTAAAGGATGTTTATGATTCTCGTAAAAAAAATATGTTATGTAGTATGCTCATGTATACCCCCAGGGGTAAATGTTTGTCAGCCCATACACTTAGTGCATGGGCATTACAAGTATAGAAGACCTGCTTCTTTCTAATGGGAACATTTTTTTTACGAGGCCCTACTCCACGTCTCTTCCAAGGGGCATTGGAGTGCCTCCAAATTTTTGGCAGCCCTTGCATTCACTGCATAGGCAAACACTATGGGAGACCCACTTGCTAATAATGGGAACATTGTTTCATGAGGACCTCCTCTACGTCTCTTCAAACTTGAAGACACAAAAGAGCACAGTGAGGTCAAAAAATACTCTGTTGTAAAAAAAAATCACAGTAATAAGCAAGTGCTAGTCAAAAGATGGAAAAAACAGGGTATTTAGTTGATACTTTTTTTTGCAAAAAAATGTATACTAACCTGCTCCACCAATCGTCAAGGTATACCCATATAGAGCAGTCTTAGCTAATGTATATAATCAATCCCTATCCGATGTATTTAAAAACCTGATCATCTGTATAGTACCTGTATAAGCAGGGTTCAGAGAGGGAATATCCATGTGGACATGCTGGATGGAACAGCTTTGATGCAAATGACCCATAAGGAGTGGTGGACTCCCCAATCTTGTAGAAACAAGAGAACAATTATAGAACCAGAAACACATGGGCTACTTGCACATTGAACAAGTCTGTAGGAACCTGTTCACACACCACCAAGAAACTTGAAGACACAAAAGAGCACAGTGAGGTCAAAAATACTCTGTTGTAAAAAAAAATCACAGTAATAAGCAAGTGCTAGTCAAAAGATGGAAAAAACAGGGTATTTAGGTGATACTTTTTTTGCAAAAAATGTAAACTAAGCTGCTCCACCAATTGTCAAGGTATACCCATATAGAGCAGTCCTAACTAATGTATATAATCCCTGTCTGATGTATTTAAAAACCTGATCATCTGTATAGTACCTGTATAAGCAGGGTTCAGAGAGGGAATATCCATGTGGACATGCTGGATGGAACAGCTTTGATGCAAATGACCCATAATGGGTGGACTCCTTAATACCCATATAGAGCAGTCCTAACTAATGTATATAATCCATATCTGATGTATTTAAAAACCTGATCATCTGAATAGTACTTGTATAAGCAGGTTTCAGAGACTTCCAGGAGTCTTCCCTATGCTGTTCCCATGT
This sequence comes from Ranitomeya imitator, assembly GCF_032444005.1. Classification (NCBI taxonomy): domain Eukaryota; kingdom Metazoa; phylum Chordata; class Amphibia; order Anura; family Dendrobatidae; genus Ranitomeya; species Ranitomeya imitator. Next base: position 158,898,315 of record NC_091285.1, on the reverse strand, counting down.
CATTTGAGCAAAGTTCGATTTCAGCAATTTCTAGTCCTTCTGCAGACCCCCGGGGGGCCGCCGGAAAAAGGCTCGAGTTTCCCATAGACTTACTTTGGGCTCATTGCCCACTTCAAGCACCCGACCATTCCAATTTGCTTGACCTGAGGAACGAGCATCTGAGCATATTAGTGTTCACCCACCACTAATCTTTATATATGTCAATGAATCAGACATGAATCTGTATGAATTTTCTTTCATCTACAGTGATGCCAGTATTTAAGATAGGTTGTAGCATCTGCGTGCCTGTTCTTTGTGGTCTGTACTGTTCTGCTGTTGCCAAAATCAGTACCCCTACACAGCAGTACATCTCTTGCCTGTCCATCATGTTGCGTACTGTGATGTTACTGCTGTTGCCACTGCCAATTGACAGCATTGTGCATTATGTTCTATATCTTTACTGCACACCTACTGCTTCAGGGGCTCCAAGTATTGGCCATACAAAGCTGGCCATCTCCTTTCCTATTCAATCATATTCCATACTTTGCAGTTGGTGCCATTTCCACTGTCAACAGATAGCTACATATCTCCTACCTGTCCATTGTGTTCTAAATCTATATTGTATAGCTTCTGGGAACTCTATTGTACACAGTGTAAATTATTTTATTTCCTGTCCCAAAAGCAACACCGGGTCTTGCTACTTTTCTTTATGGAGGACTTGTCTGTGTTATTCTACTACCGGTGTTAGGTTCAAGTGCAGTTCAGCTTATCTAGGTTTAGTCCATACCTCTCATTCTGCAATCAAGATTCCAGATCACCAACTATCTGCAACTGTTCTCGCAGCTGCACACGGCTTATCAAAGAAGCACATCTCTGCAAGTTGCCAATACCATTGAACATTTTTATCTTTTATATATGAACCGGATCTCAGGAAGAAAATTTGTTAACGCTTAACTACTAATCTGTTGTAAACCTTTTCCTTACGGCAAGCTCCTGATAAACATTTTTGCTATTAACCATAAATTTGCTGCAACTTCCAGGATTGCGCATAAATGTACAGTTCCTATAAGTATCCATTTTGATACAGGAAGGAAATATATCTTGGTACCGTATTAGCCAGTAGATAGAAAAATATTTAGAATTGAGAGTCCTCAGTGGTTGATACCTTTTAATGGCTAACTGAAAAGATGGTAACAAATTGCAAGCTTTCGAGACTACACAGGTCTCTTCATCAGGCAAAGACTAAAACAAATTCTGAAGAATCACATATTTATGCACAACATAACATAGGAAAAAAAGGGAAAAACCATGGATAAGCCAGGTGAAATGAAGCAGAATTACTATGGGTGATAAACAGTTACGTCCATAAATATTGGGTCAGTTCTTAGATAAGGATTGTTTTATTGTCCTCTGATTAGGGTCTCTGTTGTGATGACCCCACATAGTCTGAGGGGCAAGTTCCTTAGTTGATGTAAAAAGACATAAATCCGTGCGACACATTCATTCCTGCAGTGTGAGTGTCAAAGGTTGTCATCAGTTTATATTCCCAGACTCTTCTATCTCTCTGCGATTTGAAGCTACCTTTTAACACAAGTAATTTCATGTCCATAATGTTATGATTTGGGAGACAGAAATGTATTGCCACAGGTAGATCCATTCTTTTTTTTCTTATTGTATGGCGATGAGAGTTCATCCTTGTTCTCAGTTTCTGTCCTGTCTCCCCCACATACAGACCCCCAGTTGGACATTTAGTACAAATAATTAGGTACACCACATTAGAAGTGACGCAGCTGAAAGTACCTGGGATCTTGTAGTCCTGATGTGAATTGGGGATCTTTATCTTGTCCGTGGTCATTATAAATGGACAGGTTTTACATTTTTTTCTGGTTGCAAGGAAAGGTACCTGCAGCTGTTGGAGAGGACAGGGAGCTCTTGACAATGATGCTTCTTAGATTTGGGGGCTGCCTAAAACACAGTAGTGGGGGGTCTGGAAAAATGGATTGTAATCGGGCATCTTTTTGCAGTAAAGGTTGTAATTTCCGTGCAGCTCCCCTTAGCACCTCCAGATTTGGATTGTAGGTAACCACTAGAGGTTCCCGGTTATTTTCTTCTTTAGCTTTGTAATGTAGCAGGTGATTCCTTGATATTCTGGTGGCTCTTGTGATCTGATTTTCAATTGTTCTTGGATGGTAGCCCTGATTCAAAAAGGTCTTTCTGAGGCGACCAAGGTGTTCATCCCTATCCATTGGGTTGGAACATATACGATTGTATCTGATGGCTTGGCTGTAGACAATAGAGTTTTTTATGTCTTTTGGATGGAAACTGTCCCATTTAAGGTATGTTGGACGGTCGATTGGCTTCTGATACAGGGATGTCTTTATTTTATTGTTCTGCAGCTTAATGATGGTGTCCAAAAAGTTAATTTCAGTGCAGGAGTCGTTGAGTGTCAAGTTGATGGTAGGATGAAATTCATTAAACTGTTCTTGGAACGTCTTTAGCTGTGGCTCAAACTCCGTCCAGATGATTAAAATGTCATCAATGTAGCGGTAGTACGCCAGAGGCCTGATGGGACATGAGGACAAAAAGTCGCTTTCAAGCTTTGCCATGAAAAGATTTGCATACTGTGGGGCCATTTTACTTCCCATTGCTGTGCCAGTCTCCTGTAGATAGATCTTCTTGTCAAACTCAAAGTAATTGTGGGTGAGGATGAATTTTATAAGAGCAAAAATTACAGCAATACTATAACAAACTATGGGCCCATCTGATTCATAGCAAGGAAAAGAAACTGCATAGATTGCGCCTCAATTCAGGACTCTATGCAAACAGATACAAAACAAAGCCAAAATCTGACAACTTGGACAACCACTCCATTCCAGACACAAATAACTGTGTCATTAATCTCTCAGATTATAAACACAACAAAGTGGATCCGTGCTTTCCAGAGGACTCTCATTTTGTCCTACTAAGGCCAAGTGGGGTCATCACAACAGAGACCCTAATCACAAGACAATAAAACAATCCTTATCTAAGAATTTGCCCAATATTTATGGACATAACTGTTTATCACCCATGGTAATTCTGCTTCATGTCACCTGTCTTATCCATGGTTTTTCCTTTTTTTTTTTTCTATGCTATGTTGTGCATAAATATGTGATTCTTCAGAATTTGTTTTAGTCTCTCGCCTGATGAAGAGACCTGTGTAGTCTCGAAAGCTTGCAATTTGTTACCATCTTTTCAGTTAGCCATTAAAAGGTATCAACCACTGAGGATTCTCAATTCTAAATATTTTTCTATCTACTGGCTAACACGGTGCCAAGATATATATTTCTTTCCTGTATCAAAATGGAGGATACCAGAATGTACCGCATCTTTATGGAACTAAAACCACTTCTGAAGAAACGTGCACAAATGGACAGCGACATTTTTTTCCTATCTAAATGCAAAAAGGAGAATCTAATTCCCAAAGGACTCTGGATTACAAACCCAATTCTTCATATCTACAATACCCATTATGCGCAAAACCTGTGTTACAGGACTTCTGAGAGATTGAGGAATCATCTTTTGCATGTCTGCTACAGCATAAAGAGTAAAGTCCAAGGGCAATTTGAAACCCTGAGGAAGACACTTACAGAAGACACAGAGCAAAAATTACAACAATATTACAACAAACTACGGGCCAATCTGATTCATAACAAGGAAAAGAAACTGCACAGATTGCACCTCAATTCAGGACTCTATGCAAACAGATACAAAACAAAGCCAAAACCTGACAACTTGGACAACCACTCCATTCCAGGCACAAATAACTGTGTCATTAATCTCTCAGATTATAAACACAACAAAGTGGACCTGGCCGTGCTTTCCAGAGGACTCTCATTTTGTCCTACTAAGGCCCTGGATAAAACTGAACTCTGCAGTGATATGGAATATTTTTTCAGGAGACTGCGTCTGAGGGAATATTTCAATGATACATAAGATTCAGAACCCACCTGGACTGAAGGAAAAGGGATCCTAACAACAAAGAAGAGGTCAGACTGGACACCTCCACCTGGACGCAACCCTCATTTGGATAACTGTATAGACTCCTCCAGACATTTGATAAAATCCACCATCATAGATGCTAACAAGAGACAAGCATCCAACATCAGTGCCCAGGAGAGAAAGGCCATACAGTCTCTGAAAACCAACAAAGAAATCATCATCAAACCTGCTGACAAGGGAGGTGCAACAGTCATGATGAACACATCAGACTATATGAGGGAAGCAAACAGACAACTTATGGACACACACTACTACAAAAAATTGGAGTCGGATCCTACACAGGATTATTACAAGGAACTAAACAAGTTGGTATCTTGTCTGCCCGACGAATCCATAAGAGCCAATAACCTGATACCAGAAAGTCCAAGAACAGGGACATTCTACATGTTTCCCAAAATCCACAAATCTGGAAACCCAGGAAGACCAATTATTTCATGTGTGGGCACCCTTACTTAGCAGGTATCTGGATGGGTAGAGGGTATTCTTAAACCCCTGGTAAAGGATACACCCAGCTTCATTCAGGACACAACTGACCTATTGAATAAACTATCAGCAATAGGTCCTCTACCAGAAGGAACCATCCTGGCCACCATGGATGTGGAATCTTTGTACTCCAATATCCCACACCAGGATGGATTAAATGCCTTCAAATTCTTCCTGGAAAACGCAGGGACTGATGCAAATTCTGTGGTGAAACTTATAAAATTCATCCTCACCCACAATTACTTTGAGTTTGACAAGAAGATCTATCTACAGGAGACTGGCACAGCAATGGGAAGTAAAATGGCCCCACAGTATGGAAATCTTTTCATGGTAACGAAAAAGAAAATCCAGCTCACCATAGTAACAGTTCCACTCGGAGCACGGAAACGCTGTGTCAAGGCGTGAGGAATCCAAAAAGCAAAAAAAGAATATCCAGCTCAACGAGACAGTGAAAAGTAAAAACTTGGTACTTTATTCACTTCATGTAGAAGCAGAGGATAAAAACATCAGCACAATGAGGATAAGAACACTATCTATCTACGCGTTTCAGGTGGCAAAGCACCCTTAATCATGATATCCTCTGCTTCTACATGAAGTGAATAAAGTACCAAGTTTTTACTTTTCACTGTCTCGTTGAGCTGGATATTCTTTTTTTGCTTTTTAAATCTTTTCATGGCCAAGCTTGAAAGCGACTTTTTGTCCTCATGTCCCATCAGGCCTCTGGCGTACTACCGCTACATTGATGACATTTTAATCATCTGGACGGAGTCTGAGCCACAGCTAAAGACGTTCCATGAACAGTTTAACGAATTTCATCCTACTATCAACTTGACACTCAACTACTCCTGCACTGAAATTAACTTTTTGGACACCATCATTAAGCTGCAGAACAATAAAATAGAGACATCCCTGTATCAGAAGCCAATCGACCGTCCAACATACCTTAAATGGGACAGTTTCTACCTAAAACACATAAAATACTTTATTGTCTACAGCCAAGCCATCAGATACAATCGTATATGTTCCAACCCAATGGATAGGGATGAACACCTTGGTCGCCTCAGAAAGACCTTTTTGAATCAGGGCTACCATCCAAGAACAATTGAAAACCAGATAACAAGAGCCACCAGAATATCAAGGAATCACCTGCTACATTACAAAGCTAAAGAAGAAAATAACCGGGTACCTCTAGTAGTCACCTACAATCTAAATCTGGAGATGCTAAGGGGAGCTGCATGGAAATTACAACCTTTACTGCAAAAAGATGCCCGCTTACAATCCATTTTTCCAGACCCCCCACTACTGTGTTTTAGGCAGCCCCCAAATCTAAGAAGCATCATTGTCAAGAGCTCCCTGTCCTCTCCAACAGCTGCAGGTACCTTTCCTTGCAGCCAGAAAAAATGTAAAACCTGTCCATTTATGATGACCACGGACAAGATAAAGATCCCCAATTCACATCAGGACTACAAGATACCAGGTACTTTCAGCTGCGTCACTTCTAATGTGGTGTACCTAATTATTTGTACTAAATGTCCATCTGGGGGTCTGTATGTGGGGGAGACAGGGCAGAAACTGAGAACAAGGATGAACTCTCATCGCCATACAATAAGAGAAAAAAGAATGGATCTACCTGTGGCAATACATTTCTGTCTCCCAAATCATAACATTATGGACATGAAATTATTTGTGTTAAAAGGTAGCTTCAAATCGCAGAGAGACAGAAGAGTCTGGGAATATAAACTGATGACGACCTTAGACACTCACACTGCAGGAATGAATGTGTCGCACGGATGTATGTCTTTTTACATCAACTAAGGAACTTGCCCCTCAGACCATGTGGGGTCATCACAACAGAGACCCGAATCACAGGACAATAAAACAATCCTTATCCAAGAATTGGCCCAATATTTATGGATGTAACTGTTTATCACCCATGGCAATTCTGCTTCATGTCACCTGGCTTATCCATGGTTTTTCCCTTTTTTTTTTTCTATACTATGTTGTGCATAAATATGTGATTCTTCAGAATTTGTTTTAGTCTTTGCCTGATGAAGAGACCTGTGTAGTCTCGAAAGCTTGCAATTTGTTACCATCTTTTCAGTTAGCCATTAAAAGGTATCAACCACTGAGGACTCTCAATGCTAAATATTTTTTTATATGTATCCACAGACTTGACTTTGCGCTTGTTACTTCCTGCCCCACTTGGATGTCTGCTATCCTGCGCTGATTCACATGCCACCCATCACGACTTGCTCTCTGCACGATTGCTTCCAGTCCATGTCACTCACCATGTGGCTTATGAAATCCTTCTGCCAGGTGAGCCTTAAAGGGAACCTGTCACTAGAAATAGTGCTGTTAACCTACATATGTGGTTAATCTGCAGGTTAACAGCGTTATGATGGTATCTGGCGCTTGTATGCAGCTGAATGCAGCAGGGAGAAAATTATCTTTATTCTCCCAGCCAGCATTCAGTATTCAGTCATAGGGGCTGGGGCGGGTCCGGTTCATACATACAGAGCGGCCTGTGTAACCGTGCCCCTGGCTTTGACTGACACTGGCTCTACATTGCTGTTTACTCAGAACAGGACCTCGCCCCCATGACTGAATACCAAATGCTGACGGGGAGAATAAAGATCATTTTTTCCCGCTGCATTTGGCTGCGTGTAGGCACTGGACAGCATCATAACACTGTTAACCTGCAGATTAACCGCATATCTGCAGGTTAACAGCATTATTTCTGGTGACAGGTTTCCTTTAACATAAGTAACCCAAAGGAAAACAGAAAAAAATTACACCACTCAAAAACAAAAATCCCTATTATCAAAAAGTATACTAAAAAGCAGCTTTAGCACACAGAGTACAAGTCGGTAAGGATACAAGTAGATGCAATAGTTAAATGATAGTAAAGGTGAACAAAAATCTGTAGCTTGATCACAATACATGCAGCAGAACATGTAACTATATGTGTGTAATACTGAAAAGAAAAAATAAAGAGAGTATCAATAATATTACAGTGCGAGCTAGTGGTTCCTGAAATTTGGGTTGGCGTTTAACTATTGTCTGATTGAGAGTAAATTCAGTTATCATACAGAGTAGGGTTGAGCGAAACAGGTCGGCCATTTTCAGAAGTCGCCGACTTTTGGCAAAGTCGGGTTTCATGAAACCCGACCCGACCCCTGTGTGGGGTCGGCCATGAGGTCGGCGATCTTCTGAATCTGGTATCGGAATTCCGATACCGAGTTCCGATATGTTTGTAATATCGGAAATCGGTATAGGAATCCACATTTAAGTGTAAAATAAAGAATTAAAATAAAAAATATTGCTATACTCACCCTCTGACGAGCCCTGGTACTAACCGGCAGCCTTCCTTCCTTAGAATCATCGCGTGAAGGGCCTTAGATGACGTTGGGGCTTGTGATTGGTCGCGCGGCCGCCCATGTGACCGCTCGCGCGACCAATCACAAGCCGCGACGTCACCGAAGGTCCTTCAAGCACTGATTCTTAGGAAGGAAGGCTGCCGGAAGAAGCAGGGCGCGTCCGAGGGTGAGTATATACCTAATAGTTTTTCCTCAAGCATAGCTTCGCCCTCCCCATTGAGTTGCAGTCCATCCCTACCGAATCCAAACACTTTTTTCCTGCACCATTTCTAAGCCACTTATTTATCTCTAAGCTCCCGCTGTCTTTCTAGTGACACTTTTGGCACCGGAAGTATTGCTGAATACACTACCTTGGAGGTCCTGGCCTTCAGCTTCTCTTCAATTTCCCTGTAATCATTTTAAGGACCTTCCACCTCCTTCAAACTTTGTCATTTGAACCGATGTGTACCATAATAGCTGGATTTTTTCCAAACCCACACAGCAATCTGTCTATCTGATCCGCAATATGTTGGACCCAAGCACCTAGCAGACAACACAATGTTCGGCATTCACGGGCTCGTCAGCAGATGACCCTGTCTGTCCACCTAATTATAGACTCCCCTATCACCATCATCTGTCTGGCCTTTGCTGCACTCCTATTTCTCTCCTTCCTACAACAGTCACTCTCCTGATTGCTAGGAGCAGCATCCATCTGTAGTGATCCCAGTCATGAGCCTGCATTCCTAATATCAGACAAACAGGCATATTTACAAGGTTGTGCCTGATCAGGACTGGGCTCCCTGGCACTTTTCTCTGTACCACTTCTTCTAATTGTTTCCCAGCTACCTACTTCTAGGTCCTGATCTTCCCCACCGCTGCCCTCATCCATATCACTGGCCACAGCCAGAGCATGCTCAGTGAGCTCTAAACTCTCCAGGTTTGCAATGCTCCTGAGTGTTGCCAGCTGCACATTTAGATCCATTACCTAGGCTTCCAAACATGTAAGTTTCTGACATTGAGTGCAGATATATTCACCCTCTAACGGCTGGTCAAGACATGCATACATCTGACAAGATGCACACCTGGCTGCATTGTCCATGGAGCACATACTAATGGGATAACATTACCGATAGAATTGTGTTAATCTATGATATTGTGCTTAACTATACACTTCCCTGCAGCCCTGCACTTAAAATACAGCCATAGCTTAGAGTATATGGCACTTGTAGTCCTCCAACCAGCAAGCACAGGTGTGGCTAATGGAAGCTACTAGAAGCTTTTAAATCACAGACACTTGATCACATGCACCAATCACAAGATCCTCTTTTTTGTTTTCTTCCCCAAGCTTTATCCTGCCCACAAACACAGATAAGTACCCAAATAAATACTATTACACAGTTATCACAAACTATGATATTCTTTTTAATTATGCACTTATCTGCAGCCCTGCACTTAAAGGGAACCTGTCACCCCCAAAATCGAAGTTGAGCTAATCCCACTGGCATCAGGGGCTTATCTACAGCATTCTGTAATGCTGTAGATAAGCCCCTGATGTATCCTGAAAGATAAAAAAAAGAGGTTAGATTATACTCACCCAGGGGCGGTCCCGGTTCTGTTCTGGTCCGATGGGCATCGCGGTCCGGTCCGCCCATCTTCTTACGATGACGTACTCTTCTTGTCTTCACGCTGCAGCTCCAGCGCAGGCGTACTTTGCCTGCCCTGTTGAGGGCATAGCATAGTACTGCAGTGCACAGGCACCGGGCCTCTCTGACCTTTCCTGGCGCCTGCGCACTGCAGTACTTTGCTCTGCCCTCAACAGAGCAGGGTATAATCTAACGTCTTTTTCTCATCTTTCAGGATACATCGGGGGCTTATCTACAGCATTCCAGAATGCTGTAGATAAGCCCCTGATGTCGGTGGGCTTAGCTCACCTTCAATTTTGGGGGTGACAGGTTCCCTTTAAAATGCAGCTCTTACTCCACTCAGCAGTGCTCCCTTGGAGTATATGGCACTTGTAGTCCTCCAACCAGTAAGCAGGAAAATAAAAAAACAAACATCGACTCAAACAGATATTTTAAATTAGAAATATAAATCATAGCTTTGAGTTAAATATACAGCACTAGCAAAGCGTACTGTGCATCAAGTACTAAATTAATGGATTAACTATATATCATCAAAACCTTAAGAATTTTAACAAGCCATAGCAACCAATCCATTTTGAAGATTGAATTTTACAACATTTGTTACAGTTACGCACGACGAGAAAAGGAACAAGAATATAGAGACTATTATAGAGCATTCGGTCCATTGGGCATCATGAATGAAATACTTTTACATCTGACCTAGTACTGGAAAAACAACAGCAAACAGATTGTTATGGCCAAAGGCCCCGATCTTTATCTATTTCTCATGTCACAGGACCAGCGTGTTGCAGAATTACTTGTGTAATATTGCAATATTCTCTCCGTTACTAAGGCTGCAAAGACGATTCTACCTTCATTCTCAGACAAAGCATATTAAATAGGAGAAATGCATATACAATTAGATGTGAGTTAATGCAACACATAGTTTATAAGTATTACTCTGCAGTCCTGGCTATATTGCATTACGTTATTCCAGTCTGGAAAAAAAAATCACCATTCTAATTACGTATTTTGCTATGCACTGTTTTTACTTGCGGTGTAGTGAAATGAAGAAGAAACTATCTCTGCGGGCAGAAGTAATTTCAGACTGTAGGGTTATCTCTTTTTTTTTGTATATGCATCCGTCCCAATCTCATTAAAAGGATCTTCAGTCCTTCCCATCTGCAAAGTAATCAGTGAGAAATCATACATACGGTCCACTCCATCAGCAGATGAATTATTCAGTGCTGGTAAATCATTTTCGCTGTAGTCATACAGATAAAAAATAATAATGGTCTCATAAAAGAATATGCTCCTTGCTTTGTTCTGCAGATGAGCAGCAGAATTAGATGCTCTATATCCTGTACCTTATTTAGGGTATAACAAAAGGTGATGGATATCCTGCTAAGAGAGCACATTTTTAGCCTTTGAGACTGATACTAAAAGAAGCATTATGGATATTACTCCTCTCCGCACTGTGAATACAGAAAAATCTAGGTATTTCTGATGCTTTTGTATTCAAACCCAACTAGTCACATATATTTGGTCGCTATTACTGTTTGTTCTCTCCAATTAGTTGATATTTCATTATTGCAGTGTATAGAAAAAGTGATGAAGCAAGAGCAGGTTTAAGTGCCCTAGGGTTATTAAAACAAAAGGTAAAAAATGTAAATATTCAAGCATTTGAAGGAAATAAAAGTTTGAAAGCAAAGACAATATATACATATATTTTTCGGATTATACGACACACTTTTATGATCCCCCAAACTAGGGGGAAAATGGGGGTGTATCTGATAAACCGAACACATTTTTTAACGAGGGGTCAATGCTGTGGGCCTGGAGCTGGGGGTGTTTGGTCGTGGTACGGTGGTCCTTTGGTGTGCGGTGATCCTGTGGTGGTGGTACAGCAGTGAGCGGTGGTTGTACGGCGGCGAGCGGTAGACATGCGGCATATGGCGGCCGCCATTCTTCTTCTGGGGTCCGGCTTCTGGTTTCTCACTCGGCGCAGGTGCAGATGGAGGAAAGCTGAGATCTCCATCTGTGCCTGCCTCTATGCGATGTCTCCAGGAAAATGGAGATGGATGCGGCGCAGGCGCAGATGGAGATCTCGGCACCAAGTTCTCAGGAGATGAGATCTCAGCACCAAGATGTCCATTTGCACATGCACTGCCTCGGTAGCCATTTTCCCAGAGTCCACCACATAGTAAACAGTGTGGGGGCTATGGTCTTTCACAAAATGTCAGCGGAGTCCCCGCACCACCGATCACCCACTGCGCCACTCTTGCTTCCTCCAGCAGTGACCCTGGGACCCTGCTCCACTGTGGCCTGAACCATTGAACACCCGCAGCATTGCACATCCGAACACCCCTTTCTCCCAGTCTGGAGTCTGCCAAATTGCCCCACTCCTGCCTCTGCCAGCAGCAACCCTGGGACCCCACTTCACCGCTGCCACCACCCCCACTAAGCAATAAGACACCTGGATTGTAAGAAGCACCACCATTTTATTAAAAGGTTTTTTTCTATTTTTTTCCTCAAAATTTGGGGTGCATTTTATAATTCGGTGCATCTTAGAAACCGCAAAATATTGTACATACAGTTGAAACCTGATGTTTACATACACTATACAAAAAGACACATATGCATGTTTTTCTCAATATCTGACCTGACATTAGAATAAACCTTTCCTGTTTTAGGTCAATTAAGATTACCATAATTATTAATATTTGCCAAATGCCAGAATAATTAGAGAGAAAGAGTGCTTTAAGGTATTTTTATTACTTACAGCAAAGTCAAAAATTAGCATACATTTCATTAGTATTTGGTACCATTGTCCTTAACCCCTTCATGACCCAGCCTATTTTGACCTTAATGACCTGGCCGTTTTTTGCAATTCTGACCAGTGTCCCTTTATGAGGTAATAACTCAGGAACGCTTCAACGGATCCTAGCGGTTCTGAGATTGTTTTTTCGTGACATATTGGGCTTCATGTTAGTGGTAAATTTAGGTCAATAAATTCTGCGTTTATTTGTGATAAAAACGGAAATTTGGCGAAAATTTTGAAAATTTCGCAATTTTCACATTTTGAATTTTTATTCTGTTAAACCAGAGAGTTATGTGACACAAAATAGTTAATAAATAACATTTCCCACATGTCTACTTTACACCAGCACAATTTTGGAAACAAAATTTTTTTTTGCTAGGAAGTTATAAGAGTTAAAATTTGACCAGCGATTTCTCATTTTTACAACGAAATTTACAAAACCATTTTTTTTAGGGACCACCTCACATTTGAAGTCAGTTTGAGGGGTCTATATGGCTGAAAATACCCAAAAGTGACACCATTCTAAAAAATGCACCCCTCAAGGTGCTCAAAACCACATTCAAGAAGTTTTTTAACCCTTCAGGTGCTTCACAGCAGCAGAAGCAACATGGAAGGAAAAAATGAACATTTAACTTTTTAGTCACAAAAATTATCTTTTAGCAACATTTTTTTTATTTTCCCAATGGTACAAGGAGAAACTGAACCACGAAAGTTGTTGTCCAATTTGTCCTGAGTACGCTGATACCTCATATGTGGGGGTAAACCACTGTTTGGGCGCACGGCAGGGCTTGGAAGGGAAGGAGCGCCATTTGACTTTTTGAATGAAAAATTGGCTCCACTCTTTAGCGGACACCATGTCACGTTTGGAGAGCCCCCGTGTGCCTAAAAATTGGAGCTCCCCCACACGTGACCCCATTTTGGAAACTAGACGCCCCAAGGAACTTATCTAGATGCATAGTGAGAACTTTGAACCCCCGGGGGCTTCACAAATTGATCCGTAAAAATGAAAAAGTACTTTTTTTTCACAAAAAAATTCTTTTAGCCTCAATTTTTTTCATTTTCACATGGGTAACAGGATAAAATGGATCCTAAAATTTGTTGGGCAATTTCTCATGAGTACACCGATACCTCACATGTGGGGGTAAACCACTGTTTGGGCACATGGTAAGGTTCGGAAGGGAAGGAGCGCCATTTGACTTTTTGAATGAAAAATTATCTCCATCGTTAGCGGACACCATGTCGTGTTTGGAGAGCCCCCGTGTGCCTAAACATTGGAGCTCCCCCACAAATGACCCCATTTTGGAAACTAGACCCCCCAAGGAACTTATCTAGATGCATATTGAGCACTTTAAACCCTCAGGTGCTTCACAAATTGATCTGTAAAAATGAAAAAGTACTTTTTTTTTCACAAAAAAATTCTTTTCGCCTCAGTTTTTCATTTTCACATGGGCAATAGGATAAAATGAATCCTAAAATTTGTTGGGCAATTTCTCCCGAGTACGCCGATACCTCATATGTGGGGGTAAACCACTGTTTGGGCACACGGCAGGGCTCGGAAGGGAAGGCGCGCCATTTCACTTTTTGAATGGAAAATTAGCTCCAATTGTTAGCGGACACCATGTCGCGTTTAGAGAGCCCCTGTGTGCCTATGCATTGGAGCTCCCCCACAAGTGACCCCATTTTGGAAACTAGACCCCCCAAGGAACTTATCTAGATGCATATTGAGCACTTTAAACCCCCAGGTGCTTCACAGAAGTTTATAATGCAGAGCCATGAAAATAAAAAATAATTTTTCTTTCCTCAAAAATGATTTTTAGCCTGGAATTTCCTATTTTGCCAAGGGTAATAGGAGAAATTGGACCGCAAATGTTGTTGTCCAGTTTGTCCTGAGTACGCTGATACCCCATATGTGGGGGTAAACCACTGTTTGGGCGCACGGCAGGGCTCGGAAGGGAAGGCACGCCAATTGGCTTTTTAAATGGAAAATTAGCTCCAATCATTAGCGGACACCATGTCACGTTTGGAGAGCCCCTGTGTGCCTAAACATTGGAGATCCCCCACATATGACCCCATTTTGGAAACTAGACCCCTAAAGGAACTAATCTAGATGTGTGGTGAGGACTTTGAACTTCCAAGTGCTTCACAGAAGTTTATAACGCAGAGCCATGAAAATAAAATAAAAATATTATTTTCTCTAAAATGATTTTTTAGCCTGCAATTTATTATTTTCCCAAGGGTAAAAGGAGAAATTTGACCCCAAAAGTTGTTGTACAGTTTCTCCTGAGTACGCTGATACCCCATATGTGGGGGTAAACCACAGTTTGGGCACATGTCGGGGCTCGGAAGTCAAGTAGTGACATTTTGAAATGCAGACTTTGATGGAATGCTCTGCGGGCGTTACGTTGCGTTTGCAGAGCCCCTGATGTGGCTAAACAGTAGAAACCCCCCACAAGTGACCCCATTTTAGAAACTAGACCCCGAAAGGAACTTATCTAGATGTGAGGTGAGCACTTTGAACCCCCAAGTGCTTCACAGAAGTTTATAACACAGAGCAGTGAAAATAATAAATACGTTTTCTTTCCTCAAAAATAATTTTTTAGCCCAGAATTTTTTATTTTCCCAAGGGTTACAGGAGAAATTGGACCCCAAAAGTTGTTGTCCAGTTTCTCCTGAGTACGCTAATACCCCATATGTGGGGGTAAACCACTGTTTGGGCACACGTCGGGGCTCAGAAGGGAAGTAGTGACTTTTGAAATGCAGACTTTGATGGAATGGTCTGCGGGCGTCACGTTGCGTTTGCAGAGCCCCTGGTGTGCCTAAACAGTAGAAACCCCCCACAAGTGACCCCATTTTGGAAACTAGACCCCCCAAGGAACTTATCTAGATATGTGGTGAGCACTTTGAACCCCCAAGTGCTTCACAGACGTTTACAACGCAGAGCCGTGAAAATAAAAAATCATTTTACTTTCCTCAAAAATGATGTTTTAGCAAGCAATTTTTTATTTTCTCAAGGGTAACAGGAGAAATTGGACCCCAGTAATTGTTGCCCAGTTTGTCCTGAGTACACTGATACCCCATATGTGGGGGTAAACCACTGTTTGGGCACACGTCGGGGCTCGGAAGGGAAGGAGCACCATTTGACTTTTTGAATAAAAGATTGGCTGGAATCAATGGTGGCGCCATGTTGCGTTTGGAGACCCCCTGATGTGCCTAAACAGTGGAAACCCCTCAATTCTAACGCCAACACACCCCTAACCCTTATCCCAACTGTAGCCGTAACCCTAACCACAACCCTAACCGCAACACACCCCTAACCACAACCCTAACCCCAACACACCCCTAACCCTAACCACAACCCTAATTCCAACCCAACCCTAACCCTAAGGCTATGTACCCACGTTGCGGATTCGTGTGAGATTTTTCCGCACCATTTTTGAAAAATCCGCGGGTAAAAGGCACTGCGTTTTACCTGCGGATTTACTGCGGATTTCACCTGCGGATTCCTATTGAGGAATAGGTGTAAAACGCTGCGGAATCCGCACAAAGAATTGACATGCTGCGGAAAATACAACGCAGCGTTTCCGTGCGGTATTTTCCGCACCATGGGCACAGCGGATTTGGTTTTCCATAGGTTTACATGGTACTGTAAACCTGATGGAACACTGCTGCGGATCCGCAGCGGCCAATCCGCTGCGGATCCGCAGCCAAATCCGCACCGTGTGCACATAGCCTAATTCTAAAGGTATGTGCACACGCTTCGGAAAACGCTGCGGATCCGCAGCAGTTTCCCATGAGTTTACATTTCAATGTAAACCTATGGGAAACAAAAATCGCTGTACTCATGCTGCGGAAAAACTGCACGGAAACGCAGCGGTTTACATTCCGCAGCATGTCACTTCTTTCTGCGGATTCCACAGCGGTTTTACAACTGCTCCAATGGAAAATCGCAGTTGTAAAACCGCAGTGAAATGCGCAGAAAAACCGCGGTAAATCTGCCATAAATCCGCAGCGGTTTAGCACTGCGGATTTATCAAATCCGCTGCGGAAAAATCCGCAGAGGACCAGAATACGTGTGCACATACCGAAACCCTAACCCTACCCCTAACCCTACCCCTAACCCTACCCCTACCCCTAACCCTACCCCTAACCCTACCCCTAACCCTACCCCTACCCCTACCCCTAACCCTACCCCTAACCCTACCCCTAACCCTAACCCTAGTTCTAACTCCAACCTTAGTGAAAAAAAAAAAAATTCTTTATTTTATTATTGTCCCTATCTATGGGGGACAAATGGGGGGGGTCATTTACTGTTTTTTTATTTTGATCACTGAGATAGGTTATATCACAGTGATCAAAATTCACATTGGAACGAATCTGCCGGCCGGCAGATTCGGCGGGCGCACTGCGCATGCGCCCGCCATTTTGGAACATGGCGGCGCTCGGGGAAGAAGACGGACGGGACCCCGCCAGGATCGGTAAGTATAAGGGGGGGAGATCAGGGCACAGGGGGGGGAGATCAGGGCACGGGGGGGCGTCGGAGCACGGGGGGGGAGGGATCGGAGCATGGGGGAGAGTGATCGGTGTGCGGGCGGGTGGATCGGTGTGCAGGGGGGGTGGATCGGTGTGCAGGGGGGGGTGGTTCGGAGCACGGGGGGGGATCGGAGTGCGGGGGGGTTTGATTGGAGCACGGGGGGGTGTGATTGGAGCACGGGGGGAGCGGGCAGGAGGACGGGGGAGCGGAGCACAGGACGGAGGGGAGCGGGCCACAGATCGGGGGGCTGGGGGGGCGATCGGTGGGGTGGGGTGGGGGCACATTAGTATTTCCAGCCATGGCCGATGATATTGCAGCATCGGCCATGGCTGGATTGTAATATTTCACCATTTTTTTAGGTGAAATATTACAAATCGCTCTGATTGGCAGTTTCACTTTCAACAGCCAATCAGAGCGATCGTAGCCACGAGGGGGTGAAGCCACCCCCCCTGGGCTAAACTACCACTCCCCCTGTCCCTGCAGATCGGGTGAAATGGGAGTTAACCCTTTCACCCGGCCTGCAGGGACGCGATCTTTCTGTGACACAGCATATGCGTCACAGGTCGGATTGGCACCGACTTTCATGACGCATACGCTGTGTCACAGGTCGGGAAGGGGTTAAACTGAATGACTTGGGTCAAATGTTTGGGATATCCTTCCACAAGTTTATCAAAATAGTTGATCGGAATTTGGGCCCATTCCTCCTGACAAAACTGGTGTAACTGATCCAGGCTTGTAGGTCCTTGCTCGCACCTGGCTTTTCAGATTTGACCATAAATAATAAATAGTATTGAGATCATTGCCATTCCAAAATATTGACTTTGTTAATATCCTTAAGCCACTTTGATACCCTTTTGGCCAGGGGTGTCAAACTGCATTCCTCGAGGGCTGCAAACAGGTCATGTTTTCAGGATTTCCTTGTACTGCACAGGTGATAATTTAATCACCAACTCATTATTTGTGTAGGTGATTAAATTATCACCTGTGCAGTACAAGGAAATCCTGAAAACATGACCTGTTTGCAGCCCTCGAGGAATGCAGTTTGACACCCCTGCTTTTGGCAGTATGCTTCAGGTCATTGTCCATTTGGAAGACCCATTTCCCCCCAAACTTTAACTTCCTGGCTGATGTCTTGAGATAATGCTTCAGTAATTTCACATACCGTATATACTCGTGTATAAGTCAACCCGAGTATAAGCCAAGGCACCTAATTTTGCTACGAAAAACTGGGAAAACGTATTGACTTGAGTATAAGCCAGGTATGCATTGTCCCCTCATTCCTATCCTGGTATGCATGGCTCCCCATCCCTGTCCTTGTATGCATAGCTCCCCATCCCTATATACATGGCTCCTTATCCTCATCCTTGTATGCATGGCTCCTTATTCCCATCCTTGTATGCATGGCTCCTTATTCCGATCCTTGTCTGCATGGCTCCTTATTCCCATCCTTTTCTGCATGGCTCCTTATCCCCATCTGTGTATGCATGGCTCTTTATCCCCATCCTTGTATGCATTAATATTCACTTCATGCCTATGGGAGTGGGGAGAGGTGAATATTCATTACCTTAATCAGTGGGAGACACGTATCGCTCTGCAGGAAGAGCTGCTGGTGGTTGAACGAGATGCAGCGAGGGCGCGCAGGGAAGGTTAGTAGGATGTGTGCTGGAAGCCGGTGGCTGCTGCTGTAACTGTGTGCACTATTAGGGAAAAGAATATTCACTGCCAGCGCAGTGAAAATGTATTTCTCTTTAGCAGCGGGCACAGGCTTTAGCTGCAGTCTCTAGCTCCTGCATCTGTGACCCGCTTCTCCACCGATCCCCTCCCCTGACGTCCTTCTGGGACAATGATTCATGTATAAGCTGAGGGGGGGCATTTTCAGCACAAAAAAAGTGCTGAAAATTTTATCTTGTATATGAGTAAATACAGCATTCTTCGTTTTTCATGATGCCATCTATTTTGTAAAGTGCACCAGTCCCTCCAGCAACAAAACAACCCCACAACATGATGCTGCCACCCGCAAGTTTCACAGTTGGGAAGGTGTTCCTAGGCAACCAAGCTTCTCCCTTTTTCCTCCAAATGCAACTATGGTCAGGCCACAGGTGATGTATCTTGAAATTGTTCCCAAGAATGAGCCAGACTTTTGCTACTCCACAATGCTTTTCCTGATATCTTGGCTGATTTCTTGAGACTTTCCCATGATGCTACATAAAGCAGTGTGTTTCAGGTGTGCATCCTCAGGTGTGTCTCTAATTAACTCAAATGTTAAGAATAGGGTTGAGCGAAATGGATCGTTCATTTTTAAAAGTCGCCGACTTTTGGCAAAGTCGGGCTTCATGTGTGGGGTCGGCCATGCGGTACGCGACTTTCGCGCCAAAGTCGCATTTCAATGACGCGAAAAGCGCCATTTCTCAGCCAATGAAGGTGGACGCAGAGTGTGGGCAGCGTGATGACATAGGTCCTGGTCCCCACCATCTTAGAGAAGGGCATTGCAGTGATTGGCTTGCTGTCTGCAGCATCACAGGGGCTATAAAGAGGCGTTCCCGCCGACCGCCATCTTACTGCTGCTGATCTGAGCCTAGGGAGAGGTTTCTGCCGCTTCGTCAGAAGCAGGGATAGCGTTAGGCAGGGTCCATTAACCACCAAACCGCTTGTGATGTAGCGATTTCCACTGTCCAACACCAACTTTTGTTTGCAGGGACAGTGGAAGCTACATATTTTTTCCTCAGCGCTGTAGCTCATTGGGCTGCCCTAGAAGGCTCCCTGATAGCTGCATTGCTGTGTGTACGCCGCTGTGCAAACCAACTGCTTTTTTCAAAGCACAAATCCTGTTGTTCCTTCCTTTCTGCACAGCTATCTTGTTTGTTTGTCCACACTTTTGATTTAATTTGTGCATCAGTCCACTCCTTATTGCTGCCTGCCATACCTGGCTGAGATTACTGCAGGGAGATAGTAATTGTAGGACAGTCCCTGTTTTTTTTTTTTTTTGTGGGAGATTAAGATTGGCATTTCTGCTAGAGTGCCATCCCGGTGTGTGCCATCTCTCTCACATAGTGGGCCATAGAAAGCCTTTTTATTTTTCTGTTTTTTTTTTGTGGGGTTTATAAATTCTCCCTGAAAAAAAAAACAGTGGGAGATTAATATTGGCCTTTGGGCTTGTGTGCCAGTCCTGAGTGTGGCATCTCTCTCTCAAATAGTAGGCCATAGAAAGCCTATTAATTTTTTTTTTTTTTTGGTTTCTAAATTCTCCCTGAAAAAAAAAAAAAATCAGTGGGAGATTAATATTGCCCTTTCTGCTTGTGTGCCATCTCTCTCTCTCAAATAGTGGGCCATAGAAAGCCTATTTTTTTTGTATTGGGTTTCTATATTCTCCCTGAAAAAATAAAAAAAAATCAGTGGGAGATTAATATTGCCCTTTCTGCTTGTGTACCACTCCTGACTCCTGGGTGTGCCATCTCTCTCTCTCAAATAGTGGGCCATAGAAAGCCTATTTTTTTGTTTTTTATTTGGTTTCTAAATTCTCCCTGAAAAAATCATTTTTTTTAATTTGGTTTCTAAATTCTTCCTGAAAAAAATCATTTTTTTTTATTTTGTTTCTAAAGTCTCCCTGAAAAAATAAAAAAAAATCAGTGGGAGATTAATATTGCCCTTTCTGCTTGTGTGCCAGTCTTGACTCCTGGGTGTGCCATCTCTCTCTCTCAAATAGTGGGCCATAGAAAGCCTATTTTTTTGTTTTTTATTTGGTTTCTAAATTCTCCCTGAAAAAATCATTTTTTTTTATTTGGTTTCAAAATTCTTCCTGAAAAAATCATTTTTTTTAAATTTTGTTTCTAAAGTCTCCCTGAAAAAAAAAAAAAAAGTGGGAGATCAATATTGACATTTCTGCTTGAGTGACAGTCCTGCGTGTGTGGCATCTCTCTCATTTGGTGCCACCGAAAACAGAGTGTGTAACATTGTGCCTGATTTTCCTTGCGGTCTCACCCACCTGTAAAGGGATATCTAAATCATACTGAAGTTATAGCTCACCGTGTAAGTTGTTTGACAGCAACAAATACCGTTACTTTGGTTACGTTTTTAAAACAATGAGGAAGTCTAGTGGAAGAGGTCGTGGCCGTGGGCGTTCATTGTCAGCTGGTAATGATGGTAGTGGTAGTGGAGCATCAGGTGGTCGTGGTAAAAAAAAAAATGCACCTAAGTCTGGAGCTGTGGAGCCAGGTTCGTCGTCTGGCTACAGAAGGCCTCGAACGCTCCCTTTTCTGGGAGTAGGAAAACCGCTTTTAAAGCCGGAGCAGCAAGAGCAAGTTTTGGCTTACCCTGCTGACTCAGCCTCTAGCTCTTTTGCCTCCTCTTTTGAAACTGGTAAATGTAAAAGCAGCGCGTCGTTAGTGGATGTTCACGGTCAGGGACAAGTCGCTTCCTTGTCCTCTTCAGCAAAAAACAACAACAGAGAAGGATGCAGCAGGCGACACAACGGGTTACTCCATGGAGCTCTTTACACATACCGTCCCTGGCTTAGAAAGTGAAGCAGTTAACAGGCCATGCCCATTACAAGTTGAATCTGACATGGAGTGCACAGATGCACAGCCACAGCCAGACTACTATGCTGGTCCTTTGACTCAGACCACAACATTGCCCTCGCAGGGTAATGATCAAGAATCAGACCCTGATGAGACTATGTTGCCCCGTCACGAACGCTCTACCACCGACTTACATGGTGACACAGATGAAGTTGCGCACGAGCTAGAAGAGGAGGTTATAGATGACCCAGTTGTTGACCCCGATTGGCAGCCATTGGGGGAACAGGGTGCAGGCGGCAGTAGTTCTGAAGCGGAGGAGGAGGGGCTGCAGCAGGCATCAACATCGCAACAGGTTCCATCTGCCGGGTCCGTAGATGGGACAAAACGCGTGGCAAAGCCAAAAACTGTTGGAGGACAGCGTGGCCATCCGGTTAAAGCTCAGTCTGCAATGCCTAAAAAGGGATCCGAGGCTCGAAAGAGAGCAGTCTGGCATTTTTTTAAACAACATCCAATTGATCCGCACAAAGTCATCTGTCAAAAATGTTCAACTACCTTAAGCAGAGGTCAGAATCTGAAAAGTCTCAATACAAGTTGCATGCATAGACATTTAACCACCATGCATGTGCAAGCCTGGACTAACTACCAAACGTCCCTTAAGGTTGTAGCACCCTCGGCCAATGAAGCTAGTCACCAACGCTACATCCCTGCCGTCACTGTAAGGCCACCATTTTCCGCACCACCTGCAGTATCTGTGCAGGTTTCTTTGCCAGGCCAAAGCAGTCAGGGTCAGGGAATCACCAGTTTCATAGTAGGAAACACTGCATCTAGGGCACAGGCGGAAACAATACCGTCTCCAACCGTCTCTCAGTCTGCCATGTCCACCGGCACACCCGCTAGTTCCACGATCTCCAGCTCTCCAGTCCAGCTCACCCTACATGAGACTCTGGTTAGAAAAAGGAAGTACTTATCCTCGCATCCGGGTACACAGGGTTTGAACGCCCACATAGCTAGACTAATCTCGTTAGAGATGATGCCCTACCGGTGAGTTGAAAGTGAAGCTTTCAAAGCCCTGATAGACTACGCTGTACCACGCTACGAGCTACCCAGTCGACACTTCTTTTCGAGAAAAGCCATCCCAGCCCTCCACCAGCATGTTAAAGAGTGCATCGTCCATGCACTCAGGCAATCGGTGAGTACAAAGGTGCACCTGACAACAGATGCATGGACCAGTAGGCATGGCCAGGGACGTTACGTGTCCATCATGGCACACTGGGTGAATGTGGTGGATGCAGGGTCCACAGGGGACATCAATTTCGGGACAGTTCTGCCTAGCCCACGGTCTAGAAAACAGTTGGCTGTAGACGTTCGCACCCCCTCCTCCTCCTCTTCTTCCTCCTGCAGAAGCGAGAGCTCGTCCACAGATCGCAGTCGCCCAACCACTCCATCCGCAGCTGCCACTGTTGCACACCAGTTGTCCCATTATGGGGCAGCTACTGGCAAGCGTCAGCAGGCTGTATTGGCTATGAAGTGTTTGGACGACAACAGACACACCGCGGAAGTTCTGTCCGAGTTCTTGCAGAAAGAAACGCAGTCGTGGCTGGGCACAGTAGATCTTGAGGCAGGCAAGGTAGTGAGTGATAACGGAAGGAATTTCATGGCTGCCATCTCCCTTTCCCAACTGAAACACATTCCTTGCCTGGATCACACTTTAAACCTGGTGGTGCAGTGCTTCCTGAAAACTTATCCGGGGTTATCTGACCTGCTCCTCAAAGTGCGCGGACTTTGCTCACATATCCGCCATTCGCCCGTACACTCCAGCCGTATGCAGACCTATCAGCGGTCTTTGAACCTTCCCCAGCATCGCCTAATCATAGACGTTGCAACAAGGTGGAACTCAACACTGCACATGCTTCAGAGACTGTGCGAACAGAGGCGGGCTGTTATGTTTTTGTGGGAGGATACACATACATGGGCAGGCAGTAGGATGGCAGACATGGAGTTGTCAGGTGTGCAGTGGTCGAAGATACAAGACATGTGTCAAGTCCTTCAGTGTTTTGAGGAATGCACACGGCTGGTTAGTGCAGACAACGCCATAATAAGCATGAGCATCCCCCTAAAGCGTCTGCTGATGCAAAGTTTGACGCACATAAAAAATCAGGCGTCTGCAGCAGAGGAAGAGGAAAGCCTTGATGACAGTCAGCCATTGTCTGGTCAGGGCGAGGTAGCAGGCGAAGAGGAGGAGGACGAGGAGGATGATGGGGATGAGTATATTTTTAATGAGGAAGCTTTTCCGGGGCCACTGGAAATTGGTGGCGTGGCAAGGCCGGGTTCTGGTTTTTTGAGGGACACAAGTGACGTAGATTTGCCTGAAACTGCCCCTCAATCAAGCACAACTGCAGATTTGACAACTGGAACTTTGGCCCACATGGCGGATTATGCCTTACTTATCCTCAAAAGGGACACACGCATTACTAAAATGATGAACGATGACGATTACTGGTTGGCCTGCCTCCTTGATCCTCGCTATAAAGGCAAATTGCAAAATATTATGCCACATGACAACTTGGAACTAATATTAGCAACCAAACAATCAACTCTTGTTGACCGTTTGCTTCAGGCATTCCCAGCACACAGCGCCCGTGATCGTTCTCACACGAGCAGCAGGGGGCAGCAGAACAGAAGTGTTAGAGGTGCAGAAATCCGAAGTGGCATTGGACAGAGGGGTTTTCTGACCAGGTTGTGGAGTGATTTTGCTATGACCGCAGACAGGAGAGGTACTGCTGTATCAATTCAAAGTGACAGGAGACAACATTTGTCCAGTATGGTTACTAACTATTTTTCATCCCTTATCGATGTTCTACCTCAACCGTCATTCCCATTTGATTACTGGGCATCCAAATTAGACACCTGGCCAGAATTGGCAGAATATGCATTGCAGGAGCTTGCTTGCCCGGCAGCTAGTGTCCTATCAGAAAGAGTATTCAGTGCTGCAGGTTCAATATTAACCGAAAAAAGGACTCGTCTGGCCACCCAAAATGTTGATGATCTAACCTTCATTAAAATGAACCACAACTGGATTTCGAATTCTTTTGCCCCACCTTGCCCTGCCGACACCTAGCTTTCCTATGAAAAGGTATTGCCTGTGGACTACTCTGAGTGATTTTACCAATCTCGTAATTTGCAGCAGCTGATTTTCCAGCATACGACATGTTAACACCTCCCTAAATGGCCAAACTCCCCACACGGGGCCGTGGTATCGCCACTTGGCGCAAGCACCCGTGAGAGTGCTGTTTGTCTGAAGAGGTGGTTGTGCCCGCTTTTGGTCTACGGCACTGCCACTGGGTCCCTCATAGTACAATAAAGTGTCTCTGGCGGTGGTGGTGCGCACCCAAAGTCAGACACACTGTTGTAACATGAGGGGCCCTGGGCATGTACCGCCGGCCACAAGAGAGTTCACCCACCCCCAGCTCAAACATTGCTCTACCACGTGCACAATTATCTCTCACAGTTACACCTATGTTTAGTCTATGCGCTGACATCCATAAATTACTGCCACTGACAATACCATTGTGTTGACATGTATGATGGTACTTAACATAGTCAGGGGCAGTGTCCTATATTTACCCAAGTAAATACTTTGTGCCAAATTACTAGGTCTGAAACTACGCAGAGGAGCCCAACCCTGTACCTAATGATTGCACCCTTTTGGTTTTTCTTTTTGTTGTAATGCGAGACATTAAAATGTATAGATTTTTTGGGACTACTAACTGGCAGACACTCATTACAATCGGTCGCCGCTGACAACACCAATGGTGCCCACTGCCTGTGTACCCCTGCAAGAGAATTCAAAGTGCCTACAGCCCAATTTTATTATGTTAGGCCTTCGAAGCCTGTCTGCGGTCCCTCCTTCCACTAGGCCTCCACTGACCTGTCTACTGCTGCCCGTGTACCCCTGGAACCAATGTTAAAGTGCCTACAGCCCTAATTAATTATGTTAGGCCTTCGAAGCCTGTCTGCGGTCCCTCCTTCCACTAGGCCTCCACTGACCTGTCTACTGCTGCCCGTGTTCCCCTGGAACCAATGTTAAAGTGCCTACAGCCCTAAATCATTATGTTAGGCCTTTGAAGCCTGTCTGCGGTCCCTCCTTCTACTAGACCTCCACTGACCAGACCAATGCTGGCCGTGTACCCCTGGAACCAATGTTAAAGTGCCTACAGCCCTAATTTATTATGTTAGGCCTTCGAAGCCTGTCTGCGGTCCCTCCTTCCACTAGGCCTCCACTGACCTGTCTACTGCTGCCCGTGTTCCCCTGGAACCAATGTTAAAGTGCCTACAGCCAAAATTTATTATGTTAGGCCTTCGAAGCCTGTCTGCGGTCCCTCCTTCCACTAGGCCTCCACTGACCTGTCTACTGCTGCCCATGTTCCCCTGGAACCAATTTTAAAGTGCCTACAGCCCTAATTTATTATGTTAGGCCTTCGAAGCCTGTCTGCGGTCCCTCCTTCCAATAGTTCTCCACTGACCAGACCAATGCTGGCGTGTACCCCTGGAACCCAGCTGAAAGTGCATGGAGCCTCCTTTTTTTCTTTGTTTTATATTTAGAAAGCCCAGATGAACTACGCTGTACCACGGTTAAAGCTACCCAGTCGACATTTCTTTTGCGAGAAAAGCCATCCCAGCCCTCCACCGGCATGAAAAATTCTGCATTGTCATAGCACTCAGGCAATCAAACAGTAGAAAGGTGCACCTGACAAGAGACGCATGGACCAGTAGGCATGTCCACAAGAAGTTACGTGTCCATTACGGCGC
Source organism: Ranitomeya imitator (assembly GCF_032444005.1). Classification (NCBI taxonomy): domain Eukaryota; kingdom Metazoa; phylum Chordata; class Amphibia; order Anura; family Dendrobatidae; genus Ranitomeya; species Ranitomeya imitator. The sequence continues at coordinate 158,872,159 of NC_091285.1, read as the reverse complement.
ACTGGGTTAATGTGTTGGATGCATGGTCCACAGGGGACAGCCTACAAAGTCTGTCTGCAGTCCTTAATTCAAATTGTCCTCCGCTGACCACACCACTGCTGCACGTGTACCCCTGGAACCAATTTTAAAGTGCCTACAACCTAATTTTGTTATGTTAGGCCTACTACGCCTGTCTGCGGTCCCTCCTTCCAATACTCGTCCACTGACCACACCACTGCTGCCTGTGGACCCCTGGAACCTATTTTTAATTGCATAGAGCATCCTTTTTTAATAGTAGGCGTACAAAGTCTGTCTGCGGTCCACTATTGAAATTGTCCTCCACTGACCAGAGCAATGCTGCCTGTGTACCCCTGTAACCTTTTTTAAACTGCAGTGAGCCACATTTTTGGTTTAAGGCCTACTACCTGTGTCTGTCTGCGCCACTCATTACAGCTGTCCTCCTTTGAAAAAAGCAGAGCGTCAATAGTCTTGTTTTCAGCCTCTAGGAATTTTAAAACTGCATTGGGGCTACTACTTTGGTAGGGCCTACTAACGGTGTCTGCCGCTCCAAGGTGTGCCCCAGGTTTCCTCTCCATTGCTTCGATCTTCCGACTCTCGTTTAGTAGTTGTTGAAAACTACACTGCATTAGGCCTACAAATTGGGTATGGGGTGTAGAGAGACGGTGTGTTACACTCCAAGGTGTTCCCCAGGTTTCGTCCACATTGCTTCGATCTTGCTACTCTCGTTTAGTAGTTGTTGAAAACTACACTGCATTAGGCCTACAAATTGGGTATGGGGTGTAGAGAGACGGTGTGTTACACTCCAAGGTGTTCCCCAGGTTTCGTCCACATTGCTTCGATCTTCCTACTTTCGTTTAGTATTTGTTGAAAACTACACTGCATTAGGCCTACAAATTGGGTATGGGGTGTAGAGAGACGGTGTGTTACACTCCAAGGTGTTCCCCAGGTTTCCTCTCCATTGCTTGGGTCTTCCGATTCTCGTTTAGTAGTTGTTGAAAACTACACTGCATTAGGCCTACAAATTGGGTATGGGGTGTAGAGAGACGGTGTGTTACACTCCAAGGTGTTCCCCAGGTTTCGTCCACATTGCTTCGATCTTCCTACTCTCGTTTAGTAGTTGTTGAAAACTACACTGCATTAGGCCTACAAATTGGGTATGGGGTGTAGAGAGACGGTGTGTTACACTCCAAGGTGTTCCCCAGGTTTCGTCCACATTGCTTCGATCTTCCTACTCTCGTTTAGTAGTTGTTGAAAACTACACTGCATTAGGCCTACAAATTGGGTATGGGGTGTAGAGAGACGGTGTGTTACACTCCAAGGTGTTCCCCAGGTTTCGTCCACATTGCTTCGATCTTCCTACTCTTGTTTAGTAGTTGTTGAAAACTACACTGCATTAGGCCTACAAATTGGGTATGGGGTGTAGAGACGGTGTGCTCCACTCCAAGGTGGTCCCCAGGTTTCCTCTCCATTGCTTCAATCTTAAAGCTCTTGTTTAGTAGTTGTTGAAAACAACACTGCATTCGGCCTACAAGTTGGGTCTGGGTTGTAGAGACGGTGTCTTCCACTCCAAGGTGTTCTCCAGGTTTCCTCTCCATTGCTTCAATCTTCATGCTCGTCTTAAGTAGTTGTTGAAACAACACTACATTAGGCCTACAAGTTGGGTCTGGGTTGTAGAGACGGTGTGTTCCACTCCAAGGTGTTCTCCAGGTTGCCACATAATCGAAGCTGCATAGAGCCTATTTTGTAATTTTACGCCTACAAAGTCTTTCTGCGGTCCCTCCTTCCAATTGTCCTCCACTGAGCACAACAATGCAGAACGTGTACCCATGTAACCTTTTTTAAACCAGCGTCGAGCCAACTTTGTGGTTTAAGGCCTACTTGTAGTGTCTGGCTGCGCCACTCAATACAGCTGTCCTCTTTACAAAAAATGACCTACAATTATCTGGTTTTCAGCCTATCGGAATTTTAAAACTGCAGTGGGCCTACTAGTTGGGTTGGGGCCTTCTATCTGTGTCTGCCGCTCCTTGCTGTTCTCCTACAGTGAACAAAGCTGTGCCGCCTGTTTACTACTCTTGCCAATTATGAACTGCATTTAGACTACTTACAGATTTGGGCCTACTCTCTGTGTCAGCCTCTCATTCCAGTTGTCCTCCACTGAACAAAACAATGCCCCCTGGATAGTCCTGTTACCAATTTTGAACTGCATTTAGCCCACTTTATTCTTTGGGCCTATATCTGTGTTTCCTCCTCATCCTGCCCATTGCCCAGCCAGTGATAGATGAGTCTGCTGGTACATTGACCCATAACGCAACATTCCCCATGCACGCTACACTGCAAGATTGTGACCCTGCTGAAAGTCAGGTCCCCCTTCCCGCATACCATACCACCTTACACGGGGACAAAGAGGAAGGTGCAGATGAAGGTGCAGGTTCCTTCATCAGGTGGGGGGAGGAATACTCGTTGCTGGTGATGTCATTGGCACAGGGCCCCTCATAGTGCGCAAAAGTGTTGCTGCCGGTGGTAGGCGCCCCCGCCGTGCAAACACACCGCTGTATTTGAGGGGCCCTGTGCCAGTGCCAATGCTAATGAGTGGGCCCCCCCTGCTTGCTCAGGATCACAGCACTTGCAAAGTTGAAATACTTACCTCTCCCTGCTCCACTGCCGTGACGTGGTCCAGATTTACTGGGCCCACTAATTACTTGAACCAGCCCTACCCCCCACAACTTTAGCCAAATGACCCCCAATTTCAAATGCCTTCCAGTTATTATAAGCTAAATTACGATTGACAAGCTTCTGTAACAAGAATGGATGTTTTTGCCATTAAAATGGGCAGTGTAGGTGTTTTCCTGGCCTCCACTCACTGCCGACTATGCTCCCCCATTGACTTGCATTGGGTTTCGTGTTTCGGTCGATCCCCGACTTTTCGCGATAATCGGCCGATTCCACTCGACTCGACTTTTAAGATAGTCGGGTTTCACGAAACACGGCTCGACTCTAAAAAGGTCAAGGTCGCTCAACCCTAGTTAAGAAGCTTCCACACACATGCTATCATTATCTTGCCAGTCCAGAATTGTCTAAAGGCATAGTAATCTTAATGTATGTAAACTTTTGACTTTACAGTTAGTAATAAAAATGCCTGAAAACACTCTCTCTCTTTCTCATACTGGCATTTGGCAAAAATTAATAATTATGGTGATCCTAATTCAACTAAAACGGGAAATGTTGATTCTGATTTCATGTCAAATATTAAGAAAAACATGCACATGTGCCTTTTTATATAGTGTATGCAAACTTCTGGTTTCAACTGTACATAATATACTATATATATTTATCTATACACACTTATTTTCTTAGGCTACATGCCCACTTTGAGTATTTGATGAGTTTTTACCTCAGTATTTGTAAGCCAAAATCAGGAGGGGAAAAATCAGAGGAAAAGTATAATAGAAACATGACATCACTTCAGTATTTTTCCATACTCCTGGCTTTGGCTTTCAAATACTGAGGTAAAAATCTGAACAAATACTCAACATATGCAAATGGCCTTAATGTATATGTCATAAATCAGAAGTAGATATTGGCATGTAATAAGCCTTGGTCTTGCATGGACTCCAAGTGAATTGCCTCTTTTCTCAGAAACCAATACAAAAACACTCAGGAATTAAGTCTTTTGCCAGGGGACACCCCAACAGATTTGTCAGAATATCTTTAGTTTCTATTTAGAATCTACATTTTCTATGTGATATCAAAAATACTATGTGACTACAAATACGTCCACAGATGTGGGCCATTGATTTCAAACAACATTTGTTATTTTGCACACCCTCAAAAAAGTAATTTTCCTAACATTTCCATGTTGCAAAATTGAGTACAACCCAATGAAAGTTTTATGAGCAAAGCTAAACTTTAGACAACAGAATTATATTTAACAATAGTTCAACCACAGAGAAGTCTAATCATTAATCAAATAGGCGCCTGTCAGACAATTGACTATAAAAGGGTGTTACTTAAAAAATAAAACCCTTTCCCATTTTATGCCGTCAGCAACGGCACCACATGGAAGAGAAATGTCACAAGATCTGAAAAAGAAAATACTTTCTTTACATACGAAAGGTGAATTCTTCAAGAAGATCACAAAGCTTTACTTATCAGTCAGAATAATGAAGAAAAAGTGATAGAAAAATGTAACAAAGACAGAATGGGAGATTATGTGCTCGTACGCCCCTCTGGCCTACATCCTATTCATTCTGCGACGTCTCTGAGATGGATACACATTTCTGAGACCTAAGATGATGTGTCCACCCAGTGCAACACATCTCCTTCACGTAAAGTTGATCAGTTCATTGATTGTGGCTTCTGTAATGCTTGTCCACTCTTCTTCAACGGCTGTGTGAAGTTTCTGGATATTGGCCTTTTGTGTACATAGAAAATAGATCTTAGATCTTAAAGTTCAGCTCATGCAAAACAGGAGCAAAACAAAAGTGATGCATTTACAATGTTGTTCAGTGTATTTTCCCCATCCCAGGCCCCTTTCTGGCATATAGAGTGGCATGCAAAAGTTTGGCACCCCTGGTCAAAATTACTGTTAATGTGAACAGTTAAGCAAGTTGATGATGAAATGATCTCTACAAGGCCTAAAGTTAAAGACAACTCATTTACTTTGCATTTCAGGCAAAAAAATATATCTATATTGTCATTTTTGTTTCATTTAAAAAAGAAAATGTGTCTATGCAAAGTTTATGCACTCTTGGAGATTTGTGTGCTCAAGTAGCTTTGACCAAGGTTTCAGACCTTAATTTAACATATTGGTGTTTTGGCTTGTTCACTCTCATCATTATGAAAGGCCAGGTGATGCAAATTTCCCAGCTTTATAAAAACCCAACCCCTCTAACCCAGCAGCCATGGGTCTTTCTAAGTAGCTGTCTAGCACTCTGAAAATAAAAATGCAGGAGAAGCAGGAGAAGGCTATAAGAAGATAGCAGAAAAAAGGCAGCACCCCTTACCTGCCCAGGTCTCCAAACAAATGCACCACAGGATACAGCCAGCCCATATAGCAAGATTTTAGCAACACAGGTGCCCAGCACTTTTGGTCTTAAATACAGGGGTGTTCACACTGGGATGCATTGGTATTGTGCTGGCCAGCCCGCCTAATCGAATAGTAGGGTCGTGATATAATAATAATAGGCTGAGGACCAGACACTATGCATTTACTTTATTGGAACAGCACCCTATACAGGCCTTTTTTGTGCAACTGTATACTAAGCAGTCACCCCCTCTATGAATGGATATGCTGTAAGTGATTGTTTATTTAGTATTTTGCACCTGTGTTGCTAACATCTTGCTATATGGGCTGGCTGTATCCTGTGGTGCATTTGTTTGGAGACCTGGGCAGGTAAGGGGTGCTGCCTTTTTTCTGCTGAGTTTTTGAATTTTTTGAGGATTTTAGCCCTCTTTTGTGGCTTTGTTATAAGTTTAGGTATAAGAAGATAGCAAAGCATTTCCAAGCTGCCCTTTTCATAGTTTGAAATGTAATTAAGAAATGGCAGTTAACAGGAACAGTAGAGGTTAATATAAGATCTGGAAAACCAAGCAAAATTTCAGTGAGAGCTGCCAATAGGATTGCTAGAGAGGCAAATCATAACCCTGCTTGACAGCAAATAATTTCAGAAAGATTTAGCAGACTTAAGAACTGTGATTCATTGTTCTACTGTTCAGAGGCACCTGCACAAATATAGCCTTCATGGAAGAGTCATCAGAAGAAAACCTCTTTTTCACTCTCAAAAGTCAGCATCATGAGTATGTAAAAGAACATCTATACAAGCATATACTGATGCATTTTTGAAACAAGTCCTGTTGAGCTTAAAATAGAACTGTTTTGCCACAATGATCAAAAGATCAAAAGTATGTGTGGAGAAAAGGGCATAGAATTTGAGGAAAGGAAAACTAACCAACCATTAATTATGGGGTTGATCAATCATGCGTTGAGGTTGTGTTGCAGACAATGGCAGGGCGAACATTTCACGGGTAGAGGGAAGAATGGATTCAATGACATTTCAACAAATTCTTGATGCAAACATAACATCTTCTGTAAAAAAGCTGATTTTGAAAGGAGGAAGACTTCTACAAACGGGTAATCCTCAACACACGTCAAAATCCACAATAGACAACCTCAAAAGGCGCAAGCTGAAGGTTTTACAATTGCCCCACAGACTCCTGATCTGAACATCATTGAAAACCTGCAGCTGGACCTCAAAATAGCAGTGCATGCAAGACAACCCAGGAATCTCACAGAAAAGGAAGACTTTTTCAAGGAAGAATGGCTGAAATTCTCTCAATCAAGAAGTGAAAGACTTTTGACTGGCTACAAAAAGCATTTGCAAGCTGTGATACTTGCAAAAGGGGGTGCAACTAGGCGCTAATCACGCAGGGTTCCCAAACTTATGCATAGGCTTATTTTCTTTTTTGGAATTTTTTAAATTTAAAATATGAAAATATATATATTGCTTTGCCTAAAATACAAAGGAAATGTGTCCTCTTTAACTTAAAGCCTGTTAGAGATCATTTAATCTTCAACTTGCTTAACGGTTCACTCTAACAGTGATTTTGAAATTTTGACCAAGGGTGCCCAAGTTTTTACATACCACTGTATGTTCCCCTTTCTACATGAAAAAAAAAGAAAAACAAAAAAAAAAACATTATTCTCACCTTCTTCTGCTCCCTCGACGTGCGGCATCCTATTCATCAACCTCTTCCTGGGACGTGCAGGAGGGGTCCCGTTGACCCTAGTGGTCTTTTATTACTTGAAGAAGAAATTGGTTGGACTTTGAAATGCATAGAAAAGAAAGAAAAGAAACCATTACTTTATAATACTTCTGATGTCTGGCGTTTCTTCACAAGCTGGCAGGGCAGATATGGACCATAAACTATCTACCTATGTTTTATTTCCATTCGCCTGAAGTGTATTGCAGCGCAAGGACTCTCTGGCTCCCTGTGCTGCAATACACGTCTCCAGCCAATCAGAGGCTGGCAGCTGACATCAACGTGCCTGATATGGAGACTCATGACGTCACTGCCATGAGACGTTAAATGCCTGGCACGCCAATGTCAGCTGCCGGCTTCTGATTGGCTGGCGACGTATATTGTAGCAGAGCAAGCCAGAGAGTCCCTGCAATACACTTTAGCTGAATGTGCATCCTCAGATGCACATCCAGCTGCAGTAGGCATTGGGGTCGGTGGGCCCCCCTCTTCAATATGCCTAGTGGTGGTCGCTCCCTGTGCAATAGCGATCGTTATGCCCTTGTTTCAAAGAAGAAGGATTACAATTAGTGATGAGCCAGTATGCTCCTTACTCGAGTTTCTCCCAGCATGCACGGGTGGTTTCCGTGTATTTTGGCGTGCTCGGAACTTTAGTTTATGTTGACGCAGCTGCATGATTTGCGGCTGTAACCAGGATAGTGACACCTAAGTGCCGTGCCCAGCAAATGATGCAATCTAAGTGTAAGGGGGTATACATAAAATATATAGTCGGACAGATTGGCCCCAAAAAATATATAGGGGGCAAAATTAAGTATATGCAAGGGTTGATATAGTGGCTAATATAAATACGCAAGTGCACAAACACTGTGAATAACTGGTCACCGTATATTACATCAATCAATACAATTATAATGTATAAAACCAACAGCCAGTACAACCATATCAAGGGCAAATAGTTATCATTGGTAGGAGAAAGTCCCCAACACCCACACTGGATGTATTAGCAAGTGCTGCAAGATAATGAAGGTAATACCAACCTAAATACCAAACATATCAAGGGCAAATAAAGTTATCATTGGTAGGTAAAGAGTCCCCAACACCCACACTGGATGTATCAGCAAGTGCTGCAAGATGATGAAGATAATACCAACCTAGATACCGGACACTGGAGAGGCCCCGACGTGCGTTTTGCTATTAATGCTTCCTCAGGGGGGGCGTGGTGTAAAGAAAGTATTGCAGGTTTTTATAGGGCTTTCCAGAAAGGAAGCCCCAATAGCACGGTCTCATGCGGCGTTTCCCACAGCATGGCGCCAGACCAACGTGCGCTTCCTGTGGCTGGTGCTGACTCGTCTCCATGGAGACACATCTCCTTGGCATTGTAGTCTCACCGCCCACCTTGCAGATGTGTCGGCGGTGGGCAGTGACCTGCGACGTCAGACGCCAGAGCCATGGTTTCCGGTATGGCGCCATGCTGTGGGAAGCGCCACATCAGACCGCGCTATTGGGGCTTCCTTTCTGGAAAGCCCTATAAAAACCTGCAATACTTTCTTTACAGCACGCCCCCCGAGGAAGCATTAATAGCGAAATGCGCGTCGGGGCCTCTCCCGTGTCCGGTATCCAGGTTGGTATTATCTTCATCATCTTGCAGCACTTGCTGATACATCCAGTGTGGGTGTTGGGGACTTTCTCCTACCAATGATAACTCTTGCCCTTGATATGGTTGTACTGGCTGTTGGCTTTATACATTATGATTGTATTGATTGATGTAATATACGGCGACCAGTTATTCACAGTGTTTGTGCACTTGCGTATTTATATTAGCCACTATATCAACCCTTGCATATACTTAATTTTGTGCCCCCTATATATTTTTTTGGGCCCATCTGTCCGACTATATATTTTATGTTCACCCCCTTACATTTGCATTGCATCTTTTGCTGGGCACGGCACTTAGGTGTCACTATCCTGGTTACTTTTTTCATTATACATTTTGATGGCTACTGTTTGTACTAACTCTGAATAAAAGTGATATATTTTATTGCATTCTGCTCCTTGTGGGAATTCCTTAACAAACAGGCAACCCCAACATGTATTCAGGCTGTATAGCAGTCGCAAATCATACAGCTGCATCGACATAAACTAAATATCCGAGCACTAACAAATACTTGGAGATCACCTGAGCATGCTTGGAGAAATTCGAGTAACGAGCACATTCGCTCGTCATCACTAATTACAATCACCAAGAGGTCAAGAACAGTAAGTCACACAAAAGCAAAAGACCAAGTAGCTGGTACTTTGGAATAATTTTCTGAAGCTAGAACCACATCAATTTTAGAAAGGATTCATGCAGCCCAAACCAAAAGCCGTATGAATCAGAGCCTGGCTGCATGATTCCAGCAAGGTATATCTTTCTCTGGCTCAGGCATTTCAGGGAAAATGTAGTTTGAAGATCCATGTGCCACTCTAGTTGATTGACATGTCTCCCTGGCATTTTACAAAAGTATACCTGGCTGTAATTGTGCAGAAGGGTGAGAAAGAGAGAAAAAAGTAGACTCTTATGGGAGGAGGAGACATTATACATGGGGAATGGAGAAAAGAAAAAAGAAAGTATAATTTCAGGCTGATTATAAAGAGGAATTGTTTACAGCTAATAAAGGAAGATGGAAATAAAAATCATCTAATGAGTCAGTAACCGCCAATACTTTCACTGGATTCCTTTGGAGTGCTGCTTCATTCTTCTATTTTTGCAGGTCTTATTTGGAAATTTGCTTGCACTAAAATAATCTTGTGCAGTGCAGCAACTAACCAAAGGCCCGCCCTGGATGAAAGAAGTGGCTTTGGGAGACTTTAAGGCTACTTTCACACTAGCGTTTTTTTTAATATGTAGCAATGCGTCGTTTAGGGGAAAAAACGCATCCTGCAAAGTTGTTTGCAGGATGCGTTTTTGCCCCATAGAGTAACATTACCGACGCATTGCGACGTATTGACACACGTCGCAACCGTCGTGCGACGGTTGCGCCGTGTTGTGGTGGACCGCCGGGAGCAAAAAACGTTAAGGCTACTTTCACACTAGCGTCGGATTCGGCCCGTCGCATTGCGTTGGGCCGAGATTCCAACACTAGCGTTTGATGCACTGCACAACGGGTGCAGTGGATGCATTTCTCTGGTGCATCCGCTGCCCCATTGTGAGGTGCGGGGAGGTGGGGGCGGATTTCCGGCCGCACATGCGCGGTCCGAAAAAGCGGTCCGTCGGCAGCAAAAAACGTTACATTTAACGTTTTTTTGCTCCCGGCGGTCCGCCACAACACGGCGCAACCGTCACACGACGGTTGCGAGGTGTGACAATACGTCGCAATACGTCGGTAATGTTACTCTATGGGGCAAAAACGCATCCTGCAAACAACTTTGCAGGATGCGTTTTTTCCCCTAAACGACGCATTGCGACGTATTTAAAAAAACGTTAGTGTGAAAGTAGCCTAAATGTAACGCTAACGTTAAGTGTAACGCTAGCATCGGAATCTTGGCCCGACGCAATGCGACGGGCCGAATCCGACGCTAGTGTGAAAGTAGCCTAACAGAGTTAGTGTAACACTTATCATCAGTTTCAATAGATTCTTTTCACTGGAGATTTTTTTTTTTTATAACAAACATATTAAAAAAAAGTTATATAAACACTGCAAATGAAATTGCAACACCACCACGGAAAATACATAGAATTATAATTATAAAAATCTCTGGATCAATAGACATGATAATGATATGAAAAACTGGAAATAACATTTTCGAAATAACTCTATTTATTCAGTATCAAGCATGCTCAAATACACACACACTTACATGGCTTGGTATGATTTCAATTAGGGTATCAGAGGGGTTTTTCCCCATGAACAAAAGTTCATTTTAATCCACAGATCTTGGAATAATAGTAAGTCCCACAATTGGATGTATTTAAATATAACGTTCCTGGGCTGAGATAATCTTATAAATGTGTCCCTGCTGTGTACTGTGTAATGGTCATGTTTCACTGTGCAGGAACATGGTCTGGGCAGGGGAGAGCACAAAAGAGAGAACAAAGACATTACCGCACGGGATCACAAATAATTCTTTCTTTGAAGTAGAACATTGTTTAAAAACAGGCAGGGAAATGTTTTACCTCACAGACAGAATCAGCTGCGATCCCGTGCTGTAATGTCAGTATACCTTCCTTCCCGCCTGCCCAGGAGCTGTAGTATAACCAGACAATGTTTCTGTATGGTCAGCCATTGCACAGTACACAGCAGGGGCACATTTATAAGAACATTTTATTTAATCACATCCAATTGTGGAATTTATTCCTAGATGTATTGATTAAAATCAACTTTTGGTTGTGGCAAAAAAAACACTTTAATGTTTATCTGAAGAATGTTCTGGCACACTAAACGAACTTGAGCATGCAAATCATCAAGATCTGTTGTTGGCAGCTCCCTTTGCATTTGTCCAGCAATGGTATCTCAAATGTGTTCAATGGGAAACAAGTCTGGAAAAGCTGAAGGCCACCGGTAGCATGTTTAGTCCATGCAGGCCAGTCATAGTAGCATCAGCACAGCACATCTTGCTGTTGTCATGTACAAAACTGCTACTAGGACACTTCAGAAAAATGGCCGTACTGGTGAATTCCACAACTAGATCAATCAGAAAACGACTGGAAGAAAATGAAAGCGCAATAGGCTCTTATCTGAGTATAAGGAGATAAATTCTATTCAAATTTACTCACCAGATCCAGCCCTAACACAGGCTCATAAAGACTTAAGCTGCTGCAGATCCAGATTCTCGTGACCAACCAAAGTAAAAAAAAAAGTACATTCTGTGTGGAATCCTGATGAAGGAGCCCTGGTGCTCCGAAACGCGTTGAATAAAGCCACCTTTTCACTGGATTACCCATCTGGACTTCTAACTTTTCAAGTGGCGCAGAGAAGAATCTACCCTTATATCCCGTCGCATTGCGTTGGGCCGAGATTCCAACACTAGCGTTTGATGCACTGCACAACGGGTGCAGTGGATGCATTTCTCTGGTGCATCCGCTGCCCCATTGTGAGGTGCGGGGAGGTGGGGGCGGATTTCCGGCCGCACATGCGCGGTCCGAAAAAGCGGTCCGTCGGCAGCAAAAAACGTTACATTTAACGTTTTTTTGCTCCCGGCGGTCCGCCACAACACGGCGCAACCGTCACACGACGGTTGCGAGGTGTGACAATACGTCGCAATACGTCGGTAATGTTACTCTATGGGGCAAAAACGCATCCTGCAAACAACTTTGCAGGATGCGTTTTTTCCCCTAAACGACGCATTGCGACGTATTTAAAAAAACGTTAGTGTGAAAGTAGCCTAAATGTAACGCTAACGTTAAGTGTAACGCTAGCATCGGAATCTTGGCCCGACGCAATGCGACGGGCCGAATCCGACGCTAGTGTGAAAGTAGCCTAACAGAGTTAGTGTAACACTTATCATCAGTTTCAATAGATTCTTTTCACTGGAGATTTTTTTTTTTTATAACAAACATATTAAAAAAAAGTTATATAAACACTGCAAATGAAATTGCAACACCACCACGGAAAATACATAGAATTATAATTATAAAAATCTCTGGATCAATAGACATGATAATGATATGAAAAACTGGAAATAACATTTTCGAAATAACTCTATTTATTCAGTATCAAGCATGCTCAAATACACACACACTTACATGGCTTGGTATGATTTCAATTAGGGTATCAGAGGGGTTTTTCCCCATGAACAAAAGTTCATTTTAATCCACAGATCTTGGAATAATAGTAAGTCCCACAATTGGATGTATTTAAATATAACGTTCCTGGGCTGAGATAATCTTATAAATGTGTCCCTGCTGTGTACTGTGTAATGGTCATGTTTCACTGTGCAGGAACATGGTCTGGGCAGGGGAGAGCACAAAAGAGAGAACAAAGACATTACCGCACGGGATCACAAATAATTCTTTCTTTGAAGTAGAACATTGTTTAAAAACAGGCAGGGAAATGTTTTACCTCACAGACAGAATCAGCTGCGATCCCGTGCTGTAATGTCAGTATACCTTCCTTCCCGCCTGCCCAGGAGCTGTAGTATAACCAGACAATGTTTCTGTATGGTCAGCCATTGCACAGTACACAGCAGGGGCACATTTATAAGAACATTTTATTTAATCACATCCAATTGTGGAATTTATTCCTAGATGTATTGATTAAAATCAACTTTTGGTTGTGGCAAAAAAAACACTTTAATGTTTATCTGAAGAATGTTCTGGCACACTAAACGAACTTGAGCATGCAAATCATCAAGATCTGTTGTTGGCAGCTCCCTTTGCATTTGTCCAGCAATGGTATCTCAAATGTGTTCAATGGGAAACAAGTCTGGAAAAGCTGAAGGCCACCGGTAGCATGTTTAGTCCATGCAGGCCAGTCATAGTAGCATCAGCACAGCACATCTTGCTGTTGTCATGTACAAAACTGCTACTAGGACACTTCAGAAAAATGGCCGTACTGGTGAATTCCACAACTAGATCAATCAGAAAACGACTGGAAGAAAATGAAAGCGCAATAGGCTCTTATCTGAGTATAAGGAGATAAATTCTATTCAAATTTACTCACCAGATCCAGCCCTAACACAGGCTCATAAAGACTTAAGCTGCTGCAGATCCAGATTCTCGTGACCAACCAAAGTAAAAAAAAAAGTACATTCTGTGTGGAATCCTGATGAAGGAGCCCTGGTGCTCCGAAACGCGTTGAATAAAGCCACCTTTTCACTGGATTACCCATCTGGACTTCTAACTTTTCAAGTGGCGCAGAGAAGAATCTACCCTTATATCCCATTTTTTTAACAACTAGATCAATGAAATAGTAAGCTGTTAGTGCACCTGGAATGAAAAATTAAGGGGTCCATCTCACGTGCTTTATGTCACTCCACACCATAATCTTAGAGGTAGAACCTTTGTGACAATAATGCCCACGTTATCTAGTTATTTTGAAATACTGGTGCAGCATAGTGATCCATTCTACACTGAAAGTGAAATTTGTTGTTATATAACAATCCTAAGGTGTCAAATAGTGTCAATACAAACCATCAAAAGGTGTTTGCATGACATTGGGCTATGGGCCAAGTACCGAGCTATAGGTATTGCATTGACCTCATATCACTGCTATTATGGTGGACAGCAAGAGAGCATTGGAGGCTAGAACAGAGGTCTATCATCTTCAGCGAATGCTGCTTTTGTTTTAGATGCAATGATAGCCATAGATTGGTCTAGAGACAACGTTGGCAACATAACATCATGAATAGGCCTGCATGAGGGAATATGAAGGTGTCTCAGGAGCCGATTTTCAATATGACAGACAATGCCAAGTCACATGTTGCTTGTGCTACTGTGACCAGTCCACTTTGTCTAAATATGCTACCATGGCTTCACGTGTCTTTGGACTTGTCTCTCATCTAGCAAATCTGGATATAATTGGTCAACCAATCCAAAGGGAGCTGTCAGCAGCAGATCCTCACAATTTACACGCCCAAGTGCATTCAGTGAGGTAAAACATTTCTCAAACAACCATTAATAACCTTAAAGCATTCCAAAGCATGCATTTCTGTGCATGGTGCTTATACTTGGTACTGAATAAATCAAGATGTTTTAACCCCTTAACGACCAGAGCTATTTATGTTTTTACATTTTCATTTTTCCCTCCCCTTCATCCCAGAGCCATAACTTTTTTATTTTTTTTGTCAAAATGGCCATTTGAGGGCTTGTGTTTTGCAGGACGAGTTGTACTTTTGAACGACACCTTTAGTTTTACTATGATGTGTACTTGAAAATGGGAAAAAAAATTCCAAGTGCGATGAAATTGCAAAAAAGTGCAATCCCAAAGTTGTTTTTTGTTTTTGTTTTTTTACCATGTTGACTAAATGCTAAAACTAACCTGAAATTATGATTCTCCAGGTCATTACAAGTTTATAGATACCAAACATGTCTAGGTTCTATTTTATTTAAGTGGTGAAAAAAAATGCAAAACTTTGCTAAAAAAAAAAATAAATTGTGCCATTTTCCGACACCCTTAGCGTCTCCATTTTTCGTGATCTCGGGTTGGGTGAGGGCTTACTTCTTGCATGCCGAGCTGTAGTTTTTAATGATACCATTTTGGTGCAGATACGATCTTTTGATAGCCCGTTATAGCATTCTAACACAATGTTGTGGCAACCAAAAAAACTAAATTCTGTTGTTTTGAATTTCTTTCTCATTACACCGTTTAGTGATCGGATTAATTATTTTTTTATATTGATAGATCGGGTGATTATGAAAGTGGTGATATCAAAAATGTGTATGTTTGATTTTTTTATTGTTTTATTTTGAATGGGGTGATTTTGAACTTTTATATTTTTTTATTTTTTTTAATATTTTTAAAAACATTTTTTTTTTACTTTTGGCATGCTTCAATAGTCCCCATGGGAGACTATAAGCTGCCATAACCTGATCAGAATTGCTGACTTGCTATGAGCTCACAGCAATCTGGCATTGACAACAATAGAAGACCCTTGGTTGTCAAGTCAACCCATTGGTGACCCACAATCAAGTGATGATGGTCACCGATGGGTGGATTTTGGGCGCGATTGCCCGCATTGCATGTTAAATGCTTCTGTCAGAATTTGAAAGCGGCATTTAACTGGTTAATCGCCATGGGTGGATCGTGATTCCATCCGTGGCTATTCCAGACACATGAAGGTACAGATGAATGACCTCGGGGAGACCAAAACATCCAACACCGCGGAGACACCATCACGTGTTTCTCAACGCAGTGATCCAGAACACTGCCCCCATCCCTTATGGGAAATATGCAAATGCATGTAAAGTAAGCTGCAGAGACACCATCACGTGTTTCTCAATGCAAGCAATGAATAGCCAGGCCTTTCCCCGGGAAGGAACAACCACGGGAAGGGCAGCATCCAATAAAGGAAAACCACCTATGCCAAGCATGGTATCCATCCACAGACAGCTGTTTCGGGGTTTTTGCCCCTCATCAGTGTGGAGTAGGAAACTGGCTATTAGGAGCAGTGCCTAGTAAAAGGCTGTGAAGGTACAGATGAATGACCTCGGGGAGACCAAAACATCCAACACCGCGGAGACACCATCACGTGTTTCTCAACGCAGTGATCCAGAACACTGCCCCCATCCCTTATGGGAAATATGCAAATGCATGTAAAGTAAGCTGCGGAGACACCATCACGTGTTTCTCAATGCAAGCAATGAATAGCCAGGCCTTTCCCCGGGAAGGAACAACCACGGGAAGGGCAGCATCCAATAAAGGAAAACCACCTATGCCAAGCATGGTATCCATCCACAGACAGCTGTTTCAGGGTTTTTGCCCCTCATCAGTGTGGAGTAGGAAACTGGCTATTAGGAGCAGTGCCTAGTAAAAGGCTGTGAGGGTACAGATGAATGACCTCGGGGAGACCAAAACATCCAACACCGCGGAGACACCATCATGTGTTTCTCAACGCAGTGATCCAGAACACTGCCCCCATCCCTTATGGGAAATATGCAAATGCATGTAAAGTAAGCTGCGGAGACACCATCACGTGTTTCTCAACGCAAGCAATGAATAGCCAGGCCTTTCCCCGGGAAGGAACAACCACGGGAAGGGCAGCATCCAATAAAGGAAAACCACCTATGCCAAGCATGGTATCTATCCACAGACAGCTGTTTCAGGGTTTTTGCCCCTCATCAGTGTGGAGTAGGAAACTGGCTATTAGGAGCAGTGCCTAGTAAAAGGCTGTGAAGGTACAGATGAATGACCTCGGGGAGACCGAAACATCCAACACCGCGGAGACACCATCACGTGTTTCTCAACGCAGTGATCCAGAACACTGCCCCCATCCCTTATGGGAAATATGCAAATGCAGACACATGTCAGCTGTTCAATAAAGCTGACATGTGCTGGGAAAGATGTGGCCTCACTGCTGGAGCCCACATCAAAGGGAGGGAAAGTGGATGTCAGATAGGAGTTAAAAATGCTTTTCCATTTTTTCATCATTTGCATATCATTAACATGTCTATTAATTCTCAAATGTTCATATTTCCAAAATGTTTCCTTTTCAATGATGCAAATTCAATGATGAGGATTATGCATATACAATATTGTAGAAGCATTTTAGTCAGGTGTGTAAAAAATGTTAAAATGCAGTGTTAATAACTTTATTTTTTAAATAATGAAATGCACAGTGAATGAACAACAGGAAAATCTAAATCAAAATGTTTTGTGTGATCATTATTTTCCTTTACCCAACCTCCGCTACAAAGGCAAGAGTGAGCAGAACATCAAGACACAAGGTAGTTATACTGCATCAGCAAATTATTTCCTAGGTAAAGATTTGAAAGCAGATTGGGGTTGTGCTATTAAAGCTCTTTTGAAGAAGCACCAAGAACTAACAATGATGGGGACCTTTGTTGCAGTGGTCTGTTAAGGAAACTTAGCACAGCATATTAAAGACATATCATACTTACTTCCCTTTGAAATCATAAGATTCCAGGGGTGCCATCAGCTCAGAATTAGCAGTAACCAGTGGTACCCAGCTGCATCAATTTACTGTTCAGATAAGTTTGACGAGAAGTGGTTTTCATTAAAGAATTTCATCATAGTCATAGCACTTGGAAACAAGGCCAAACTAATTGTGCACAAGAACATAGAATTTAAGGTGTAGAAAAATGCCGACCAGTTCTCTGGACTGATGAGTCAAAATATGAAATATTTTGTTGCAGCAAAAGGCAAAACATAGCAATTGTAAGAGATAAATAAAACATAACTTTTAATGATTCTACAATAAAATATAATGCCACCACTAAAAAAGAAAGGCAAGATGTCCAGCCCAGGATATACTCTCATTTCTCAGGGTCTGAAGGTCTGTCCCATGGTCCTATTTTATGATGGCACAATAATTAAACGGTTTTGAAAGAGCTTAATTGGCGGTGTAGGATAACTCGAAATCCAGAAAAGTCTGTTGTGTCAATTCAGCGAACTTGAAAATGATGAACATGAGCAAATCAAATGAAGCACCCATAATTGATCTGTTCGTTAAGACCTTGCGACATAACCTTTCTCATATAAAAGATCCATTTAATTTTCTTTTTGCAGTAGGATCCTATCCCAGATGACTTCCCTCACCGGTCTTGATACCTTCTCAGTTCACATGAATTTAAGGGTTCTAGCATTCCCTTCATGACAGTTGTCGACAAGTTGTGATATTGATGTATCTCTGTTATGATCAACATCACATATACAGTATGTTCCCCCACTCTTTGTTTGAATTCTCTGATGGTTTTGCCGATATATTTAACACCACAATCACAAGTGACCTTGTATGTCACTCCCTTTCTACTGCAGTTAATAAATTCCTTAGTTTTGTAGGTCCTCTCCATTACATTACTGGTGATTGTATTCCCTACTATGATGTGAGAACATGCCACACAATAGCCATATTTATTGCAGCCCTTTAGGTCAGTGTGGTGGCTGTGGGCTTTCTAAAGTGGCTATGTACAAGTCTATAATTAAGTGATCTTTTCTTGTAGGTGATTTGGGGAAATTTGCTTAATTTGGCACCAGTATCTGAGTGCACTAGTAGGATATACCAGTGTTTATTAAGAATTTCTTGTACTTTCAATGTCCCTTTGTCATATGTTGTTATAAATCTAGTTACATCTGCATCCATTGGTAGGGGTTTTGGATTCAATAATTCCAATCTCATTCTCCTTTTGCCTCTTTAAAGGCCTTTTTAAAGATGTTTTGCAGATATCCTCTTTCCAGGAACCTATTCCTAAGCTCCCCATCTTGAATGTCAAAGAGTTTTCAGTTGAACAGTTTCTACGCACCCTCAGGTACTGCCTTTTTAGATGATTTGGGAGACTACTATTCCATTCAAGTAAGGCATTGATGGCTGTGGTTTTCTAAATGTTGATGTTTTTATCTCACCATTTGAACTCTTCTCAATCACTATGTCGAGGTATGGCAAGGAGGAAAAATCAACAACAGAAGTGAAATATAGGCCACAATCATTACGATTAAATGGAACTAGTCAGCGGAATTGTGCACAGTAACCTATAGGCAGTCTCAAGTTGGCACCGTCATACTGTTTACAATGATGCCTTGGTTGTTGAAATCTGTCTTGTGGTTGTTGTTTAATCTTTATTTTCAGTTTTGAGTTAATGATATGCTTGTGCTCCAAAGCAGTCTGTGGGGGGGGGGGTCTTCATGTGGAGTTCTGATTAGGTATTCATATGTATGGCTTCTGACAGGTCACTGATCCCTCAATAAAATGCCCCCTAGTTTAAAGGGTTAACATTGACTTTTAGGATTGCTACTTCCTATAGGTTGCAATAGAGTTCTAGTCATCTTCCTCTCTGAAGAGACAATTTACAGGATCATCCTGAAATTCCACCCAAAAGCAAAATATCCCTAACATTTTGAAATTTTGAGAGTAGTGCATACATGTATATATAAAATGGGGGGAAAAAGTATTTAGTCAGCCACCAATTGTGCAAGTTATCCCACTTATAAAGATGAGAGAGGCCTGTAATTGACATCATAGGTAGACCACAACTATGAGTCAAAATGAGAAAACAAATCCAGAAAATCACGTTGTCTGATTTGGCAAGATTTATTTTGAAAGTTATGGAGGAAAATAAGTATTTGGTCACCTAAAAACATGCAAGATTTCTGGCTGTCACAGACCTGTGACTACTTCTTTAAGAGGCTCCTCTGTCCTCAATTCATTGCCTGTAGTAATGGCACCTGTTTGAACTTGTTATCAGTATAAAAGTCACTTGTTCACAACCTCAAACAGTCACACTTCAAACTCCACTATGGTGAAGACCAAAGAGCTGTGGAAGGACACCAGAAAAAAGATTGTAGCACTGCACCAGACGGAAAGACAATAGGTGCAATTGGCAAGCAGCTTGGTGTGATAAAATCAACAATAATAAAAAGATGGAAGACATATAAGACCACTGATATTCTCCCTCGATGTGGGGCTCCACAGAAGACCTCACCCCGTTGGGTCAAAATGATCACAAGAATGGTGAGCAAAAGTCCCAGAACCACATGGGGGAACCTAGTGAATGACCTGCATAGAGCTGGAACCAGAGTAACAAAGGCTACCATCAGTAACACACTATGCCGCCAGGGACTCAGATCCTGCAGTGCCAGACGAGTCCCCTTGCTTAAGCCAGTACATGTCCAGGTCCATCTAAATTTAGCTAGAGAGCATTTTGATTATCCACAAAGATTATTGAGAGAATGTCATATGGTCTGATGAAACCAAAGTAGAACTTTGGTAGAAAAAAAACTTGTGTTTGGAGGAGACAGAATGCAGAGTTGCATCCAAAGAACACCATACATACTGTGAAGCATGGGGGTGGCAACATCATGCTTTGGTGCTGTTTCTCTGCAAAGGGACCAGGACTGATCCATGTACATAAAAGAAAGAATAGGGCCATGTATTGTGAGAGGAAACCTCCTTCCATCAGCAAGGGCATTGAAGATAAAACATGGATGGGTCTTTCAGCATGATAATGATCCCAATCACACCACCAGGGCAATGAAGGAGTGTCTTCATAAGAAGCATATGAAGGTCCTGGAGTGGCCTAGCCAGTCTCCAGATCTCAACCCCATAGAAAACCATTGGAGGGAGTTGAAAGTCCGTGTTGCCCAGCGACAAGCCCAAAACATCACTGCTCTAGTGGAGATCTGCATGGAAGAATGAGCCAACATACCAACAATAGTGTATGCCAACCTTGTTAAGACTTACAGAAAAATTTTTACCTTTGTCATTGCCAACAAAAGATATATAACAAAATATTGAGATGATCTTTTGTTAATGACCAAATACTTATTTTCTACCATAATTTGCAAAATAAATCTTGTCAAATCAGACAAGGTGATTTTCTGGATTTGTTTTCTCATTTTGACTCTCATAGTTGTAGTCTACCTATGACGTCAATTACAGGCCTCTCTCATTTTTTTTAAGTGGGAGCACAATTGGTAGCTGGCTGAATAATAAATATTTATACTGCATATATATATGCTGTATATATATACACTGCTTTCAAAATGTTAGGGATATTTGACTTTTCAGTGAAATTTCATATATAGAGGAAATGAGGCCACATTCACTATTCCTTTAAAGTTCTCTTCTTTATTCGAAAGACAGGTTGCAGGAGTGAACCTTTGTCCACAAAATGTATTCCGTTCATTTCTAGGATATGATATAATTATGCAATCAGTATGGGTTCAACTGATGAGACCAAGCACTAGAACAAGGGGCATTTAATGTTTTACTGGACAATGTGCTGTTCTCTCAATCTTGGAATTACATAGACCCCTTAAGAGAAAATACCGGTATACTGTCTAGTCACGAAATGTATCTACAATAGACATCCCTAATGGATGTGGAAAACACTAGAAAGATGGGTAACTTTGTTATACAGACAGACAGACAGACAGATAGGAATACAGATTAATCTGCATATCAGAGGGTGTAAATTACATGAAGAAAATGAGGTAATTACGGTACCTTTCCTTTCCCCTGAGAATTAAATGCTTTACCTTTGAAACTAAAGCATGATTTTGGTGTTGCTTTTACCTGTGCAAGGTCATTTACTGCTGTTTTGTCTCTTTTTTTCTTTACTTTATATCCCTTAACAGCATCTCCTCTTATCATGTCTAGAGATCCAAGACATCTTGCTCAAATCATCTATTCCATGGGTGATAAGATCAGAAGAAGCGAGAACACAAAGATAGAAGCTCAACAGGTTCTCCTTCAAACCACATCTACAAGGAGTGTCTTTCTCTTTTGAACTTATTTCATGTTCAAGTGCAGAAACATTGTCAGACTTAACATTGAAAAAGTATAAAAAATACCAAAACTGAAATTTGTGAATTGGTTAGTAACCGTTGTGCAATGACTGTTTTAGGTGATACTTATTTATTCTGGTATATAGCACAATTATTATTGTAAAATATTGTAACTTTAGATTAAAAAATATAATTTTAATTCAGATATGCTGTAAATTCTATGAAAACATTGATCACCACTGTGTAAAGTGGATTGATGCAGTGCATCATACTGCTTAAATAGGTGTTTTTGATGAATATATAGCATACATTTTGATTTACCATAGATCACCATTTCCAGACATTAATGGTATATTATTAATGTATGCGAATAGTACCTTTTTAGTGACAATAGCACATCACAATAGAATCCCTTTTCCTAAATGTTGACCTGCCTGCTAGTAGCTGACCTCCTGGGAACCAGGAATTGAAAGCGATATGGGAAATTACCAATAGTTATACACTAATGTGGCATTACATGACATTCTTTCATATGCAATGGATGACAGTTTTGACATTTTGATTTTACTTTTTTGTAACACCTTTCCACTCCGTTTAATGAAGAGGACATGGGTGGTCCTAATATGAAAATATCCCTAAAATATAGTGACAATGTATGTATTATTTATTGTGCCGTCAGTGGGTGTGGACCCACTGCTCCATTCTCCGAGATTACTCTGAAGGGGCCTGACTACGTGGCCTGTTGTGAATTCTGTTATCGAACTCCCTCCTGTAGTCATGAATGGTACTTCGGTGAGTTCTGTCCATGGACTCCCTCTGGTGGCTGTGAGTGGAGCTGCTGCTTCTGAGGTTCCTTCCACAGGTGACGTAGTTTATTCCTTGGCTGGCTGCTCTATTTAACTCCACTCAGATCATTACTCTATGCCAGCTATCAATGTTCTTGTACTGGTTCAGTTCGCTCTTGGATCTTTCTGGTGACCGGTCTACTCCAGCAGAAGCTAAGTCCCTGCTAGTTAATTATTTGTTCGTTGTTTCCTTGTCCAGCTTGCTTTCATTATTTTGTCTTGCTAGCTGGAAGCTCTGGGATGCAGAGTGGCACCTCCGCACCGTGAGTCGGTGCGGAGATCTTTTTGCACACTCTGCGTGGTCTTTTGTAGTTTTTGGTGCTGACCGCAAAGTTACCTTTCCTATCCTCAGTCTGTTTAGTAAGTCTGGCCTCCCTTTGCTGAAACCTGTTTCATTTCTGTGTTTATGACTTTCATCTTAACTCACAGTCAATATATGTGGGGGGCTGCCTTTTCCTTTGGGAAATTTCTCTGAGGCAAGGTAGGCTTTATTTTCAATCTCTAGGGCTAGTTAGCTCTTAGGCTGTGAAGAGGCGTCTAGGCAATGTTAGGTACGCTCCACGGCTATTTCTAGTTATGTGATAGGATTTGGGATTGCGGTCAGCAGAGCTCCCACTTCCCAGAGCTTGTCCTGTGTGAGTTTAACCATCAGGTCGTTCCGGGTGCTCCTAACCACCAGGTCCATAACAGTGGCCACCTGTTCTTTTCTAGAGTCTCTTATGGTGAGGTACAGCTTGGGCGTCAGGATAGCCACTTGTGCCACTCCAGGGCAGTGTCTGGACCTGCAGCACCTGATCAGCATGTCAAGGCAGGTATTCATGGTACAGAGGGCACAAGCAAAGACATAGTCAATCAATTCTAGGTCAGGGCATGCAGCACATGTTCAAGATACAAAGCCGAGGTCAGGAGCAGAGTGATTGGAAGGAACGGGTAGACTAGCTGGGTTGGTAACAGGAGATAAAACAGGAACACACCTTGACTGGAAGCTAGAACAGACTACCGATTAGAAATAACGTTCGTTCATCAATGTATATTCCGTGTACCACTCCACAGTTCATGCTGACTTGGCACAACCCTCCTCTAAGTTGTAAAGCTGCAGTCAAATCCAAAAATCCAAGGCACCCATGATCCTTCTTCACAAAAAACTTTACTGACCCCAGTGTACACATAAGGGGAAAAGAACACAACAATAATGGTGCCAAAGCATAATAAGAATGTAAAGAGATATGAGGCAGCATACTCGCACTACATGGCTCATTGTTATTCATCCTATAATCATTAAATAAATAAGGACACATATTACTAGATAAACTGAAGTACATTAAAGTAATTAATTATTCAAACCCTTGGGACTCATAGTGTTTAATTTATGAATCCACATAACTTCCTTTTTCTTCAAACACATAATCCAATCCCCTCCTCATCTCAAAGGTTGTAGATAGTCAATGACTTGGAATATCAATGATCTGAAATTATGTGTTTTATCAAGAAAGTTGTCATGAAATGTCATGGGCTGTGAGCACGTACCTGATCCCTTGAACTAGTGGCACCCTAGTCTATCCCATAGGTTTTCGTTCCTATCTATATTCCTAACTCAACTCTTATCTGATTCTTCTGACCCAAGGAGGCGAGGTGTTTATGTATATAGGAAAACACTAACTAGACAGGCTGACAGACAGGGATAAAAGAAACAGACAGGGACAATAGAAAACTACAATCACACAAATACCCTCAAAAAAACAGAGCATGAAATAGGAAGGAAAAAATAGGAATTAGAAACCAAATCTGATAATCTGATAGGATAAGTAAAAACACACAAACCATCTCCATGCAGCAATCTCCAGAAAAACTCTCCAACCACCAACTCCAAACACTGAACTTTCTCCTTCACCACCAAACCAGGAAATAGAACTATCACTGGCAGCTCCCAAGTGCTGGTGGAAGCATATATACCAGAGGGGAGTGATCAACACTGAAAGGCTGATACAATTCAGGATGGAGAACTCCAGGAGATAAACTAAACTGATTAACCCTTGTCTTGACAGCAAGGAAACCTGCACTGTTTAATATAATGGTGAAACAGTTCTAATCAGTGCAGGAGTTTGTGTTACCAGACGTTGCAATCTTTTAGCTCACCTCTGTAGTGGTATCCCTATGACAAAAGTATCATGGGATGGTTGTATCAATTTTTTGGTACAAATATTAGATTGATGTTGTCCAATTCGACTGTTTACTAGTTGAATTGTCTCATCTATACATTGAAGACCACAGGGATAAGTGATGAAGTAGATGGCAAAATCTGTATCACAAGCCTAGAAATTCCTAAAAAAATCTCTTTTCTGTTTGGATATGTCTAAAAACGTTGTTGCATCTACAACAGAACAAACAGGGAAACGTACCTTTCCTTGGTTGCGCTAAAAACCATTGTGGAGGATTTCTAGAACCCAAGTCCGCCCTCACCAATTCATTCCGTAGAAATTTAACCCTACGAAAAGCCATAATGGGAAGTTGCCTGAACTACTTTGTCCTGGATGGGTGGGAATCACTTATTACTTATTTCTGTAAAATCTGACCAATAGTTTGACTATGTGGACAGTGTGTAGAAACAAATGGCAGACATTTGTTCCCTTTTCTTCTCCTAGTGATAGATATATTGAGAAATTGGAAGTGGCCAATTTTAAATTCTTTATGAGATATCCTTTTGGTTGAAGTCATTTCACTGTGTGTCTTAAATTGACTGGTTGGAAGGGATTTTACCATTGAGACGGGGTGGAAGCTTCCATATCTTAACAGTAGTGATGAGCAAATTTGTTTGGAAAACAATCGCCAAACATAAATTCGGCGCAAATATGGCACATTCCAATTCGTGATTGGAAACACGAACAAAATTTTACAAAATCTGAAAAAAAAAATCGGTAGAATTTGGTAAAAAGTGTGTGAAAATATTTGCCTTGCCACAAACACAAAAGTACTTTAATCATTTTAGCAACAATAATGGTGGTTTATCATGAGTGTTTAGAACGTGTTTGATGAGGGGAGGGGGTTTGCAGAGCTCAGAGGTGCGGCATTCTCGTAAACAGTTTTTTTGCCTAACTTCATGTGTGCACATTGTGGCTAGCCAATCAGAGTGCAGGAAACACCCACAATGTCATGACACAATGACTTGTGTCATTGGCTGTTGAAATCAATGTCCCTCTCCATATAAAGAGCCGCCATCTTTTTTTAGCATAATTTTGACACTGTAACAGTGCAGAGAGGCTGCTCCTGATGATGGCACTGTTAGTAGTAAGATTTTAGCTAGTTAGCTAGGCGGTTGTATATCAGTCAGATAGTGTAGCTAGCTAGTGTCCAGTGTGGCTGTTAAATTTACCTTCTGGCATTTGTTTTGCCATTACTCTGGTTCACAGACAAAGCCAGAAGAGCACATATCCCACAAGTGTGTTGTGCAGTGCTACTGTTGTGCTTCATGCACAAAGTGCTGCTGAAAGTGATACAGTTTGCCATATCCCACGTTGTCATTTTGTGGCAGTGATATGAACCTGTCTGCAGACCGGTACTGCCCCATTTTAGTAGACTGTTGTGAATTCCGCACTTGTGCTCCCTCCGGTGGTTGTAAGTGGCACTTTTGTGAGTTCTGCTCTTGGGCTCCCTTTTGTGGTTTCTAGTGGTATGGCTGCTCCTTGGAGTTAGCTGTCATCAGCTGCCTCCACTTATTGTCCGCTATTTAAGTCTGGCTCTTTCTTCTGCCTGTGCCACTTGTCAATGTTCCTGGCTGGATTCACATCTCTGCTTGGATTCTCCTGGTTTCCTGACCAGTTCTGCAAAGATAAGTTCTGGCTTTGCTCATTTCAGTCCACATTTTGTGGACTTATTGTTCTGTGCATTCTATATTTGTCCAGCTTGTCAGTATGGATTTTTTCTGTTAGCTGGAAGCTCTGGGAAGCAGATTTACCCTCCACACCTTTAGTCAGGTGTGGAGATTTTGTAAACTCTGTGTGGATTGTTTTGTAGTTTTTATACTGACCTCACAGTATCCTTTCCTGTCCTATCTATCAAGCTAGACTGGCCTCCTATGCTAAAATCTGATTTCATTTCTGCGTATGTTATTTTCCCCTCCTCTCACCGTCAATATTTGTGGGGGGCTATCTTTCCTTTGGGGATTTTCTCTGAGGCAAGATAGGTTTCCTATTTCCATCTTTAGGGGAAGTTAGATCTTAGGCTGTGCCGAGGGGTCTAGGGAGCGTCAGGTACTCCCCACGGCTATTTTTAGTTGCGCTGCTAGGTTCAGGGTTTGCGGTCAGTACAGATACCACCTCCTTCAGAGCTTGTCTCATGTTGTTCCTAAACCACCAGATCATAACAGTACAAGTGGCCAAAAATGAATTAAATGTATCTCAAAAGAAGGAAAAGAAAGTTCTGAACCATTTTTTTCCTGTGCTTTGGTTTGTCTTTTTTTTTTCCTCTTGATATCTGGGTGGTTCAGGATATATGTTTTGGCATGGATGTTCAGGGTATGTTTTCTCGTGTGGATCAACTTGCTGCAAGAGTACAGAATATCCAGGACTATGTTGTCCAGACTCCGGCTTTAGAGCCCAGAATTCCTACTCCTGATTTGTTTTTTGGGGACAGATCCAAGTTTTTGAACTTTAAAAATAACTGCAAATTGTTTTTTGCTTTCAAACCCCGTTCTTCTGGTGATCCCATTCAGCAGGTGAAAATCATCATATCCTTGCTGCGTGGTGATCCTCAAGACTGGGCTTTTTCTCTTGAAACAGGGAATCCGGCATTATTGAATGTAGATGCATTTTTTCAAGCGCTCGGATTATTGTATGACGAACCTAATTCTGTGGATCATGCAGAAAAGACGCTGTTGGCCTTGTGTCAAGGTCAGGAAGCGGCAGAGTTATACTGCCAGAAATTTAGAAAATGGTCTGTGCTCACTAAATGGAATGAAGAGGCTCTGGCTGCTGTTTTCAGAAAAGGTCTTTCTGAAACCCTTAAAGATGTTATGGTGGGCTTTCCTACGCCTACCGGTTTGCGCGAATCTATGTCTCTAGCGATTCAGATTGATCGGCGTCTGCGCGAGCGCAAAGCTGTGCACCATATGGCAGTATCCTCTGAGCATAGTCCTGAACCTATGCAATGTGATAGGATTTTGACTAGAATAGAACGGCAGGAATTCAGACGTCAGAAAAGGCTGTGTTTTTACTGTGGTGATTCGGCTCATGTTATCTCTGATTGCCCTAAGCGTACTAAGAGATTCGCTACGTCTGTTACCATTAGTACTATACAGCCTAAATTTCTCTTATCTGTGACCCTGATTTGCTCATTGTCGTCCTTTTCTATCATGGCATTTGTGGATTCAGGCGCTGCCCTGAACTTAATGGACTTAGAATTCACCAGGCGCTGTGGTTTTTCCTTGCAGCCTTTGCAGAGCCCTATTCCTTTGAGGGGCATTGATGCTACACCCTTGGCCAAGGATAAACCTCAGTACTGGACACAGATGACTATGTACATGGCTCCTGCACATCAGGAAAATTGCCGTTTTCTGGTGTTGCATAACCTGCATGATGTTGTTGTGCTGGGATTTCCATGGTTACAGGAACATAATCCGGTGCTGGATTGGAAAACTATGTTGGTGACTAGTTGGGGTTGTCGAGGAGTACATAGTGACGTTCCTTTGATGCCAATTTCCTCTTCCCCCTCTTCTGAGGTCCCTGAGTTTTTGTCGGATTTCCAGGATGTATTTGATGAGCCCAAGTCCAGTTCCCTTCCTCCACATAGGGACTGTGATTGTGCTATTAACTTGATTCCTGGTTGTAAGTTCCCTAAGGGCCGACTTTTCAATCTGTCTGTGCCAGAGCATGCCGCCATGCGGAGCTATGTTAAGGAATCTTTGGAGAAAGGGCATATTCGGCCCTCTTCGTCACCATTGGGAGCGTTTTTCTTTTTTGTTGCTAAGAAGGATGGCTCCTTGAGACCCTGTATTGATCATCGTCTTCTTAATAAGATCACGGTTAAATTCCAATACCCCTTACCTCTGCTTACTGATTTGTTTGCTCAGATTAAGGGGGCTAGTTGGTTTACTAAGATTGACCTCCGAGGGGCATATAATCTTTTTCGTATTAAACAGGGTGACGAATGGAAAACTGCATTTAATACGCCCGAAGGCCATTTTGAATACCTTGTGATGCCATTTGGGCTCTCCAATGCTCCATCTGTGTTCCAGTCTTTCATGCATGATATTTTCCGCAATTATCTTGATAAATTCATGGTCGTATATTTGGATGATATTTTGATTTTTTCCAATGATTGGGAGTCTCATGTGAAGCAGGTCAGGATGGTGTTCCAGATCCTTCGTGATAATGCTTTATTTGTGAAGGGGTCTAAGTGCCTATTCAGAGTTCAGAAGGTCTCTTTTTTGGGTTTTATTTTTTCTCCCTCGTCTATAGAAATGGATCCTGTTAAGGTCCAAGCTATTCATGACTGGATCCAACCCACATCTGTGAAGGGACTTCAAAAATGTTTGGGCTTTGCTAATTTATATCGCCTTTTCATTGCCAACTTTTCCAGTGTGGTTAAGCCCCTTACTGATTTGACGAAGAAAGGCGCTGATGTGACGAACTGGTCCTCTGAGGCTGTTGAGGCCTTTCAGGATCTTAAACGCCGATTTACTTCTGCCCCTGTATTGGGTCAACCAGATGTTTCTCTTCCTTTTCAGGTTGAGGTCGACGCTTCTGAGATTGGGGCAGGGGCCGTTTTCTCTCAGAGGGAGTCTGATGGTTCTTTGATGAAACCGTGTGCTTTTTTTTCCAGAAAGTTTTCGCCTGCGGAACGCAATTATGATGTCGGCAATCGGGAGTTGTTGGCTATGAAGTGGGCGTTTGAGGAGTGGCGGCATTGGCTTGAGGGAGCTAAACACCGTGTTGTGGTCCTGACCGATCATAAGAATCTGATTTACCTCGAGTCGGCCAAGCGGCTGAATCCTAGGCAGGCTCGATGGTCCCTGTTTTTCTCCCATTTTGATTTTGTGGTCTCGTATCTTCCGGGATCTAAGAATGTTAAGGCTGATGCCCTCTCTAGGAGTTTTTCGCCTAATTCTCCTGGAGTCCTTGAGCCGGTCGGCATTCTTAAGGAGGGGGTGATTCTTTCTGCTATCTCCCCTGATTTGCGGTGGGTGCTTCAGGAATTTCAGGCTGATAGGCCTGACCGCTGTCCAGTGGGGAAGCTGTTTGTTCCTGATAGATGGACAAGTAAGGTAATTTCTGAGGTTCATTGTTCAGTGTTGGCTGGTCATCCTGGGATTTTTGGTACCAGAGATTTGGTTGTTAGGTCCTTTTGGTGGCCTTCCTTGTCTCGCAATGTGCGTGCTTTTGTGCAGTCCTGTGGGACTTGCACCCAGGCCAAGCCTTGCTGTTCCCGCGCTAGTGGGTTGCTTTTGCCTTTGCCGGTCCCTGAGAGGCCCTGGATGCATATTTCCATGGATTTTATTTCGGATCTTCCTGTTTCCCAGAAGATGTCTGTTATCTGGGTTGTTTGTGACCGGTTCTCTAAAATGGTCCATCTGGTACCTTTGCCTAAGTTGCCTTCCTCCTCAGATCTGGTTCCATTGTTTTTTCAGCATGTGGTTCGTTTGCATGGCATTCCGGAGAATATTGTGTCTGACAGAGGTTCTCAGTTTGTCTCTAGATTTTGGCAGGCCTTTTGTGCTAGGATGGGCACTGATTTGTCTTTTTCTTTGGCGTTTCATCCTCAGACTAATGGCCAAACTGAGCGAACTAATCAGACCTTGGAGACCTATTTGATATGCTTTGTGTCTGCTGATCAGGATGATTGGGTGTCTTTCTTGCCGTTGGCCGAGTTTGCCCTTAATAATCAGGCTAGTTCGGCTACTTTGGTTTCACCTTTCTTTTGTAATTTTGGTTTTCATCCTCGTTTTTCTTCTGGGCAGGTTGAGCCTTCTGATTGTCCTGGTGTTAATTCTGTGGTGGACAGGCTGCAGCAGATTTGGACTCATGTGGTGGACAATTTGACGTTGTCTCAGGAAAGGGCTCAACGTTTTGCTAACCGCCGTCGGCGTGTTGGTCCCCAGCTTCGTGTGGGGGATTTGGTTTGGTTGTCTTCTCGTCATGTTCCTATGAAGGTTTCTTCTCCTAAGTTTAAGCCTCGGTTTATTGGTCCTTATAAAATTTCTGAAATTATGAATCCGGTGTCTTTTCCTTTGGCTCTTCCTGCCTCTTTTGCCATTCATGATGTTTTCCATAGATCTTTGTTGCGGAGATATGTGGTGCCCATTGTTCCCTCGGTTGACCCTCCTGCCCCGGTGTTGGTTGAGGGAGAGTTGGAATATGAGGTTGAGAAGATTTTGGATTCTCATTTTTCGAGGCGGAGGCTTCAGTATCTTGTCAAGTGGAAGGGTTATGGCCAGGAGGATAATTCTTGGGTTGTTGCCTCCGATGTCCATGCTACCGATTTGGTTCGTGCTTTTCACTTGGCTCGTCCTGATCGGCCTGGGGGCTCTGGTGAGGGTTCGGTGACCCCTCCTCAAGGGGGGGGGAATGTTGTGAATTCCGCTCTTGGGCTCCCTCCGGTGGTTGTAAGTGGCAATTTTGTGAGTTCTGCTCTTGGGCTCCCACTTGTGGTTTCTAGTGGTATGGCTGCTCCTTGGAGTTAGCTGTCATCAGCTACCTCCACTTATTGTCCACTATTTAAGTCTGGCTCTTTCTTCTTCCTGTGCCACTTGTCAATGTTCCTGGCTGGATTCACATCTCTGCTTGGATTCTCCTGGTTTCCTGACCAGTTCTGCAAAGATAAGTTCTGGCTTTGCTCATTTCAGTCCACATGTTGTGGACTTATTGTTCTGTGCATTCTATATTTGTCCAGCTTGTCAGTATGGATTTTTTCTGTTAGCTGGAAGCTCTGGGAAGCAGATTTACCCTCCACACCTTTAGTCAGGTGTGGAGATTTTGTAAACTCTGTGTGGATTGTTTTGTAGTTTTTATACTGACCTCACAGTATCCTTTCCTGTCCTATCTATCAAGCTAGACTGGCCTCCTATGCTAAAATCTGATTTCATTTCTGCGTATGTTATTTTCCCCTCCTCTCACCGTCAATATTTGTGGGGGGCTATCTTTCCTTTGGGGATTTTCTCTGAGGCAAGATAGGTTTCTTGTTTCCATCTTTAGGGGAAGTTAGATCTTAGGCTGTGCCGAGGGGTCTAGGGAGCGTCAGGTACCCCCCACGGCTATTTTTAGTTGCGCTGCTAGGTTCAGGGTTTGCGGTCAGTACAGATACCACCTCCTTCAGAGCTTGTCTCATGTTGTTCCTAAACCACCAGATCATAACAGTAGACCTATCCACCTCAGGAATAAGAGATAGAAATTTTCCTTGTAGCGTGGGTCTAGAAGTGTTCCCAACCAGTAATGACTGTCTCCCAAAATTTGAAGAACGTGAGGGTCACGTGAAAAGCAGAGTAACATAAACTCAACCATGCGTGCCAGACAGTTAAAAGGCAAGAGTTCCGTGTCCTCACCAAGACGATGACTGACCGTGCTCTCCTCCTCCTCCTCCCTGTCCTTAGTCCATCCATGCTGACCAGACATACAGGTAGTACCGTCTATAGCCCATGAAACTAGCCCTTGTTCATCCTCCTTTTCCTTATTGTCACCCAATCCATGTTGGGATGAGATGAGGCTGGGCTGTGTGTAATCACCCTGTATGGTTCCTTGCTCCACCTCATCGTCCTCTGCCTGCAATGTATCCTCTTTGAGAGCACAGAGCATTTCAGGACAGAGAGAAGCAGGATGGTGATGCTAATTATGGCGTCATCGCCGCTCACCATCTTGGTGGAGTCCTCAAAGTTTTGAAGGATGGTGTTAGGAGTCAAGTTTCCTCTGCTGCACAGGGGGAATCTCGATCCGTCTCCGCTGCGGTCTCCCATTCTTCTCCAGCCGCAGTGGAGTCTGCTCAGCAGGGACGTCGATCCCAGCGTCTCGCTCAGTCTTACTCTGTGCGAAGAGTTACTGCTGCTTTTCCTGCTTCTGCCATTGAAGCCAGTGCTGGGCAGCGGCGAGTGGACGTTTCTGGATCTAAGTCCTGCTTTTCTCTGTCTGAGCATGCCCAGGGCAGGATCTCCCGTTGGAGATCGAGGGTCACATGCTCAGGTATTGCAGCACATCCCATTGGTCCTCCTGGAAGGTCCTGAAAGGGCAAAATTTCGGTAGCAGCTTCCTGTGCTGCAACTTTATAAGCTGCGCATGACCGCACGGCCATGCGCTAGTATTGTCTTGTAATTATGTGTGTGTGTTGTGAGTGAAAGTCGCTCTTTAAATAACCCTCCCTATTGAATGACTGTTCACGGAAGGTGTATGTTTGCTATCTAGCGCCCGACTTATCCAACAGCACGTAACACACATTACAGCTACCAGTTGCTGTGTCCGCCAGTACGGCGCCGTGCGCTTGCTCTGCGCTTTCCTGACCCAAGCCTGGGTGGTTAGTGGCGTCCGTCAGTGCGGCACCGCACGCACTCTTGTGCCTTTATATTATTATTTATGTTCCTCTGACACCCCAGTTGCGGTGTCGAGCGCATGGGGTCTTCTGAACTCAAATCCTCAGTCTCGGGTTTGAGATTAGTGACTCCTTGCTTGCGCTCTATGTGCGGTACCGCGGTCCTGTGACGCAACAGGGTCGCTTCCTTCACACAGGGTGAAGTTAACCCATGTGTGTATTCTTATAGTACCGCCATATAGTCCGTCTTTACTAGCAGCGGGGTTTTTACCTGCACGGTGGACCTCGGACTGCGAACGCATCTAGTTCCACTTCATCTTGT
Source organism: Ranitomeya imitator (assembly GCF_032444005.1). Taxonomy (NCBI): domain Eukaryota; kingdom Metazoa; phylum Chordata; class Amphibia; order Anura; family Dendrobatidae; genus Ranitomeya; species Ranitomeya imitator. Next base: position 158,838,854 of record NC_091285.1, on the reverse strand, counting down.
ACTTGGTACGTTCCGCCAGACCTTAACATAATACTAGCGCCCAGGTCTGGCTAGTAAATGATGGACGATCAGCGTTCACAGCGGTACATCCAGCAGCTGGAGGGAAGGTTGGCGGCTCTTGAGCATTCAACCTCAGCTGTGGATGTCACTGCTGTCGCTGTTCAGGCTGCTAGTGTTGCTGCAGCCACCTTGTCCACTGCCGCTCCTGTCCCGACTCTAACTCGCCTCCCGCTTCCAGAGAAGTTCTCTGGTGACAGAATGTCTTGTAGGAGTTTCGTGAGTCAGTGCTCTATCCATCTCAAGCTTCTGGCCTCTCGTTTCCCTACAGAGCGGGCTAAGGTGGGATTTATAGTGTCTCTTCTATCGGACAGGGCGTTGCAGTGGGCTACGCCGCTATGGGAGCGTAGCGATCATGTGGTGCAGAGTGCTCCGTTGTTTCTGAGCACTCTGAAACAGGTCTTTTTAGGACCTCATGTCACCCATGATATGGCGCTCCAATTGTTGGCATTGACTCAGGGCTCGTCCTTGGTCAGTCATTTTGCCGTCCACTTCCGCACCTTAGCATCTGAGCTGGAGTGGTCGGATAAAGCCCTCATTCCAATATTTTGGAGGGGGCTGGCTGACCACATTAAGGACGCCCTGGCCACTAGGGAGATTCCCGCCACACTGGAGGAATTAATAACTCTATCCACTTGTATTGATCTCCGTTTTCATGAGCGGAGGTTAGAGCGAGCCCAGAGTAGGCAGAGGTTTCGGCCGGCTCCCACTTTCGCCAAACCTTTGGAATCTCCAGACCAGGCTCCTGAGCCCCATGAGCCTGTGGTAGTGTCACCAGCGGGATCTAAGTCCCGGACCGCTCGTGCACTCCAGATTTGTCATCTTTGCCAACAGTCAGGACATCTTGCCTCCAGATGTCTCCAGCGGTCGAGGAAACGTCAGCGTCTAGTGGTAGTTGGTGGAGGTGCACTAGACAAGGCGACGTTTGCCTCCAAATTGTCCTTTAAGGGGACAATAACCTTGGGCTCATCCTCTCACTCGGTAGAACTCTGCGTGGATTCTGGGGCGGAGGGTAATTTTATGTCTTCTGCCTTCGCCCAACGTCACGCAATTCCTCTGGTCATGCTATCTCAACCAGTAACGGTACGAGAGGTGAATGGGTCGACACTGCCCGCACAGATTACACATCAAACTATCCCTTTTACTCTGTCCATGTCACCATCTCATCAGGAGATTATATCTCTACTCGTCATTCCTGAGGGAATTGATGAGGTTCTCTTGGGGATACCTTGGTTACGGTACCACTCTCCTCACATCGAGTGGTCCTCAGGCAGAATTCTGGGATGGGGTGAATCTTGTGGGAACAGGTGTCATCGAGAGTGCGTTCAGGTTGCTACTACAGAGGTACCCGCAGATCTTTCCTCTCTCCCCAAGCAATATTGGTCTTATGCAGACGTGTTCTCCAAAAAGGCAGCGGAGACTCTTCCGCCCCATCGCCCCTATGACTGTCCTATTGATCTCTTGCCTGGTGCTGAGCCTCCCCGGGGTCGAGTCTATCCATTATCTCTCCCGGAAACGAAGGCAATGTCTCAGTACATTCAAGAGAATCTGGCAAGAGGGTTCATCAGGAAGTCAGTGTCACCTGCTGGGGCAGGGTTCTTTTTCGTGCAGAAGAAGAATGGAGAACTACGTCCATGCATAGACTACAGGGGTCTTAATGCTATCACAGTTAAGAACAAGTACCCTTTGCCTTTGATATCTGAGCTTTTCGATAGGCTTCGGGGAGCTAGAGTGTTTACTAAACTAGATCTGCGGGGTGCTTATAACCTGATTCGCATCCGTGAGGGGGACGAATGGAAAACTGCATTTAACATCAGAGATGGGCACTATGAGTATCTGGTGATGTCCTTCGGGCTCTGTAATGCACCTGCCGTTTTCCAAGACTTTGTCAACGACATCTTCCGGGATATGCTTTCCACCTCGGTTGTAGTCTATCTGGATGATATCCTCATCTTTTCTCCAGATATTGACTCCCACCGGAGAGATGTTGGCAGAGTCTTCGATCTCATACGGGCAAACTCTCTTTATGCAAAGTTCGAGAAGTGTGTGCTTGAGCAGGAGTCCTTACCTTTCCTGGGCTATATCATCTCCGCCCAGGGATTGGCTATGGATCCTGCCAAACTACAGGCTGTGATGGACTGGCAAGAGCCCCATTCTCTTAAAGCGGTGCAGCGCTTTATGGGGTTCATAAACTATTACCGCCAGTTCATTCCCCACTTCTCAACTCTGGTAGCTCCCTTGGTGGCCCTCACCAAGAAGGGAGCAAATCCCAAATTGTGGTCGGAAGAGGTCTCCAAGGCCTTCACTTCTATTAAGTCCCACTTTGCTAGCGCTCCCATCTTACATTGTCCCGATGTGGATAAGCCATTCCTAATGGAGGTGGATGCCTCGTCCGTTGGTGCTGGAGCAGTCCTCTATCAAAAGAATGCTCAAGGTCGGAAGCATCCATGCTTCTTCTTCTCTAAGACCTTCACGCCAGCGGAGAGAAACTACTCCATCGGGGACAGGGAGTTGCTAGCAATGAAGTTGGCCTTTTCAGAGTGGAGACACCTTCTGGAAGGTGCGCGGTTTCCCTTCCAAGTTTACACGGACCACAAAAATTTGGTCTATTTGCAAACAGCCCAGCGGCTAAATTCTCGCCAGGCCAGATGGTCCCTGTTCTTCTCCCAGTTCCACTTTTCCCTTCATTATCTCGCTGGGGAGAAGAATATCCGTGCTGACGCTCTCTCTCGCTCCCTTATGTCAACTGAGGAGGAGGAAGAGGAGCCTCGGCTTATTGTCCCTTCCGAGAGCCTTAGAACCGTAGCGCCGGTTTCGCTAGAGTTTGTGCCTCCGGGCAAGACTTTTGTGCCCATTAATTTGCGACCGGAGGTTCTCTCTTGGGCTCATTCGTCCAGGGTGGGTGGACACTTTGGGACAAAGAGGACATCTGAGCTACTGGCGAGGACGTACTGGTGGCCGCATATGGTCCGGGATGTCAGGGATTATATTCTGGCGTGTGTCTCCTGCGCCAAAAATAAATCTCCGCATCAAAGGCCAGCTGGGTTGCTCTATCCCTTGCCGGTGGCAGATAGGCCCTGGGAGATGGTCGGGATAGACTTTGTCATGGGTTTACCCAAGTCTCGCGGCTGTACCATTATTTGGGTCATCACCGATCATTTCTCAAAAATGGTGCATTTGGTGCCGCTACCATGGTTACCTTCTGCACGGGCCTTGGCAGCGTTGTTCATTAAACACATCTTCCGCCTACATGGTATGCCTGACAAAATTGTCAGTGACCGGGGTCCCCAGTTTGCGTCTCGGTTTTGGAGAGAGCTTTGTCGTCTTCTCAGTATAGAGTTGAATCTCTCTTCCGCTTACCATCCCGAGAGGAATGGGTTGGTAGAGAGGGCCAACCAGACCTTGGTCACATACCTGCGACATTTTGTTTCAGCCAGGCAGGATGACTGGGCATCCTTGCTATCATGGGCAGAGTTTGCACTGAACAATGCCGTAGCCGACTCCACTGGACAAACCCCATTCCTCCTCAACTATGGTCAGCATCCACGGGTACCTGTGCCTATGCCCGTGTCTTCCGCCGACTCCAGGGTGGCAGACTGGGCTGTGGAGGCGCGGGATATTTGGGACCGCACTCAGGATGCCATTCGGGCCTCTAAGGAGAGAATGAGGTCCTCCGCCGATGCTCATCGGCGCCCCGCTCTGACCTTTGCTCCTGGCGACTTGGTGTGGCTCTCCGCCCGTAACATCAGGCTGCGAGTTGAGTCCACTAAATTTGCTCCTCTCTACTTGGGTCTGTTCAAGTTCCTCGAGCAGGTTAATCCTGTGGTCTATCGTTTGGCCCTTCCGCCACGCCTGGGTATCACCGACACCTTTCATGTGTCCCTCTTGAAACCCGTGTATATGTCCCGGTTTTCCGAGTCATCTGCTGGGACATCGGGTTCGTCTACGGACGATTATGAGGTGAACGCTATTTTGGGGTGCAAGTTGGTACATGGCAAAAAATTTTATTTGGTGGACTGGAAGGGTTATGGCCCCAAGGACAGTTCCTGGGAGTCTGTTGAGCACATTCGGGCCCCGCAGCTCATTGCTGCCTTCGAACGTAGCGAGGCCCAAGGAGCGGGGCCCTAGGAGGGGGGGTAATGTTAGGAGTCGAGTTTCCTCTGCTGCACAGGAGGAATCTCGATCCGACTCCGCTGCGGTCTCCCATTCTTCTCCAGCCGCAGTGGAGTCTGCTCAGCAGGGACGTCGATCCCAGCGTCTCGCTCAGTCTGACTCTGTGCGAAGAGTTACTGCTGCTTTTCCTGCTTCTGCCATTGAAGCCAGTGCTGGGCAGCGGCGAGTGGACGTTTCTGGATCTAAGTCCTGCTTTTCTCTGTCTGAGCATGCCCAGGGCAGGATCTCCCGTTGGAGATCGAGGGTCACATGCCCAGGTATTGCAGCACATCCCATTGGTCCTCCTGGAAGGTCCTGAAAGGGCAAAACTTCGGTAGCAGCTTCCTGTGCTGCAACTGTATAAGCTGCGCATGACCGCATGGCCATGCGCTAGTATTGTCTTGTAATTATGTGTGTGTGTTGTGAGTGAAAACATTTCAAAAACCTGACCTGCACATCCTAATGGAGACGTTTATTCTCAGCGAGGTAGGTCAAGCGTAGGACCTCGTATAAGAGAGATGCCGTAAAGTGGCTACGAGGTACACATAAATATGGCCATTTTTATGCGCTAAAAGCTCTCATTTTTCATATTTCTAGTGCAGTAATGCAGTTCAAATTTCATGTTTTCAAGTTTGCATGTTTTGGCGCTGCAGTGTGCTGCCCTTTTTACTTAACTGTTGTGAGTGAAAGTCGCTCTTTAAATAACCCTCCCTATTGAATGACTGTTCGCGGAAGGTGTATGTTTGCTATCTAGCGCCTGACTTATCCAACAGCACGTAACACACATTACAGCTACCAGTTGCTGTGTCCGCCAGTACGGCGCCGTGCGCTTGCTCTGCGCTTTCCTGACCCAAGCCTGGGTGGTTGGTGGCGTCCGTCAGTGCAGCACCGCACGCACTCTTGTGCCTTTATATTATTATTTATGTTCCTCTGACACCCCAGTTGCGGTGTCGAGCGCATGGGGTCTTCTGAACTCAAATCCTCAGTCTCGGGTTTGAGATTAGTGACTCCTTGCTTACGCTCTATGTGCGGTACCACGGTCCTGTGACGCAACAGGGTCGCTTCCTTCACACAGGGTGAAGTTAACCCATGTGTGTATTCTTATAGTACCGCCATATAGTCCGTCTTTACTAGCAGCGGGGTTTTTACCTGCACGGTGGACCTCGGACTGCGAACTCACCTAGTTCCACTTCATCTTGTACTTGGTGCATTCCGCCAGTCCTTAACAGATGGTACATATGTCTGACATCCATGTCGACTCCTGAGGTCTTATGTGTTGAGTCTGAACAGAATAACTACAGCCTTGTTGAAGCTGGTAGTCAACAACTGCCCTCTTATGCTCACAAATCCTTTCCAACATCTGCAGTGTAGAGTTCCAATGCATGGGGACATCATACACCAGTTGGTGAACCGGAAGTTGTAAACGCTGCTGAAGCACGGCAAGGAAGGCAGAAGCTGTAGCTGACTTTCTAAAATGGGCACACAAACGGCTTACTTTGACAAGCAGATCCGGCAGCTTCAGGTAGGTTTTGCGAAACCGCTGCACCATGAGTTTAAGCACATGGGCAAGGCATGGTACGTGTGTAAGCTCACCTCACCTCCGAACCACCACCAGGTTCCAGCCATTGTCACACAGGACCATGCCTGGCTGTAGATTCAGCAGTGTCAGCCACAGTTCTGCCTGCTCTTTCAGAGCTGTCCACAAGTCTTCAGCATTGTGCGGTTTGTCAAGACAAGCTGAAGAAAAGAAGGAGAACGATTCCAGAAACTATGTTATCTATAAGGTACCTGCATGTAAATATTATTTGTGACACTAATTCTCATGTTTTAATATATGTTAGGAACATTAAAGAAGTTGTCCTTGTTTGTGATGAGTCTGCAGTCATCCTATGAAACTGAAGACTTCTGAATTCTCACAATTCGAACTACATGCTGTTAGGATTCTCTCGTGCCGACGATTTACATACATGCGGTCATGTGCTGACTAGAAATACATGGCCTTACTCAATGAAAATGAACTGTCTGAGGCCGGGCACGTCTAGTCGGAATGTGGCCAGAAGTATACAATTCACATGCTTGTGCTGACATGACCGTCCACTCTTGCCACCGGCAAGGAAGAATCATAATAGTGTGCAGGGCATTCGTTGTGAGAATTCAGAAGCCTGCAATGTCAGGATTCAACTCTCCAGGTTCCAGTAGTCATCACATGGACACTTCACTCATATGCGACTTTCATACTTATGGTCCTGTGACAACAGAGGAGGGTGTTGCAGTAGTCGAGGCGGGAGATGATGAGGGCATGCACAAGAGTTTTGGTAGTTTGTGGGCTGAGGAAGGAGCGGATTCTGGCAATATTTTTGAGTTGGAGGCGACAGGAGGTGGCAAGAGTTTGGACGTGCGGTTTGAAGGACAGGGCAGAGTCGAGAGTTACCCTGAGGCAGCGGATTTCAGGTGCGGGAGAGAGCGTGATGCCGTTTACCATAATAGATAGGTCAGGTAGGAGGGATACGTGAGATGGGGAAAGATGATGAGTTCGGTTTTGTCTACATTGAGTTTTAGGAAGCGAGAGGAGAAGAAGGAGGATATGGCTGACAGACACTTCGGGACTCTGGACAGCAGAGAGGTGGCATCTGAGCCAGAGAGGTAGATCTGAGTGTCGTCCGCATACAGGTGGTACTGGAAGCCATGGGACTTTATGAGTTGTCCTAGGCCATGTGTTTGTGTATGTATTTCTCTTTGAATACATGTTTGTGTTTATGTATTTTGGTTATGGTATTCATTGTATAGCTAGTTATCTTGTTATTGATGGTATTTCTTTTCTATATAGGTTTTTGCTTGATCTTCTTGCAGCCTTATGCCTTTTTAGCGGTTGTAATCACACAACCTTACCAGGTGAGCACTATTGCGCACACTCTCCTATTGCACTTATTGTCATTCCAGATTTGTATCCATCTATCTTTCAGAATCATCTGTTTTTTTAATTCTTGCGAACATATAGTTTGCATGATAGTAGAAAAAAGGGGACACATAGAAGAAAGGATGACTGCAGAATCAGACTACACAGGATTTGTTTGTAGTTTGTTACCATAGAAACATATACGACTCCATTGCAACAGTGGACACAAAATTATTGAATGAAGATTGTTCAATTAAATAAATTTTCCCAATCCTAGCTACACAGCACATTAGTGTTATATACACATTTTCTAAATATAATGCAGATATGTTAATTGGTGTTTTGGTGTTATTAATTGTGGAGAAATAAGCTTGGTTTAGTTGTAATTCACGTCTTGACGATAGATCCCATATCCGTGCTTTGTATGTCAAGGGGAATAAATGCAAAGATTTTAGAGCTAATGTCTTTTTTATTTAATTGAGCATGACAGTTCTAGGTTAACTCATCAAGTGGAGTTTTCTAGAATCCCTCCAGATGGCAGAAGCAATACATTCATCATGCATAACAGTGCCTACTGGAGCAACTTCAGCTATAAAAATGCATTCAATTTTCTCTGCTTTCAACACAGTAATAAGTAAAACAAAACATGTACGGTCTCAAAGTTGAGTTTATTTAGCGTGTACCCACCAGAATCAGATCCCTATAGAAGGTGCCAGGAAAGCAAAAGGCTCACAAAATGGAATCATGTGTGCAAAGGAAATAACAGTTTCATTCTACTGAGAACCGTTGATGTGAATAAATATAAGCCCGTGTAACGTGCTGCTTTAGAATCATTGCTGCCAGAAGATCAAGCTGCTTTGTCAGGGAAACCCTCGGACTACACCCTGAAGCGCTTGTATCCTGTAAGCTATTTTATTAGAACAGGTTAGCAAATGTTTTAATGTGTCCATAAAGAAGAAACAAAACATGCCGACCATGTGCATGTTTCTAATGAGTTTTTAGTAAAGCAAATAACAAAAAGTGTATCTTCTCTGTATTATGTCCAATTTATGTTCAGATCACATATATCGGATGAATTACCTTTGTTGCACGTAGATTATTGTCACAACATCGGCTACAAAACACAATGACGTAGGGCAAACAGCAGATACAATGTTCCCCAAGTACCAACAAATGTCAGCAATGGGGCTGGTGCAGAAAACCGGATTATTGGTTCAACAAAACATCAGATCTCACTTGAACTAATGTTGGTCTATGGGGCCGTGCATATGTCCAATTTTTTTTTTCCCCGGTTGAAGCTTTTTGGGCGAAACACGCATCGGGCTTAGTGGGCACATGGATATCTGCACTTTGCGGTAGATATGCAGCTTTTTATTTGATCTTTATATATTGCAATTGCCTGGGGTCACTACTTATATCAAAGTCATAGTCTGGATTATATGACACTATGTCTTACCACTTTACGTCTTCCTGTACATATATATGTTGTTAGGGTTGGCGGAATGCACCGAATATATTTATTAGATGAGATAGGTGCGTTCACAACCCGGAAACCACCGTGCAGGAAAGAACCTGCTGCTAAGCAAGGCGGCGAAGCAAATTAGTACAAACAAACTCTGTTACTTCACAGAGCCCGTACTAAAGAGAATGCTGTGCCCTGTTTAGCTCACAGGGGACACAGCTACTGTGTAGAGCTGACAGTGGTCATGCAGTCCAACCAACAAGCAGCTCCTCTCCGGTGGAGCCGGAATTCTAATGGCTATTAGCCAGCCCTGAATTCAGACATAAACTCCTCGCCGGAGGTGCCAGGATTGCAGGAATCCAGTCTGTAAGCATTGACTCCTCCTCTTACACAAGTTCCTCAGATTCATCGCTGCAGGATCCGTCACAGTCCACCTCCACATGGACCCGTGAATGTTTACCTGTTAAGACTGACATGAGCACAGCCGTGGCCAAACGTCAGCAGGCCGTCTTGAAATTAGTTTCTTTGGGGAATTGAAGCCACACAGCGCAGGAGCTCTGGAATGCCCTAAAGCAGGAGAGCGATGTGTGGTTTGTGCCAGCGAATCTCCAGCCAGGCATGGTAGTGTGTGACAATGGCCGAAATCTGGTGGCAGCTTTAGCCCTTGGCAACCTCACTCACATCCCATGTCTGGCACATGTGCTCAATTTGGTTGTGCAGAGTTTTCTGAGGGACTATCCGGATCTTAATGTACTTCTGCACAAGGCCCGCCTAGAGTGTGCTCACTTGCGGCGTTCCAGCTTGGCAAGATCCCGCATTGCTGCTCTGCAGCATCGGTTTCGCCTTCCTGAACATCGCATCATATGTGACCTACCTACCAGGTGAAATTCCGCGTTACATATGTTGGAGCGGTTGTGTGAGCAGCAACAAGCAGTAATGGAGTACCAGCTGCATCAGGCGCAAAAAAGTCGCAGTCAGCGCCGATCAGACTTCACAACCACAGAGTGGGCCACTATGAAGGATGTCTGCCAGGTTTTGCATCCTTTCGATTATTCCACGCGGATGGCAAGTGCAGATGATGCACTAGTCAGCATGACTGTCCCCCTTATCTGCTTGCTTCAAGAAACCCTGCAAGGGATAAGGGATGATGTGGAAGAGGTGGAGGATGAGGAGTCACCTTTTCCATCAGCTTCTGGACAGTCAGCGCCACGTGGTTCCTCACAAAGGGGTCGGTAGGGGACCCTTTGTGAGGAGGATGAGGAGGAGTCAATGGACAAGGAAGAGCTACGTCCAGAGGAGGGAGTTACACCATTGTCCAGTGGTCAGTGTGTACAGCGAGGGTGGGGTGATGATGAGCGGGCAGAGATCATGTCTCAAGCAGGGGACAGCGTTTCTGGGCCAGTTGGCAGTCTGCAGCACATGGTTGATTTCATGTTGCAGTGCCTGAGAGACGACCGCCGCATCGACCACATTCTCAACGTGCCTGATTATTGGGTGTACGCCCTCCTCGATCCTCGCTATCGTGACAATGTCCAAAACCTCATCCCGGCGTTGACACGGGAGCGTAAAATGCGGGAGTACCACGACACACTGGTGAATTCCATCATCTTCTCCAGTCCAACTGAGGGGAGTGCTGCTAGTGCTTTACAAAGCAGCTCAGTGCGTCGAGGCAGTGGAGGAGGAGGCTCTGCACAAAGAGGGAGCAGAAGCAGTGCCTCTGCCCAAGGCAAGCCCAGTATGGCACAACTGTGGCAAACTTTTGTGTGCCCGCCCCAAATGTCTACACCATCACCGGCGGCTCCAGTCAGCAGGAGGCAACGGTTCCGTCAGATGGTGACAGACTACATGGCTTGCCCTCTTAGTGTACTCCCAGACGGCTCTTCCCCGTTCAAGTTTTGGGTCTCTAAGCTGGATACATGGCCAGAGCTAAGCCAGTATGCATTGGAGGTGCTGGCTTGCCCTGCGGCTAGTGTCTTATCGGAACGTGTCTTTAGTGCCGCAGGTGGTGTACTAACAGACCGTCGCATGCGACTATCCTCCGATAACGTTGACTGGCTTACTTTCCTGAAAATGAACCAGGCCTGGATCTCGCAGGAATTTGCCACTCCTCTGCCTGATTAAGTAATTGGGTGTCATCCAGGTCTCCTGATGTGTTCATCTTTCTACCACCTGAACTGCTATTCCTGGGCTCCAACACCGCCAGTTGCGGCTCAGAAGTGCAGGCTGCACAGTCAAAACATACGACCCAGTGTTATTGGGTTTCAGTAACGTCAGCTGATCCCTAGCTATGTAGCCGGCAATGTGTCCTGCGACCGCCACGCTGGCACAACAACCTAAATGTAAGGGAACCTGTGTCCCCCCCCTCGGCGTTTGTTACTGAAAGAGCCATCTTGTGCAGCAGTAATGTTGCACAAGGAAAAGGTAGCTCTTTTAGTTTAGCTCCTTGCACACGCAGAACTTAACACTTATAAAATGTGTTCACTGATACCGTTATACCGTCCCAGAGCTGGGACTTTCCTTCATATTGTGACGCAGCACAGCCGTCATTCCTACCCCCTTGGTGCCATGCGCTGCCTCCTCAGCGTTGTTTTAAGCTGTCACGGAGCCTGCGCTGTTCTGTTATCCCTTGGCCATGGCCAGTTTGCGCTGCCTGTTTCTGACATAAATTGGTGTCAGGATGGCTGCGCCTGTGCGCCCGCGCTGCCCGAGAACCCGCCTCGCAGTGTCTTCTGATTGAATCACACTGCGAGCCTGGGATCCATGGGCATGCGCAGTGCATATCTTCACCTCGGGCTCTCGCCCATCTCCCTCCGCCTTCTTTAGACTGTGCGCCGTCAGCTGATCCCTAATAGCATGCCACGGCCGTGACGCCGCACAGTCTGAAGAAGAGGGAAGGAGGGGAGTGAGAGTCGAGGATATGCACTGTGCATGCCCATGGATCCAAGGCCCGCAGTGGGATTACATTAGACGACACTGCGAGGTGAGATCTGGAGCAGCGTGGACGCACAGGCACTGACAGCCTGACACCAAATTATGTCAGAAGACAGGCAGCGCAAATTGGGTATGGCCAAGGGATAACTGAACAGCGCAGGCTCCGTGACAGCTTAAAACAACGCTGAGGAGGCAGCGCACGGCACCAAGGGGATAGGAATGACAGCTGTGCTGCGTCCCATTACGAAGGAAATTCCCACCTCCGGGACGGTTTTACGGTATAAGGTGACACATTTTTAGTGTTTACTTCTGTGTTTGCAAGGAGCATAATTAAAAGAGCAATCTTTACCTTTTGCATCCTTAGTGCTGCACAAGATGGCTCTTTCAGCTACAAACGTCTTGGGGGGGGGTTAAAGGTTCCCTTTCAACTTGCTCCAATCAGGCTTCGGCCTACACTCTGTTCCTCTGCTCCTCCTGCTTTCCCTGGGCTCTAACACCGCCAGTTGGTGCCTGGAAGTGCTGTCTGCACAGTCAACAGTCGCTCCTCTGTTATTGGGGTTCAGTAAAGTCAGCTGATCCCCAGCTGTGTGTGCGGCAATACCTCCAATCTGCTCCTCCTGCTGTCCCTGGGCTCTAGCACCGCCAGTTGGTGCCTGGAAGTGCTGTCTGCACAGTCAACAGTCGCTCCTCTGTTATTGGGGTTCAGTAACGTCAGCTGATCCCCAGCTGTGTGTGTGGCAATACCTCCAATCTGCTCCTCCTGCTGTCCCTGGGCTCTAACACCGCCAGTTGGTGCCTGGAAGTGCTGTCTGCACAGTCAACAGTCGCTCCTCTGTTATTGGGGTTCAGTAACGTCAGCTGATCCCCAGCTGTGTATCCGGCAACGTGTCATGCGACCGCCACGCTGGCACAACTAAAATGTAAGGGGACCTGTCCCCCCCCCTAGGCGTTTGTTACTGAAAGAGCCACCTTGTGCAGCACTAATACTGCACAAGGAAAAGGTCGCTCTTGAAATTATGCTCCTTGGAAACGCTGAACTACACACTCATGTAATGTGTCCCCTCAAACCGTCCAACCGTCCCGGAGGTGGGACTTTCCTTTGTAATGTGACGCAGCACAGCCGTTATCCCTACCCCCTTGGCACTGTGCGCTGCCTCCTTAGCGTTGTTTGATTCCGTCATGGACCCTGCGCTGTTATGTTATCCCTTGGTCATGCACAGTTTGCGCTGCCCGTCCTCTGACATCATTTGTTGTCGTCCTGGCTGCGCCTGTGCGTCCACGCTGCCCGAAATGACACATCGCAGTGTCGTCTAATGCAATCCCACAGTGGGCCTTGTATCCATGGCCATGCGCAGTGCATATACTAGCCTCTCACTCCCCTTCTTCACGCTTCTTCAGACTAGGAGGCGTCAACTGATCCCTAATAGCATGCCACGGCCGTGACTCCGCACAGTCTGAAGAAGCAGGAAGGAGGTGAGTGAGAGGCGATGATATGCACTGCGCATGCCCATGGATCCCTGGCCTGCAGTGGGATTAGATTAGATGACACTGCGAGGTTGTATCTCGGGCAGCTTTGACGCACAGGCACTGCCAGCCTGACACCTAAATGATGTCAGAAGATGGGCACCGCTAACTGTGCATGGCCAAGGGATAACATTACAGCGCGGGCTCCGTGACAGAACCAAACAACGTTGAGGAGGTGGCGCACGGCACCAAGGGGGTTGGAATGACGGCTGTGCTGTGTCACATTACAAAGGAAAGTCCCACTTCCGTGACGGTTTGACGGTGTGAGGGGACACATTATATGAGTGTGTACTTCAGCGTTTGCAAGGAGCATAATTTTAGGAGCCACCATTTTCCATGTGCAGTATTACTGCTGTACAAGATGGCTCTTTCAGCAACAAATGCCTGGGGGGGGTTAAAGGTTCACTTTCAACTTGCTCCACTGCAGGCTTCGGCCTACACTCTGCTCCTCTTTGATTCCCTGGGTTTCAACACTGTCAGTTGCCACCTGGAAGTGTTGTCTACACAGAAAAAACACTAGCTGATGTGTCAGTGGGGTTCAGCACCGCCAGCTGTTCCCCTGCTGTGTAGTCGGCAACGTGTCCAGCACAAGCCACGCTGGCACAACAGAACAAAAGCTGCCACCAGTTCAGGCTTCGGCCTACACTCTGCTCCTCTCCTCCTCCTGCTGACCCTGGGCTCTAACACCACCAGTTTTTGCCCGGAACTGCTAGCTGTACAGAGAAAAACACCAGCCAATGTGTTAGTGGGGTTCAGCACCGCCAGCTGTTCCCCTGCTGTGTAGCCGGCAACGTGACCTGCAAACGCCACGCAGGCACATGAACTGAAATTAAAGGGACCCTGCCACCCACCCCAAGGTGTTTCTATGTATAACAGCCACCTTGTACAGCAGTAATGCTGCATTTGTACAAGGTGGCTGACTTTTTCTCCTTGCCAACGTGGAACTCAACACGTACAAAATGTGTCTCATTGAGACCATTCCACTGTCCATGAGGTGTGACTTTCCTTTCTAATGGTACGCAGCACCACCCTTGGTAGCGCTGCCCGTCTTCTGACATCATTGGTTGGCTGCCTGTGCCTGTGCGTCCGCCCTGCCTGACACAACCCCCCTCGTTGTCTCATATATTTTCGCTGCGAGGGTGTGATTGATGGGCATGTGCAGTGCATATGTTCGCCTGTCTTAACTCATCTCCTTCCGCCTTCTTCAGACTGTGCGGCCTCATGGCCGTGGTAGGCGATAAGGGATCAGCTGAGGCCGCCCAGTTAGGCGATAAGGAATCAGCTGAGGCCGCCCAGTCTGAAGCAGGTGTAAGGACATGTGTGAGCGGCAAACATATTTACTGCACAAGGCCACGAATCCCAGCCACACAGTGTGAATTTTTGAAAACACACTGCGGGTCTGGGATTCATGCCCATTGCTAACCGCACCGGCCAACATGAAATGAGGTGAGAAGACAGGCAGCGCTCACAGCGCATGGCAAAGGGATCACAATAGCGCAGACTCCTGTACAGCAAATAACAACGCTCAGGAGGCTGCGCCCAGCACCAAGGCGTTATTTATGTGCACCTGTGCTGCGTCTCCTTAAAAAGACAAGTCACGCCTCCAATACAGTTCTACTGTTCAATGGGCTAAAATGTGTAGGTCTTTCATTCTGCGTGTGCAATGAGCAAAACTTAAAGAGAAACCTTTAACTTGTGGAGCTTTACTGCTGCACAAGGTGTGGCTCTTCAACATTGTAACACCTGAGGGTGGGTTAAAGGTTACCTTTGAAATTGGTTCAATTAGGCTTCGGCATACACTCTGCTCCTCTCCTCCTCCTGCTGACCCTGGGCTCAAACACCGCCAGTTTCTGCCTGGACGTGCTAGCTGCACAGAGAAGAACACCAGCCAATGTGTTCGTGGGGTTCAGCACCGCCAGCTGTTCCCCTGCTGTGTAGCCGGCATCGTGTCCAGCACAAGCCACGCTGGCACAACTGACCAAAAGCTGCCACCAGTGCAGGCTTCGGCCTACACTCTGCTCCTCTCCTCCTCCTGCTGACCCTGGGCTCAAACACCGCCAGTTTCTGCCCGGACGTGCTAGCTGCACAGAGAAGAACACCAGCCAATGTGTTAGTGGGGTTCAGCACCGCCAGCTGTTCCCCTGCTGTGTAGCCGGCAACGTGACCTGCAAACGCCACGCAGGCATATGAACTGAAATTGAAGGGAGCCTGCCCCCCACCCCCAGGTGTTTCTATGTATAACAGCCACCTTGTACAGCAGTAATGCTGCATTTGTACAAGGTGGCTGACTTTTTCTACTTGCCCACGTGGAACTCAACACGTACAAAATGTGTCTCATTGAGACCATTCCACTGTCCCTGAGTTGTGACTTTCCTTTCTAATGATATGCAGCACCACCCTTGGTAGCGCTGCCCGTCATTTGACATCATTGGTTAGCTGGCTGCGCCTGTGCGTCCGCCCTGCTAGAAACAACGCCCCTCGGTGTCTTATTTATTTTGTCAGCGAGGGTGTGGTTTATGGGCACGAGCAGTGCATATGTTCGCCTGTCGTCACTCATCTCCTTCCGCCTTCTTCAGACTGTACGGCCTCATGGCCGCGGCATGCGAGAAGGGATCAGCAGAGGCCGCCCAGTCTGAAGCAGGTGTAAGGACGTGTGTGAGCGGCGAAAATATTTACTGCTCAAGGCCACGAATCCCAGCACCGCAGTGTGACTTTATGAAATGGCACTGTGGGTCTGGGATTTATGGCCATCGTTAACCGCACCGGCCAACATGAAATGAGGTCATAAGACGGGCAGCGCTAACAGGGCATTGCCAAGGGATAACACAAGAGCGCAGACTCCTGTACAGCAAATAACCATGCTCAGGAAGCTGCGCCAAGCACCAAGGCGTTATTTGGGACACCTGTGCTGCGTCTCCTTAAAAAGACAAGTCACGCCTCCACTACAGTTTGACTGTAGAATGGGCTAAATTGTGTACGTCTTTCATTCAGCGTGTGCAAGTAGACAAATTAATAGAGCAACCTTTCACTTGTGCAGCATTAATGCTGCACAAGGTGTGGCTCTTGTACTTTGCAACACCTGAGGGGGGGTTAAAGGTAACCTTTGAAATTGGTTCAACTAGGCTTCGGTCTACACTCTGCTCCTCTCCTCCTCCTGCTGCCCCTGGGCTCTAACACCGCTAGTTTTTGCCCGGAAGTGCTAGCTGCACAGAGAAAAACACCCGCCATTGTGTCAGTGGGGTTCAGCAACGCCAGCTGTTCCCCCACTGTGTAGCCGGCAAAGTGTCCTGCAAACGCAACGCAGGCACAAAGCTGCCTCCAGTGCAGGCTTCGGCCTACACTCTGCTCCCCCTGCTTACCCTTTGCTCCAACACCGCTAGTTGGGGCTGTAGGAAGACAATCTTTAATAGGCAAAGCATTATGGTTCCAGCACGGTCAGCTGTTTCCGGGTAGTGTCAAGCTCACTGAGACACCTATGCTTGCCCCGTCGTGTTGCGGTCGGGTTAGCCAACTCCAGGGTGCCTCCAGTTTAGGAGCTTCCTTTGTGGGCTGCGTGAATTGGTAGTCAAGGCTGGTTCTGTAGTGCCAGTAGGCCAAGCTCCCCCTGTAGGACTGTTGGGGTTCGGTAACTGCGGCTGCCTCGCGGCCTAGCTGTTCTCTCCTCTCCTGTGGACCTTCTGGTCCACCACCTGGTTCCAGCACCGTCAGCTGGTTCCGGGCCGAGCCTTTGGCTTAGGTGCCTCCTCCTGGGTATCCGAGTTCCGCCAACGTCAGGCGGTCCTTGGTAGTGCTTTTAAGCGCGGGCACCTACAGCTTAGTAACCGGGTTCCAGCACTGTCAGCTGGTCCTCGGTCGTGCCATTGGCTCTTGCACACTGGGGCAACGCATCCGGGTTCCAGCACCGCCAGCTGGTTCTCGGCAGTGTTTTTGTCACGGGTACTCCCTCGTGCCCAGCCTGGTTCCAGCACCGTCAGCTGTTTCCGGGTAGTGTTAAGCTCACTGAGAAGCCTATGCTTGCTCCGTCGTGTTGTGGTCGGGTTAGCCAACTCCAGGGTGCCTCCAGTTTAGGAGCTTCCTATGTGGGCTGCGTGAATTGGTAGTCAAGGCTGGTTCTGTAGTGCCAGTAGGCCAAGCTCCCCCTGTAGGACTGTTGGGGTTCGGTAACTGCGGCTGCCTCGCGGCCTAGCTGTTCTCTCCTCTCCTGTGGACCTTCTGGTCCACATCCTGGTTCCAGCACCGTCAGCTGGTTCTCGGCAGTGTCTTTTGCTCTTGTACCTTCTGCTCCCCATCCTGGTTCCAGGACCGTCAGCTGGTTCTGGGCAGAGCCTTTGGCTTAGGTGCCTCCTTCTGGGTATCCAAGTTCCACCAACGTCAGGTGGTCCTTGGTAGTGCTTTCAGGCACGGGTACCTCCTGCTTAGTAACCGGGTTCCAGTAACGTCAGCTGGTCCTCGGTAGTTCCATTGGCTCTTGGACCTTCGGCTACCCATCCGGGTTCCAGTACCGTCAGCTGGTTCTCGGCAGTGTCTTTTGCTCTTGTACCTTCTGCTACCCATCCTGGTTCCAGTAACGTCAGCTGGTTCCGGGCAGAGCCTTTGGCTTAGGTGCCTCCTTCTGGGTATCCGAGTTCCGCTGACATCAGGCGGTCCTTGGTAGTGCTTTTTAGCACGGGTACCTCCTGCTTAGTAACCGGGTTCCAGCAACGTCAGCTGGTCCTCGGTAGTTCCATAGGCTCTTGAACCTTCGGGTAGCCATCCGAGTTCCAGTTCCATCAGCTGGTTCTTGGCATTTTCTCAGCCTTCTTGTACCTTCTGCTACATTTCCAAGTTGAAGACCCTAAAGTCGACGACCCGGAAGAGCACCCCGATGACGACGAAGACGGCGGAGACGACGACCCTGGAGACGACGACCCTGGAGACGACGACATAGAAGACCGAGAAGCAGAAGAACAAGAGGCTGCAGAACAAAGAGCAGAAGAATATTAAGCATAACACTTAATATCAGAGCAAAAGATATTATCTAAATTATATGCAGAAGCAGTGTATGGGGGTGAGTCCGTTCCTCCTCGTGGTGCCCCTGGATAAAGCCTGATGCTGCAGGCCAAACTGAATGCGGACAAATGTAACTTTTGTGACTGGCAGAACGGAAGGTGTAATCTTCAAACTTTTATAGATAACAACTACGGGAATGCCTGTCACAAATGAGAATATGATGAAGAAGTAGAATAGGAAGAATAATAATAGTTGAATAAAATGAATATGAAGAATGTAAAAAAAAAAATAGGTAGAAGATGAAGAAGAAGATGAATAAGGTGAAGAAGTTGATGTCAAAGATGCTGATGATGAAGAAGATGAAAGTGTGGGAAAAGTAAAAAAAAAAGAAGGGGAAGGGCATGGAATAGTGAAACATCAATATCTGACAAAATAAAAAAAAAAATTACATAGTCAATATCTTTGTCACTCCGAACGTCTTTAAAAAAAAAAATAATGCTATTCTATTTGATTGGGCTAAACCTCTATGACTTTAATGTCTCCGCCACCTCCCCAAATACATCCTGCATTATTCTTAGTTGTTTTCCTTCATGTAGAATGAACCTACAAGGAAAGAAAGTGTTTATTTTAATTCCGATATTTTGGTCCCATTGACTTGCATTAGGATCGGGTATCGGTATCGGCGATATCCGATATTTTTTGAATATCGGCCGATCCAATCCGATACCGATACTTTCCGATATCGGAAGGTATCGCTCAACACTAGTCTGGATTCATTTGAATCACTCTTACCCTTTATTCATTTGTATTAAAGTATTCCCCAGGGCTGTGCAATCAATACATATATTACATCAATTCAATGGCATGTGTCCCCTCCTGTTTTATTCTCTTGAAATTATTTATCTGTGATCAGATTTGTATTTTCAATTTTGTCCAAATAATAATATCTTTTTATCCCATTTCTGAAAGTATAGCGCATCTCAATTTTTTCCTCAGACAGAGATTATCTGAGGGAGGAAATCACTGCATGCCCAAGTTTGAGCCTGAATTCAGATTGCACTCGGCCCAGCAAGTCAATGAGTGAGTGGGACTTCCCTAAATGACTTGAATCTTTGGATTATTATTCACAGACTGAAACAACCAGTCCCATTTTCAATGTGTTTCAATATTGCAGTAGTAGACCACAATTACAATTATGCTTTTTTCTATCCCTATGTGGAATGAGCCATGCACCATGATTAGTGATGAGCGAGTATACTCGTTGCTTGAGTTTTCCTGAGCATGCTCAGGAGGTCTCCGAGTAGTTGTGAATGCTCGGAGATTTAGTTTTCGCTTCAGCTGCATGATTTGCGGCTGCTAGAAAGCCTGAATACATGTGGGGATTCCCTAAAAAACAGGCAACCCCCAGGTGTATTCAGGCTGTCTAGCAGTTGCAAATCATGCAGCTGCGAGGAGGAAAACTAAATTTCTGAGCACATCCAAATACTCAGAGACCACCTGAGAATGCTCGGGAAAACCCGAGCAACGAGTATACTCGCTCATCACTAGCTATGATCACGTAACCCTATTATGATTTTTAAATCTGCAACACGTCAATTTCTCTTACGGATTCGCCGAGTTTTCTGTTCAAATTTTTCCATAGACGCACTAGATACGGAAAATATGCAGGTAAAAAAAGCACACATGCTGTTTTAGTGTGTTGAAATGTGTTACAAACGCATTTACTCCGCACCTGGCGGTATCAATAAAGTTTTACCAAAGCCAAATACCAGAACATAATCCTAAATAAACTTATTCAGGAATTAAAATTATACAGCCTAATGTATTTTTTAACTAAGGTAGCAAATGTGAGTTTGACATTTGATATACCAAGTGGCGGTACATAAAAACTAGTGTATAAAAAAACTGCAAAACTGATTAATGATAAACATAGCTTTGCTACGTCTGAATATGTAGGCTCAGTAAGATGATGCATGTTACCATGACTAGCCTCAATATAACCCTAAAGGTACCTTCACACTGAACAACTTAACAACGATAACGATAGCGATCCGTGACGTTGCAGCGTCCTGGATAGCGATATTGTTGTGTTTGACACGCAGCAGCGATCAGGATCCTGCTATGACATCGTTGGTCGGAGCTAGAAGCCCAGCACCTTATTTCATCATCACCCGCTGACATCGCTGAATCGGTGTGTGTGACGCCGATTCAGCGATGTCTTCACTGGTAACCAGGATAAATATCGGGTTACTAAGCGCAGGGCCGCGCTTAGTAACCCGATATTTACCCTGGTTACCATTGTAAATGTAAAAAAAACAAACACTACATACTTACATTCCGCTGTCTGTCGCGTCCCTCGCCGTCAGCTTCCTGCACTGACTGTGAACGCCAGCCGTAAAGCACAGTGGTGACGTCACCACTGTGCTCTGCTGACGGCGAGGGACGCAACAGACACCGGAATGTAAGTATGTAGTGTTTGTTTTTTTTAGGTAACCAGGGTAAACATCGGGTTACTAAGCGCGGCCCTGCGCTTAGTAACCTGATGTTTACCCTCGTTACCCGGGGACCTCGGCATCGTTGGTCGCTGGAGAGCTGTCTGTGTGACAGCTCTCCAGCGACCACAAAGCGACGCTGCAGCGATCGGCATCATTGTCTATATCGCTGCAGCGTCGCTAAATGTGACGGTACCTTTAGTAACCAAAGATAAATCCATTCAACTAGCCAGGAACTATAATGAAGGCTTATCTGATCTGAGTCAAGGTTATATGTTAAAATATATACAGTGGGGCAAAAAAGTATTTAGTCAGTCAGCAATAGTGCAAGTTCCACCACTTAAAAAGATGAGAGGCGTCTGTAATTTACATCATAGGTAGACCTCAACTATGGGAGACAAACTGAGAAAAAAAAATCCAGAAAATCACATTGTCTGTTTTTTTAACATTTTATTTGCATATTATGGTGGAAAATAAGTATTTGGTCAGAAACAAACAATCAAGATTTCTGGCTCTCACAGACCTGTAACTTCTTCTTTAAGAGTCTCCTCTTTCCTCCACTCCTTACCTGTAGTAATGGCACCTGTTTAAACTTGTTATCAGTATAAAAAGACACCTGTGCACACCCTCAAACAGTCTGACTCCAAACTCCACTATCGTGAAGACCAAAGAGCTGTCAAAGGACACCAGAAACAAAATTGTAGCCCTGCACCAGGCTGGGAAGACTGAATCTGCAATAGCCAACCAGCTTGGAGTGAAGAAATCAACAGTGGGAGCAATAATTAGAAAATGGAAGACATACAAGACCACTGATAATCTCCCTCCATCTGGGGCTCCACGCAAAATCCCACCCCGTGGGGTCAGAATGATCACAAGAACGGTGAGCAAAAATCCCAGAACCACGCGGGGGGACCTAGTGAATGAACTGCAGAGAGCTGGGACCAATGTAACAAGGCCTACCATAAGTAACACACTACGCCACCATGGACTCAGATCCCGCAGTGCCAGACGTGTCCCACTGCTTAAGCCAGTACATGTCCGGGCCCGTTCGAAGTTTGCTAGAGAGCATTTGGATGATCCAGAGGAGTTTTGGGAGAATGTCCTATGGTCTGATGAAACCAAACTGGAACTGTTTGGTAGAAACACAACTTGTCGTGTTTGGAGGAAAAAGAATACTGAGTTGCATCCATCAAACACCATACTTACTGTAAAGCATGGTGGTGGAAACATCATGCTTTGGGGCTGTTTCTCTGCAAAGGGGCCAGGACGACTGATCCGGGTACATGAATGGGGCCATGTATCATGAGATTTTGAGTGCAAACCTCCTTCCATCAGCAAGGGCATTGAAGATGAAACGTGGCTGGGTCTTTCAACATGACAATGATCCAAAGCACACCGCCAGGGCAACGAAGGAGTGGCTTCGTAAGAAGCATTTCAAGGTCCTGGAGTGGCCTAGCCAGTCTCCAGATCTCAACCCTATAGAAAACCTTTGGAGGGAGTTGAAAGTCCGTGTTGCCAAGCGAAAAGCCAAAAACATCACTGCTCTAGAGGAGATCTGCATGGATGAATGGGCCAACATACCAACAACAGTGTGTGGCAACCTTGTGAAGACTTACAGAAAACGTCTGACCTCTGTCATTGCCAACAAAGGATATATTACAAAGTATTGATATGAAATTTTGTTTCTGACCAAATACTTATTTTCCACCATAATATGCAAATAAAATGTTAAAAAAACAGACAATGTGATTTTCTGGATTTTTTTTCTCAGTTTGTCTCCCATAGTTGAGGTCTACCTATGATGTAAATTACAGACGCCTCTCATCTTTTTAAGTGGTGGAACTTGCACTATTGCTGACTGACTAAATACTTTTTTGCCCCACTGTACTGTATTACACTTGTATTAGGGATGAAGAAATACACTTCTAAGACTGCTTAAGTACACTCATACTAAAATGACTATACTGTAAAATACAAGTAGAATGTGAAGGAACATCATTTTCAGTTGGAAAGTATAATTTCTAATACACTATAGATGCATGAGAATTTACCTAAAGGGTTATTCCCATCTCCAAGATCCTATCCCAATATGTAATAGATGTAATAATAATAATAATAAAAATAATATCAGCAAATACCTCCAATTAGAAATGTAGCATAGTATTTCACTATGTCTCTTTCCTCATGTGCAGGCATTGTAGGACCTTAGGTATCCATGGTTACAACCACTAGCAAATGGCTACCTGTCTCTTTATCAATAGACATAACCATGGATACCTAAGGTCCTGCACTGCTGGAAAACATGGCAAATCAAGAAACTATGCTACATTTTGAATTGTAGGCATTGTTTTAGGTACTTTTCCTCTGGTATCACATATACAATTGTCCGACAGCCTGGCTTTTTCATTTTAAGGTATATAAATAAAGACATTTGATTTTAATGCTGGAGCTGGATACTTTCCATACTATCTTATATGGAGTACTGAATCAATTAGGTTGGAGTGGACAATCCCTTTAAGTTACTTTGCCTTTGATAGCCCTATGTCAGAATGTACTAACAAACAGGGAACTATCAGAGCATTGCTACCAAACCATAGCTAAATATATACCTGTGTTACAGTCATTTTATGATGTGATTTAAAATAATGGTTAAATAATCTTAACCTGTTTACACTAGGGTAATAGCCAATAAAATATTCCTCTATATTTTACTTACTCGGCCTATTACACAATAGAACCCCGCTTCATTTATGCTCAGTAATTGCACATATAATCCCTAGATATTAAACAAACACTTTAGTATGTAGTTGGAAAACTGCAGTGTACTAGCACATTTTTCATCTCAAAGGTAATGCAGTCAACAGTAAATAAAGGGATAGTCTGAAAGGGAACAGGCATAGGTCACTGCGGTGAACTCCACCTTCTGAAAATAAGAGAAAATGAATAAAAACAGACGCCAGGATGAAATGAGATGCAAATTGCTCTGTGTGTTCCAACATACGTTAAATGCAGATGAGCTCTCTGTCAGCCGCTAACCCCTTCACCCCAAATGATGATTTCTGCTTCTCCCTGCACTTTGCAAATCACATGTCAGCACGAGAGATTGAGCGTTTTGCATCTAATTTAATTGTATATGTTTTTTCTGCACTAGGTTCTTTTGAGTCCTATAATATTCTCTATAGATATTTGATAGAAATTATTTAAAAAGTCAGCAATATGTAAATCAAGTCTGATTTAATTCATTGCAATGTTTATTACGGTAAGTCTAAAACTATTTTAATTTTCCTTGTCATATATGGTATTGCCAGTTAAAGGGAACCTGTCACCAGGTTTGACCAATATGAGATGCGGTCACCACCTGTCAGGGCTTATCTGCAGCATTGTACGTTTAATGCTGTATATCTGCCCCCAACCGACCTGTAAGAGAAGAAAAATACTCACCTGCAGGGCGGGCTGCTCCGATGGGTGTCTCACTGGTCTTGGTCCGGCCCCTCCCTTCTTGCGATATTGTCCTCCTTCTTGCATCATGTTGATGACGTCTTCTTCGGTTCTTTCACATTTTCCGGCACCTGCACACTGCAGTACTTTACTCTGCCCTTACTTTACGTCTGCGCAGGAGTGCGATACCGGGGAGGTTGTATGGAAGACGTAGGGACGCGTCATCCACACAAAGAAAGAAGGAGGACGGCATTTTAAGAATATGGGAGGCACCACACCAGCGACGCCCCTCAGACGGCACCGAGCAGCAAGCCGTAACCATTCACATGTCTTAAGATGATCTCTAACATCAGAAGGCACACAGGGTCAGTGCAGGGTTGGCTAGCATGAAAGGGTTAGCTGTGGACTAAAAAATTTATAATAGTTTGATTCACAGGATTAGTTTAGAAAGTGCTCACTAAGGGACTAACATCATTAAAAATTAACTTTTATTAGAATAATTATAAATTACCATCAAACACATATAATGCCTAGCCAGGTGACTAAAGGTTAGCTGATCTACAGCTGACTAATACAATAAGGCCGGGGTCACACTACCATAGAATACGGATGAGTGCTATACGAGAAAACATCGCATAGCACTCAGACCCGAGTTAATCTTTGGGGCATCTCATATCACCGTATTTTTTCTCTAGCATATTCCACGTGCGAGTGAAATTACAGCATGCAATTGCCAATGCAAGGTTATGGGTGCGAGAAAAAAATCACACAGCACTCGGACGATGCGAGTGCTGTCCGATTTTTATGCACTGGTGTCCTTTGAAAAGCCGGCAAATCATGTGCCGCATACAGTAACATCACCCTGACAGGTTAGAATAGAATAGAGAGAATAGATATACACACATAGAATACATAGATATATAGATATCAGTAACAAACACAAATACAGTGGGTACAGAAAGTATTCAGACCTCTTTGATTTGTTCACTCTTTGTTTCAATGCCGCCATTTGGTAAATTCAAAAAAGTTCATTTTATTCTTATTAATGTATGCTCTGCTCCACATCTTCACTAAAAAAAAACTGAAATGTAGTATTTTTTGCAAATGTATTAAAAAAGAAAACTGAAATAACACATGGTCATAAGTATTCAGACCCTTTGCTCAGTATTGGGTAGAAGCACACTTTTGAGCTAGTACAGCCATGAGTCACCTTGGGAATGATGCAACAATTTTTCACACTCGGATTTGGGGATCCTCTGCCATTCTTCCTTGCAGATCCTCTCCAGTTCTGTCAGGTTGGATGTGAACGTTAGTGGATAGCCATTTTCAGGTCTCTCCAGAGATGCTCAATTGGGTTTAGGTCAGGGCTCTGGCTGGGCAAGTCAAGAATGGTCACAGAGTTGTTCTGAAGCCACTCCTTTGTTGTTTTAGCTGTTTGCTTAGGGTCATTGTCTTGTTGGAAGGTGAACTTTCGGCCAAGTCTGAAGTCCAGAGCACTCTGGAAGAGGTTTTCATCCAGGATATCCCTGTACTTGGCTGCATTCATGTTTCGTTGAATCACAACTAGTCATCCTGTTCCTGCAGCTGAAAAATACCCAAATAGCATGATGCTGCCAGCACCATGTTTCATTGTTGGGATTGTATTGGGCAGGTGATGAGCAGTGCTTGGTTTCTCCACACATACCGCTTAGAATTATAGCTAAAAAGGTCTATCTTCGTCTCATCAGACCAGAGAATCTAATTTCTCATAGTCTGGGAGTCCTTCCTGTTTTTTTTAGCAAACTCTATATGGGCTTTCATATGCCTAGGAATTAGGAGAGTCTTCCGTCAGGTCACTCTGCCTTAAAGGCCCAACTGATGGAGGGCTGCAGTGATAGTTGACTCTGGGGAACTTTCTCCTATCTCCCTACTGCATCTCTGGAGATCAGCCAAAATGATCTTGGGGTTCTTCTTTACCTCTCTCACCAACGCTCTTCTCCCATGATTGCTCAGTTTGGCTGGACGGCCAGGTGTAGGAAGACGTCTGGTGGTCCCAAACTTCTTCCATTTAAGAATTTTTAAGGTCACTGTGTTCTTAGGAATCTTAAGTACTGCAGAAATTCTATTGTAACCTTGGCCAGATCTGTGCCTTGCCGCAGTTCTGTCTCTGAGCTCCTTGGCCAGTTCCTTTGACCTCATGATTCTCATTTGGTCTGACATGCACTGAGAGCTGTGACATCTTATATAGACAGGCGTGTGCCTTCCCAAATCAAGTCCTATCAGTTTAATCAAACACAGCTGGACTCCAATGAAGGAGTAAAGCCATCTCAAGGAGCATCAAGGAAATGGACAACATGTGACATAAATAATGAGCGTCTGAGCAAAGGGTCTGAATACTTATGACCTTGTGATATTTCCTTTTTCTTTTTTAATAAATTTTCAAAAATTACTACATTTCTGATTTTTCAGTCAAGATGGTGTGCAGAGTGTACATTAATGAGATAAAATGAACTTTTTTGAATTTACCAAATGACTGCAATAAAAGAAAGAGTGAAAAAATTAAAGGGGTCTGAATAATTTCCGTACCCAATGTATACAGGAAGAGGAGCACTGGAACATGAGAACTAACTAGAGTCTTTAGGAACAAACTTACAATGTTGCAAAGGCACCTCCTTTCAGATGGAGGTGCCGTAAATAATGAGTGTCTCCTAGCTATTGGCTGGGGACACCGTAGGACAGCGCTTGCTGTCACTTTAAGTTGATGGGACTGCGCATGCACCCTAAGGACAGTGCCCGGGGATCAGCTCTCAGTGCATGCATCCAATGCATCAGCAGTCAATGCAAGAAGTGAGGAACGGAGGCCGTGGCAGTGAGTAAGTCAGCGTTTCTGCCAGGGAAGAGGGACAGAGGGCAGATGCCGGCAATACAGGATCACAGGATTTTCTCTTTCTTTTTATACATCCTAAAATCTTCTTTGCTTTTGCAGCTGCTGCTTGACATTGAGTACTGCTGCTCAGCTTACTTGTAACTAGAATACCTAAGTCCTTCTCCTGTTCTGTAGTCCCAAGTATTCTCCCATTTATTGAATATGCAGTAATAGAATTACTCTATCTTAGCTGCATTACTCTACATTTATCAACATTAAATCTCATTTGTCAAGTTTTTTCCCATTCATACATCTTATCCACATTGTTTTGCAATATTATAATGTTAAGGTCAGATTTTAATATCCTACATAGTTTTGTATCATCAGCAAAGACTGACACTTTACTCCCAATCCCACCCAAAAGGTCATTAATAAAGACGTTAAAAAGATTCGGTCCTAGCACAGATTCCTGCGGTCCTCACTGCTGACTATATTCCGTTTAGAGAACGCACTGTTTACGATGACTCTGTTTCCTGTTTTTAGTCAAATCCTTACCCATCTGCATATAGTTTCCCTCAGCTACTTCTTCTGTAGCGTCAGTATAAGGCTGTTGTGTGGTACAGTAAGTATCAAATGAATTTGCAAAGTTCACATAAAGCAAATCAGCCTCATTACCAACATCCAGATATGCACTTACCTCCTCAAAGAAAGCCAACATGTTGGTGTCGCGCTGGATGAGGGAGAAGCAAGGTGCACAACAACGGAAAGAGGGAAGGGGAAGACCAAATGCTAGGGAAGGGAGAGTGGAGACCCCTAGGCAGATCTAACAACAGCCTATCTGCACTAAACATCTTAAAACAGGGTGAGCGCTAGTCTGCTCCCACTACAACTAAAGACAGAGAGGGTGGATGAATGAGTGGATAAACTTAGCTTGAGAAGACCACTGAGATATCATGCCATCAATCCTCCAAGAGTACTCCGAAAAAACACTAGCTGACTACTAGTACTTCCAACAAGACAGCGGGAAATAGAGCAAACGCCAGCACCCTGCTGAAGATACTGCATGTATTTAAACCTTCAGCAAAGGTGTGCTAATTAGCAGCAGGATGTGGAGGTAACTGTTGGGTCCTAGAAGGAGAAGAATATCACACCATAACAGAGATGGAAAAATCAAGAAAGTGCTTGTAGAGCTAATCACAATGATCTTCTATGGCCGGATCCAGGATGGCATGACTTATCCTTCATGAATCAGTGCTGGTTGTCATGTTATGTTATTTTCTGCAAAATATTTCTGGAGGTCATCTCTTATGATGCCCTTAAAAACTTTGCACACTACTGATGTCAGACTTACTGGACGGTAGTTGCCTGGATCAACCTTCTTACCTTTCTTAAAAATCATTACTACATTCTTCAATTCTGTGGCACTGACCATGTTATAAGAGAATCTAGCATGAAAAGGGCATGTTCTAATAAATATGCAATAATGTTCTTACAAAGGAAGCCAGCTAACAGGTAGTATAACCTTAGATTAGAAAGTGTAAAGTAACAATGAATTTATCAAAAAGCATGAGACACTGGATATATGTGGCACATTTTAAGACTAGACTTAGCCATTCATAGAGAATTAGCAATTTATTTTTTCATTATCTAACAGAACACAGAATGATAAAAAATTATCAAGGTTAACGAGTCAGAATTTTGGTGCACTTTGAACTTAAAAATTACCTTCATGATTTATAATATATTAATTATGTGTTTCAGATTATTTTTTACACCTTGTTTAATAAGGAAGTTTGTCTAGATGATGTTATGGTTAAAATTTGATATGTTGTTTTGATCATTACAGCAATTTCTATATCTATATATCTTTGATAACTTTGTGTTTTATATTAGCTTTATAAGTGTAATTCATAAAAAGTATAACACAAGGTATTGTCTCTGTTTATAACCTGTCTTTATCTTTGCTAATGGTCTTGAGAGCTGGATAGAACTAGTTTGAACGAATTTAGCCGAATCCATGCTTTTCGGTCTTTTGTCTCCAAACTCACGCAATCCTTTTTAGGAAATGTATTAAACCATTCCCTTTTGTTCTTTTTTATCTGTTTCAGACAAGCCTAGTACAATGACAAAATCAAAGAAAAAAAGAAAAATAAACAAAAAAGAACAAAACAAAATAAAATGAGCATAAACTCTACAACAGGTAAATAGTAACTGTACATGTAAATAACATAAGGCTTAGTTAACTCTTTTTTGACAAAAAAAGCATAAAAGCCATCCTACCTCATCACAGTGTGAGAGCATGTTCACATTGTGGCCATTTCACAGACAAAACCCAAAAAAAGAAAAGTAAATGAACATAGACCCTACAACAAGTAAATGAGTAAATATTAATGGGACATGTAAATAACATAGGGAACATTGTTGATGCTATTGTGATTAAAAAACATTAAATTCATCCCACCCAAGACAAGGTATACCCAGCGGGATGGTCCTAACCTGTCTAGTATTAAAACCTTGCCATGTGTCATACGTCAACGTGAATAAGGTCAGAGCAGGATAGAGCCTAGAATAAGACACTCATCCATGGGAAGCTATGCTAATGGAATAGTTATCTCAGAAAGGGGGGTTATGACCCTGTTTGTACAGAGAACAAAAATTTACAAAACCAAAAACCTGAGCCGGACTATAAACTGTTGTTCATGCAAAGTATAATATCATGTTCACATTGTGGACATTTCACAGACAAAATCCAAAATAAAATAAAAGCAAAAACGCAAAATGAGCATAGACCTGACAACAAGTAAATGAGTAAATAGTAATGGTACATGTAAATATCATAGGGTACTTGGTTAACGCTATGTGGATCAACAAGATATAAAAGCTACCCTACCATATCACTATGTACCCAACAATACGGTCCTAAACTGTCTAGTATTAAAACCTTACCATGTGACATACGACGTCAATGTGAATAAGTGCGGTGAACAAAAAACGTGAGCACTGCTACGGGGGTGCACGGGTAGGTTCCCACACCTTAGTACCCCAAATATAAGGAACCCGGCACTCAACTTCAATGCAACTTGAAATTTATTGCGTAGTAGAGAAAACGTTTCGGTCTCATGCGACCTTCTTCAGATACGTACTTAAGGGTCATCGGCTAGATGAGCGGAACTCAGTAGATCCAGTGGGAATCACTGGAGAATGACTGCCCTAGTCCTATCAAGGCTGGGAGCTTATTAGATCCGGGACCTGATGCGGTGTCCACCGCTTGTCGGTGTGAGTGCCCGGGTCAAACCAACAAAAAATAAATGTCACATTTGACAAGCTTATAGTTCACCAGATTGATCAAACCGCATTAAATAATTTGATAAAATTTGCAACATTTTATTAATGATTAGCTCATGTTTACACGCTGAAAGAATTGAGTGCAAATCTGTCCCACTGTCTAAAACTGGCCCCAAATTAAAGGTTTGCTGACATTATGCAATATAATTTAATCAACAGAAGAACAAACACATGGAGAATAGGTGTGACTATAGGTGGCGCAAAGGTTGCACATACACCCAATAGTTGGAGCCCGAGGGCTCGACCACAAGAGCATATAACATGGCTGAGTACCATGCCACACACGTGAGCTGCACTAGTAAGATGGCATGTCATAGTTTTTGTGACTTGTTGCATAATCTGAATTGTAGCTAAAGATTAGTGTTGAGCATTCCGATACCGCAAGTATCGGGTATCGGCCGATATTTGCGGTATCGGAATTCCGATACCGAATTCCGACACTTCCCGCGTATCGGATACCGGAATCGGAAGTTCCCAGAATTCAAACTGAACGCAGCAGCCAATGAGGAATGATTGGAAGTGTGGGCACATCCTGTTTAGCATGGTGGGCATGTAAATACTGGCAAGGCTTGGATTGGCTGCTGAAATGATGTCACTCTGCACTATAAAAAAGCGCTGCCGCCATTTTGCGCTCACTCTGCTGTGATTTCAGTTAGGGACAGGATGCTGTGTTCTAACTGAGGGCCAGTCGAGCTAGCTAATTGCTTTATTTTCCTTTCCAAAGGCTAATTTAGCAAAACGCTGTGTGTTCTTCACTGTTCACCTTGCTCTTGCCTTGCAGCGCTGTTTTAACAGCGTTCTGCAAGGTCTCTGTGTGTGTGTGTGTGCAGCTCACTCTGTAGTCTGTGTGCAGCCATATACCCGGTTGTATTCAGCTCAGGGGGGGTTCACACTGCCTCACACAGTTGTCCTTTTTTGCTCTTAGTGCAGCCTGCTGCACATTTTTTCTCAAATTTCCTATTAGTGTTTTTCCACCAGTCTCCAGCTCTATTGTGGAAAAACACTACATAGGATAACCTAGAGGGGGGTTTTTGGGCCTTGCAGCGCCGTTTACGGCTGTCTGCACGGTCTCCGTGTGAGCCCAGCTCGCCCTGTAGTCTGTGTGCAGCCATAGCCGGTTGGATTCAGCTCAGGGTTCGTTACTGGCTCATACCTTGAGAAAAATTTTACTTTTTTTCAAATAGTGCAGCCTGTTTAAAATTTGAAAAAAAAAATTCCTATTAGTGTCTTTCCACTCGTATCCAGCTAAATAGTGGAAAAACACTATATAGGATAACCTAGAGGAGGGTTTTTTGGCCTTGCAGCGCCGTTTACGGCTGTCTGCACGGTCTCCGTGTGAGCCCAGCTCGCCCTGTAGTCTGTGTGCAGCCATAGCCGGTTGGATTCAGCTCAGGGTTCGTTACTGGCTCATACCTAGAGAAAAATTTTACTTTTTTTCAAATAGTGCAGCCTGTTTAAAATTTGAAAAACAAAAATTCCTATTAGTGTCTTTCCACTCGTATCCAGCTAAATAGTGGAAAAACACTATATAGGATAACCTAGAGGAGGGTTTTTTGGCCTTGCAGCGCCGTTTACGGCTGTCTGCACGGTCTCTGTGTGAGCGCAGCTCGCCCTGTAGTCTGTGGGCAGCCATAGCCGGTTGGATTCAGCTCAGGGTGCGTTACTGCCTCATACCTTGAAAAACAATTTCCTTTTTTTCAAATAGTGCAGCCAGTTTAAAATTTGAAAAAAAAAATTCCTATTAGTGTCTTTCCACTCGTATCCAGCTAAATAGTGGAAAAACACTATATAGGATAACCTAGAGGAGGTTTTTTTGGCCTTGCAGCGCCGTTTACGGCTGTCTGCACGGTCTCCGTGTGAGCCCAGCTCGCCCTGTAGTCTGTGTGCAGCCATAGCCGGTTGGATTCAGCTCAGGGTTCGTTACTGGCTCATACCTAGAGAAAAATTTTACTTTTTTTCAAATAGTGCAGCCTGTTTAAAATTTGAAAAAAAAAAATTCCTATTAGTGTCTTTCCACTCGTATCCAGCTAAATAGTGGAAAAACACTATATAGGATAACCTAGAGGAGGGTTTTTTGGCCTTGCAGCGCCGTTTACGGCTGTCTGCACGGTCTCCGTGTGAGCCCAGCTCGCCCTGTAGTCTGTGTGCAGCCATAGCCGGTTGGATTCAGCTCAGGGTTCGTTACTGCCTCATACCTTGAGAAAAATTTTACTTTTTTTCAAATAGTGCAGCCTGTTTAAAATTTGAAAAAAAAAATTCCTATTAGTGTCTTTCCACTCGTATCCAGCTAAATAGTGGAAAAACACTATATAGGATAACCTAGAGGAGGGTTTGTTGGCCTTGCAGCGCCGTTTACGGCTGTCTGCACGGTCTCTGTGTGAGCGCAGCTCGCCCTGTAGTCTGTGTGCAGCCATAGCCGGTTGGATTCAGCTCAGGGTGCGTTACTGCCTCATACCTTGAAAAACAATTTCCTTTTTTTCAAATAGTGCAGCCAGTTTAAAATTTGAAAAAAAAAATTCCTATTAGTGTCTTTCCACTCGTATCCAGCTAAATAGTGGAAAAACACTATATAGGATAACCGAGAGGAGGGTTTTTTGGCCTTGCAGCGCCGTTTACGGCTGTCTACACGGTCTCCGTGTGATTTAAACTAGCTCTGTAGCCTGATCTGCACCAAAAAAAAAGTTAAGTTCACCAAACACAACTTAACACTTGTGTAGGCCACATTTGAAAAATAATAAAGTTTAGTCCACAATTTACAACATTAGTGTTTCTTACACCTGTTAGGAGGAGCATTTCAGGAATAAGCACACTAAGGCCTTAGTACTTTTCTGCTTATCTTTATCTGTCAACCAAGATGAAGAGGGCAGGGAGTAAGGCACGTGGGCGTGGGCGCGGAGCAGGGAGAGGAGCAGGGAGAGGACGTGGTGATTCTGTGCCTGCTGCGGGCGCCGGTGACTCGTCGTCACTCAGTTTCAGCAGGGAACAGTCCTTCATGCGCAGCTTTGTCGGAGAGCGCCGTGCACCGCTGCTACGTGAAGACCAAATTGAAGCCGTTGTCGGGTGGATGGCAGCTAACGCCTCGGCATCGACTTCAGTTAGTGCCACATCCTCTCAGGCACAGAGCACTGGAGAGCAGCCATCTGTCTCTTCACCACCTGCCAAATTGGCCAGGCAGTCAGAGAGCCCAGGACAGGAGCCGTCTCTACTTCTGTTCTCTGAATCTCTTGGCTTGGAAACAGGGGGCCAGCCAAGCAGCATTGGAGAAATGGAAGAAGAGGCAGTGTGCAGTGATGCCCAAAAGCTTTATCTCTCTGACTCTGAAGAGGCAGGTGGGCCAGTGCCTCCGGTGACCACAGCGCAGTACGCATCTGATGATGAAACTCAGGTGCCGCTTTCTGATGCGTACTGTGCTGACGAGACTACCCAGGAGGAGCAGTTGGTGGCAGAGGGTAGTGGAGATGATGAGGTCCTTGACCCATCGTGGCGTGAGGAACAGGAAGGTGGTGGGAGCAGCTCTGAGGAAGAGCTTCCCCTTACGGGCCAAAGAGGGAGAGGGAGGGGGAAGACTGCGGAGCCTGTAGCCTCCACTTTGGCACCCGTTAGGAGCCTGTCTCTTTCCAAAGCCAAAAAGGGCGCTCCCAAGACTTGCAGTGCCTGGTCCTTTTTTGACACAGTTGCAGATGACATTTGTTTTGTCAAATGCAAGCTGTGTCATCAGAAAGTAAAAAGAGGTAAAAGTGTCAGCAACCTCAATACCACAAATATGTGGAAACATGTGCGGAACAGGCACGCGGTGGAGTTACAGAAACACAGTGAAGACGTAGGCCAACCAACAGCGGCAGCTACCACCTCTTCATCTCGTGTTGCCTCTTCCTCCACTGTTGTCCAGAGACCTAGTGTAATTCCACCCACAGCACCACCTTCCCAGTCATCCTCACACTCCCAGTCTACTCTACAGCCATCGGTAGTCCAGGCATGGGAGAAAAGGCGGGCATTCTCGGCCAACCACCCCCGAGCACAGGCTCTGAATGCAGGCATTGCCAAACTGTTGTCCCTGGAAATGCTCTCGTTCAGGCTGGTGGAGACTGACAGCTTCCGTGACTTGATGGCATTGGCAGTCCCACAGTACAAGGTGCCCAGCCGCTTTTACTTCAGCAGGCAGGCTGTCCCTGCCCTGCACAGGCATGTTGAGGCAAACATAAAACATGCGCTACTGAACGCCGTCAGTAGCAAGGTCCACCTCACCACCGATGCGTGGACCAGTCAGCATGGACAGGGGCGATATGTTTCCCTCACTGCCCATTGGGTTAATGTTGTTGAGCCAGGTACAGATCGTGCGAGTGGCGCAGGACGTGTCCTGCCCACTCCAAGGATTGCAGGAATCCAGTCTGTACGCATCGACTCCTCCTCTTACACCAGTTCCTCTGATTCCTCTCTGCAGGATCCGTCACAGTCCACCTCCACATGGACCCGTGAACGTTTACCTATGACCGACATGAGCACAGCCGTGGCCAAACGTCAGCAGGCCGTCTTGAAACTAGTTTCATTGGGGCATCGAAGCCACACAGCGCAGGAGCTCTGGAATGCCATCAAGCAGGAGAGCGATGTGTGGTTACTGCCAGCGAATCTCCAGCCAGGCATGGTAGTGTGTGACAATGGCCGAAATCTGGTGGCAGCTTTGGCCCTTGGCAACCTCACTCACATCCCATGTCTGGCACATGTGCTCAATTTGGTTGTGCAGAGTTTTCTGAGGGACTATCCGGATCTTGATGCCCTGCTGCACAAGGTCCGCCTAGAGTGTGCTCACTTGCGGCGTTCCAGCTTGGCCAGATCCCGCATTGCTGCTCTGCAGCGCCGATTCCGCCTTCCGGAACACCGCATCATATGTGACCTACCTACCCGGTGGAATTCCACGTTACATATGTTGGAGCGGTTGTGTGAGCAGCAGCAAGCAGTTATGGAGTACCAGCTGCATCAGGCGCAAAGAAGTCGCAGTCAGCGCCGATCAGACTTCACAACCACAGAGTGGGCCACTATGAAGGACGTCTTCCAGGTTTTGCGTCCTTTTGATTATTCCACGCGGATGGCAAGTGCAGATGATGCACTAGTCAGCATGACTGTCCCCCTTATCTGCCTGCTTCAGCAAACTTTGCAAGGGTTAAGGGATGATGTGGTGGAAGAGGTGGAGGATGAGGAGTCACCTTTTCCATCAGCTTCTGGAGAGTCAGCGCCACGTGGTTCCTCACAAAGGGGTACGCAGGGGCCAATTTGTGAGGAGGATGAGAAGGAGTCAATGGAGGAGGAAGAGCTCCGTCCAGAGGAGGGAGCGACACAATTGTCCAGTGGTCAGTGTGTACAGCGAGGGTGGGGTGATGACGAGCGGGCAGAGATCATGTCTCAAGCAGGGGACAGCGTTTCTGGGCCAGTTGGCACTCTGCAGCACATGGTGGATTTCATGCGGCAGTGCCTGAGAAACGACCGCCGCATCGACCACATTCTCAACATGCCTGATTATTGGGTGTTCACCCTCCTCGATCCTCGCTACCGGGACAACGTCCAAAACCTCATCCCTGCGTTGACCCGGGAGCGTAAATTGCGGGAGTACCACAACACACTGGTGAATTCCATCATCTTCTCCTGTCCAACTGAGAGGAGTGCTGCTAGTGCTTTACAAAGCAGCTCAGTGCGTCGAGGCAGTGGGGGAGGCTCTGCCCAAAGAGGGAGCAGAAGCAGTGCCTCTGCCCAAGGCAAGCCCAGTATGGCACAACTCTGGCACACTTTTGTGTGCCCGCCCCAAATGTCTACACCATCACCGGCGGCTCCAGTCAGCAGGAGGCAACGGTTCCGTCAGATGGTGACAGACTACATGGCTTGCCCTCTTACTGTACTCCCAGACGGCTCTTCCCCGTTCAAGTTTTGGGTCTCTAAGCTGGATACGTGGCCAGAGCTAAGCCAGTATGCATTGAAGGTGCTGGCTTGCCCTGCGGCTAGTGTCTTATCGGAACGTGTCTTTAGTGCCGCAGGTGGTGTACTAACAGACCGTCGCATGCGACTATCCTCCGATAACGTTGACCGGCTTACTTTCCTGAAAATGAACCAGGCCTGGATCTCGCAGGAATTTGCCACTCCTCTGCCTGATTAAGTAATTGGGTGTCATCCAGGTCTCCTGCTGTGTTCATCTTTCTACCACCTGAACTGCTATTCCTGGGCTCCAACACCGCCAGTTGCGGCTCAGAAGTGCAGGCTGCACAGTAAAAACATACGACCCAGTGTTATTGGGTTTCAGTAACGTCAGCTGATCCCCAGCTGTGTAGCCGGCAATGTGTCCTGCGACCGCCACGCTGGCACAACAACCTAAATGTAAGGGAACCTGTCCCCCCCCCCCCCCCGTCGTTTGTTACTGAAAGAGCCATCTTGTGCAGCAGTAATGCTGCACAAGGAAAAGGTAGCTCTTTTTTTTTAGCTCTTTGCACACGCAGAACTTAACACTTATAAAATGTGTTCACTGATACCGTTATACCGTCCCGGAGCTGGGACTTTCCTTCGTAATGTGACGCAGCACAGCCGTCATTCCTACCCCCTTGGTGCCATGCGCTGCCTCCTCAGCGTTGTTTTAAGCTGTCACGGAGCCTGCGCTGTTCTGTTATCCCTTGGGTATGCCCTATTTGCGCTGCCTGTCTTCTGACATAATTTGGTGTCAGGCTGGCTGCGCCTGTGCGGCCGCGCTGCCCGAGATCCCGCCTCGCAGTGTCTTCTGATTGAGTCACACTGCGGGCCTGGGATCCATGGGCATGCGCAGTGCATATCTTCCCCTCGGGCTCTCGCTCATTTCCCTCCGCCTTCTTTAGACTGTGCGCCGTCAGCTGATCCCTAGCATGCCACGGCCGTGACACCGCACTGTCTGAAGAAGAGGGAAGGAGGGGAGTGAGAGTCGAGGTTATGCACTGTGCATGCCCATGGTTCCAAGGCCCGCAGTGGGATTACGTTAGACGAGACTGCGAGGTGGGATCTGGAGCAGCGTGGACGCACAGGCACTGACAGCCTGACACCAAATTATGTCAGAAGACAGGCAGCGCTAATTGGGCATGGCCAAGGGCTAACAGAACAGCGCAGGCTCCGTGACAGCTTAAAACAACGCTGAGGAGGCAGCGCACGGCATCAAGGGGATAGGAATGACAGCTGTGCTGTGTCCCATTACGAAGGAAATTCGCACCTCCGGAACGGTTTAACGGTATAAAGGGACACATTTTTAGTGTTTACTTCGGTGTTTGCAAGGAGCATAATTAAAAGAGCAACCTTTTCCTTTTGCATCCTTAGTGCTGCACAAGATGGCTCTTTCAGCTACAAACGTCTTGGTGGGGGAGGGGTTAAAGGTTTCCTTTCAACTTGCTCCAATCAGGCTTCGGCCTACACTCTGTTCTTCTGCTCCTCCTGCTGTCCCTGGGCTCTAACACCGCCAGTTGGTGCCTGGAAGTGCTGTGTGCACAGTCAACAGTCGCTCCTCTGTTATTGGGGTTCAGTAACGTCAGCTGATCCCCAGCTGTGTGTGCGGCAATACCTCCAATCTGCTCCTCCTGCTGTCCCTGGGCTCTAACACCGCCAGTTGGTGCCTGGAAGTGCTGTCTGCACAGTCAACAGTCGCTCCTCTGTTATTGGGGTTCAGTAACGTCAGCTGATACCCAGCTGTGTGTGCGGCAATACCTCCAATCTGCTCCTCTGCTGTCCCTGGGCTCTAACACCGCCAGTTGGTGCCTGGAAGTGCTGTGTGCACAGTCAACAGTCGCTCCTCTGTTATTGGGGTTCAGTAACGTCAGCTGATCCCCAGCTGTGTGTGCGGCAATACCTCCAATCTGCTCCTCCTGCTGTCCCTGGGCTCTAACACCGCCAGTTGGTGCCTGCAATTGCTGTGTGCACAGTCAACAGTCGCTCCTCTGTTATTGGGGTTCAGTAACGTCAGCTGATCCCCAGCTGTGTATCCGGCAACGTGTCATGCGACCGCCACGCTGGCACAACTAAAATGTAAGGGGACCTGTCCCCCCCCCCTAGGCGTTTGTTACTGAAAGAGTCACCATGTGCAGCACTAATACTGCACAAGGGAAAGGTCGCTCTTGAAATTATGCTCCTTGCAAACGCTGAACTACACACTCATGTAATGTGTCCCCTCACACCGTCCAACCGTCCCGGAGGTGGGACTTTCCTTTGTAATGTGACGCAGCACATCCGTCATTGCTACCCCCTTGGCACCGTGCGCTGCCTCCTTAGCGTTGTTTGATTCCGTCATGGACCCTGCGCTGTTATGTTATCCCTTGGCCATGCACAGTTTGCGCTGCCCGTCCTCTGACATCATTTGTTGTCGTCCTGGCTGCGCCTGTGCGTCCACGCTGCCCGAAATCACACCTCGCAGTGTCGTCTAATGTGATCCCACAGTGGGCCTGGTATCCATGGCCATGCGCAGTGCATATACTAGCCTCTCACTCCCCTTCTTCACGCTTCTTCAGACTAGGCGGCGTCAGCTGATCCCTAATAGCATGCCACGGCCGTGACGCCGCACAGTCTGAAGAAGCAGGAAGGAGGTGAGTGAGAGGCGATGATGCCCATGGATCCCTGGCCCGCAGTGGGACTACATTAGATGACACTGCAAGGTTGGATCTCGGGCAGCTTGGACGCACAGGCACTGCCAGCCTGACACCTACATGATGTCAGAAGACGGGCACCGCTAACTGTGCATGGCCAAGGGATAACATTACAGCGCGGGCTCCGTGACAGAACCAAACAACGTTGAGGAGGTGGCGCCCGGCACCAAGGGGGTTGGAATGACGGCTGTGCTGTGTCACATTACAAAGGAAAGTCCCACTTCCGGGATGGTTTGACGGTGTGAGGGGACACATTATATGAGTGTGTACTTCAGCGTTTGCAAGGAGCATAATTTTCGGAGCCACCATTTTCCATGTGCAGTATTACTGCTGTACAAGATGGCTCTTCCAGCAACAAATGCCTGGGGGGGGGGTTAAAGGTTCCCTTTCAACTTGCTCCACTGCAGGCTTCGGCCTACACTCTGCTCCTCTTTGATTCCCTGGGTTTCAACACTGTCAGTTGCCACCTGGAAGTGTTGTCTACACAGAAAAAATACTAGGTGATGTGTCAGTGGGGTTCAGCACCGCCAGCTGTTCCCCTGCTGTGTAGTCGGCAACGTGTCCAGCACAAGCCACGCTGGCACAACAGAACAAAAGCTGCCACCAGTGCAGGCTTCGGCCTACACTCTGCTCCTCTCCTCCTCCTGCTGACCCTGGGCTCAAACACCGCTAGTTTTTGCCCGGAAGTGCTAGCTGCACAGAGAAAAACACCAGCCAATGTGTTAGTGGGGTTCAGCAACGCCAGCTGTTCCCCTGCTGTGTAGCCGGCAACGTGACCTGCAAACGCCACGCAGGCACATGAACTGAAATTAAAGGGAACCTGGCCCCACCCCCCCAGGTGTTTCTATGTATAACAGCCACCTAGTACAGCAGTACTGCTGCATTTGTACAAGGTGGCTGACTTTTTCTCCTTGCCCACGTGGAACTCAACACGTACAAAATGTGTCTCATTGAGACCATTCCACTGTCCCTGAGGTGTGACTTTCCTTTCTAATGATACGCAGCACCCCCCTTGGTAGCGTTTCCCGTCTTTTGTCATCATGGTTAGCTGGCTGCGCCTGTGCATCCGCCCTGCTAGAAACAACGCCCCTCGTTGTCATATTTATTTTGTCAGCGAGGGTGTGGTTTATGGGCACGAGCAGTGCATATGTTCCCCTGTCTTCACTCCCCTCCTTCCGCCTTCTTCTGACTGTGCGGCCTCATGGCCGCGGCATGCGATAAGGGATCAGCTGAGGCCGCCCAGTCTGAAGCAGGTGTAAGGACATGTGTGAGCGGCGAACATATTTACTGAACAAGGCCACGAATCCCAGCCACGCAGTGTGATTTTTTGAAAACACACTGTGGGTCTGGGATTCATGTCCATCGCTAACCGTAACGGCCGACATTAAATGAGGTCAGAAGACAGGAAGCGCTCACAGCGCATGGCCAAGGGATCCCAATAGCGCAGACTCCTGTACAGCAAATAACAACGCTCAGGAATCTGCGCACAGCAGCTAGGTGTAAATTTTGACACCTGTGCTGCATCTCCTTAAAAAGACTAGTAGTCACGCCTCCACTACTGTTTGACAGTATAATGGGCTAAATAGTGTACGTGTTTTATTCAGCGTGTGCAAGGAGCAAAATTAAATAGAGCAACCTTTGACTTGTGCATCATTAATGCTGTTCAAGGTGTGGCTCTTGTACCTTGCAACACCTGAGGGGGGGTTAAAGGTAACCTTTGAAATTGGTTCAACTAGGCTTCGGCCTACACTCTGCTCCTCTACTCCTCCTGCTGACCCTGGGCTCAAACACCGCTAGTTTTTGCCCGGAACTGCTAGCTGCACAGAGAAAAACACCAGTCAATGTGTTAGTGGGGTTCAGCAACGCCAGCTGTTCCCCTGCTGTGTAGTCGGCAACGTGTCCAGCACAAGCCACGCTGGCACAACAGAACAAAAGCTGCCACCAGTGCAGGCTTCGGCCTACACTTTGCTCCTCTCCTCCTCCTGCTGACCCTGGGCTCAAACAACGCCAGTTTCTGCCCGGACATGCTAGCTGCACAGAGAAAAACACCAGCCAATGTGTTAGTGGGGTTCAGCACCGCCAGCTGTTCCCCTGCTGTGTAGTCGGCATCGTGTCCAGCACAAGCCACGCTGGCACAACTGAACAAAAGCTGCCACCAGTGCAGGCTTCGGCCTACACTTTGCTCCTCTCCTCCTCCTGCTGACCCTGGGCTCAAACAACGCCAGTTTCTGCCCGGACATGCTAGCTGCACAGAGAAAAACACCAGCCAATGTGTTAGTGGGGTTCAGCACCGCCAGCTGTTCCCCTGCTGTGTAGCTGGCAACGTGTCCTGCAAACGCCACGCAGGCACATGAACTGAAATTGAAGGGAGCCTGCCCCCCACCCCCAGGTGTTTCTATGTATAACAGCCACCTTGTACAGCAGTACTGCTGCATTTGTACAAGGTGGCTGACTTTTTGTCCTTGCCCACGTGGAACTCAAAACGTACAAAATGTGTCTCATTGAGACCATTCCACTGTCCCTGAGGTGTGACTTTCCTTTCTAATGACACGCAGCACCCCCATTGTTAGCGCTGCCCGTCTCCTGACATCATTGGTTGGCTGGCTGTGCCTGTGCGTCCCCCCTGCCCGACACAACGCCCCCCGTTGTCTCATATATTTTGACTGCGAGGGTGTGATTGATGGGCACGAGCAGTGCATATCTTCACCTGTCTTAACTCATCTCCTTCCGCCTTCTTCAGACTGTGCAGCCTCATGGCCGCGGCATGCGAGAAGGGATCAGCAGAGGCCGCCCAGTCTGAAGCAGGTGTAAGGACGTGTGTGAGCGGCCAAAATATTTACT
Source organism: Ranitomeya imitator (assembly GCF_032444005.1). Taxonomy (NCBI): domain Eukaryota; kingdom Metazoa; phylum Chordata; class Amphibia; order Anura; family Dendrobatidae; genus Ranitomeya; species Ranitomeya imitator. The sequence goes on along the minus strand of NC_091285.1, from coordinate 158,797,249 downwards.
GCTCAAGGCCACGAATCACAGCACCGCAGTGTGACTTTATGAAAAGGCACTGTGGGTCTGGGATTTATGGCCATCGTTAACCGCACCGGCCAACATGAAATGAGGTCATAAGACGGGCAGCTCTAACAGGGCATTGCCAAGGGATAACACAAGAGCGCAGACTCCTGTACAGCAAATAACAACGCTCAGGAAGCTGCGCCAAGCACCAAGGCGTTATTTGGGACACCTGTGCTGCGTCTCCTTAAAAAGCCAAGTCACGCATCCACTACAGTTTGACTGTAGAATGGGCTAAATTGTGTACGTCTTTCATTCAGCGTGTGCAAGTAGACAAATTAATAGAGCAACCTTTCACTTGTGCAGCATTAATACTGCACAAGGTGTGTCTCTTGTACTTTGTAACACCTGAGGGGGGGGTTAAAGGTTTCCTTTGAAATTGGTTCAAATAGGCTTCGGCCTACACTCTGCTCCTCTCCTCCTCCTCCTGCTTCAACACGGGCTCTAACATCGCTAGTTTTTGACCGCAAGTGCTAGCTGCACAGAGAAAAACACACGCCATTGTGTTAGTGGGGTTCAGCAACGCCAGCTGTTCCCCCACTGTGTAGCTGGCAAAGTGTCCTGCAAACGCAATGCAGACACAAAGCTGCCTCCAGTGCAGGCTTCGGCCTACACTCTGCTCCCCCTGCTTACCCTTAGCTCCAACACCGCTAGTTGGGGCTCTAGGAAGACAATCTTTAATAGGCAACGCATCTGGGTTCCAGCACCGCCAGCTGGTCCTCGGTCGTGCCATTGGCTCTTGCACACTGGGGCAACGCATCTGGGTTCCAGCACCGCCAGCTGGTTCTCGGCAGTGTTCTTGTCACAGGTACTCCCTCGTGCCAAGCCTGGTTTCAGCACCGTCAGCTGTTTCCGGGTTGTGTCAAGCTCACTGAGACGCCTATGCTTGCCCCGTCGTGGTGCGGTCGGGTTAGCCAACTCCAGGGTGCCTCCAGTTTAGGAGCTTCCTATGTGGGCTGCGTGAACTGGTAGTCAAGGCTGGTTCTGTAGTGCCAGTAGGCCCAGCTCCCCCTGTAGGACTGTTGGGGTTCGGTAACTGCGGCTGCCTCGCGGCCTAGCTGTTCTCTCCTCTCCTGTGGGCCTTGGGGTCCACCACCTGGTTCCAGCACCGTCAGCTGGTTCCGGGCCGAGCCTTTGGCTTAGGTGCCTCCTCCTGGGTATCCGAGTTCCGCCAACGTCAGGCGGTCCTTGGTAGTGCTTTTAAGCGCGGGCACCTACAGCTTAGTAACCGTGTTCCAGCACCGCCAGCTGGTCCTCGGTCGTGCCATTGGCTCTTGCACACTGGGGCAACGCATCTGGGTTCCAGCACCGCCAGCTGGTTCTCGGCAGTGTTTTTGTCACAGGTACTCCCTCGTGCCAAACCTGGTTTCAGCACCGTCAGCTGTTTCCGGGGTGTGTCAAACTCGCTGAGACGCCTATGTTTGCCCCGTCGTGTTGCAGTCGGGTTAGCCAACTCCAGGGTGCCTCCAGTTTAGGAGCTTCCTATGTGGGCTGCGTGAACTGGTAGTCAAGGCTGGTTCTGTAGTGCCAGTAGGCCCAGCTCCCCCTGTAGGACTGTTGGGGTTCGGTAACTGCGGCTGCCTCGCGGCCTAGCTGTTCTCTCCTCTCCTGTGGGCCTTGGGGTCCACCACCTGGTTCCAGCACCGTCAGCTGGTTCCGGGCCGAGCCTTTGGCTTAGGTGCCTCCTCCTGGGTATCCGAGTTCCGCCAACGTCAGGCGGTCCTTGGTAGTGCTTTTAAGCGCGGGCACCTACAGCTTAGTAACCGGGTTCCAGCACCGTCAGCTGGTCCTCGGTCGTGCCATTGGCTCTTGCACACTGGGGCAACGCATCTGGGTTCCAGCACCGCCAGCTGGTTCTCGGCAGTGTTTTTGTCACACGTACTCCCTCGTGCCAAACCTGGTTTCAGCACCGTCAGCTGTTTCCGGGGTGTGTCAAACTCGCTGAGACGCCTATGTTTGCCCCGTCGTGTTGCAGTCGGGTTAGCCAACTCCAGGGTGCCTCCAGTTTAGGAGCTTCCTATGTGGGCTGCGTGAACTGGTAGTCAAGGCTGGTTCTGTAGTGCCAGTAGGCCCAGCTCCCCCTGTAGGACTGTTGGGGTTCGGTAACTGCGGCTGCCTCGCGGCCTAGCTGTTCTCTCCTCTCCTGTGGGCCTTGGGGTCCACCACCTGGTTCCAGCACCGTCAGCTGGTTCCGGGCCGAGCCTTTGGCTTAGGTGCCTCCTCCTGGGTATCCGAGTTCCGCCAACGTCAGGCGGTCCTTGGTAGTGCTTTTAAGCGCGGGCACCTACAGCTTAGTAACCGGGTTCCTGCACCGTCAGCTGGTCCTCGGTCGTGCCATTGGCTCTTGCACACTGGGGCAACGCATCTGGGTTCCAGCACCGCCAGCTGGTTCTCGGCAGTGTTTTTGTCACAGGTACTCCCTCGTGCCAAATCTGGTTTCAGCACCGTCAGCTGTTTCCGGGGTGTGTCAAACTCACTGAGACGCCTATGTTTGCCCCGTCGTGTTGCAGTCGGTTTAGCCAACTCCAGGGTGCCTCCAGTTTAGGAGCTTCCTATGTGGGCTGCGTGAACTGGTAGTCAAGGCTGGTTCTGTAGTGCCAGTAGGCCCAGCTCCCCCTGTAGGACTGTTGGGGTTCGGTAACTGCGGCTGCCTCGCGGCCTAGCTGTTCTCTCCTCTCCTGTGGGCCTTGGGGTCCACCACCTGGTTCCAGCACCGTCAGCTGGTTCCGGGTCGAGCCTTTGGCTTAGGTGCCTCCTCCTGGGTATCCGAGTTCCGCCAACGTCAGGCGGTCCTTGGTAGTGCTTTTAAGCGCGGGCACCTACAGCTTAGTAACCGTGTTCCAGCACCGTCAGCTGGTCCTCGGTCGTGCCATTGGCTCTTGCACACTGGGGCAACGCATCTGGGTTCCAGCACCGCCAGCTGGTTCTCGGCAGTGTTCTTGACACAGGTACTCCCTCGTGCCAAGCCTGGTTTCAGCACCGCCAGCTGTTTCCGGGTTGTGTCAAGCTCACTGAGACGCCTATGCTTGCCCCGTCGTGGTGCGGTCGGGTTAGCCAACTCCAGGGTGCCTCCAGTTTAGGAGCTTCCTATGTGGGCTGCGTGAACTGGTAGTCAAGGCTGGTTCTGTAGTGCCAGTAGGCCCAGCTCCCCCTGTAGGACTGTTGGGGTTCGGTAACTGCGGCTGCCTCGCGGCCTAGCTGTTCTCCCCTCTCCTGTGGACCTTCAGGTCCACCACCTGGTTCCAGCACCGTCAGCTGGTTCTCGGCAGTGTCTTTTGCTCTTGTACCTTCTGCTCCCCATCCTGGTTCCAGTACCGTCAGCTGGTTCCGGGCAGAGCCTTTGGCTTAGGTGCCTCCTTCTGGGTATCCAAGTTCCACCAACGTCAGGTGGTCCTTGGTAGTGCTTTCGGGCACGGGTACCTCCTGCTTAGTAACCGGGTTCCAGTAACGTCAGCTGGTCCTCGGTAGTTCCATTGGCTCTTGGACCTTCGGCTACCCATCCGGGTTCCAGTACCGTCAGCTGGTTCTCGGCAGTGTCTTTTGCTCTTGTACCTTCTGCTCCCCATCCTGGTTCCAGTACCGTCAGCTGGTTCCGGGCAGAGCCTTTGGCTTAGGTGCCTCCTTCTGGGTATCCGAGTTCCGCCAACGTCAGGCGGTCCTTGGTAGTGCTTTTTAGCACGGGTACCTCCTGCTTAGTAACCGGGTTCCAGTAACGTCAGCTGGTCCTCGGTAGTTCCATAGGCTCTTGAACCTTCGGGTAGCCATCCGAGTTCCAGTTCCATCAGCTGGTTCTTGGCATTTTCTCAGCCTTCTTGTACCTTCTGCTACATTTCCAAGTTGAAGACCCTAAAGTCGACGACCCGGAAGACCACCCCGATGACGACGACGACGACCCGGAAGACCACCCCGATGACGACGACGACGACGGCGGAGACGACGACGGCTGAGACGACGACGGCGGAGATGACGACACTGGAGACGACGACCCTGGAGACGACGACATGGAAGACCGAGAAGCAGAAGAACAAGAGGCTGCAGAACAAAGAGCAGAAGAACATTAAGCATAAGACTTAATATCAGAGCAAAAGATATTATCTAAATTATATGCAGAAGAAGACTAAGCAGTGTATGGGGGTGAGTCCGTTCCTCCTCGTGGTGCCCCTGGATAAAGCCTGATGCTGCAGGCCAAACTGAACGCGGACAAATGTAACTTTTGTGACTGGCAGAACAGAAGGTGTAATCTTCCAACTTTTATAGATAACAACTACGGGAATGCCTGTCACAAATGAGAATATGATGAAGAAGTAGAATAGGAAGAATAATAACAGTGGAATAAAAAGAATATGTAGAATGGGAAGAATAATAATAGTTGAATAAAATGAATATGAAGAATGTAATAAAAAAAAAAAATAGGTAGAAGATGAAGAAGAAGATGAATAAGGTGAAGAAGAAGTTGATGTCAAAGATGCTGATGATGATGAAGATGAAAGTGTGGGAAAAGTAAAAAAAAAAAAAGAAAAAAAAAGAAGGGGAAGGGCGTGGAATAGTGAAACATCAATATCTGACAAAATAAAAAAAAATTTACATACTCAATATCTTTTTCACTCCGAACGTCTTAAAAAAAAAAAAAACATGCTATTCTATTTGATTGGGCTAAACCTCATTGCCTTTAATGTCTCCGCCACCTCCCACAATACATCCTACATTATTCTTAGTTGTTTTCCTTCATGTAGAATGAACCTACAAGGCAAGAAAGGGTTTATTTTAATTCCGATATTTTGGTCCCATTGACTTGCATTGGGATCGGATATCGGTATCGGCGATATCCGATATTTTTTGAATATCGGCCGATCCTATCCGATACCGATACTTTCCGATATCGGAAGGTATCGCTCAACACTACTAAAGATACAAATAAGTTAAGGTGAGGTTCTAATTCTTTTATCCTCTGAATTCAGCTTGGCTGCATGATTTTTATGTTAGCGATTGTTCATAAGAAAGAAAATTTAGGTAAATTTTATTTACTCAATATTTACTTTACTTTTAAATGGAATGGATAGTCTGCCTTTAATTCTTAACATTAAGGATAGAAAGTTGGAATGAAGACTTTGAAGTCTTGTTCCATGGCCAATTTACAAAGGGTCAGACGTACAGGTGGTATTTTACTGCTTTCTCTATTGATTCATTATCCACTGGGGCGGCAGCTTCTTGTAGCAGATACAATGCTTTCTTGGCAGGAATAGAATATATTTTGCTTAGAGGCTATTTACATTCATCTTGCTGCCAAAAATCACAGTTTATTGCTTGTTACGTTATTTTGGATGTCCAAACCTACGGTACATTTCTCTGTTAAATGCGTTTTTTCCTGATTAAAAGAAAATAGCTCACGGTGGGTACGAACCTAAATATGTCAATATGAGCACAGTTTTATATTGATAGTCAAAGCATTAAAAGTATGTGAACTTTTTTTTATACTTGGATTCTTTAACAAATTTCTCCAATTTTGTCTAAATATTGGTGACATTGTTCTTAGATTTCTAAATGCACCATGTGTCTTCCACTTTATTTTGGGTCAGTAGGTGAATATTCGTATTGAATGGACACTATAAAGAGGTTCTACAATGTTGGCTGACATGGGGCACTTGGAAGTTGTGGACCCATTGGGTTCAAATGGATTTGATGTTAGCTCTTTTCCGACATCGGGCGTAATAGTATGCCGATTTTGGACTCCCTCCCTTTGATGTGGGCTCTGGCGCTGAGCCCACATCTTTTCCAGCACATGTCATGTGTTTCGAACAGCTGACATATGCCTCTAACAGCTGCAGGTGGAATCGTGATCCACCCATGGCTGTTAACTATACAAAACCTACAAGAGACAAAATGAGCAAAAACCCTGCTGTAACTAAATAAGTAAAAAGCTTATTACTTATTATTAAGCTTTTCACTTATTTAGTTACAGCAGGGTTTTTGCTCATTTTGTCTCTTGTAGGTTTTGTATCTTTTATGGCCAAGGTGAACATGCGTTTATGTGCTGCATGTATACGAACTCAAACCCAGCTTAATTTTTGTGTTTTTCTTTCTATTTTTTGCATTCTGTGCAAGCTAGGGTGTGGCCTCCCTTTCCTGAGCTGGAAATTTAAAAGATTGCCGTGACTGGTTTTCACTGGTTGGGCCCAGTCCTTTTGTCTGCCCTTATTCATACACTGAGGTCAACTCTGACACATGGTAGGGTTTTTAATATTAGACAGTGTAGGACTGTCCAGATCAGAGTCACCGTGTCGACGATAGGATGGTTTTTATGCTATTTGTGATGAGAAACAGTATTACTAAGAATGCTGTGCAATTTAAATGCACTTTTATTTTTTACTTATTTAGTTACAGCAGGGTTTTTGCTCATTTTGTCTCTTGCAGGTTTTATATGTTTTATGGCCAATGTGAACATGTGTTTATGTGCTGCAGGTATACTAACTCAAATCAAGCTTAATTTTTGTGTTTTTTTGCAGTTGTTAAGTAATTAAATTCCGCTGTCAATCTCTGACAGCGGCATTTATCTTGTGCCTCTGGCAAGCGTGCCAGAAATCCCGCCCATCGGTGACTCTGTCACATGATCGAGGGTCACCGATGGGTTGACATGACAACTAGAGATTTCCAGCAGACCTCTATGGTTGTCATAGCCAGATTTCTATGAACGCTGACCTGTGATCAGCGCTCATAGCAAGTGAGCATTTCTGCTTCTTACAGATGATCTGATCATCGCCTGCATGTAGCAGAGCCAATCGTACAAGTACAGCATCTAGTCTCCCATGGAGACTATTGAAGCTTGCAAAAGGTAAATAAAAAAAAGATTTAAAAAAATATCTAAAAAATATAAAAGTTCAAATCACCCCCTTTTGCCCCAATTTCACAGCACTTTGATTTTTTTTCAATTTTTCAGTACACAATATGTTAAAACCAATGGTGTTGTTTAAATGTATAACTCGTCTTGCAAAAAAAAAGCTCGCATATGGCCATTTTGACCAAAAAATAAAAAAGTTATGGCTGTGGGAAGAAGGGGAGCAAATAATGAAAAATCAAAAATACCTCTGGTCGTTAAGGAGTTAAGATAAATGAAATCTGATGGACCGCCTCATTCTCACCCTTTTTCCCAAAGAAAGAAAATGGGCATTGTGCATTGGCATGTATCTTCTTACATTTCCTTGGGGACAGTATAGAGCAGGGGTGTCAAACTGCATTCCTCGAGGGCTGCAAACAGGTCATGTTTTCAGGATTTCCTTGTACTGCACAGGTGATAATTTAATCACCTACACAAATAATGAGTTGGTGATTAAATTATCACCTGTGCAGTATAAGGAAATCCTGAAAACATGACCTGTTTGCAGCCCTCGAGGAATGCAGTTTGACACCCCTGGTACACAGTATAGTCATTATTTCTATATTTCCACCAGGTACCAAAGACTACAGTTAGACGATGAATTATATTGCAGATTGTCTACTAGATGTTCAGAAGGATAATCAGGAGGTTTCTCTGTGGTTGGATTCCCAACATCAAATTATTATAGCACTTGCAATATTAATCTGTTTTTTTTACAGTGTGTCCGTAAAATCATGGTGCACTTTTGACCAGTCACTGGAAAGCAACAAAAAACTATAGAAATGTGAAATCTGCTCCAAATAAAAGAAAAACTCTCCCTGTTTCATACCTATTCAGTGCAGTTCGATGTGGGCTCCATTTTTGCCCTACACACATCCAAACGATAGCATAAGCTTGTGGTTGCATGATGTCACAGACCTGGCAGTGTATTAATTAGAGTTCAGTTTATCGGGGCATAATCTGACTGGGGGCTCAGCTATAGCTTATATGAGTTTGTTTTTGATTCTTGTTATCTCTCCTCATGAACAGGTCTGATATGATTGGGCCAGGGAAAGGGTGCCAAAATGTAAACCATAAAAGTGCACCATGACTTTATGGACACACTGTATATATAAAAAGACATGTGACAGTTGCAGGCTACAGGAATATATTGACTGTATTTTACAATTAATATTGGGGTTGTCTCAAGGTAAAAAGTTAGATTTCGTCTGTTTTAGAGTTTTTTCAAATCTAAAGGGAATCTGCCAGTCAAAAAACATAACACACAAACAAACAAGAAAACAGGAGGATGTCAGCCACGATGCAAGAGAGTGATTACAGCAACATCTCCTAGTACTGAGCACGGGCTGTTCACAGCCATCTTCTGGAAGCAAGCGGCAGCATGGAGAATATAAAGTCTCTTTCTCACTGCAGCTGCAAATCCACATAGACGGCAGTTCAAATGGAATTTACTTGCAGATTATCAGTATGGCTGCAAGTAAATCCTGTTAAAAGGTAAAAGGAACTGATAACCAGGTTTTTTTTCTGTCAAACCTGAGAGCAGTCTGATGTAGAGACAGTGACACTGATTCCAGTGATGAATCACTTACCGGACAGCTACCACTGATTGGCAGCTTTCTGCCTATGCACAGTGTACACAGAAAGCTACCGATTAGCTGTGTGGCACAATCCTTGGCCCTTGCCGACCGATTTAGGGCCAGAGGATATAGCCGTAGGTGTATCAAGGCGGGATATAGATGGGCTAGATCCACCGTGAGAGAGGATTTATTGACACAGTCCAAGCAGAAAAGTTGTACAGGTAAATCGGAAATTAGATTTATATCTACTTCTAATTGCCATTGGGATCGGATGCGAGAGATTTTGACAAGGCATTGGCCGATTCTGCATACTGATAATACACTTGCGACTCATCTATCACAGGTCCCACGTGTTACACAACGCAGGGGGAGCAATCTCAGGGACAATCTTGTGAAGAGTCACTATGTGGCTGTACAGAAATCTTTTTTCACCACTCGTTGCCCTAGAGTGGGATGCTTCCGATGCGGTTCATGTGTCGCGTGCCCTAATGTACTTAGATGTGGGACCTTCAAAACTTCTGATGGGAGCAGGGAATACAGGATTCGAGAATATATTTCTTGTAATACTACTCACGTGGTCTACTATGCCACCTGTCCCTGCTCCCTCATTTATGTCGGTCTCACATCTAGGGAACTTAAAATAAGGACACGCGAACACGTGCGCGACATTCTAGCCGCTAAAGAAATACTAGATATATCATTGCTAAAGACCATACCTAGGCACTTTAGGAAGTGCCATGGCTCCGATCCCAGTGGCTTGAAAGTAAGGGGCATCGATAAAATACATGGGGGTGTCAGGGGTGGCAATGTCAACCAATTACTGGCACAACGCGAGTGTAGGTGGATTGTCACCCTTGATACCATGGCCCCTAAAGGCCTAAATGAATCAATTAGTTTTGCTCCGTTTCTGTAGGTGGTATCTCTCTATGTATGATGTGCGCTGATTTCTCGATGGTACCATTATGTTGGTGCTTTTCGTATTTTATCGGCGCACACCAATTCCATGGTACTCGTGTTGTGTGGGGCTGAGTCCTCCTCCTCTCCTGATTTATGGGGTCGTCTCCACTTTATTTTTAACGTTTTAACATGTCTTTTGGTTAATTGTTCTTTTTTCCTTTCCCTTTTTTTATTTGGTTTATTTATGCTGGTTGGCCTGACTTGTTAGAGATCGTCCTCGCTTTGCTCTGGAATCGCCTTCTTCCTTGGAATCACTAGGATGAATTACGGAAGATACACTCTTCGTACAATATTATTTTATGTTTGTCACTTGTGTATTAGGAAGTTTTCTTCCTACTTATTATTATATTTTACTGTTGCATATGTAATAGTCATCTTTGTCTTATTTCATGTCATATCTTATATTTCTTGTCTTTGTCTTTCAAAATAAGTCTTTTATTGTTTCACTTTCACGGTATGTGTCACATTATATTTTGAGTCTGTGTATAGTATTTGGATAGATGTGTCGTTCCATGAACGTTCTGACAGTTGACCACTGTGGTTGGAGATGCACGGTGTTTGTTAGTGCCAGTTACTCCCACAGCGGTATTCTTACAGACCATAGGTATCTCTCACAATATGGCCGCACCTACGGGCTACAGTTAAATGGTCGCTTTGGGTGCGCAGGCGCAGTGTGGGCCCAGATCTCTCCACTCCTCCTGTGGTTATCTATACCTATCATGGGCGCATATCAAAATGACGTCATGTGGCGGACCTCCGCCCTAATGCGCGCATGACGTTGAAGGCCACAGGGGCTGTGGAGTCTCGATTCACACGCGCAGGCGCCGTATTCCAGCGGCAGTTCCGGTTCTCGGACTATTTAAAGGTATTAGAACAGCTGACAGTTAACCCCTTTTGAAAAAGCTTGGCGGCGAACCGTGCGGCAAGGGGCTCCTGGTGCATAGTGGGAGTGCTGTCCGGCCATATCATGGGTAAGCACGCATAGGCTATTTACTTGTTAGGTATGTTCCTCATGGGGCATTGTCTCTGACACCTGGAGATTGTTTAGGAACCACCCTATAATGATAGGCATTATTTGCAGTAGCCTTATTGCTAGCAGCATGCTTGCCCTCGGATTCATTTAGTGTCTCCCATTTACACCAGTATACCTACAGTTTCTTTCTATATTTACTACCTGTTTCGGTGCATTATTTTAATATCTAACATCTTTTTGCTATGTATTTTTGTATCAATATAGTTGTCTTTTCTATTATGATTCTTGGGATTCTTGTACTCCGTTTTTTCGCTGTAGTATACGATCAGCTGTGTGAGCAGGGTAATACAGAGCTAAGCACTGAGACAGCTAGTAGATCTATAACACATAAAGTAAAACTAAAGCAAGATGCCCTATAAGTCATTAAGTGCTGCAATCATGGGCTCTTCCCCTACATCATGCAGCTCTTCGATATTGTAGTAAAAGCCTCTCATCGATTCCACTTAATTCTTAGATCTAAGATGTCCTAGACATGAGAATGCTCTCTACGGAGGATCAGAATGAATTATTTCAATGGGAGCATAGCATTTGCTGCGCAGCGTTCATTGTATATTAACACAGCTTGCATCAGGAAAACCTCAATAAATGTGCAATTCTCACACCATTTTAAGTCATTTGAATACTTGGGCGACAAGTCACATCACCAATAATGATTTGCGCACATCGTGACTTTCATGCACTTTAAACAATAAACACATTTCCGTAGAGTTTAATAAGCACTCTTAAAAGTACCGTTAAGGTTTTGGCGTAACATATAGAATGCCTGCAACCAATTATCCCAGTAATCTGAGAGAGTAGACAGATTCCATTAATTAGAAAAAAATGTTTGCCAGAAGAGTATATTGAATCAATTTTATTTAGCAGCTGAAATATTTAGACCAGGCAGTGTAAGCATATATTTTTAATAGTGCCTTAATCGGAGATGCGTCGTATTGATTTTTGAAATAGCAATGCTCACATTGTCTGAAATTTATCTGCATGGTTTTATTATGCTGAGAGTTTTCTGATGTGCACAATGTTCCTTCATTGCTCAACTATTTGTCACTTAAAAGAGCGCATTAGGCAAACCTGAATGTTTTTTTCTAATGCATGACCTGATTTTATTTATTACAGTGTATGGTATTAAATGAGCATGTGCCTACTTTCTGAGAATAGCCGCTATGTAAAATTATTGTCTTGCTCCCTCCTCCTATTACCATCAATCAGTTTTCAAAATTCATTAAGCACTGTTCTAAGATAGTAGCGTCCAATCCATAGTGCTAAGCAAGAATGATTTATGGTGTCTTTGGAATAGTTAGTGGTTTTTCCTTTTAAACAATCAGAATAGGTTTGGTCATGGGACAATCCTCGATTTATGCAGAAGTTAATACTGAATGATGACCAGTGTATGGGCTCATTCACACTGGCGTTTAACAATGCCGAGTACTATGTGATGTTTTATCAGATAGCACTTGGTCCAATGGTATGCTATGGGGCAGTGTAGATCAGCGATTTTTTTCCTCATGACAATTCAGCATGGGAAAACAAGCACAGCCTGCAGCAATTGCATCCGATAATTGGATCAAGTGCACCCATACAAGTCTGTGGGTGTGTATGAAACATTTGACTGCACTCAGACGCCATCTGAGTTCTTTATACACACACAGACAATGGAGAAGATTGAGAAATTAACTTCTCCATCTTCCCTACACCTGTGATATGATTCTCTCATGTGAGAGAATCAGATCACTGTAAGATGACCCTCTGATCCAGTTTGAGCCGTGTGTCATTAGCATGAGAATATAAGCTAGTGGAAGCATACCCTATAAGTGGTAGAATGTGAAACAATTGTTTTGTGACAATCAAAGAGGATGGCAATAATTAAATTGCACCAAACATCTTTAATTTAAATACTAACCCCTTCACAGCATCCGGCTTAGGCCAGTCTCACACGTCCAGATAATTCCGGTACCGGAAAAATCGGAATTATCCGTGTGTCCGTGAGCTCACGTGTGCCGCCCATGTGCTGACTGGGTACCACACGAAGTGTGCAGGAGACAGCGCTAGAGATAAGCGCTGTCCCCTGCATCTGATGCTGAAGCCGCCATTCATATCTTCTCTCCAGCAGCGTTCGCTGGGAAGAAGATATGAAAAATCCTTTTTTGTTTTGTTTTTTGTTTTATGGGAGGTGGAGCCGCATATTCATGACTGTAATCGGCAGCACCACGTGACCGCTTATACAGGAGAAGGTGTGGCGAGGACAGGACGCTGCGAGGGAGCCGGGTGAGTATTTAAATAACAGCGGGCGGGCGCACAGGGGGTGGGAGGGGGGTGGGGACAGGGATCTTTATTTAAAACACGAAAAAACAACAAAAAAAAAAGGATTTTTCATATCTTCTTTCCAGCGAACGCTGCTGGAGAGAAGATATGAATGGCGGCTTCAGCACCACGTGGGGGGGACAGCGCTGTCTCCTGCACGGCACACGGTCTGCACACGGACAGTGTCCGTGTGCGGTACGTGTTTTACACGGACCCATTGACTTTAATGGGTCCGTGTAATCCGTGCGCTCCCACGAACACTGACATGTCTCCGTGTTTTGCACACGGACACACGGTACGTGAAAACACACTGACATGTGCAGAGACACATTGATTTCAATGTGTCTACGTGAGTCAGTGTCTCCGGTACGTGAGGAAACTGTCACCTCACGTACCGGAGCCACTGACGTGTGAAACCGGCCTTACATGTACGGCACCGCGGGAGGTGCGTTCCTGCAAATTGCCGTACATGTGCAGAGGTACGATCACGTCGGCTCACTCGCAGAGATGGCGCAATCATCACCAGGCATCACCTATATATTATAGCTGACACCCTGCTGAAGCGCGCATGATTGGTGCAAGTGTCGATCGCGGGAGTTTAACCCCAATTATGTCACTGTCAATAGTAACAGCGACATTGATCGGCATAGTGTAAGGGGTGTGTTGGGGGGCTAAGTTATGCCCTGCATCCCTTCACGTTCCTACCTAATAAAGCAGGTAAGTTTTATTTGTAAAATGGTGTGTTATGTGGTACTGTTTTATTGTGTATTAATATGTTAAACAATGTAATGATGTTTGTGTACTGTGTAAGTTATATATTTCTATGGGCTAGGATTAGAGATAGGGAGATACAGTGCTAGAGTAAGGTTTATCAATAGTAATGGGTAATATACGGATTAGTACAGTGGGGGGCACTGTAGATTAGAAGATAAGATAAGGTTAGGATAATAACTGGTTCCAGCCAGAGTAGTGGCAGTCAGTGACTGTTTTCAGTCAGTCAGAAGGTGGGACGAGGTGAAATGAGGTTGCTGAGGTAAAAAGTGCGAGAGAAGTCCAGTGGTCCAGGGCCTTGGGGGCCGGAAGTTATTTGGACAAGAAGGGAAAAGAGCAGTGAGGAAGAAATAGCAAATAGGTTCAGCGGAAAATACCAAAACATCTGAGACCTACAGTCTGGAAAAGATTGGAAAGCGTCATCCTTGATTTCACCCTCAGAGGGGAAAATGGGCGGTCAACTCCAGGCACGAACTAGTGTGGCTAAACAGGACGCTGCAGTCTCGGAGGATATGGTATAAAGATTGAGAGGAGAGCAAGGGACAGCACAGAGAAAAGGAAATAGGATCATGGAGGATTACTGTGCAATGCCTGGTACTGGACTGAATGTGTTAAGCAAAGTTATTTTGTTAAAAAATAACTTGGACTCTGTCAATCACTGCGTGATGTCTGGAAACGAGACCCTGCAACCTGAGGAGAATTCTAACCTAAAATGGGTGAATTGCACTGAAAACACATCAAACAGCAGTTGGGACTTTTTAATTTTTTTGCAGGGTGCCAGGGTGTGGCAGACCACAGCCCCTCGCCATAACTATCACCCTGACCACCTCACAATAGCAGAGGGAGGGAGCTGCCTCTCTGCCGAATGCAATTGCGATCATAGATTAGCGATCAGATCATTAAGTCAGGCATCATAGAATGGAAATTTGATGTCTCATCATATGACAAGGTAAAAAAGTAAATATAACGTTTTGAAAAATTGTAAAAGTATTTAAAAAAAAATCACAATATGTAGAACAAAAAAATATATATTTATAGCAAAATTCAACAATAAATAAAACACCCATATTTCATATTACAGTGTCTGGAATGTCCCGATCTATAAATCTGTCCCACTAGTTCAGTGAACACTGTAAAAAAAGGAATTAAAAACATGCAAAAAAATATATACTTTATCATCATACCACTGAAAACAAAGTGGAGGGCTTCCTCATTGCTGGTAAGTGGTAACACAAAGCCCTTGGAAAGCGAAATGGCTCCCCAAAAGAAATCCAGCAAATTTTGCGATCCCAAACCCAAATTTCCTCCTTCCTTCTGAACTTCACTGTGCCTAAACCACATCCAGGGTCCACATGTTTGTCAGTATTGTAGATATGAGAGCACGCTTAATTTACAGGGTGCGTGTCTCCAGAAGCACAAGCTGTGCATAATGTATGGGCACTACAATGTACTGGGCACTACAAGAATCTGGGCTATAAAATAGCAGATTTGCAATTTTCACTCATCTACATGTATTGTTGTTTGTTTATGGAAAATAAAACCATCAACTACACCTGTAAATAAATTCCCAAAGGGGTGCAATTCCCAAAATGGGGTAACTTGTGGGGTGAGTCTGTTGTTTTGGAACTTAGGGGCTCTGTGTGTGGAGTCCACAAACTATTCTAGGAACATCTGTGAGTCAAATAGTCCCTCCCGACTCTGGCCATGTGGAAAAAGAGCACTGGACAAACACATACGTGGTATTACCGAATTCAGAAGAAATTGTGTAGGAAATTTTTGTTCCATTTTTACTGATTTCCCCTTGTGAAAAGGTAAAATATGGGGCTAAAACAAATTTTTTGTGTTAATGATATAATTTTTTATTTCACCGCCCAATGGTATATGGTTCTGTGACACAATTGGGTTGTCAATTTGATCACTGCACTCTTAGATGAATTCATTGAGGAGTGTAGTTTGCAAAATGGGATCAATTTGGATGGGTTCTGCTTTCCTGCTGCCTTAGTGGCTCTGCCAATGTGACATGGCATCCGCAAACCATAACAGCATAATCTACATTATAATAGGGCGTACTTTCTCTTCTGAGCATTGTAATATGCTTCAGAAGTAGTTTTGACCACATATGGAGTATTGATGTACTCAGGATAAATTACGCAACAAAGTGTACCATTTGTTTTCTCCTGTTTACCCTTGTGAAAATGAAAAATGTGTGGCTAAAGCAACATTTTTCTTAGAAAAATTTAATTTTTTTACTTTCATGGCTCAATTTTATAACATTTTCTTAAGCACCTGTGGGTTTGAAGTACTCACCACACACCTAGATGAATTCCTTGAAAGGTGTAGTTTCCAAAGTAGACCCCCCATGCTGGTATACATGGCCCCCCATCCTGGTATACATGGCCATCATCTCCATTCTTGTATACATGGCCATCATCCCATCCTGGTATACATGGCCCTTCCACCCTGGTATACATGGCCACCATCCCATCCTGGCATACATGCCCCCCATCCTGGTATATGTGGCACCCTCATGCTGCACACATAAAAAAAATAAACAGTTCTACCCTCCTTCCATCCGCTCCCTGACAGCAGCATCCTGTTCTGATGCCAGCAGCTGATTTCAGCATGTAACAGTGCATGATGTCACTGCCATGTGCCTTTACACGTTGAGGTCAGCTGACAGAATACTCACCACTTTCCACCCCAGGGATTATGAGAGTAGAAAGCAGTGAATATTCATTTTTTTTTTCACAGCGGGCACAGTGATAGCCACAGCTGCCGGGCGAAGACCTGTGCCCGATATTAAAGAGAATGAATATTCACTGCTCTCCACTCCAAAGGGCGTAGAGAGCAGTGAATATTCATTCTATTTAATAGAAAGTGATCACACTGCTGCTGCAGGAGTCGGCGTTATTGTGTCTTCCTTTCTTTCTTCTGTATGGACTTGGGCAAGTATTGGATGAACTACTGAGAAGGCTTGTGCACCCGCTTGTGTAGTGTTGTACTGTTCCATCAATTCTATCTATCTATCTATCTATCTATCTATCTATCTAGCTAGCTAGCTATCTATCTATCTATCTATCTATCTATCCCATATCTATCTATCTATCTAATATCTATCTATCTATATATCTATCTATCTATCTATCCCACTTCTATCTATCTATCTATCTATCTATCCCATATCTATCTATCTATCTATCTATCTATCCCATATCTATCTATCTATCTATCTATCTATCTATCTATCTATCTATCTATCTATCCCATATCTATCTATCTATCTATCTATCTATCTATCTATCTATCTATCTATCTATCCCATATCTATCTATCTATCTATCTATCCCATATCTATCTATCTATCTATCTATCTATCTATCTATCTATCTATCTATCTATCGATCTATCTATCTATCTATCTATCTATCGATCTATCTATCTATCTATCTATCTATCTATCTATCTATCTATCTATCTATCTATCTATCTATCTATCCCATATCTATCTATCTATCTATCTATCTATCTATCTATCCCATATCTATCTATCTATCTATCCCATATCTATCTATCTATCTATCTATCTATCTATCTATCTATCTATCTATCTATCTATCTATCCCTTATCTATCTATCTATCTATCTATCTATCTATCCCATATCTATCTATCTATCTATCTATCTATCTATCTATCTATCTATCTATCTATCTAGCTATCTCCTAAGGTTCTTCAATGCCGAATAAGAGGAAAAAACTGAATCCTTTTAAACAATATAAAACAATTATAAAATTGTGAATGAATATGTAACTTTTTAGATTATTTAGCCTGTCAAATGAAGTGGGTATATTGTCTTATCAAGAGAACGCCAATTGCGATCATCTTATGGCCACTGGTCTGCCTTTAGAAATTTCAAATGGTCAACTGTTTTAACAGTGAGAAGCTGTGACTGATCTGACAGTTCACTGCAGCCATTTATTATTATTAATTATTATTATTATCAATATGTGATAAATTATCTTTCTGTTTAGGGAAATCTGTTTTTTGGTTAGCAGCTCCCTGCACTGTATTTTTCTAGAGCAAAGAATCCTGATCTAAGATGTTCATTAGCACTAATAGCACATCATGGCAGGTACTGTCTTTATGAAAGAACCCCTTTAAGTAAATTGATTCAGTGTTATGTCACTGGTAATATCTTACATGTACGGACTTAAGCCTCAATTATTGATACATGGATATAAAGTCCATAAATGTTATTTTTCATTTACATGAAAAGTTCATACTGTCTCTGCCATACTAGGTAAAAAAGTGAAATAAATAATAGTCTTTCAAGTCTTTTTTGAAGGTTGAGCTAAGACGTAATTCTTCAAAGATTCAGAGATCCAACCCATGATTGTCTCCTAATGGGCTTGATTGTCAATTATAATTTTATGACTAAGAAGTAATGAAGCTAGTAGCTCAATAAGCTATTATGGAAGCTGTGATTTCAAAGCTTGTATAATTTGCAAAAGTAGTAACAAGAATCGTAGAAATGACAGCTAAAGCCTAATACCTGATTAATGAGCAACTTACAATACAGCAAGGAAGAAAGCAATTTATTTCATTATAACAACAAAAAAGGATTCCTGTGAATATAAATACATGCAATTCTAAGTTCAAAGTAAACGACTTTAACACTTTGACCATAATTAGGTTATTTTCATCAGCTCTATAGTCTGTAGGACAGCCTGTAGTTCTGTATTACAGATTATCATTCAGAAGGTACCTTTGAACATAGATAGTTGGTCTTGCCATATATAACATCGTAAAGGTTTTTCCCTTACCATTCTGCTTTCTGTGTTTCCTCATTCAAAGTTAAAATTGATTCTAAATCTGCCCAACACTTACATGCAGTACTCTTAAATTTTACATAAAGCCCGTTTATGACTATTGTGGCTTTGCGGTGATCGCCATGTTCCGATTCTTTGTCTATATAATCAGAAAGGGAATATAATAGGTAATTTAGTAGGGAGTTATTGTATCTTTACTTATGATGCATAGATATTCCTTTGTTCTGGTCACTTAAATAGATCATGCACTCCCCTTACTCGGTTAATAGTTTTTCCATGAATGCATAAGGATAATGCCCTAAATAACCCCATATACCTTTTCTGCCAAGTTTCATGTTGTTTTATACCTCTCTGCTTTGCATCCTGTGCCATGGAACCAGCTCTGTTGTCATATATGTTGTCATATGTTATCTCATCTTACTACATTTCCCATCATGATTTGTGCTGGGCTGCAAGCCAGCAGTGAGCACAGACTTCTAAGGCTACTTTCACACTAGCGTTATTGGCTGTACGTCACAATGCATCGTTTAAGAGAAAAAACGCATCCTGCAAAGTTGTCTGCAGGATGCATTTTTTCTCCATAGACTAACATTAGCGACACATTGCGACGTATGGCCACATGTCGCAAACCGTCGTGCGACGGTTGCGTCGTGTTTTGGCGGACAGTCGGCACAAAAAAACGTTACATGTAACTTTTTTTGTGCGTCGTGTCCGCCATTTTTGACTGCGCATGAGTGGCCGAAACTCCGCCCCCTCCTCCCCGGACCTTACAATGGGGCAGCGGAAGCGTCGTAATACTGCTTCCGCTGCCCACGTCAGGCATTATTTTCACAACACGCGTCGGCACGTCGGGCTGACGCATAGCAATGGCCCCGTGCCGACGCTGGTGTGAAAGCAGCCCTACCCTGCCTAAACCATTCCCACTCCTCTGCCAGCTATACACACAGTGCCTTCCTCATCTCCTATATAGGACACTAAGGGAACAGAAATAACGCATAAAGCACCATTAGACCAACCCTGGCAATACAGATTATCACCTATTCCCTCGCACTGACAGAGATGATAGGATGGCTCGGTGGATGGATAGGGATCGAAATGTATTCATATTATAAAGGAAATACTGCAAGGTCTATATACATTACACAGTGTACACAGGAGTGTATGTACAGTGGGTACAGAAAGTATTCAGGCCTATCATTAAACACAGCTGGACTCCAATGAAGGAGTAGAACCATCTCAATGAGGATCACAAGGAAATGGACAGCATGGGACTTCAATGAGTGTCTGAGCAAAGGGTCTGAATGCTTATGACCATGTGATATTTCAGTTTTTCGTTTTCAATAAATTTGCAAAAATTTCTACATTTCTGTTTTTTTCCAGTCAAGTTGAGGTGCAGAATGTACATTAATGTGATAAAAATTCACTTTTTTGAATTTACCAAATGGCTGCAAGGAAACAAGGAGTGAAAAATTTTAAAGGATCTTATTACTCTCCGTACTAACTGTACATGTACAGTGGGGCAAAAAAGTATTTAGTCAGTCAGCAATAGTGCAAGTTCCACCACTTAAAAAGATGAGAGGCGTCTGTAATTTACATCATAGGTAGACCTCAACTATGGGAGACAAACTGAGAAAAAAAAATCCAGAAAATCACATTGTCTGTTTTTTTAACATTTTTTTTGCATATTATGGTGGAAAATAAGTATTTGGTCAGAAACATACAATCAAGATTTCTGGCTCTCACAGACCTGTAACTTCTTCTTTAAGAGTCTCCTCTTTCCTCCACTCATTACCTGTAGTAATGGCACCTGTTTAAACTTGTTATCAGTATAAAAAGACACCTGTGCACACCCTCAAACAGTCTGACTCCAAACTCCACTATGGTGAAGACCAAAGAGCTGTCAAAGGACTCCAGAAACAAAATTGTAGCCCTGCACCAGGCTGGGAAGACTGAATCTGCAATAGCCAACCAGCTTGGAGTGAAGAAATCAACAGTGGGAGCAATAATTAGAAAATGGAAGACATACAAGACCACTGATAATCTCCCTCGATCTGGGGCTCCACGCAAAATCCCACCCCGTGTCAGAATGATCACAAGAACGGTGAGCAAAAATCCCAGAACCACGCGGGGGGACCTAGTGAATGAACTGCAGAGAGCTGGGACCAATGTAACAAGGCCTACCATAAGTAACACAATACGCCACCATGGACTCAGATCCTGCAGTGCCAGACGTGTCCCACTGCTTAAGCCAGTACATGTCTGGGCCCGTCTGAAGTTTGCTAGAGAGCATTTGGATGATCCAGAGGAGTTTTGGGAGAATGTCCTATGGTCTGATGAAACCAAACTGGAACTGTTTGGTAGAAACACAACTTGTCGTGTTTGAAGGAAAAAGAATACTGAGTTGCATCCATCAAACACCATACCTACTGTAAAGCATGGTGGTGGAAACATCATGCTTTGGGGCTGTTTCTCTGCAAAGGGGCCAGGACGACTGATCCGGGTACATGAAAGAATGAATGGGGCCATGTATCGTGAGATTTTGAGTGCAAACCTCCTTCCATCAGCAAGGGCATAGAAGATGAAACGTGGCTGGGTCTTTCAACATGACAATGAGCCAAAGCACACCGCCAGGGCAACGAAGGAGTGGCTTCGTAAGAAGCATTTCAAGGTCCTGGAGTGGCCTAGCCAGTCTCCAGATCTCAACCCTATAAAAAACCATTGGAGGGAGTTGAAAGTACGTGTTGCCAAGCGAAAAGCCAAAAACATCACTGCTCTAGAGGAGATCTGCATGGAGGAATGGGCCAAGATACCAACAACAGTGTGTGGCAACCTTGTGAAAACTTACAGAAAACGTTTGACCTCTGTCATTGCCAACAAAGGATATATTACAAAGTATTGAGATGAAATTTTGTTTCTGACCAAATACTTATTTTCCACCATAATATGCAAATAAAATGTTAAAAAAACAGACAATGTGATTTCCTGGATTTTTTTTTCTCAGTTTGTCTCCCATAGTTGAGGTCTACCTATGATGTAAATTACAGACGCCTCCCATCTTTTTAAGTGGTGGAACTTGCACTATTGCTGACTGACTAAATACTTTTTTGCCCCACTGTATATACACCCTGATGTATACATACAGTTATAAAAGAGATGAGTAAGCAGGGAGAACTGATAGCATTGTGTTAACAGAAAGAAACCTTGTCCAAAATACAGTTCTTCATTATATTAATTTTAGAAATATCCAAAATAAACCCAGTGTATAAACACATATACAAAAATGACAGTAGAGCAACAAATAGAAATTATACTTTAAATAAGTGATTGGCTAAGGAGTCCAATTAAACGCTAAACCTATCCCCAATATTGAAATGAATATAGGACAAATGGGATAAAGACAAATATTAAAGGGAAACAGTCAAACAATAATGTTTATGAGCGTTAGATGCGTCCCTACCACTGTTCCTTACCTTTACAGCAGAGGTTGGCACTCTAGATTACGATATTGTACTGTATTTTGGGGTCATAAAAAAAATTAAACTTCATAAAAATGGCGGTGCCTGCGCTGTAGCATGATACATGCCTATATGTATTTATGCTTTATTCTTATATGCTTTAGGCCTATACTATCGTGGGTTAATGCAAAAAGAACTGACAACCAATATTAGGTTTGTTGTGTAACCTCAATGGAATGAAGCCTATAACATGACACACAACGTATGTAATATAAACAATTCAAATTTTATTAAGAAATTATATCACAAATCATTACATGATGAATAAAAAAGGAAAGAGGGAGGTAAAACAACTCAACAAAAAATTCAAACCAAAAATATAAAAATTAGGAATAAAATGCACAGGAGATGGGTCAAAAAATGGAAATGTAAAAAATCACAATATGGCATCATCCAGCAACAGGAAAGTAAAATAGAAAATAAAATGCATATGTGACCTAATAAAACCTGTAGTGGTCCAGTCCAGACTCACGTAAGCTGATCTAAAATAACCCTCAAAATGAGTCAGCTTATCCCAAATAACTACAGTGTTATAATCAAGGAAAAAAACTCTCCAATGCAGATTTGATATAACAATTGTAGTAAAAATTATAAAGTGCTAAGTGCTTAAGAATAACCAATATATGGATGTCAGTGATAATAGCAAGGATAGGTAAACATGATGAAGCAAAAACAAAAAAAATGTTGCATTTAAAGTGTCACATGCCTATAACCAATAGCATATGTAAAGAGTGGTTTGTCATTGATATATGAGAAGAATATTGAAAAGGAGGAGAGGACTGTAAATGATACTGGCGCTCACTGTGTGTGCCCAACGCACGTTTCGCCTTGTGCTTTGACTTGGGAATTCCAGTTCCCACTATTGGAGATCACAACGTTACTTGAAGGTTTGAACACTGATTTTTCAGAAGTTCCCTCCATTAAGTTGTTTTTTTCATTTTTTTTTAATTCTGGAGAGATCTAATAAATTATTCTAAAAGCCCTTTAAAAAAGTGATTCTTCCAGCTTTAGAAAGACCAATGACAAACCAATAAAATACTCACATTTTAGAAAGATTTGTGAAAATGTATAGAATATAAAATGCGAGAACATGAAACTTTCATTGCACATTAATATCTGGTGATCAAATAAACTTCTTTATTTGTAGACCTTCCATGCATAAATATTTCATTGATGTTTCTACGTTCAAAGATCTATCTACGGTTTACGTTTTATGAACTTACATTAACTGTAATACATATTGCATTCTTCTATTCTTGGCTATCGGCATTGCACACAAGCCTGTATCATTCATTGCTTTTATGGGTAAGGTACACTATTGTGTTTAACAATACATGAGATGTATTACTAGGCCATTGTGATTTCCAGACTATTAAGTGTCAGGCTGATAAAATTGCAAATACTTCTGTTTACTTATGAAACAAATCACATTTAAGGCAGCATTTACTCAATTTCTCATATTGTAAAATGGACTTAAACTTTACTAAGTATCTTATACTGACAATACATTGTGATGGTTCCTTAAATAACATCATATTTTGGAACATTAACTTTTTATTTCTGTGTGGATTAAACCATGCAACCAGTGGACGTCATTAAAAAAATGTCCACTTTGGAATGAAAAGATAATAACATGTTCTTGGCATGACTTAAGTCAAAATGTAAAAATCTCAAAATGACTATACTCCATCTAGCTTGTAAAATATAGATTATACCTATGTGTATAGCTCATATGTCAAAACATAGAACAGGTATTTTAATGGACAGGACATGTCTACAAAAATTATTTTTCATGCTAAAATAATGACATTTTTTAATACCATATAAAATTCTAAAATGTATAGGTTTCAAAAAGTGTGAAACTAAATATTCAAAAATGAAAGCATCTAAATGCAGATGAGCAGAATAGTAATGATCTTACTAGTTGAATCTCTTATGTTATGACCTGGTGGTCAGGACAATAATGGACCTGGTGGTTAAGAGCACACGGAATGACCTGGTAGTTACTGATAATAAAGGACGAGCTCTGGGACGTGGGAACTCTGCTGACCGCAATCCCTAATCCTATCACACACACTAGAAATAGCCGTGGATTGCTCCTAACGCTCCCTATGCAACTCGGCACAGCCTAAGAAACTAGCTAGCCCTGAAGATAGAAAAATAAAGCCTACCTTGCCTCAGAGAAATTCCCCAAAGGAAAAGGCAGCCCCCCACATATAATGACTGTGAGTAAAGATGAAAATACAAACACAGAGATGAAATAGATTTAGCAAAGTGAGGCCCGACTTACTGAACAGACCGAGGATAGGAAAGGTAGCTTTGCGGTCAGCACAAAAACCTACAAAAAGACCACGCAGAGGGCGCAAAAAGCCCCTCCGCACCGACTCACGGTGCGGAGGCGCTCCCTCTGCGTCCCAGAGCTTCCAGCAAGCAAGACAACAACAAAATAGCAAGCTGGACAGAGAAATAGCAAACCAGAGAAAAACAGGCAGCACTTAGCTTCTACTGGGAAGACAGGTCACAAGAACGATCCAGGAGTGAACAAGACCAATACTGGAACATTGACAGGTGGCATGGAGCAAAGATCTAAGTGGAGTTAAATAGAGCAGCCAGCTAACGAATTAGCCTCGTCACCTGTGGAAGGAAACTCAGAAACACCCACAGCCACCAGAGGAATTCCATGGATAGAACCAGCTGAAGTACCATTCATGACCACAGGAGGGAGCCCAACAACAGAATTCACAACAGTACCCCCCCTTGAGGAGGGGTCACCGAACCCTCACCGGAGCCCCCAGGCCGACCAGGATGAGCCAAATGAAAGGCACGAACCAGATCGGCAGCATGAACATCAGAGGCAAAAACCCAGGAATTATCTTCCTGACCATAACCCTTCCACTTGACCAGGTACTGGAGTTTCCGTCTCGAAATACGAGAATCCAAAATCTTCTCCACCACATACTCCAACTCCCCCTCAACCAACACCGGGGCAGGAGGATCAACGGATGGAACCACAGGTGCCACGTATCTCCGCAATAACGGCCTATGGAACATATTATGGATGGCAAAAGAAGCAGGAAGGGCCAAACAAAATGACACAGGATTGATAACCTCAGAAATCTTATACGGACCAATGAAACGAGGCTTAAACTTAGGAGAGGAAACCTTCATAGGAACATAACGAGACGACAACCAAACCAAATCCCCAACACGAAGTCGGGGACCCACACAGCGCCGGCGGTTAGCGAAATGTTGAGCCTTCTCCTGGGACAATGTCAGATTGTCCCCCACATGAGTCCAAATCTGCTGCAACCTATCCACCACAGTATCTACACCAGGACAGTCCGAAGACTCAACCTGCCCTGAAGAGAAACACGGATGGAAACCAGAATTGCGGAAAAACGGCGAAACTAAAGTAGCCGAGCTGGCCCAATTATTAAGGGCGAACTCAGCCAACGGCAAAAAGGACACCAAATCATCCTGATCAGCAGAAACAAAGCATCTCAGATATGTTTCCAAAGTCTGATTAGTTCGTTCGGTTTGGCCATTTGTCTGAGGATGGAAAGCCGAGGAAAAAGACAAATCAATGCCCATCCTAGCACAAAAAGATCGCCAAAACCTCGAAACAAACTGGGAACCTCTGTCAGAAACGATGTTCTCCGGGATACCATGTAAACGAACCACATGCTGGAAAAATAATGACACCAAATCAGAGGAGGAAGGCAATTTAGACAAAGGTACCAAATGGACCATCTTAGAAAAGCGATCACAAACCACCCAAATGACCGACATCTTTTGAGAGACGGGGAGATCCGAAATAAAATCCATAGAAATATGCATCCAGGGCCTCTTCGGGACCGGCAAGGGCAAAAGCAACCCACTGGCACGAGAACAGCAGGGCTTAGCCCGAGCACAAGTCCCACAGGACTGCACAAAAGAACGCACATCCCGTGACAAAGACGGCCACCAAAAGGATCTAGCCACCAAATCTCTGGTACCAAAGATTCCAGGATGCCCAGCCAACACTGAACAATGAATCTCAGAGATAACTCTACTAGTTCATCTATCAGGGACAAACAGTTTCTCCGCTGGGCAACGGTCAGGTCTATCAGCCTGAAATTTTTGCAGCACCCGCCGCAAATCAGGGGAGATGGCAGACAAAATTAACCCCTCTTTGAGAATACCCGCCGGCTCAGGAACACCCGGAGAGTCAAGCACAAAACTCCTTGACAGGGCATCAGCCTTCACATTCTTAGAGCCCGGAAGGTACGAAACCACATAATCAATGTCTCGGATTCAACCGTTTGGCAGACTCAAGATAAGTCAAATTCTTGTGATCTGTCAAGACCACCACGCGATACTTGGCTACTTCAAGCCAATGACGCCACTCCTCGAATGCCCAATTCATGGCCAACAACTCTCGATTACCAACATCATAATTGCGCTCAGCAGGTGAAAACTTTCTAGAAAAGAAAGCACATGGCTTCATCACCGAGCCATCAGAACTTCTTTGCGACAAAACAGCCCCAGCTCCAATCTCAGAAGCATCAACCTCAACCTGAAACAGGAGCGAAACATCTGGCTGGCACAACACAGGGGCAGAAGAAAAACGACGCTTCAACTCCTGAAATGCCTCTACAGCTGCAGAAGACCAATTGACCACATCAGCACCCTTCTTGGTCAAATCAGTCAACGGTTTAGCAACACTAGAAAAATTAGCGATGAAGCGCCGATAAAAATTAGCAAAGCCCAGGAACTTTTGCAGGCTCTTCACAGATGTCGGCTGAGTCCAATCGTAAATGGCCTGGACTTTAACAGGGTCCATCTCGATAGTAGAAGGGGAAAAAATGAACCCCAAAAATGAAACCTTCTGAACTCCAAAGAGACACTTTGACCCCTTCACAAACAAGGAATTCGCACGAAGGACCTGGAACACCATTCTGACCTGCTTCACATGAGACTCCCAATCATCCGAAAAGACCAAAATATCATCCAAATACACAATCAGGAATTTATCCAGGTACTCTCGGAAGATGTCATGCATAAAGGACTGAAATACTGATGGAGCATTGGAAAGCCCGAATGGCATAACCAGGTACTCAAAATGGCCCTCGGGCGTTTTAAATGCTGTTTTCCATTAATCACCTTGTTTAATACGCACAAGATTATACGCCCCTTGAAGATCTATCTTGGTGAACCAACTAGCCCCTTTAATACGAGCAAACAAATCAGACAGCAACGGCAAAGGATACTGAAATTTGACTGTAATTTTATTGAGAAGGCGGTAATCAATGCAAGGTCTCAAAGAACCATCCTTCTTGGCCACAAAAAAGAACCCTGCTCCTAACGGTGATGACGACGGGCGAATATGGCCTTTCTCTAAGGATTCCTTTATATAACTCCGCATAGCGGCGTGTTCTGGCACAGATACATTGAACAATCGGCCCTTAGGAAACTTACTACCAGGAATCAAATTAATTGCACAATCGCAATCCCTATGAGGAGGTAGGGCACTGGCTTTGGGCTCATCAAATACATCCCGATAATCCGACAAAAACTCTGGAACTTCAGAAGGAGTGGAAGACGAAATAGACAAATATGGAACATCACCATGTACCCCCTGGCAACCCCAGCTGGACACAGACATAGATTTCCAGTCCAATACTGGATTATGGACCTGTAGCCATGGCAACCCCAAAACGACCACATCATGCAGATTATGCAACACCAGAAAGCAGATATCCTCCTGATGTGCAGGAGCCATGCACATGGTCAATTGGGTCCAGTACTGAGGCTTATTCTTGGCCAAAGGCGTAGCATCAATTCCTCTCAATGGAATAGGATACTGCAAGGGCTCCAAGAAAAAACCACAGCGCCTGGCATACTCCAAGTCCATCAAATTCAGGGCAGCGCCTGAATCCACAAATGCCATAACAGAATAGGATGACAAAGAGCAAATCAGAGTAACGGACCATAGAAATTTAGACTGTACCGTACCAATGGTGGCAGACCTAGCGAACCGCTTAGTGCGCTTAGGACAATCAGAGATAGCATGAGTGGAATCACCACAGTAAAAACATAGCCCATTCCGACGTCTGTGTTCTTGCCGTTCAGCTCTGGTCAAAGTCCTATCACATTGCATAGGCTCAGGCCCATGCTCAGATAGTACCGCCAAATGGTGCACAGCTTTACGCTCACGCAAGCGTTGATCGATCCGAATGGCCAAAGACATAGACTCATTCAGACCAGCAGGCATGGGAAATCCCACCATGACATCCTTAAGGGCTTCAGAGAGACCCTTTCTGAAGATCGCTGCCAGGGCACATTCATTCCACTGAGTGAGCACAGACCACTTTCTAAACTTCTGATAATATATCTCCGCTTCATCCTGACCCTGACACAGAGCCAGCAAGATTTTCTCTGCCTGATCCACTGAATTAGGTTCGTCATAAAGCAATCCAAGCGCCAGGAAAAACGCATCAACATCACGCAATGCCGGATCCCCTGGCGCAAGGGAAAATGCCCAGTCTTGAGGGTCACACGTAACAAAGAAATAATGATCTTTACTTGTTGAACAGGGTCACCTGAGGAGCGAGGTTTCAAGGCAAGAAATAATTTACAATTATTTTTGAAATTCAAGAACTTAGATCTATCACCAAAAAACAAATCAGGAATTGGAATCCTAGGCTCTGACATCGGATTCTGAACCACAAAATCTTGAATGTTTTGTACACTTATAGTGAGATTATCCATCAAAGAGGACAGACCTTGAATGTCCATGTCTACACCTGTGTTCTGAACCACCCAGATGTAAAGGGGAAAAGAGAGACAAAACACACTGCAAAGAAAAAAAAATGGTCTTAGAACTTCTCTTATCCCTCTATTGAGATGCATTAGTACTTTGGGCCACCTGTACTGTTATGACCTGGTGGTCAGGACAATAATGGACCTGGTGGTTAAGAGCACACGGAATGACCTGGTAGTTACTGATAATAAAGGACGAGCTCTGGGACGTGGGAACTCTGCTGACCGCAATCCCTAATCCTATCACACACACTAGAAATAGCCGTGGATTGCTCCTAACGCTCCCTATGCAACTCGGCACAGCCTAAGAAACTAGCTAGCCCTGAAGATAGAAAAATAAAGCCTACCTTGCCTCAGGGAAATTCCCCAAAGGAAAAGGCAGCCCCCCACATATAATGACTGTGAGTAAAGATGAAAATACAAACACAGAGATGAAATAGATTTAGCAAAGTGAGGCCCGACTTACTGAACAGACCGAGGATAGGAAAGGTAGCTTTGCGGACACCACAAAAACCTACAAAAAGACCACGCAGAGGGCGCAAAAAGACCCTCCGCACCGACTCACGGTGCGGAGGCCCTCCCTCTGCGTCTCAGAGCTTCCAGCAAGCAAGACAACAACAAAATAGCAAGCTGGACAGAAAAATAGCAAACCAGAGAAAAACAGGCAGGCACTTAGCTTCTACTGGGAAAACAGGTCATAAGAACGATCCAGGAGTGAACAAGACCAATACTGGAACATTGACAGGTGGCATGGAGCAAAGATCTAAGTAAAGTTAAATAGAGCAGCCAGCTAACGAATTAGCCTCGTCACCTGTGGAAGGAAACTCAGAAACACCCACAGCCACCAGAGGAATTCCATGGATAGAACCAGCCGAAGTACCATTCATGACCACAGGAGGGAGCCCGACAACAGAATTCACAACACTCTTAGTATTAAATGGTTGGAATATTACAAAGAATGCACAATATCAATATGTAAAGAGTAAGCATCATCTAAAAATAATATTATCTTTCATTATCTTGTGTATGTACATTGCTTAACATAGCAACATAACACAGTTTAGCAAAGCCGAAAAAATACATTTGTCCATCCAGTTCATCCTATTTTCCGTCAAAATAAATCCCCAGATCTACGTCCTTATAAAGAACCTAATAATTGTAAGATACCATATTGTTATGCTCCAGGAAGACATCCAGGCCTCTCTTGAACCCCTCGACTGAGTTCGCCATCACCACCTCCTCAGGCAAGCAATTCCAGATTCTCACCGCCCTAACAGTAAAGAATCCTCTTCTATGTTGGTGGGAAAACCTTCTCTCCTCCAGACGCAGAGAACGCCCCCTTGTGACTGTCACCTTCCTTGGTATAAACAGATCCTCAGAGAGATATTTGTATTGTTCCCTTATATACTTATACATGGTTATTAAATCGCCCCTCAGTCGTCTTTTTTCTGGACTAAATATCCTAATTTTGCTAATCTCTCTGGGTATTGTAGTTCCCCCATCCCCTTTATTAATTTTGTTGCTCTCCTTTGTACTTGCTCTAGTTCCATTATATCCTTTCTGAGCACCGGTGCCCAAAACTGTACACAGTACTCCATGTGCTGTCTAACCAGGGATTTGTACAGAAGCAGTATAATGCTCTCATCATGTGTATCCAGACCGTTTTAAGAAACCCATGATCCTGTTTGCCTTTGCAGCCGCTGCCTGGAACTGGCTGCTCCAGGTAAGTTTATCATTAACTAGGATCTC
This sequence comes from Ranitomeya imitator, assembly GCF_032444005.1. Classification (NCBI taxonomy): domain Eukaryota; kingdom Metazoa; phylum Chordata; class Amphibia; order Anura; family Dendrobatidae; genus Ranitomeya; species Ranitomeya imitator. The sequence continues at coordinate 158,766,795 of NC_091285.1, read as the reverse complement.
CAAGTCCTTCTCCCTGTCAGATTTACCCAGTGGTTTCCCGTTCAGTATGTAATGGTGATATTGATTCCTTCTTCCCATGTGTATAACCTTACATTTATCATTGTTAAACTGCATCTGCCACCTCTTGGCCCATGTTTCCAACTCATCCAGATCCGTCTGTAGCAGAATACTATCTTCTCTTGTATTGACAGCTTTACATAATTTTGTATCATCTGTAAATATCGATATTTTATTGTGTAAACCTTCTACCAGATCGTTAATAAATATGTTGAAGAGAATAGGTCCCAACTAGTGTTGAGCGATACCGTCCGATACTTGAAAGTATCGGTATCGGATAGTATCAGCCGATACCCGAAAAATATCGGATATCGCCGATACCGATATCCGATACCAATACAAGTCAATGGGACATCAAGTATCGGAATGTATCCTGATGGTTCCCAGGGTCTGAAGGAGAGGAAACTCTCCTTCAGGCCCTGGGATCCATAGTGAGGTGTAAAATAAAGAATTAAAATAAAAAATATTGATATGCTCATCTCTCCGGCGGCCCCTGGACATCACGCTGGTAACTGGCCGGCTTCTTTGTTTAAAATGAGCGCCTTTAGGACCTGCGAATGACATCGAGAATTCTGATTGGTCGCGTGCCGCCCATGTGACCGGCACGCGACCAATCAGAAGCCGCGACGTCATTCGCAGGTCTTTAATTCCTAGAATTAGGAGTTTTGTGAATGAGAATGACGTCGCGGCTTCTGATTGGTCGCGTGGCGGTCACATGGGCGGCACGCGACCAATCAGAAGCCGCGACGTCATTCTCAGGTCCTAAAGGCGCTCATTTTAAACAAAGAAGCCGGACGGTTACCAGCGTGATGTCCAGGGGCCGCCGGAGAGGTGAGCATATCAATATTTTTTATTTTAATTCTTTATTTTACACATCCCTATTGATCCGATACCGATACCCGATACCACAAAAGTATCGGATCTCGGTATCGGAATTCCGATACCGCAAGTATCGGCCGATACCCGATACTTGCGGTATCGGAATGCTCAACACTAGTCCCAACACCGACCCCTGCGGTACCCTATTTGTCACAGCCACTCAGTTAGAGATTATACTGTACCATTTATAACCACCCTCTGCTTTCTATCACTAAGCCAGTTACTTACCCATTTACACACACTTTCCCCCAGACCCAGCATTCTCATTTTGCGTACCAACCTCTTGTGTGGCACGTTATCAAATGTTTTGGAACAATCAAGATATACCACGTCGGTTCACTTTTAGAGCACTTTTTGAATATTGGTACCACATTTGCTATGTGCCAGTCCTGTGGAACAGACCCCGTCGCTACAGAATCCCTAAATATAAGATATAATGGCTTGTCTATTACATTACTTAGTTCTCTTAGTACTCGTAAGTGTATGCCATCCGGACCCGGAGATTTATCTATTTTAATCTTATTTAGCCGGCTTCGCACCTCTTCTTGGTTTAGATTGGTGACTTTTAATATAGGGTTTTCATTGTCTCTCGGCATTTCACCTAGCATTTTACTTTCCACTGTAAATACCGTGGAGAAGAAGGTGTTTAATATGTTAGCTTTTTCCTCGTCACCTACAACCATTCTTTCCTCACAATTTTTTAAGGGGCCTACACTTTCACTTATGATTCTTTTACTATTGATATAGCTGAAGAACAGTTTGGGATTAGTGTTACTCTTCTTAGCAATGTGCTTCTCAGTTACCTTTTTGGCAGCTTTAATTAGTTTTTTAGATAAAGTATTTTTCTCCCTATAGTTTTTAGAGCTACAATGGTGCCATCCTGCTTTAGTAGATGAAATGCTTCATTTTTACTGTTAATTGCCCCTCTTACTTCTTTGTTTAGCCACATTTGGTTTTTCCTATTTCTTGTCCTTTTATTCCCACAAGGTATAAACCCCTTACAGTGCCTATTTAGGATGTTCTTAAATATTTCCCTTTTATTATCTGTATTCTTATTTCTGAGGACATTGTCCCAGTCAACCAGATTAAAAGCATCTCTAAGCTGGTCAAACTTTGCCTTCCTAAAGTTTAGTGTTTTTGTGACTCCCTTACCAATGCATAGTATGTAGAGAGAATTTAAGATTTAGTCATTACTGCTATACCTTTAAAATTATCATAGGATTAAATATGCAAATTGCTTCTTCAGAGAGGAAGAGGACTTGAACTCTAGCACCACCTGTTGGAAGTAGCAAGTAGTGGACAACCACTTTGATGCATAACCAGAAAATATAGGCTGCTATTCAGCCAGTGATATTCTTAACCCCTTAGCGACCGCCGATACGCCTTTTAACGGCGGCCGCTAAGGGTACTTAAACCACAGCGCCGTAAATTAATGGCGCTGTGGAAAAAGTAAATAGCGCCCCCCAGAGTCGGATTTTCTCTGGGGTCTCGGCTGCCGGGGGTAGCCGAGACCCCAGAGAACATGATTCGGGATGTTTTGTACCGACCCCGCATTTGCGATCGCCGGTAATTAACCGTTTAAAGGCGATCGCAAAAAAAAAAAAAACACGATTTCTTTTTAATTTCTCTGTCCTCCGATGTGATCGCACATCAGAGGACAGAGAAATGGGGTCCCCGATCGCCCCCCGATACACACCTGTCTCCCCCGATGCTCCTCGTGGCTCCCGATGGGCGCCGCCATCTTCAAAATGGCGGGCGCATGCGCAGTACGCCCGCCGGCCGGCCCCGGGAGAATCTTTGGGGTTTCGGCTACCGGGGGTAGCCGAGACCCCAAAGAGCATGATCGGGGTCGGTTTTACCGACCCCTGTTTTGCGATCGCCGGTAATTAACTGTTTACCGGCGACCGCAAAAAAAAAAAGCAAAGTGTAATTCTTTGTCCTCTGATGTGATCGCACATCAGAGGACAGAGAAATAGGGGGATTCGGGGACTCTATCATACTCACCGGTGTCACTGGGTCCTCCTGCTGCTCCTCCTGGCCGCCGGGGAAAAGAAAATGGCGGGCGCATGCGCAGTGCGCCCGCCATCTGTCTCCATCTGCCGGCCAGCAGGAGAAGAGCAGTTGGGGCTAAAATTAGGGTTAGGGTTAGGGCTAGGGTTAGGGCTAGGGTTAGGGCTAGGGTTAGGGCTAGGGTTAGGGCTAGGGTTAGGGTTAGGGCTAGGGTTAGGGCTAGGGTTAGGGTTAGGGCTAGGGTTAGGGCTAGGATTAGGGTTAGGGCTAGGGTTAGGGCTAGGGTTAGGGTTAGGGCTAAATTTAGGGTTAGGGTTGGGGCTAAATTTAGGGTTAGGGTTGGGGCTAAATTTAGGGTTAGGGTTGGCGCTAAATTTAGGGTTAGGCTTCTTTCACACTTTCGTCGGTACGGGGCCGTCGCAATGCATCGGCTCGACATACCGACGCACGTTGTGAAGATTGTGCACAACGTGGGCAGCGGATGTAGTTTTTCAACGCATCCGTTGCCCAATCTATGTCCTGAGGAGGAGGGGGCGGAGTTACGGTCACGCATGCGCGGTCAGAAATGGCGGATGCGACGTACAAAAAAACGTTACATTGAACGTTTTTTTGTGCTGACGGTCCGCCAAAACACTGATCCAGTGCACGACGGACGCGACGTGTGGCCATCCGTCACGATCCGTCGGCAATACAAGTCTATGGGCAAAAAACGCATCCTGCGGGTACATTTGCAGGATCCGTTTCTTGTCCAAAACAACGGATTGCGACGGATGCCAAACGACGCAAGTGTGAAAGTAGCCTTAGGGCTAGGGTTAGGGTGGGGCTAAAGTTAGGGCTAGGGTTGGGGCTAAAGTTAGGGTAAGAGTTGGGATTAGGGTTAGGGTTTGGATTAGGGTTAGGGTTGGCATTAGGGTTACGCTTGGGATTAGGGTTAGGTTTGGGATTAGGGTTAAGGTTAGGGTTGTGATTAGGGGTATATTGGGATTAGGGTTAGGTTTGAGGTTAGGGTTGAGATTAGGATTAGGGGTGTGTTGGATTTAGGGTTTTGATTAGGGTTATGGTTAGGGTTGACATTTGGGTTATTTTGGGGTAAGGGTTGTGATTATCGTTAGGGTTAGTGATTAGGATTATGGATCGGGTTGGGATTGAGGTTAGGGGTGTGTTGGGGTTAGGCTTGGAGCTAGAATTGGGGGGTTTTCACTGTTTAGGTACATCAGGGGGTCTCCAAACACGACAGCCAATTTTGCGCTCAAAAAGTCAAATGGTGCTCCCTCCCTTCTGAGCTCTGCCGTGCGCCCAAACAGTGGGTTACCCCCACATATGGGGCATCAGCGTACTCGGGATGAATTGGACAACAACTTCTGGGGTCCAATTTCTACTGTTACCCTTGTGAAAATAAAAACTTTGGGGCAACAAAATCTTTTTTGTGGAAAAAATTTTTTTTTATGACTCTGCATTATAAACTTCTGTGAAGCACTTGGGCATTCAAAGTTCTCACCACACATCTATATAAGTTCCTTGGGGGGTCTAGTTTCCAAAACGGGGTCACTTGTGGGGGGTTACTACTGTTTAGGTACATCAGGGGCTCTGCAAACGCAACATAACGCCCACAGGCCATTCTATCTAAGTCTGCATTCCAAAACGGCGCTCCTTCCCTTCCGAGCTCTGCCGTGCGCCCAAACAGGGGTTTACCCCCACATATGGGGCATCAGCGTACTCAGGATAAATTGAACAACAACTTTAGTGGTCCAATTTCTCCTGTTACCCTTGTGAAAATAAAAACTTGGAGGCTACAATATCTTTTTTGTGGAAAAAAAATATTTTTTATTTTCACAACTCTGCATTCTAAACTTCTGTGAAGCACTTGGGGCATTCAAAGTTCTCACGACATATCTAGATAAGTTCCTTGGGGGGTCTAGTTTCCAAAATGGGGTCACTTGTGGGGGGTTACTACTGTTTAGGTACATCAGGGGCTCTGCAATCGTAACATAACGCCCACAGACCATTCTATCAAAGTCTGCATTCCAAAACGGCGCTCTTTCCCTTCCGAGCTCTGCCGTGCGCCCAAACAGTGGTTTACCCCCACATATGGCGCATCAGTGTACTCGGGATAAATTGGACAACAACTATTGCAGTCCAATTTCTCCTGTTATCCTTGTGAAAATAAAAACTTGGGGGCTACAATATCTTTTTTGTGAAAAAAAAAATATTTTTTATTTTCACGACTCTGCATTCTAAACTTCTGTGAAGCACTTGGGCATTCAAAGTTCTCACCACACATCTAGATAAGTTCCTTGGGGGGTCTAGTTTCCAAAATGGGGTCACTTGTGGAGGGTTTCTACTGGTTAGGTACATCAGGGGCTCTGCAAACGCAACATAACGCCCGCAAACCATTCTATCAAAGTCTGCATTCCAAAATGGCGCTCCTTCCTTCCGAGCTCTGCCGTGCTCCCAAACAGTGGTTTACCCCCAGATATGGGGTACCAGCATACTCGGGACAAATTGGACAACAACTTATGGGGTCCAATTTCTCTTGTTACCCTTGTGAAAATAAAAACTTGGGGGCTAAAAAATCTTTTTTGTGGAAAAAAAAATATTTTTTATTTTCACGACTCTGTTATCTTAACTTCTGTGAAGCACTTGGGCATTCAAAGTTCTCACCACACATCTAGATAAGTTCCATGGAGGGTCTTTTTTCCAAAATGGGGTCACTTGTGGGGGATTTCTACTGTTTAGGCACATCAGGGGCTCTCCAAACGCGACATGGCGTCCGATCTCAATTCCAGACAATTCTACATTGAAAAAGTAAAGCGGCACTCCTTCTCTTCCAAGCTCTGCGGTGCGCCCAAACAGTGGTTTACCCCCACATATTGGGTATCAACGTACTCAGGAGAAATCTCACAACAACTTTGTGGTCTAATTTCTCCTGTTACCCTTGTGAAAATAAAAATTTGGGGGCAAAAAAATCATTTTTGTAGAAAAAATGCGATTTTTTTTTTCACGGCTCTACGTTATAAACTTCTGTGAAGCACATAGGGGTTCAAAGTGCTCACCACACATCTAGATAAGTTCCTTAAGGGGTCTATTTTCCAAAATGGTGTCACTTGGGGGGGTTTCCACTGTTTAGGCACATCAGGGGCTCTCCAAACCGGACATGGCGTCCAATCTCAATTCCAGCCAATTTTACATTGAAAAAGTAAAACGGCGCGCCTTCACTTCCAAGCTCTGCGGTGCGCCCAAACAGTGGTTTACCCCCACATATGGGGTATTGGCGTATTCAGGAGAAATTGCATAACAAAATTTATGGTTACATTTCTGTTTTTACACATGTGAAAATAAAAAAAATGGTTCTGATTTAAGATGTTTGCAAAAAAAAGTTAAATGTTCATTTTTTCCTTCCACATTGTTTCAGTTCCTGTGAAGCACGTAAAGGGTTAATAAACTTCTTGAATGTGGTTTTGAGAACCTTGAGGGGTGTAGTTTTTAGAATGGTGTCACACTTCATTATTTTCTATCATATAGACCCCTCAAAATGACTCAAATGTGATATGGTCCCTAAAAAAAAATGGTGTTGTAAAAATGAGAAATTGCTGGTCAAATTTTAACCCTTATAACTCCCTAACAAAAAAAATTTTGTTTCCAAAATTGTTCTGATGTAAAGTAGACATGTGGGAAATGTTATTTATTAACTGTGTTTCGTGACATATCTCTGATTTAAGGGCATAAAAATACAAAGTTTGAAAATTGCAAAATTTTAAAATTTTTTGCCATATTTCCGTTTTTTTCATAAATAATCGCAAGTAATATCGAAGAATTGTTACCACTAACATGAAGTACAATATGTCACGAAAAAACAGTCTCAGAATCAGCAGGATCCGTTAAAGCGTTCCAGAGTTATAACCTCATAAAGTGACAGTGGTCAGAATTGTAAAAATTGGCTCGGTCATTAAGTACCAAATTGGCTCTGTCACTAAGGGGTTAAGGGACAGAACTGGTATGAGATTAGAGATATTTTATCCCTATAAGTTGACTACACTGATGCTAGATGGACATAAAATATGCAAATTACCTCCTTAGAGAGGAAGAGGACTTGAACTCTAGTGGCACCTATTAGAAGCAGCAATACTAAAAGCCAATAACGAGCCTTGCCATATGACTTAGGACAAAAGCCAAACTACAATCTCAATTTGCAGACATAATGTTTTGGGGTTCTGCCACTTATAAGTGCAAATTACGAGATCTTCTTGTGGAGAGTGACATGCATGGCATGCTAATAGTGGAGGCTCATAAGCCATGCAATCCTCCTCTGGGAAATTAAATATGAAAAAAGTCCTCCTTAGAGAAGACTAGGACTTGAATTCTACTGCCAACTATTGGAGGTAACAATCCTAAAAGTTAATTTTGAACCTTTAACGAGATTTGCTACTTCAATAGGTGGCACTAGAGTTCAAGTTTCGGAACTGATTTTTAATCCTATAGAAATGGTATTAAATGACCTGAAGCCAACAGTTCATGGAAGAAAACCCACCATAAAAGAGTGGAAGCTGTTTTGCAGAGGAGACTGAGCTAAAATTCCTTCAAGCCAATTTGTAATCAACATTTACTGTAAATGTTAAGATGCAGTTATTGCTGCAGAATGTGGTCACAACTGATGCTAAAAGTTAACTATCACATACTTTTCCCATTCAGATGTGATATTAAAATATTTTCCCAGTTTAAAAAGGTGACTATGTTTAATATTTTTGAATTTTTTGTGTTTTTATGCAATAATATGGAAATTCTGAAAGGCTCACAAACTTTCAAGCAGTAATATTTCAGACATTGCATGGCCTTCTCATACTAACTATACATACATACCTTAAAGCTAGATAGGCATCAGTTCACGCACACATGCATTGTACTTTGGACATGTGAGGAATTACATCACTGCAAATACTGCATAAAATGGCATATGTTTTCTACTTTTGAATTACAACAATTGAGGTCACTTTTTGGGTCAGAAACTGGAATCCTACGAAAATTATATCTAATGGAAAATGTTATTCTGATAATATGATAAAAAATGCAAAATATGCCTTGCAATGTTTTCATATCCTGTTCTGTCCAGATGTCACCGTATCCCATAATCCCAAGCGGAGGAAGTTCACTGACCACCATAATGGGACACCCAAGTGATGGGTGTCTCAATATGGAAACTGCTTCTGGTACCAACCTATTGTGTGGTACCTCCAGCGGATCACCGTCGCCCCACACACACACACACACACACACTGTATATGTCGTACACACCACACTCGCACTCACACACATTCACACTCACACACTCATCCAGCCTCTTGCGCGGTACCACCAGCAGAACACCGTCACGAACACGCCTCTGCCAGGATCAGCGGAATGATTCACTGACTGCCGCCCTCTTTGTACAGAAGGAGCAGTTTTAATGTGACTGCCGCTATCTGTCTGCACAAAGATGGCGGCGGTCTGATTTACTGCGGCTGCGTGAATTACATGCCGGTGCAGTGAATCATTCGGCTGATCCCGGCGGCAGATGCGTGACGCGTATACAGGCAGAGGATGCCGGTCACATTAAAGGAGGTTTCCCACGAAACGAAAGTTCATTTTAAAAATTGAGTGTGTTTGACCATGTACGGAGCATACCACATCTCCTGGGCAGGGGAGGAAGCAAAAGATAATACTGACATTACAGCAGGGGATCACAGTGGATTCATTTTGTGAGGTAAAATATTTCACTGACTGTTTTTAAAAAATATTTTACCTCACAAAATGTATCCTCTGCGATCTCCTGCTGTAATGTCAGTATTGTCTTTTGCTTCTTCCCCTGCCCAGGATCTGTGGTATGTTCTGTACACGGTCAGACACAGGGGTGAGTGTGTCTGACCGTGTACAGAGAATACCACATCTCCTGGGCAGGGAGCAAAAGACAATACTGACATTACAACAGGGGATCACAGTGGATTCATTTTGTGAGGTAAAATATTTCACTTACTGTTTTTAAAAAAATATTTTTCCTCACAAAATGTACCCTCTGCGATCTCCTGCTGTAATGTCAGTATTGTCTTTTGCTTCCTCCCCTGTCCAGGAGCTGTGATATGTTCGGTATACGGTCAGACACAGACAATTTTTAAAATGAACTTTTGATGGTGGGAAACCCCCTTTAAAAAGCAAATATCAATGTCAACATGGCTCCTCCTAAAAAGTACGCCAATGACAATGAAAGGAAAGCAGCAAAGGCACAACGTCGAAGACAATAAAGGGCAAATGAGACTCTTGAAGAGCAACAGCGTCGCTGGGACATAAACAATGCATATAAGCGTAGGCGTCAAGCACATGAGTCCCCTGATGCAAAAGTCATTAGATTATCACAGGATGCCATTAGGCAACAACAGCGCCGCATGCCTGCCCCCATGGTGACATTACCGCCCTCCTGATGCAATAGCATCGGCTCTACATATAGTGTCTTTATAATCGTCAGAGCTAATATTTTACTATTTTTTTCAGATATGGGGATACAAATCCCCAAAAGAGGCAAATTATAAACTTTTCACTGCCTCTACAACCAGAAGAGAATACAGGAGCCTACCCCAATCTGTTTATACATTGATCTCAATATAAGGACAGTATGGGGTAAACTCCCCATTTCACATGGTGGCTGCGGGTGGACAGATTTTTATCTTTAAAAACTATGTCTATGCAGGGGATTTTGAGCTCTGTGTTCGAAACATTTGCCTGGCATAAAGATGAACAAAGGTATTAGTCAGGGCTGACTATTTGGAAACCAAACTACTTGCTTTTTTCCTGAACACACTTTATAGGTAAATATATCAAAGTTATGGTCTTTTTACTCTACATTTTTAGTTTTGTTTGTGCCAAGAAAACTTCAACGTGGACTACAAGTCATTTTTTTGTCCTTTTTTTTGCTTTATTTTTGGCTGTATGATAGAGGGAAGGCAGCCCTAATTCATGGAGCGGTATCCAATAAAAAAAATATATACTGCGCTGAATTTGAAACAGCTTGCTATTAAGCAAATATACATATCAGGATCCAGCAGGATTAGTTTATTAGAAGGAAAAATGCAATGCAAAAATGTTACAGTCAGATATGGCAAAAAATCGTGGTGCTCTGAGGGATTATCAATTAATGTATCTCATGTAAGAGTCTATTGTAAAAAAACAGCATTAAGATGTCTGTCGCTAATAGCTTTGGATAAGCTGCATCATATTACTGCTAGGTAAAGTAATTCCCAGAGAGTATACATTCAATAATATTCTAGTAAATCATTTGGCTTTAATGTCATTGCAATAAAAATAAGATGGGAGATGTAGACAGACTTTAGGGTTGTGAGAACATCTTCGTTACTGCAGAATATGTGTAAAATCTACCTTAAGCTCCTTTTCGATTGTAATAAATGAATGAGGAGCAATTTCAAATATTCCCTGCCTAATGCCGGATCATTAGTTTATGGAGCTGCTAAGTGCCATTTACATGATTTTATGAAACCATCAAAGCAATCTTACATCTTTGAAATTGCTCTGACTAAATATGTTTCATGGCAACGTGTGAAGATGAATGTTGTGTAGTGTGAAATGAAACAATCTCTGCTGCTCTTCAGATATATACAACCCCCTACATCCACAGGTGACTTGGGAACATCTCCAAGAAGTAAAATGGACTGGAGGCAAAAAGAAAGTGCTGTCTTTCCCTTTACAGATTGTTTAGTAGGTCACTGAGGTCATTAAGCAGTTTTATCTAGCAAAATTACAAAGTAGACATTTTAAATATCTTTATGTGCTTTTTGATGCAATCAATATCAGACAAAGTTAGGGATTACAGTTCAGTGACCATATTTTATTGTGTTAATCATAAAAGGTTGATAAGCCAGATAAATAAAGGGATATCAATCTAGTTATCTATCTATTATCTATATATATTATCTATCTATTCTACCTACTCATTCTATCTATCTATCTATCTATCTATCTATTATCTGTATATTATCTATATACTCTATCTATCTATCTATCTATTCATGCTATCTATCTATCTATTTATCATATCTATCATCTATCTATCTATTATCTATCTATATATATAGCTATATGTATCATATCTATCTCTCTATCCCACATCTATCTATCTATCTATCTATCTATCTATCTATCTATCTATCTATCTATCTATCTATCTATCTATCATCTTTCTATCTATCTATCTATCTATCTATCTATCTATCTATCTATCTATCTCATATCTATCTATTATCTATCTATCTACAGTATCTATCTATCATCTATCTATTATCTACATTATCTATCTATCTATCTATCTATCTATCTATCTATCTATCTATCTATCTATCTATCTATCTATCTATTTATCCCATATCTATTATCTATCTATCTATCTATCTAACTATCTATCTATCTATCTATTATCTACATTATCTATCTATCTATCTATCTATCTATCTATCTGTCTGTCTATCTATCTATCTATCTATTTATCCCATATCTATTATCTATCTATCTATCTATCTATCTATCTATCTATCTATCTATCTAACTATCTATCTATCTATCTATTATCTACATTATCTATCTATCTATCTATCTATCTATCTGTCTGTCTATCTATCTATCCCATATCTATCATCTTTCTATCTATCTATCTATCTATCTATCTATCTATCTATCTATCTCTCTCTCTATCTATCTTTCTATCTATCTATCTATTATCTATGTATCTATCATCTATCTATCATCTATCTATTATCTATGTATCTATCATCTATCTATCTATCATCTATCTATTATCTATCTATCCCATATCTATCTATCTATCTATCTATCTATCTATCTATTATCTATCTATCTATCTATCTATCTATCTATCTTTCTATCTATCTATCTATCTATCTATCTATCTATCTATGTATATCATATCATATGAGTGCAAGAACAGTATATTTTTTATCTCCTCAGAATACCCATTTAACATGTGTCAATGTGAAAATAAATCACATTTCTATCATGATTGATTGTAGGTTCTTACAGAAATGTATCATAAGGCAAAGGTAGACACATCTTTACATTGCCGTTTTTGTACTCCTATGATCACCAGTGGGAGAGCAACTGCAGCTGATGGCGCTACTGCCACATTAAGTAATGTTTTGTGTATGAATCGCCTAAACACAAGAAATGGTGGTAAAGTGTATAAGTGTATTTTTTGTTGCATAATTCCATGAATACAAGTTTACATGAGTTACATGCTTGTTTGTGTTTTCCCACAAATGGTCATAGTGAAAAAATATCATCATATAAAACTACGAGGACATGCAAATAATAACGTTTAATAATGAAAAAGCTCTGTCCTCAAGGGTTACTCTGCTGCAAATAGGAGGCTAATTTGTAAAACATTTGAAAAACAAATTTCTGACATAAATCTGTTGGGTAGCTAGGACAGAGCAGTTCTGCAATTCACTTACACAACATTGTCTAACTTTTTAAAGAATTTGGGCTCACTTAACAAACAAATTGCCATTTCTGAAAATACATGACCTGTTTCCACTGTTTAGAAATATGCCCATACTGTATATCAATGATAGGA